>NC_132974.1:6500000-7215000 GCF_047496725.1 Anoplolepis gracilipes
GAGCGAATGGCGGTCTGGTCCCCTCAAGATGTCCGACAATGTTAATGTCGTATTTTTACACTAGATTTTATTCTCTTTATAAAAAGTATTCGATAAAAAATTGCTGAATTTTTTACATTAAATACTTGAAAATATTTTTTTAAATTATAACATTATTAATTTAGGTTTATCTAAAGAGAGACTCGTACGTGAGATTGTTTTAAAACCTATATTTTTTTAATAGAAAAGTTATTCCCAAAAATTTATCGAAAAAAAAAATTCTGTATAATAATAATAACAGATTCACGCGTGTATGTACATAAATAAAATCGCGGCTGTTTTCGACACGCTGCATTTCGATGAACAACTCCGAGTGCACGCAAAATGCACAGATATATACGTATATCTGTCTCGCTATCGCTACGAGAGGCAACTCGAGAACTATCTTCTTCTCGCTTCTCTTCGCGCATCTGTCTCCGTCTTCTTTTCTCGCTCTTTTTCTCCTTTCTTCCCGCGATCTCGCAGCCAGATCCTGACCTACGACTACGCTTTTGTGCAAGTATGCGAATTTCGCCCGAAAGTCGACGCGGCCAGAGGAGTAGATTTGCGAGCCTCCGATCACGGAGCCAACAGTGGGGTTTCAATCCCATGGGCCCCGTGCGGGGAACCGCGACGTAAGGAAAGAAGGCAGACAAGAGGGAGATCGAAGTAGGTGGTGGAGGTGGACGTAAGAACCGAGGGGAACGAGGAGGATGTCCAGGAGGATGCGGTGGTGGCGGAGGACTAAGCGACATGGCTCACGGTACTGGAAACAGAAGGCGGGAAGGCTCGACAAGGAAGAAGAAGACGAAGAAGACGAAGAAGAAGAGGAAGAAGCAGAAGAAGAAGAAGAAGAGAAGGATGAAGAAGAAGAAGAAGAAGAAGAAGAAGAAGAAGAAGAAGAAGAAGAAGGGGGCTGATCTAGCGGCAATATACACACGGAACGGCGCAGACCGCGGCAAAACTCCGCAGTTTTGCTGTTCGATTTTGCAAACTTATATTTAGAAGGGCAACGATCTTTTGCCGCGCGCACGGCGGTAAAGAGAGGAGAGGAGAGGAGAGGAGTGTTTCTCGGATACGCGCGGTCTCTCTCACTAGACAGACGCTAAGATTTCTCGACCACGAGAGAGCCACGAAATGGCAACTCTCGCTACCATCGCGTTTGTGCCCCGTTTTTTTTTTTTTTTTTTTATCAGTAATCCATCTTTCTCTTCCGCCGTTCCTCCACTGTGTGGATGATTTTTCTTTGTCTCGATATAGTATTGTTAGCATCAACGATCTCGATTTTTCTGATTCGACGAATTCAAAATATACCGTTGTCCATTTTTAACCGAATAACGTCATTTTATAGATATCTTTATAAAAAGCTTTATGAAGTCATTTATATAATTCGTTACTCGTGATAACGGAATCTACAGGAGATTGTTGTTGGAATTTAAAATTAGACCCTGGATCGAAGACGAATCTATTTGCGAATCATGCGCATTTTCCTTTACTCCTCTTACGCATTATTGATATATTGTCGAATTTATATAGGTACTGGAGATGCACATTGACAATGAGTAATACAAACCGCACCGTCGCGTCAGTAAAGCAAGGCCGAAAACAGTACGATACCTCTGCTGCCCTATAATCGTGCATGCATTATGGGAACTTGGAGGTCAGTCACCTCGGCGAAGCGCGTGTGTTTCGTCGTCGACTTTACTCGCTCGCGGCGAGTTTCGCGCGGACTTGCATTCCCCGCTCAATAACGAATTCGCCGGTTCGTCGCGCGAATACCGTGCCGTTAATTGACATAATTGTCCGCAACAAATATTCGCGTGGTCCGCCGGACAACTTTCGCCCGTCTATTATCACGATGCACCGTGTTTCGCGACGCTCATCTCATTTCGTTTTCTTGCTTTTAATTTCCGCGTAATGTATGCAATCAGCAGTGGTTACAACCGCCGTGGCGTCGTTAGTGCACAGGCGTCATTAAAAATAAACGCTTCCGGAATAGCCTGGCGTATATTTGTCTGAGCGATAATCGCGCAACACGTGTCTCTCCGCGTTTTTACCGTTTGTCACACCGCCGCGTCGCGCCGAGTGCGTGCGGCAGAAAAAAACTTGCGCGATGATCGACGAGGGATTTATCCACGCCGTTCGATTTACCGCGAATCTCCGGCAATCTATGGTAACGAGATATTTCCGCGATAGCGCATTGATACACGCTGAAACGTAATATAAGCAACGGGCACGCATGGCGTGCGCGGGCGGATTTCGTTCCTTCGTGGAACAAGGTTTTCTCTTTCTTTCTTTCTCTTTCTCTCTTGCCAGTGCAATCTTATCGCGGTGGAGCGCGCTGCTCTCGCCACGGCTACAGAGGAGAACGCGGAGTCAACGAACGATAAAAAAAAAAGCACGAAGAATAAACTCTGCGCAGCCCTCTCCCCCTCCCCCGCCGCCGTCCTCGCCCTTCTCTCCTGGCCGCCTCCCGGCCGTTTCTCTCGCGATCTTCCATCTCTCGCGCGCGCGATTCTCCTCCTTGTCATCTGCATGTTGCAACCTCTCGGGCGTGTGTGGGCGCGAGCGCGCTCTTCTTCCATCCTCTCTTTCCCGTCCCTTTCTCTCTCATTCTTTCTCCGCAGTACGCCCTCCCCCGCCGCCTCCGCGGTCTCACCGCCGCGCCGCGCGCTTCTCTCTTCCCTCTTTTTCTCGTGGTTTGTTTGGGGTAGGTCACGGCGAAGCCGCGTACGAAAGACGAGGAGACGGGGAGAGAAAAGTGAGAGAGAGAGAGAGAGAGAGAGAGAGAGAGAGAGAGAGAGGGAGAGAGAGGAAAGAACCGTGTGTGTGCATGCCGTATGTGCACGTTGAGGCCCTGTGACGTTGCGTCGCGTCTTCCACCTTTTTCCGTCCATATAAACGACTCTTTGTACCGATCGCGCGGTTTTGACATATCATTTGCGACCGCAAAAACGGTATCCGTACTTTGACACAGCTCACTCGCGGAATGCACCCACGAATCCGATTACTCGTGAAATGGAAAATCACAAAGAGATCAAGTAATGTTCAAATATGAGAAATTTCAGTCTTTTTTGTGAATATAATTGTCATCGCGATAACTTTTCTATTTATTTTTTATTCACAATACTGCTGAAAGTTTTTCATGTCTTTAATACGTTGCCATAAGTTGTTATTTTCTTTTTAATTTTATTTTATTTAGTTACGCGTTTGTAAACTTTTCGAAATGGTTCCTTTTACTTTTAAGCGACACTTCCGTAAGAAACTTTCTCTTCTGTAGGAAAATTAAATTTCAGAAATAATTTGCCTCTCGGACATTATCACCCGCTGTTTCTTCCAGATTCACCGACTTTCGAGCGATCGAATGCATTCGATTAGGCCGAAGGCGCGCGCGTTATTGTTGTCGATCATGCGATCCGAAAATCATAGAAAATTACTGAAAAGCCAAGAAACTCTGATGATCCGCCCGGGATCAGGCGAGAGGGGGTAAAACATCGAGGGAGACGAGGGGGAGGGGGAGGGAAGAAGGCACCCCTCATCTTGAGACGTCGTAATTCTGTCTTTGCCGTAACGGCTATCCGGCACGGAACTTGACCCCCTTCCCTCCCTTTCGGGCTTTCTTCCTCGATTCGAAACAACCCCCTCCCCTTCTTATTTCTCCTTTCCTCAGTAACTAGAAGGGTTAGTCGTCGAAAGAGAAAGAGCGGTGAAACAATGACACGCGCGCGAGAACCGTTATTTAAATAGTACACGGGAACCTTTTTTCTCTCCTGGCATGAGAAGAGGAAAAAAAGCTTATACTCCTTTGAAGGGACGCAACGTGAGAAAGAATCTACGAGATTTGCATGCCCGGGATGAGACGTAAACGCGCTAGCGGATAGATAATACGCGTTTCTTTTTTGCTATAATATAAGAGAAGCGAGAGGAGGGGAAATAATCATTATTCAATCGTCTTGCTTTGACGTACTCGACGATTAAATCTTTATACACTATTCGCGACTATCGTGCTTCGCTCTGACATTTTCGTAATTTTCTCCATTATCCGTCTTAAAATAATTAGAAATCTATCAATTTATCATTATGTGATAAAAGTAATTTAAGAGAGTTATTAAATTTCTGTCGGTGTGTTGCCCCTTGTCTACGTTTTCTATTTAATTATCGAAACCATGTTTATAATAATAAGTATTTGGAAAAATATTTTTGTTGAGGGAAGAGCCTTAAGAAAACGCATAAAAAGATGTAAAAGCACACGTTGTCGCAGAGATACGTTAATCTACATTGAAACAATGACACAACAATTATATCCGTAACAATTTATATCCGTTGGAAAGGAGTTTGATCTCTTTCGAATTTTCTTTTACCCTGCCCCCGACTTTCCCATCCTCTGCTTCCTTCGTTACGATTCTGGTTTCTCCTAGCAGCTGTCAGCTCGATCCGAAATCATAGTCCCGGATCGATCAAGGGTGGATCGTAGTCTGGATACGACTTGACGATGGGTCGTTGCGTCGAGCGAACCGGTTTAACGCGCGTTGAAAGAGCGAATTGGGGAGAAGCGCGGGCAAAAAATTCATTTGAATCAGCCGACCCGGGTCGAGCAGAGGCGTCGAAATAATTGGATTTTAATTTTCGAGGTAGCATGCGGTAGAACAAAAAAAACGCGGGTGCACCCCCGGCCCTGAGAAACATTCTCCGTGAATGTTTATGTAATATCGTAGCGCACTCATCTCATCCTCTGCCGCGGAACCCTTCATCTTTCCCACGAGCTTATAATAAAAATTCTCAAGTGTCTCGAAATTTTTTCATCACCGGTGGCGTCACTGCCAGCAACAACGGCCAAATGCACTCTTTTTCGCGTATATTATTTTTACCAATCTTTAATTAAATGGAACTCAATTCAATTTAGTTTGATTCCATTTAAAGCGTGTCACTCCTTGTAATTTTTTTCATAAAGTTTGTTTTAGACTATCTGTTATAATTTCCGATAAAATTCATGTCAATATATAAAAATCTATTTATAATTCTGATATCTCAATATATTTTTATATTCTCATCTGTATTTTGTATATATATTTGTGTGTATACGTATTCCACTTTTTCAATATTTTCCACATTAGGTGACATACAAAATTATAAATTGCGTATCCTGAATTAAATTGTATCGTGAATTATAAATCGTCTAAAATTGGTTCAACGCTGCATTATTCTAATTTACCGTAAGCTCTTTTCAGAATCGATATAATTTTTTATATTATATATAATATAATCTCGTTATTTTTTAAATGTTGATTCAACAGTATCAAGCGATAAAACAAAACTCCTGCAACAAGTTGACATATCTTAAGGATTAAGGGTTAAGAATCAATCTTATCAAAAATATACTTATCAATCTTGATCACGTGGACAGAAGGAAAGAACGATAGCTCGCTTGGACGGCTTGGTGGTCCGCGAACGGCTCGTGGGGACGGTACAAAGGAGGCGAATGTTTTAATTAAATCTCGAGGAAACGTGGAAACTTCGCCATCGCTCGACGTTTTTGCGATTTTCCGAAAGTTTCGCTTCGCGCGCGCGCGTGCGGGGCGCGGGACGAGACGGCTTTTAAGGTGGCGATGGAAGAAAAGGAAGGAAGGACGAGGTGGAATACGGCGGAACGACGAGTGCCCGAGCAACCTCCCCTTGCACCCCATCACCCTCTTTCCACCCCCTCCTGTTACCTTTTCTGCCGTCACTCCGACCGCCACCGCTATCGCCCGCTAAAATAAAAGAAGCCGCAAAAACAAAAGAGCGCTGCGGCTACTTAACGAAACAAATTGTTGTTTCGTTCTGAGGATGAGAATTTTAAAGTTTCCCGCAGAGAGGGACGCGCGGCAAAGAAGGGGGAGTACATCCCGCCTTTTTAACGCGCTGCCTCTCCTTTCCACGTGCCCGGGACCTCTTGCTCCATTCATCGTACGACAGTTTAACGTAATTCAGAGCTCGTTAGCGTCGCTTTCTTTCTCCTATGTATTTTCGTATGGTTGTTGTGCTTGAGATGTTGACGCATCAAGGTCGCGCAAGATGAGCCTCGCGCTTGCCACGCAAATTGGCCAGTTGTCGAAAAAACTGTCGCTGTGATGACATACCATATATATATATATATCATACTTTCGTGACACAAGCGTATTTCGTTGAACGTTACAACGCCAAGCATTGCGTTTTTGTCGCGTATCGCGCGTCATTTGTGAAATCTCTAGTGTGGCATAATCAACGGCGCTTGTGTTAGTACGAGCGCGAGCGAAAACGAGGATCGTTCGAACCGCCGCTGGCGGTCAGTTACGAGTAATAAGTAAGACTATTTCACAATGCACAGGAACAAGGCGACACATTCAGCCGACGAAATACAAAAACGAACCAATATACATATACATGCCAGCGTAAAAAGGAAAAAAAAGATAACGTAACATCAAGATGAAAATAACGAACGAATAAGTGAGCAAAGCGATCGTGATGCAAAACGAGACAAGGGCGATCGCGAGAGATTTCGGTGGGTTTGCGCGGAAGCAAAATTATTGCAGGCAAGACAGCGAGAACTGAATGGCGTTCTGCGAGTGACGATAAGTGAATAAAAAAAAAAAAGGAAAGATAATAACAACGAACTAGACGAGACGCAGGGCGTCCGACGTGCAGAGAACGAAATAAGTTGAAACAAATATGTAAATGAAAAAACGACACAGCGACAACCTCGGCCGTCGGTGATCGGACGAGAGAAAGCGAGGAACTTATTAAGATGGAACACGTCGGGCAAGGAGAGAGCATTAATAAAAGGGATCTTGTGAACGGGCTGAGTGTTCAACTCACTCGCTGCAGGGTAGACCAGCATTCCTCGAGGGTGCGTTCACTGATGTTGCCCATTCCTCCACCACCGCCGGCACCTACTGCACCTCCAAGCCCCGCCGCAGAGGCACGAGACTATCAGGCAAGATAGGATAGCTCATGTTAGTCCCCGATCCTTATCGTTCTATGGCTACTAACTTGTAGTTTTACTACAAAACTTGTTTTCGTCCAACTACTATATACATTGTCGAATAGAAAAAGAAATTCTCTATCGATCTGATAGAATCATAAACTGAGATTAACGTGACAAAACGAGTATTTCTGCTTCGTTTGTAAATAGATAACTATCGCTCGAATCGATCGGGTTTAATATACTCGCGATATATAATTATTCGAAAATGAAAAATAAAAATATTTCCATAAAAAATCTAATAATAGTACAATACTTTCTATTTACCGCTGCACACGTTGCGTTCGCGAAACGTTTTTATGTGAGAATTTCTAGCTAAGGTTCTCTCAGGTTTTCTTACAAGCGATATTTATAGTCTTGCTAATTACGAGAATCGCCGATGCTCGAGCTCGTTAACGCGATCTTAAAGTTCCGCTATCTGTCAGTAGATACGATATGATTTTTCTTTTCTCTCTCTCTCTCTCTCTCTCTCTCTCTCTCTCTCTCTCTCTCTCTTTCTCGTTCTCGCTCTCATTCTCATTCTTTTACACGCAGTTTCTCGCTCTCTTTCTTTCTCTCACTCAATCTCTCACTTTCTTTCATCAAGACTTTGCGGCCCATACCGTCGCAGAAACATGGCGCGATATTTTCTTGGTAACATCTTCCCGGCGTACCGTATGACGTATATGCGTATGGTATTATCTGTGTTGCGCGGGTCAAGAACCCCGGGAGACGACGTATCTGCATCTCTCCGCATTGGTGTGCGTGGGCCGCGTTCGCATTTGCGGACTACACTGCTACTTTGATGTGTGCGTGCTCTCTCTCTCTCTCTCTCTCTCTCTCTCTCTCTCTCTCTCTCACGCTCTTACTCTCTACTCACTCATTCTCTCTCCCTCTTCCGCGTGTACGAGCGTGTAAGTCAGTAGTAAGTCAACGTACCTTGCTAGTGTGAATGTATACATAGATGTAGGTATGTGTACGTCTGTATGTGAGTATGCGCAGCGTGGTCAGCGTATCTAGGTACAGTCGCGGAATCAAATCGGCGAAATTCTCGATGACAAGTGACTTTGTAACGCGTAGGATTAAGATGTTAAATTAATGCAAAAGCCATCACGTTAATATTCTAATCAACTAATATCGCGAATTCGTGGTAGCAAACAATTTTATTCGAGCGATAAATTAGAGGCAACGCTTGCCATGTCTCTTAACGCGAAGGCACGCATTAATATTATATATGCAAGTTTTAGTGGATTTTTACGCAACACGACGAATTGTCGCGATGTAATGAAAGAAAATAAACAACGCGCTATTTACAAGAATGATGTACTATTTCCATGCCAATATGTAGGAGAGACCTTGATATCTCGCGATATTTAGGGCCGGTTGACGACGGCGACGGTGACGGCGACGGCGACGGCGACGCGTCGACAGCTATGTTGAATAAATATTTTTCTCCGCGAGAAGAAACTTCGCTCTCGAAAGTATTGTCCGGCGTCTGTCCGAGTGAATGACCCTATTTATCGGTGCGTTATGTATTTTTATCACGGTCGCCTCGTCCCAGTTTATTTATCGCTGCTCTCCTCCTAGTGGATACACTCGCGGGAGACTGGTTTCTCTCGCGAATGGAAAATAATAGAAAAAGATGAACGCGCGCAATACCGTATAACGAAAAGGTAATGCCAGAGTTTTTGCGAGTCTGGCGAATGCGAAAACTCCGGGACCTCCTTGCGCTCGCAGCTTATTCTCACCTGCAACTCGTTGACGAGCTTCTCCGTGAGCGTGGCATCGTGCGAGTCCTGGCTGGTCGCGCCCGGACTCAGCATGGAGTTTTGCGAATTCTGTTGTTGACCGCTCGACATATTCATACCGGCGAGGCCGCCGTTCTGCGCGATGGTGCCGGCCATGTTGAGGGCTTGCTGCTGTAGGTTCTGCGTAAGATTCTGCGCTTGTTGCTGCAGATTTTGCGTGAGATTTTGCGCCTGCTGCTGTAGCGCTTGCTGATTAAGCGCCTGGCCGAGATTCTGCGTAAGATTTTGCGCCTGCTGTTGTAGCGTCTGCGATAGATTTTGCGCCTGGTTTTGAATGTTTTGTTGCAGGCTTTGACTCGCTTGACTTAGATTCTGCGGTTGATTAAGCAGCTGCTGTTGTTGCTGCGGCGATAGATTCGGTGTCAAACTTTGCGCCAGATTGTGCTGCAAAGTCTGTCCGAGATTCTGCTGCATGTTCTGCGTGAGCGCCTGAGTTAATGCCTGGCCGAGATTCTGATTGAGCGCTTGAGCCGCCTGAACGGCCTGCACCGCTAAGGACGGGCTCGACGCTTGCGACATGGTCTGTTGTGCTTGCGCGAGGCTATGTAAGCTCTGGGCCATGCTGGAGGCGATGGCGCCCTGATGGTCCGCCTGTGGCGACGGCGTCGTCGGTGCCGGGGAAGACTGATGCTGTGGTCCTTGGTTGGTTTGATTCATCGATAGCGCGTGTTGTTGCTGCTGCACGTGCTGTTGCGGGCTCGCAGTGCCGAGGGTCGCGTTCGCGTTCTGTTGTACTTGCGAGACCGCGGTCTGCTGCTGTTGTTGCTGCTGCTGACCGAGCGGACTGTGCATCTGCTGGACCTGCTGCTGGTGCTGCTGGTGCTGTTGGTGCTGCTGATGCTGCTGCTGCTGTTGCGTCGAATTCGAGATAGGACTATGCTGTAGTCCGGGCGAATGCTGAGGCGGACCGCGCTGCGGCTGCTGCCAGTAATCCGACATCTTGAATACATGTTGGCGTAGCGCGTGAAGGTTCGCGGCCGCCGCGGTAACAGCCGAGGCTTGGATCTCCATGGGTTCGGATTCGTTTTCAAGGTCGGGCTCCGGCGAGCTGCAAGGATCTTCGTCCTCCTCCTCGTCCTCCCGCTCGGTGATATCCTCTTCTTCTTCGTCGTGAATCCTTGCGGACCGATCCGGCTCGGATCCGGGCGGTCCTCCGCCAGCAACAACAGCAACACCACCGACGCTTCCACCGCCGCCGCCACCTCCACCGCCACCTCCGCCGCCGCCGCCGCCACCTCCTCCTCCTCCTCCTCCTATCCCACCCCCCGAATCGCCAGAGTGGAGATGATTCCCCGGGTGATGCTGATGGTGATGCTGCTGTTGCAAATGATGGTGAGGACGCGACTCTGGATTTTGGTTCTGCTGCGAATGCTGTGGCTGTTGTTGTTGTTGCGGCTGTTGTTGAGGTTGCTGCTGCTGCTGCTGCTGCTGCGGCGGCTGCTGATGGTGATGCTGCGGCTGCTGGTGGTCTAGCTGGCCGAAGTCTGGTTGGGCTTGCGTCTGAGCACGCAGGTCCAGGGCCGCCGTCGCGTCCGAAATTTTGAGGCCTTCGCGAGAAGCCCGGGCTACCCCCTTCCGGCGCAGCTTGCCCGCTTTTTCGCACCCCTTCCGGTAAGCAGCTCGACGGCCGGCACACCTCTGCGCTCGCCGCCGTTCCTTCCTATCTTCCTTCTCGCTCGGCCGCTGCTTTCAGCCTCGGGATCGTCGTAACGATAACGATCCTCGCGCCGCGCCGAGCTTCGACGTGGGCGGCGGGCAACGTCAGTTACTCGCCACCTGCTGCGACTTCCCGGCCCTGCTACCTACCGCCTGGCTCATGAAACTTCCTCTTATAATCTCTCCACTCCCTCTTCCGGGTCCTCTCCCAGGTCTCTCCCTCTCTATCGCGCCTCCCCTATATATCGTAGCTGTTGCTGTCGGTCGCGATGCCTCTCACGAGTGCACCGCCGATCGGTGGTTAGGTTGTACGTCCGTAATGCGTCTTTTATCGTGATGGCTCGTTACGCTTACGTACGCAGATCCTTGTCTCTACGTGCCGCATACGTTTGTGTCCGTTTGTTCGCGTTTTCGCGGTTTTCGGTCGATGAAATTCTTTTCTCTTTCTTCTCTTCGTTTTCTTCTTTCTTCTTTCTTCTTCCCCTCCTCTGTGGGTCGTGTGTGTGCGTACGTGTGTGGTATGCGTGTGGATATGTGTGTATAGGTTTTATGCGTGTGCTTTGCGTGAGTTGTTGCGCGCGCGAGCGAACGTTCTCCAGCAGATGGGAGAACGGTCTATTTTCCTTCGTCTATCTAACTTAAATTCTAGCGTACACTTAAGTTCAGGTTAAAATTCAGGATTGCCCAGCCCGGACGGTGTAAACGAGAAGGATAGTCCACGCGGACGCGAATCGGTTATCGGTCGGAAGGGCCTTCGCTCCTCTTCGGGGTGAGAAATCGCACTCGCGGATGATTATCGCTCGTCCCGTTTTGCCCTGAGTATTTTAGCCCCGTTATGTTGGATGTGCGTGAGTGTTGTGTGTGCGTGCGTGTGTGTGCGTGAATGCTCCAACGCGCTCGAACAGGCTCGTAAAGTTGGTGTCCGCTGTCGCGCGCGTCGGCTCGAGTGGTTGGTGAATTCGTGTGAATTCTTTTAAGCGGGACGAGAGCGTTTCTCTCCGGGATTTCCGTCACTCCGTTTCTGCTTCCGGCTGCTTCCTCCGATTCTCTCTTCTTTTACAAGCGGCTTCGTCGCGTCCGTCGATGACTCCTCCTCGAAATGCGACTCTAGCGTTTTAACTCTTTAAAAGGAATTCTATTCGATTATCGATCACCGCTCGTCGTTACCGATATCGTCGATGGTAGTTGTGGTTGCTTCTTATTATCGTTTAGGTTTAATTAATATTGCACTTAGGTACACTCGTTTTTTGAACACACTGAAATATATGTATGCAGCGCGGGGTTGTCTATTCTTCCGATTCTTGCTCTCTCTTTCTCTCTCTCTCTCTCTCTCTCTCTCACTCTCTCTCTCTCTCTCTCGCTCTCTCGCTCTCTCGCTCTCTCCCTCTCTCTCTCTCTCTCTCTCTCTCTCTCACTTTATCTCCGTCTCTCTATTTTTTCCTCTCTCGATCTTTGTCTCTCCGCGCTTCCGTAGCTTCTCCCGATCTTTCCGTTCTCTATCTCCTTTATCGCTGTCTTCGGATGCGCACGATCAATTCGCTAATCACTTTCTTCTTTGCAACCCCGCTTCTACTCGTTCGGCTCTCGGTCTTCTTGCACTCTTCTGCTCTTCCACTTCTGCTTTGCTCGTCTTATTCTGCTTCTTCCGCTTTGTCCAGTCTTCCTCTCCTGCGCGGGAATCTCTCGCTGCAACGCGTCTCCCGCTCGAAGCTGCAATCCAGAACAAGAAAATACATTTTTTTTTTGCGTTATTCGAAAAAAATATCACGGGCAACAAACATATTTAACATGAACACGATTAATTTAATTTCTCAACTTCAGGCAACTGTTTCACACGTTTTTCTCATGATCGGCAAAAAGTCGCAAAATATTAATTAAATACTTTTTAAATATTCAATCAGTCGAAAGCTCACAATATTCACTACGAGATTCTCGGATCTCGTTATAATAACTAAATATAAATGTCCTGACAGATTTGGTATATAAGAAGACAACGTCATTTAAACATTGATTTTTATCGGATTGCGTACAACCAGCAGTCGCAGTGAGAAAATATCGAGTGCCGAATAACGAACACGATATAAATCGAATTAAATAGAAGAAATGTGATAAAATTTCGCGATATCAAAAAAGATATTATCCTCGAAATTTTGCAATCTTACGACGAGGTAATGTTATTAAACGCAATTCTCTTTCGACTGACGTTTATGAAGGGTTACACTTCCGGCCGCGACACAAACAATAATTTCAACCAGCACTGTCAGAAGCACGCACTAATTACGCGACATGGTAAATTTTGTCCGTTTGACACATCCAATTCTCGTGTCGATAACATTTAACATTATACAAATTCATGTCCTCCTTTTCGCGATACAGACTCTCGTTAACGTGAATTTTTCAATTAGTTTTTGCATTTTAGGAAAATCGGTCGGCACGAAAGCGCGAGTGTCTTTTGCCGTCGCGTGGAGTTCATCACTGATAACACGAAAAAGATAAGACATACACGATGTAAAGATGCAGGATTGACATAAAGAAGTGAAAATGGTTAATTTTGACAATAATGTCTTAAGAAATTAAATGTTTATTTACAGGAAGGAGTATAAAATAAACGTAATAAATAACAAATCAAAGCACAGGATAAATAGGATCAAAATAAATGTTTGGAGCACTCTGAATAGTCTCATAGGAGGTCTCATGTGAGGTACGATATGATTTATAATTTAACGTAACATCACTGCGCGAGTAATAATCGCGATGTCTCACTATGATGTCTCACTATCGTTCACACGTACAATTACATTTGTATTTTTATGCCAATCTCTCATGGTTTTTTTGTTTGTTTTTTTCATAGAATTGAAAATTTGTCAGTTCTCCGCCGAATCGCTCTCCCTCCCGAATTATTCCGCAACACGCGCGAACGCATTTTCTTTTCGCGGAAACTGTCGCTAATCAATGAAAAGGGTTGACACAATGTCAATGAAATGCCAAATAATATGTTGCGACATATGCCAGGCTTACGCGACGTGACGAGCATTGTCGCTCGCTTGTTGAATTAACGATTCGAAATGATCACGCGCGGATATTCGCATAATTGCTAACTCGTTTACTCGCGACATGGCGACTCGTTACGTTTATTGTTTGCCGTGTAATTCCGCGATCACGAATATTATTAAGATAGTTATTTCTCGTGACGGTTTGTGCGACGGATTTGACAACAATAATGGAGATCTCCTTTCTGTTATTTTCTTTCTTTTTTCCCGTCATTTCGTTCTCGCATCTCTGCGATCTTACCGAAGCACATCGTATCACTACCGGGAATCGAGACGGGATCGAAGCGTGTGCGATTGCGACGAAACACTGTTGAGACGGCGACGATGACGTACCGGGCATGTCAGAATTCGGAAGAGGATAGGAGGGGGTGGGTCAGTGGTGGTCTCGTTGGCCGAAAGTGGGGAAAACTGGCTAAAATGACACGAGAAAGAAGAAGAAAGTAGACGAGAGTAGATGCATCGTCGATAAGGTTTACTAATCGAGCCTCGGTCGCAGAGTCGTACGTTCACACAAGTCGAGTCGAGGCGAGGCACAAGATTATACAAGATAAAATAATTCCGGAGAGAAATAGTCCGGAAGGATCCCTTACTGAGAGAGATCCAAGAGTAAGTTGACAAAGCGATGCGGTCGACGATATTTGGTAATGCGCGTAATACGTAAATCGTTGCACCTCGGGTCCGGCTGCTCGCGACCTTCGTGCACGGTATCGGCCAAGACACTGTTCTTCCTCTTCGGAGGACGACGACGGTAACGACAACGAAGACGACGATGACTACTACGACGACGACGACGACGACGACGTACGACGGGGGAAAAAGCTCTCTCCTCTTCCGCGTTCGAGTCCTTGACGGAGGAGGAACCGAAACTGACTCGGGTCTGCGGCTCGCGAGAAACGCTAAGTCCTTCTCCGTCGAGGGCCGGTGGTGGCGCGCTTCTCAGACCGCGTGCGTCTGACTAAAAGCCACCCCCTCGTGCCTTAAAGAACGCGTGTTCGGGTAGGGGCGTTGTCTTAGGTGGTGCGCGGCCGCGAAATTTCTGGCCACCTCGGGGCGCCTTCGCCGTACGCCGTTTCTTCACCGCGGCGATCTCGCACGCGGGTCCGACGGGCCCGGGCGCGGGCCCAGGTTACCGTGGACCGACTCGTGACCCCGGCCGCGTCCACCCACGACGAAAATCTACCTCCGTGAGGACGAAAAACTGAGGCCGCCGAAGGACAGGAGTTTTCAAGCTACCCCTCTTTTCCTTTGCCCCCACCAGACACGACGTCGAGGCGCGCGCTCTATCTCCCCCTTTTCCTCAAACTCTCCTCTCTCTTCACCCCTCGCCCAGATGGGTGGGTGGGGGTTTCTCCGCCGCCGACTCCGCCGACTCCGCCGACGCCTCGTACGGGGGTAGCGTCGTAAGGGGTGAGAGAAAGAGAGTGGGGCCGCTCTCCGTCTTCGTTTCGCCAGGCCAAGAAAACCTTCCCGGCAGGAGGGAAGGAAACGGTCGTAAGAACCGATTATCTATCCCTGTCTATCTCGATCGCTATCTTACACTTCGCGGTTACGTTCCGGCGCACGTAAGTACGCGAGGCCGGTACGAGCTCTTGGACCGAGGCAGCTCTTTTTGTTAAGGGTACGTCCTTGAAAACTTTTCCTTCCTTCGTCGCGGATCATCTCCATCACGTAAACTCACTTGGTCCTTCTCTTTTCGTCAATTCAACTCCCACGCGGATTAAAGGATTCTCACATTTACCGAGATATACATATATATATATCAATGCCGACGTAAGCATGCGAACGCCACGAATCGGGGTATTCGACTGACGAAAAATTGTAGGGGGCTTCTGCAAGGGGGTGTAACAGTCTGAGGTATGAATAAAAAGAAGGGGGACCGTCGTATAAAAATGGCCTCCTCCCTCATGTCCCGTATGGCAACATACGCGTGACTAACTATGTGGGGGAGTGGGGCAGGCTTTTTTTTTATCCTTCTTTTACGGATCATGCCCGAGTTACGTAGTTCGCGACTCGCGTCGATGCAACGCGCCAAGTTTGCCCTCGCGACTCGGTGACAATTAAGTCGATTGAGCGCCGCGGATCCATTGATCGAGCCGAGAAAGCCGGATTCAAATGTATCAAGTCGATCTGGCCTATCCGTCATTCTAGCCTCCCTTGCGTTTTGAAAGTCAAATCGCGATTTAAACATGGATCATCGACCTTGCGGAGGACGTCGACTTTCCAGTGGACGCGCTGATGCTCATTTCACGGCGGAGGGTGGTCGATGGTGGTCATCCTGCTCGTCTTACGCACCCTCACTCGCCAAAGTAGACAACCAAGCCACCCACCCACCCACCCCTTCCTACCCTTCTTCTCCCTCCTTTCGAGCTCTCGTCTAATGTATCTACCCCACCATCGCATTAGGCTCCTATTCCTCCCTTCTCCGCCAACGTCTTTTCCCTCCCTGCACGCTCCTTCGGCTGTCCTTCTCCTGCCGATGTTTTCCCTTGTCTAGCCTCGCGTACGCCAGTCAACATCCTTTTCTCTCCCTTCTTTCCCACTCTTTTTCAGCCGCCTCGTCTCGCACCCCCCCTACGAACATGACGACCCCCCACGCGCTGCTTTTTTACGCTGGCCTCGTCCTTTTTTCCACGTGGTATACACGTGGAAGTATGAGTCCAGAGGGTGGGGAGGCGCGACCCCTTTTTTTTCTTCACCCTGCCCCTAGCATCCGCGCAAGTGAATCCCGCTGGTCGTCCGAGACGACGCAACAACGCGTCCACCCTTCCAACCCTCTCTCTCTCTCTCTCTCTTTTCCTTCTCTCAACTAGAAGGGTAGCGACGATAAGAAACGACGAGCAAAGAAAAGAGCGTCACGTAGCGTAGCGTCGCGACGCGTCCGGTCGCATCCCTCCACCCACATCGTGTCGACCCTATCCGCGTTTCCTCCAACGCGCGTGCGACGAGGGTGGTGGACTGTCGTGCGAAAAAAGTTAGCCAATGGTTCGGCCGTTCGGCCGATGGTGGAAAAATTGAGTGACCTTCGTCGCACGTGCGATACCACGCGTACAATAACTTTCTTTGTCGCGGTGCGATGGACCGTCGAAAAATGTTTCCCGCTCCTTAAAGAGATATACTACGATGACCGGATATATGACGAGATCGATTATTTTGATGTATAGGTCGTTTCGTTGCACATATATGTATATGTTTAAGCAGAACTAGAAAGCGACAGCGAGTTGAAAATATTTTTGTTATCAGTTTAACTTCAACTATATTATTTATAGCAGGGTAATCTTTTTTTTTGAAATTAATTCAGGTACAAGTGTCTTTTTATTTTTGTAAAAAATGAAGTAAATTTTCAATTGTTTAATAATATTAAAATAAAACAGATTTAACGTACGATATGATTTGTTAAGAAACGTCTTCAAAATACATAAAAAAATATATAATAAAAAAAAATATTTATGAGAAGAAATGTTCGAGATTAGCTCTAAATATCTACTAATCGCTACGAGAAATTTGACAAGATTTCTCAAGTACAGAAATATCCAGTTGATCGGACGTCAGCGGAAGGCATGTATAGGACGCAAAGTAACGCATTTCCGACACGAGGGTCCTCGGCCACGAAAGTGGCCGGGGAACGATCGCGATCGAACTTCCGTTCGCGGCAGGCTGCCGCCGTGGTAAGAATTTTCGACACTGCTCGTATGCGGGTGGAGAGAAAGAGAGAGGGACTGGCTTGTTGTATACGCGCGCGCGCGCGAGTGTGTTCCTCCGAAAATAAGTACGTAGAACGCATTGGGCAATCGAGGCTCACTTTAAATTACAAATGAAGCGGCCGGCCCGATGCCGGCGTACGCGAGGATAAAAACAGGTGAGAATCGAGCCTTTGCGCTCGGTTTATCGGGTGGGTGGATTGTCAGGTATACGTGCGTGTGCTGCACGTGCGTATGTACGTTTCGTACGTACGCGGCATTTTAGATCTCAATCCCGATCCCGATTCCCCCTTGATCCCGATCGGCAGCTGGACTTGAAGAACCGACTAACGGACGTACAGACCGCGAGTACTTGGCATGTACGAAAGTTGTTGCACGTGCACTTGCAACTTTGACGGCCAGTTGTGCCGGCGCGGCGCGGCGCGGCGCGGCGCGGTGCGGCGCGGCGCGATGCTTTGAGAATCGAGCCGATCGACTACCCCGATAGGACGTATGCCTCTGCGTAGGAAGACATTTGTCTTCTGGGCTTGATCCTACCTACTTTAAATTGTCCGCCTTCTTCTTCTTCGCAAAAGTGCCGGCGGCGGGGGAGTGCACGAAAATGTGTCGACGAAGATGGTTGTCAGATGGTGAAATAAGCGCCGAGATATTTGTAACCCTCGTGTCTTATATGCGTTTTTCGAATTTTCCGGCCAGCGATAAGACTAATATTCTAATTTGATTCTTGAAATTCTTGTATTTGAATTAAAAAAAAAGAGTTTTTGATTAGTCAATTTTTGATTACTCATTGATCAGATTTTCAAAACAGTTAGAGACTGAAAATGAAAAAAAAAAGAAGCATACAATACGTATAATTCAATATCGATAATTTTAGTTAAACAGAAATAATTATTTTATATGACTGATTATGTATAAATGCACTTTTAACTTTCAATGTGTCTGTCACGCAAAAAGATTTATAGAACAATAATTTATTCGAATTACTTTGTTGCAGGAATTTATTTTGCTGCTCGTGTGTAGTAGCCCTGTCTCAACCCCTCATCGTAAAACTACCCCGTGGCGAGGTGACGTCTGGCGGCGAAATAAGGAACGAGGGAATGAACGAGTAGAGAAAAGGGTGAGTCGTTTTAAGGTTTTTGTCCGTGCTAACCTCGGTAAAATATCGATCAGGACGAAGGGGCGATAACACGATAAATGCGAGTAGATGTGATATATGCATTCATTCAAAGATATAAATGATGTATTATTGTATGTATAATAAAATAAAAATTAAGTACATATGGAAAAATTTGAAAAAGATATATAAAAATAATCTATAAAAAATAAAAAAAAATTATAGAAAATGTCTTTTTAAAATAATTTTTAAGAATATATATTTTTTTATATTTTTATATTTTTATATTCTTTAGAAGAAAATCAATTAATATTCGTATGAATTAAATAACGTAAAATACAATACCTTGGAGCAATAAAACTAGCACATTTTTTGTCGCAAAATAAATTTGAAAATTTAGCAAGTAAAGAAAAAGGACATTTGTTTTTCTACGGTAATAAAAGCGCCACGTCAGACAATTGAACTCACCGAGCAATGTTACATCGATTTCAATCCTTGGCCACCTCACGCCCGTTATCACATTATAATGGTGAATACGTCGCAATAGGAACGAGGAGACACACTATTTTATTCGGCGGGAAATGAGATTAAGATCGTCGCGACGGTCGCGATTCGGCGAATCGGTGGAACGTGCAGCACGCGAGCCATCGAAACTGACGGCCCGGATTAAGAATTCTAACGGTAGGAGTAGCCGGTCGGCAGTAGGATGAAATGAGCGACGCGTCCGGCGCATTACGCAATGAAAGAAACAAATGAAGCTTAATAGAAAAACTGCCCGCGCTAGAAAAACCCATTCTGTCGTGCACTTAGTACAGCTGCGTCAGAAAGTGCATCCGCAAGTGCATCGGCCGTTCGTTTTCCCCTCGTTGTTGCGCGAGATGCACATTTTGCAAAAGTCTTTGCTGGCGATAAGTTAATAACGCAATTTGGCGTGTATGAAAAAATTTCGCGTTACATTAAATGCAACAATTTAAATTCAAATAAATGTTAATGGAAAAAAATATGCGCGGTTATACATATACATCCTATCGTTTCACGGAAAATTTGCGCGCGCGACGTTCTTTCAATTAACGATGCATCGAACACGGAAGCGAGGTCATCGATGCATTGGAATCGTGGCGAGTCAGCGATCCGAAAAACTGAACGGGCGGCAGCGAGACACCTCATGAATTTTTCAAGTTCATTCGGACGGACAGCTAATTAACCGTAGTAATCGAGCAAACGTGTAGAATCGACTCACCACTGTCCAGTGTACTTTGTTCCGGTTCTAAATTTGATTTACATTAAATATGAGAACGCGCTCGTCGGACAAGCGAGCGTGCGTGCATACGCATATCGTCGCATTAAATATAACCAAACGCAGCAAACGCGCGTAATGAATCAAATTATTTCGGACCGCGGCGCGGTTGAGGGGGAATAATTTAGCCGCGTGAAAAGGATAAAAGCGCGTAAAAAGAATGAATTGCAGATTCGTCGAACAAACGTATGTAAACGCGGTATTTGGATACAGCCGGTCGATATCCGAGGTCGATTCCGGATAATTTGGGATGTCAAATATCGCGTCGCAAGATCAAAGGCGCGTGTTGCGTGTGCGTGAGCGTGTCGAAGCGTCACGACACGGACGCGGAACGCGTCGTATGCATTTTTCCCGACTGTACCACCACCGTCGTCTGCGGCTGTGTCAATAGGAGCCAATCTAAGTACATATGCACACACAGACGTAATGCAGCTCGCCGCACACTGCGACTCGTGATGCAATCGTGTGCCTCGTGCCTCGCGCAGTTTCGACATTCTCTTTGCCCCGCGCTATGCGCAAAGTGCGGCAACAAATACCGCGATCGGATGCGATCGATCGATCCTATCGGTTTGCGCACCTGAAATTTTAACCTCGGAGCAAACCCGAGGCTCGACCTCGGCCTCGGCCTCGGCCTCGGCCTCTGCCTCTGCCTCTGTCTCTGCCTCTGCCTCTGCCTCTGCCTCTGCCTCGGTCTCAGCCACGGCCTCGGGCGTCCAGAATCATGTCTCGAGAACCCCGCATAAAGATGATCCGAGTACCAAGTGTATCTATCATTTTTTGCATTTTTCTGAGACTTTGTACGAACCACGAAAGCGAGATAAGATAAGCGTGCGCGAATCCAGGATCAAGGTGAAGGAGATAGCGCGATGACTTCGGGCGGCATCGCGACAGTTGTTTCGGAAAAAAATCACGCGTCTCGCGTTATCGGAAAAATAAACTGCGCGTACCATTCTTACCAGCGAATGTAAAATCCACGTTGGCATTTTGAGGCTTGGAAACCGCGCGCCAGAAATACCCATCTTTCTCGCGAAAAGATAACGTAATTAGATTAGATTTAATTTTTAAAAGTGCCGATTTTACTGAATCACGGTTGTAAGTACTCGTAGTCACGTGGAACGTTTGAAAGGATAATTGTCTTTCATTATTCGCAAATCTTTTCAAGTTCGTAATTTTACGTTAAAAGTGACGAAAGAACGAAATGATTTATTAGATAATGTGAAATGCGCACGATGCAATAACGTGGCTGCGATGAAAATACCAAGATAAAATTTATCGCGCATTAGTCTGTATCATTGAAATGTGATGGTGAGAAACAGAATCTTTTCTTTCTTAATGATTTCGGATAAGCAAATTATAAATATAACCAACTAATCTCGATTATTTTGTAACAAAGCTGTCGGGCGTGACGATGGCGAGATGCGGCGAATCATGAAAGATGGCAGACGCCGGTCGATGATTGTGAATATTTTTGCCCGCGCGCACAATCAGTATTTTCCGTCTCGTATATTTGCCGTAAAGTACGAGGGGGCCAACCAGGGGGTGGAAGGGAGAGAGCGGCGGAATATATACATAGAAAGGCCGTTAATCAAAGCGACAGCGAGCTCCGGTCCGGGATACCTGGCTGGAGTAGCGAACGGCGAGTTTTGCCATTTTTGGGGGGGAAAATTTTCCGTGGAAATCATTGACGTCGCCCGGGTCATCGACGAGCTCTACCCGGCGGACCGAACAGCTACACGTACACGGACACATAGGCACGCACGTGTATGTGTATACGCGCGCGCGCGCGCGCGTATATGTGTGTGTGTGTGTGTGTGTGTGTGTGTGTGTGTGTGTGTGTGTACCAGAGTACACAACGTGGGAGGCCTGTGTCTCGTATATATCGGGGTGGTAGTTCCCGCAGAGAACGGCGTGCGACGGCCTCCCATTGGCCTCCCATTGGCCGGTCCGGGGGTGGCTCGCTGCAGTCATCGATTCAGGCAGTCATTGGCTGACTCGGCCCCGGCCGCCATTTTGAATGACTCCGGGATCAATACGCGGGGTGCGGAAAAAAAGTGCATGCAGGCCCACCACCGCCGTCGCCTTCCCCCCAGGTTCCCTCGGCCGTATCTCACGGCCGTTCTATCTCGGTTCGCACGCCACCCCGCCACCCCGCCGTTCACCCTCGCTCTCTATCTATCGCCAGTTCATGCAACCACCGACACCGTTGCACCACCCTCCTCTTTCCACCCAGGGGCACCCTAACGCCTTTCCGCCGCCGACTATACCACCGCCCGTCTCTTCTCCCTCTCCCCGCTACGCCCTGTCGTTACCGCTCTTCCTCCGATGGCATCCCCGGCGCAACAACGCTAACCATCGACGACCCAGCCGAAGGGGGTGATCGGGGGGGCCGTTCACATGTATACGCGCACGGAGGAAGGTATACATGCATACACGTACAGCGTGTTCGCGCGTTCGAAAATCATCGAAAAAATGCTCGGCGAAAGCGGGGTTGCCGGTATTCCGCCGTGGCGCCGCCGCCACCACCGCTGCCGCTCCCGGCCATCGCTACCGCGTTCCACCGTCATTTCTTCTCCTCCCTCTCCCTCAGCCCCCCGCTTTACATCCACAGTATATGCAATTCTCTCTCGCTTTCTCGCGTACGCGTTGTTACGTTGCACGCTACGTTTTCAACACAGGCCAACTCGTCGGGAAATAGGAAATTTGAAATCGAAGCTTCGCTCCGCCGAGCCCACCCTCGTCCCTCTTTCTCCCGCATCACCCTTGATCATCGGTGGAGCTCCCGGGCCTGGCACCGGACCCGGGGGTGCGTCATCGAACTCGGGAAATGGAATGACTCCGCGTACTACCGCGCGTTCTTTGTCTGAGGATTATCGCGAGTCTCGCCTTTTTTCCCCCCATATTTTTTTCCCGTTTTTTTTTTCTTTTCTTTTCAACACAAAACGAGAGAAGAATTTCCGCTGCTCGACATTGTTAATATTTCTTGAAAACATTGCAAATAATACGTTTTGACGAAATAAATATATGATTTAAATTGCATGCGATAAATAAGCAGCGAATGCAACGACTTGAATGATTATATATGCGATAGGAGGAATTAGACGCGAATTATAAAAAGACAGAAAATTATCGAAACGTATGATTTAATAAAATGATGATTATGAGAAACGTAAAAGGTAGCATTGCCATATTATTGATCAATTTATTTATATATCTATACATCAATACATTTGTATGAAGTAGTAATTTTTATGATGAAGAGATAAATCGTGCTATAAGCATTTGAAATTAAGCTTTTATTATCGCGGGAAACTTGTTTCAAGTCTGTTTGAAGTTCACTTTCCGACAGGCCGGACATCAAGTCGTTGCAAGCTACTTAATAATCCGCGAATTATAATGGTAATATGCATAACAGCGATTCTACCGGGTAACAGTAGTCATTACGGTAGTCGCTATTATTACGGGCACTTTCGCGTTTAACTGTTTTACCGTAATAAGCTGCGGTCGTTTAGAGTAAGAGAAAGAGAGAGAGAGAGAGAACGAAGCTGGCAATAGTATAGACAAGTCGCGGCCGGCGCGAAAGTATGCATTACGCTGGCTTGTAAGTTTTATAGCGACCGTTGTTAGGTGGTGCCGCGCGCGAGGTCTGTCATTACGCAGTAACTTGTAAAACAGTTGCCTTTAGACGTAATATTATATATTGAAAGTTGAAGAGCCGAAAATTGATCGTTCCGTTTTAGAAGATCTGCTCCGAGCCGCTAAAACCACACGACAGAGATCATGAAGAACAAGTCGCGCCCCTCTTCTTTCTCGCTCGATTCATCGATGAATCGAGCGAGAAAGAGTATTCGCTCGAGAGGATCTCCTGCTGCTCATTTCGAAGCTTCTCTCCGGACATGGCAACCATCCCTCTCGTCCCCCCCCCCTCCCCCCTTTCCCTCCTTCCTCCCTCTCGAGCGACTTGGAGGGTTGGGATTTCGCGTTAGAATAGAGAAAGAAAAGTGTATACAAGGCATGCCATGCAAAGATCGATATTCAGTTAGTTGGTGTGGTACTTACGTTTGGAACCGAACTAACTGAAACAAGGACATAAGGCTTCTCTTGGTAGCAACGACTTTTAGATCACATTTTTAGTTATTAAGAATTTTATCGTTTTTTTTCATATTTTTCGCTTTTTAAATTTACGTTTAAAATCTAAAGTTTCTCAAAACTTGTTAAAAATATACTTTAGTCATATCTTTACAATTTACTTTGTAGGCGTCTAAAGTGTTATTTTTTTTGTTTGTTTGTTTCTTTCCCCCCTGTGTCTCTCGTTTGTTCCTTCGACAGTGTAGGTGTACTCTTCTTCTTTAAGGCAATGCTTTTGTTTCAATTTCGTTTCTTCTCTTTTTTTTGGTGCTTTTTTCGCGTATTTTTCTTGATTTTCTCTTTTTTCTTCTTAATCGTCGTCTTCGTACTCGTCGTAATTTTGAAATCAGGATCGCTCGAAAGTGTTTTAGCTTCTCTAAATTATTTAAGTCTTTTCGGCAAAACTTAAGAGGAGTTGTTCAGACGTTGTGTTTCACAGACAGAAATCGGTGCGTGTTTCGGAAACGGCGAAATTAATTTTTCAATGAAATAACTATGACAACACATAACAACACAGTGCGACGCGTCTGAAACAGAAAAGAAAAGGGGGCACCGCCGGACCCCGTATATCCTCGTTACGATCGATCCGTCAAGTGACTTTGCGATCGACGGTGGATCCTGTTTGCTAATCGATGAATCGCCGCAAACGGATCCACCGATGCCTCGTTTTTTTTTTTTTTTTTTTTTTTTTTTTTTTTTTTACGCGTTTTGTGAAATATGTATTTTTATCGATTTATCGGTAAGACGGTGTGCGGTTACGAAAGCGTCGGAATTTTGAGCCGCGTGAAACGTTTGCGGAGGAACCGAGAAGCGTACAAGTGGCGAAAAGGTGTATCGATCATGATAGATTATATCTCAGTTGTCGGAATGAGTCGCGTTTCCTGCAACTATTTCAATTCTAATTTAAATCAGCTTGATTATATCAAGTTCAAATTAATATACGATAAAATTAAAAGGAAGAATACAAAATATGAATTCCAATATATATAAAATGATTTTGAGAAAGTAATTTTTAGGATTTTAAAGCTCGAATCATCAACTCATTAGGGGGTTGCCCGGTATCACCCTATCTATGCGCTATCGGTAGAAATGGAAATCTAAGTTGAGTTAATCTCGCAGATATTGAAAGAAAAATGTAATAAATGAAAAAGAACACGTTACGGATGCAGGATATCGCGTGAATCTGCCATCATCGATGATCACACCCATCCCTGGGGCGTCCCCCGAGTCGTCGCTGGCGTCGGTCTAAGACCGTTCGAATCTCCCGCCTGACGAAAGGAAAAACCTTTACTATAAGAAGGGGGCCACGTGACTCGAGGAACGAATGAGCGTCTTTGCCACCCCCGCCGTGGCATCCTTGCCCGCCCCCTCCACCTTCTCTCTTTCCCCTTCTAGAGAGGCGCGCGGCGTCGCTCCTTGCGCGTCGTGGTAAGACGCGTCGGCACGTTGCCTCCGTCCTTCTCTCACCCTGGTAAGCTCCCTGTCTCACATCCTTCTCCCTCTCCCTCTTTCTATTTCGCCGTGCTCTCTCCATCCTCGTGCTTTCCCGGACTTTTCTCCCCCACGTGCTCTTCGCGAATCGGCAGTGTCTGCTGGCACGTCGCGGGGTGGCGATCTTGGAAGAAGGATCTCTCAGAGGGAGCCTGCTTCCGTTTCATCTTCTTCTCTTTTGGCTCTCTCTCTCTCTCTCTCTCTCTCTCTCTCTCTCTCTTTCTCTCTCGCCATCTCGCGATTATCGTCTTCTTCTTTTTCTTTTTCTCTCTTTCCTCGAATCGTTCTTTACGTCTGGGAGCTCCGGGCACTCTCCGAATCTTCTCGGGGAAAGCCCCGCGGGAAGCCGCCCCCCAAAGCCGTTCTCGGTCCCTCCTTTCTCTTCCGTACACGCGGACTTATATAGAACGCGCGGCGCGAGTCTCCGATATATAATTCCCCGATTTCTCGCGTACGAGCACCTCCGCGATCGCGGTACGCGTCTTTAACGAATCGTTACGGCACGTCCCGCCGCGTTAACGCGGATATTTCCGTAAGATTTCGGTAACCTTTGATAGAGGCATTGCGAGCATCCCCGTGTCTGAGTAGCAACTGCGCCGTGGCCCCGTGCCGGGCACCCCCACCTCACCTCCTCGCCGCCTCTATTGCACCACACGCCGCCCGCCGCCTAAACCGTACCGAAGCGAGCCACCAACCCTCTCTCGGACGTGCGCTGGCCCTCCACCCGCGTTCCATCTCGCTTTCTCACCGGTTCCCTGCCGCCACCGTTCGCGCTCTCGCACATTCGTCCGTCCGTCCGTCCGTCCGTCCATCCGTCCGTTCGTCCATCCGCCCGCTTACCCGTTCTCTCGCTCACTCCCTCCCTTCCCCCCCCTCTCTCTCTCTCTTTCGCTTGCCCTTTGCCGCGCGCCCCATCTCGCTTTCTCTTTCCGCCCGCTCTCGGACCACGAACCGACGTTCGCTCGGTTACTCGGACGCGCGCCTTCCTCTTTCGCCCTCTTCGTTCCCGCGCCTTCCCGCCTGCCCTCATGAACGATGTGCGCTGTGTACGATGCGCTGCGCTCTTGCATCTTCGTGTACGTTGTGCGCTGTGCGCTGTGCGCGCGGCCGTGCCCAGCCCGGCGCGCGCGCGCTGCGCGGCTTGGCTTGGCTTGGTGTACCGAGGCGTCAGGTGGATGACGCCATGTACGTCGCGTAGACCGTTTATAATGACGATAACCGGCCAGCACGGATCCTCTCTCGAATCCGGATAAGTTTTCATGGCCAGCGGCGGCGCCGACCGCTACGAAAACGATGGCGTTGACACGTCCTCCCACGGAGGGAGGGATGGGGAGAGGTGCGAATACGATTTGGGTAATTTAGTTGCGGGAATTAGGCGCGGAAACTAGCGTCTAATTTTTGTCCCTCTCTCCCCAACTTCTCGTTAATGATTTGTAGACGAGAGGGTAGTTCTGGACGATATATATATATATATATATAGATATATATATATATATATATATTTTGAAGCTTTATGTACAGGATTTCGCAAAACTCTTTCGCGAGATTTACGAACCACGCGAAGCTCTTTCTTTAATTCGTTTAATTAAAATAATTTTTTAATTCTGGATTCTTGATAATAATCGTGATAAATATCGACAAAAAGCGCGGACGATAAGCCGCTGTAGAAACTTCTTGTTATTAAAGGGGAGAACGTCTTTAGCACGACGAGTTAGGCAAATTTCTCTAGTTAACGTGTCGAGTTGGACACACTTGGGAGATCGATATTTTCGATATGTATATTAGAGTTCACGTAATGTTATGTTGTGTGAACGTTAAGTTTCGCGCTCGATGACGATTCGTAAAAGAGTTCTGAAAAGGAGAAAGTAATCGTGATTTTCTGTAAAGGAGGCTTTAACATTGCGTACGAGTATTCAATTACAGGCTTTTACGCGACTTAAGCGACAGTTAAAGTACGAGCCTTTCGCTCTTCGCAGTATCTCCAACACTCCATTCTAGGGGCCATAGAACGGCTGGTAAACGATGAGGGGTGGCTTCTCTGTCGCTACCCAATAACGATTTGGAGGCGTTATCGTGGCTTTACATCCCTTTGGCCCTGGCGTGACAGTAAGGTTAGCACGCCGTTGTTGCGTACACGCCAGAATGGAGTTCACGTTCATCGTGTATTTCGAATCGTGGCACTGACCACAGTACACTCCATCGTACTTTATAGCGGATAGATAGACAAGAAGATACTACGATAAAAACGATTCTTTAGAAATAATCTCGATTAACTGACCTTTTCTTTACGTGGAATAAAATACTTAAAAATATCTTTTCTTTCTTAGAAATTAATCGGTGCAATAACGCTCTGTTTTATCACTTGTATCGAATTATTCGTAAGATATTAATATGTCGAATAATTTGAAGACAGAGATTTCAATGAAATTTATTAATTAATTCCAGAAGGAACGATACATAAGTACAAAGGTCAACTTTTAATCTTGGATGAAATCTGACCTGCCTGGCACGTCGATCGGTTTACTCCGTCTCTGTCTGTCGCATGCAATAACAATTTGGAGGCGTCCGTGCGGCTTTACATGCTTCGGTACCACCGTGACAATAAGGTTAACACAGCGACATTGCGTACGCGACGTAACCGGGTACGTACACCATCGTATTTCGAATCCTAGCGCTGACCGCAGCTCGCTCCATCGCGCTTCCACGGGGGTTGCTCGGCCGCCCCCAGGTCGGCGTGCCTCGCCTCTGGAAATTCTCCAGCGGCATTCCCTAGCGCGAGCCTTTCGTCGATAGAGAGGCTGGATCTTATTACGACCTGCAGACTACGCGTCGAGGTATGATTTCGTTGCATATGATGCGGGGACCCGGGATCGATCGATTCCGAGAGCCGAGGCCATCGTTTTCAATTCTCTCGCCACCGCTGTATTTTCTGCTCGCGAGACTTTTGCGTCGGTAAACAAAATATTCAATAACATAAAATGGAAAATTGTGTTTGTGATTTTATCAACGGAATTACATGTCAAAATTTTAACACCGAGACAGAGAGAGAGAGAGAGAGAGAGAGAGAGAGAGAGAGAGAGAGAGAGAGAGAGAGAGAGAGAGAGAGAGAGAGAGAGAGATCGTGATATTAAAATATAAAAATAATATAATATAATATACGTACGTATATAACAAAAAAAAATACATATGACAAAAAAATTATAGCGTGAAAGGACATATAATTGATATCGAATTTCAAAGTATCGTCAGTGCGTTTACACACTCGTAGCTCTCGTTTCTTTTTCATCTTTCGAATCGTTCCTTCCTTCCGTTCGGGAAAAAGACGCGGTTCAAAGGGAGGGAATCGTGGTAAGGAAGGGTAGCCACGACTGAAAAAGAGGGATCTCGCAGACGATCCTTTTCGCCTCCCTACCGTACGTCGCTGACGGTTCCTCGTAATTGTATCGATTGTCTTAGGGCGACAACTACTTTACGGCCAACCGTTACGCGCCACGAAAGGTGCACCGGTCGCGTCCCGTCTCTCTTATGTCCCCCTTTAGTACAGGGTGACCCGCTTTGTTGTTTCACAACCGATCGAAAAATAAAAATTCCTAACCGGATGAGAGTTTGACCTGGATCTTTTGTGGACGCGGGGTAAAGGGGGAGAGTAAGGGGCAGCTCGCAGACACAATGCGTCGACGAAATATTTGCATATACGGACGGCCAACGGCGACGGCATGTGGCGCATCGCACGAGTTGCTTCTCTCTTTCTCTCTCGAGAAGGGGATCGAGGAAAGGGTCGATAAAAGGGAAAAAATTGAATTTTGCCGCCTCTATCGTCCTCGGCGCGTCCGCGATGTTACTCCATACGGAAGGACAAGGGCCGACACGGACGGCCCAGGTAGATAGATAGGACCGGCTGACTCCGGACACAAGGGGATGAAAATCCGTGTTTTTTCCACCCTTTATCCATCCCTCGTGATACCCAGCCCATCGGGTAATCATAATAATGAGAGGAGAAAGACCGGTTGACCATCGGGCGGCCCCGAGGGGCGATAAAACAATCGCGGCTCATTTTTTGCCACGCCAGCTGCAGCCGGCAGCATCAGCCGTGATCGTCCGCTAGTCATAACCTTTGGACACATTGTGCGGGCCAGATTCTCGATTTGTCGACGTATCGCCTTTTTCGCGCGGATCGTTTCAATCCTCGCGACGTTAGAAAAAAATAAAAAAAAGTCTGATATTCGACATAAATCTTTTAATAATACTCATTACGCTATAACGGCAGTATCTAGGTCATTTCTAAACGATATCCATTAAATAAAACGTATTAAAATACGAGAACCCTTTCGTCTACTTTAATTTAAAAGATGCTCACTATTCAACGTTCGTTTGCCACGTGAGATCGATTCACTCATCTGTAAGCGGGACGAAAGCCCGAGAGAGGATCGAAAACGTCCTTCCCCGAAGGGACGGCGACTCACGGGACACCCACTTGGCTAGTCGCCTAATGATCAGCGGAGGAATCGTGATGGCGAGCGGTAGGGGAGAGAGATAGAGAGAGTTGTCGGGAAGGGCTGAAGAGGTCAATGGCTGACGGTTCTGGGTAATTAGTAAAAACAAAGGAGCCTGGCCGCGAGAAGGAATCGAGAAATAATCATCAGAGACGAGCATAAGAGACAAGCTGAAAGAGAAGCAGCCGAGCGGTCGGTGAGAAGGGGGAGGGTGCGAAGAACGGCGGTGGTATAGACGCGCGAGATAAAATCTAAATGGGAAAGTAATCCCTCGACGTTGATGAGGAAACGAGCGGGCAGGCGGCGGCGAGGAAGGCGCGGGCGGGCTACTCGCTGAGAGAAACGATCTTCTCTTTAGACGCCTCCTTTTTCGTTCTCTAGGTCATGACACCTGGGCGCTCTTCGGTGGTCTTCCGCGATGTAAACACCTAGCTAGAGCGCATCTCACACACAGCCGGTCCGCCGGTGCTATCGGGCTAAGCGCTCGGGCTTAACCTAACCCAACCCTAGCGTGTCGACGACCACCGGCCACCGCCGTCGCCGCCGCCGCCGCCGCCGCCACCACCGTCGTCGTCGACGTGGCGGCATGTCCGGCGTATGTAGGTAGGTAACCCTATATCGATTCTCCCACCTCGAGAAAATAACGGGGGATCTCACGGTAGAGATCTGCTCTCGGTAAAATTATTTCGCGCAAAGAGTTTCCGCGAAACCGGCCTGCTAACAGCTCGCTTCGCTAACCGCCGTTGCAACCCTTTTGGGCGGCGGAAGGGTAAAGCGAAGGGCTCACCGGCACTCGGGATAATCAAATGAAAACAAAAATCGCAGAGCCAGCCAACCTCTCTCGAACGACCGAACAGCAGGAGGAAGAAGAAAGTTACACGGCCAACTTTCGCCTTTTTCGCCGCAATTTGCGGCCGATTCAGCCGTGAATCTCGGTCCCCACTTGGTTGAACGGCTCCTCTCTCACGTTTCCTCTCTCGCGGTATTTCCATACCGCTCGACAACTGCGGCGAAGGTCAATGTTCCCTTCGTCCAACTCGTGCTCGCTGGATGAGAGCTTGCGAGCGATTAATCGCGTACACAAACGATATCAATCGCGCGTTTGAATTATTAAGCTTCAATTTTCGGCTTTCTAACGGTTCGTTGTAACGTTACTATTTCGCTATTCGATATATTTCCCCTCTCCAAATTTAGGAAATAATACTTGGCTTGATTTAGTTGAATATATATTATATATTGTTTGGTTTTGTTATTATATGATGCTTGAGCTTGATTTATCTGTTTCGTCCTTCCTCGAGGTCGGCGACACGAGTGACCTAGATTCCGTAAGGTTGAATCGCTCTTATTTTGTGCTCGACAGTTTTTTTTGACATTCTCGAGTATCGCGTGACAGACCGATTGTTGTTAAGAAAGAAAGAGGTGACTGTAGGAAAGGTGGGGGAATATGACGCGCGAGAGACGAGACACGCTGTTTATTAAGTGTTCCAGATGGGCCAGATGCCCATTCTCCGCGTACACGTAACACGTGGATAATCGGAAGAGCCGAGCCGACGATCGTCGTAGCATATGCCGCGATCTTCCACGAGAGCAGCTGCGGCCTGCATCAGAATGTATCGACATTACGAGTAAGGTGTAATCTCGAAAGATTATCATGCCGAAATACGTATACTTTTCTACAGAGCTTTATATGGATAGCGATACTCTCTTTCAAATAGGGTTTCGAAAATGTTTCGAAAATTAATTATTTAATTTATTATTTATTTACATATTTTACTTATTATTTATATATGTACGGAGATATGGTTACAACACGAAAGTATGTACGCGTACGCAGTATACACACGGCGTATTTGAACGGAATTGTGAAATGGTGTAATTTTTAAATATTTATCGTGTTCCTCAAATAATTGCGTATTGATCGATTTTATATGACAGACAATATTTGTACGATTTTATATTTCGCCCCTCCGGTCGCTTGGAAATTTGACTGATACCATGTCGAATCGTTTCGACGTTTTACAATAGTTACTCTAGAATCGCGTGTTTATAAATAGTAAAGTTAAATAAGTCGCGAAATATTTCGACCATTTCATTCGAGGTCATCATCGCCGGGCCTCTCATTGTTCGAGTCTCTTCCTTTTGTGCGCGCGTGTCTGGTCTGTTTTCGGGAAGGGAACAAAAGGTGCCGAAAGGGGCCAAAAGAAAAAAAAAAAAAAAAAAAAAAAATGGAGAATAAGAGAACTTAAGGGCGGCATTGTCCGTCGAATATCTACGAAGAATGCGAGCGGACTGATTTCGTCCTTGCGCGCCCGTTGCTCCCGTTACAAAAAATAATAATTATCCGGGCGTTTTGTGTCGCTCGGTATAGCGGAGCGGAAATTCTTTTCAGCGACACATTGAGACGCTCGCTTATGCGACGTACGTCGAACCTATGTCAATCGTCGATTCTCTCGGGCACAGCCGGCGCATTCTTGGCACGTCGTTCGCGAGACACGTGAACTTTGTTTATCTATAAAGTCGCGCGGCTGATTAAGTCGCGGTAAAGTCGGGCCTGGGGCGCAGCGATGGAAGGGAAAAGAGAGAGAGAGAGAGAGAGAGAGAGAGAGAGAGAGAGAGAGAGAGAGAGAGAGAGGACGGTTAAGATCCAGCAATGTTTCAAACTGTGCGCGGCGTAAACCACCTCGGCCAACTCGGTTCCCGTTCCTTATCGCGCGAGAAACGGCCCGAGGAGCCGCCCGCGCTTCTCTTATAATGAAATTCTCCGAAAGAACGAAGAAAGTTTTAAAAGTGCAAAAGTGCGCCGAGAGAGACAAAAGAGCGACACGCGCGGGATGGCTGACAGGGAGGACGAGAGATTTAAGAGGATCATAAATCGAGACGACGTCTTGGCGCCGCGAATATCTCGAGGAGATTAGAGAGGAGGCGCGCTCTCTTTCCTCTCTTTTCCCCTCGAAAAAAAGGATCATCGTGAAAACTTTTGCCTCGTTAGTGACTAGTTTTTTTCTTATCTTTAGCTTTTATTTCCCTAGAAGAGAAAACACGGGAGAAAAAGCGGGACAGGACTCCTTAATCTCTCGATTACATACAATGCAATTCTAATCTATCGATATCAGATATACTTGGCCGATTTATTGACGTTTTATAAATAATTGATAATACATGTGCATGTATATATATATATATAATATAAGAATTTGTTGGCACACAAATTTTCTCTCAATAATTATCGATACGAAAAACGCGAAACATTGCAAGTTTCAACAGTGATGATGCGATACGCTTGTTTCTAATTGAAAGCAAAGTCTGTAGATTTTTAATTAAGAAAATTCAAGATCGACCTCCGCTGGTCCATCCATCCATCCATCCATCCGTCTATCGAGTACTGCCTGTTCCTCGGAGACTCCTCAAACAGTTTTATAATTGATTTCATTTTCATTTATTTTAGCACGAACCCCCAACTCCCACCTCTCGCTTCCGCTCGCTCTCTCGTCACTTGGTCGTGCCTTGAGAAGACAGTGCCATTCCCCTTCTTGCCCTTACCCTCCCTCTACGTAGCACCCCGTCGTCGCCGCGACCTCACGCCGCAATCAATTTAATGTTTTAATTAAGAGAGTATCCGTGAAAAATTAGATTTTAATCGGATCGCACCTTTCCATCGGGGGTGCCTTTCCGCAATTCTCTCTATTTATTTTGGGGCGGTGCCCTTTAATAAATAATTTTAATTGCTCTGATATTTTTGAAAGACAAGACTCCACTTTTCTCTGTCTCTTTCATTCTCTCCCTCTCTCTCTCTCTCTCTCTCTCTCTCTCTCTCTCTCTCTCTCTCTCACTCTCTTTCTCTTTCTCTTCTTTTCTTTTCTTTGGTCTTTTTTCGACATGCTCGATATTTATTGATCAATCTGATTTATTCATAGACATCTAATACAGATGCTCGCGGTTCAAGCGCGGTTAAATATATATTTTGATCTTTTTTAATAACAAATAGAACGAAACAGTTTTGTGAAGAATGCCAGGACGATATTTGGCAAAGAATGTTATTTTAAATCGACGACTTTTTGACCGTACATCCGTTGAATTCACGCCGCGATCGCGTCGATGGGAGAAAAAGAAGGAGAGGTGTTTACGCGCGTGTTTTAATTACACGCAAACGAAATTTAATTAACGTCGTTACCCGGACCAGGAGCGGGGCGGGCAGGGGGCGAGGGGGGAGAGGGCCGCTTTCGCGCGGACGAACGTGCGAGAACGATCGATGAATTGTCCTCGAACGGGCAAATCAGTTGCGAAACACGCTCCCGCGCCGTTGGTTGCCCCGACTAGCGCGCTCGGCGCAGTCTAAAAAAGAAAAAGGTAGGAGAGAGAAGGTCCACCATTTTCCGCGGCTATTCTAGAGTGTTATGCAACCGCCGACCGATGCATTTGGCCGGGCAGAGCTTTATGGCCGAGGCTCGCACGCGCAAAAATGTTTGTTTTAACTTTGGTGCCCCCCCGCCTCCCTGTCGCGCCCCCCCTTCCCCCCGGCCGCTCCCCTGTATCGCTGCCTCTCCCGACCATATTCGAATTCGGTTGCCAGCCTTGAATTATTCAGAATGCGAGAAAATCCGTAAAATTAGACCTCTTTCGCTTTTCCGTTTCTCTCTCTTTCGTTTTCTCGCTATTCTATCGTTGTTGAAAAGTTGGCCGAACGACATGAGTGGACTTTTCTAGCGTTACCGCGTAAATGCGCGTCGACGGATTAATCGATGAGTCGAAATTAACCCGCGGGCATTCGCGTCACAGAACAGGCGTTGCTTCAGGTTAAAATAGCGCGTAATAAACGTTTGTACTTTTATCGACATGGATATTTTAGAAGGATAAAAACGGAATCGGATAAAGTTATATAAATTCGCAAGACAATTCGCATAATTGCGATGTAATAAGAAAATCGCATTTGATCTGAAAATATAACTCAATTATCGCTATGTCACGTTGATTAAACTACCAACAACAACGTGCGGAACAGAATCTTGCGGTTAAAAACTGATCTGTCTCTTTCTTTATTGTCAAACTGAACGGTACCGAACGACGCTTTTAAGATATTTCCATTTGTAAGTCGCAGCATTAAACAACGAATATCCCTCTTTGGCACGCTAATGGAAATCGCCTTAAAAAGTTGCCGCATGGCCCTAGGGATACCATCTGCAAAATTTCGAAATCTTCCAACGCGTTTACGTAGGCGTATTCCCATCGGAACGCCTAAAAGAAAGCGAATGAAAGACAGAGGAAGAGAGAAAGAGAGAGAGAGAGAGAGAGAGAGAGAGAGAGAGAGAGAAAGAAAGAAAGAGAGTCGAGTAGCATGGGGTTCGCCCGTTCCACATTTTTCACCCTCCATTTTTACGCCATCTTTCGTCAGTGGCGATCCACCCTCTTTGTATTTTCCCCCGACTCTTTTCCACGCTCTTTCCCTTTTCTCTTCTCTCTCTCTCTCTCTCTCTCTCTCTCTCTCTCTCTCTCTCTCTCTCTCTCTCTCTCTCTCTTTCTCTCTCCCTCTCTCTCTCGCTGTTATACACGTACATATTCTCCCTTTCTGTTCTTTTAAACTCCCCCTCTCTCTCTCCCTTTCCCTCTGTTTCCGTCCTTCTCCGTTCGTTACATGGCTCTTCCATTGTTTTGATCAATAAAGCGCAATTGAAATGACTTTGTGGGACGGATATCTCTTTTTTTATAACTGAGTACAATCAAAAAGTATATTGTACACATCAAACGATAACGGATCGATCAAACATGGATGATTTTTATTTTTCATTTTTTTTTTTTTGCGTGGTGCATCGCAGAATTGATTTCAACAGACAATTTTCGTTATTCAGATCATGAACGACGACTTTCTCACTACTTTAACTTTAGCTGGCTGAAAGATAATAGAGCGAGAAGGAACTTTTTATCTTTTTAGAAGGAAAGAAAAAGTTTAATTTCCGGCTTGCAATTGAACGATTCAATCTGTCGTAAGGATAATAGAATCACGTGTAAAAGAAGTTTTCTCTCTTCTTTTTGGTAGATTGGAAACTGAATTTTTTTTTTTTTTCGATAATCTCTGTCGCATAGCAACATTTTTATAGTAATTAGATTTTTTATTTATTTTATTTACCTATTACATTTTGTAACAAAACAAACAGCTTGCCATTGCATTTAATCGAACAATTCGTGAAGTATTAAATTTCTGTGGCTTTATGAACATTTTATATACCGTCGAGTCGGTCCTTTTATTTTATTCATTTTAATTCATTTAATTGGCTAAATATTTTTTTAATTGCGTTATTCGTATATGAACACATCGGATAAACTTTAATGTCATGACTCGAATTAGTAAATCTTTTCATATTAATAACTCTATTTTAGCCACGCGTATATATTTCTTCATGGAATAGTGCTCATTATCTCGTCGTTCCATCGTCGAAAATAGCTGTGTCCATCATCACGGATACCATGAATTATTATCATACTTTTCGCGGCTTATCTCACTGCGCGATGAAATCATTTTACATAGCGTACTTGAAACTTTGTTTGTATCGCTAACATGTATGTCGCAGCAGACAAATTACTTGTAAAACTTTTATATTTACTCCTTGCCAAAAAAGTTTAAATCTCCATTCAATGAAAACTCTATTTTACTCATCTTCTTTTTTTCATACTACTTTTAAAATATGCAATTAAAAAATGTCGAAAAAATTAATTCTACAGCATCTAATGTATTCAAAATGAGAAACGCAAAAAATGTCGTTGTTAAGACCGCGATGGTTACGAGGGAAGGCAAAGCGGGGAGCGAGTTTAAAGAGAATCATCCGAGCTTTTTTCTTGTCCCCGCTCATCATCTCGGAGCAAGTATTCTTCTCGCGGTGTGCAGAGAGTAATTATTTTTCCGGCCCTCATTCTCATGGATAACCCTTTCCTCGTGCCGAGGATCCTCCTCGCGCTCTCTCGAGAAGAAAGAAAATGTAAGGGTGAGTCGGGATAGAGTAGGAAGCAACCCTTACGTTGGAGACGAAGCGTCGTACCGCGAGTAATTCGAACGGGAGAAAAGAAATTAGCGAAATTAAACGTCAGGCCGTGCCTCGAAAAGATCGAAGGGCATGACAAACCCCTCGTCCTTTCTTCGCGTTCCTTCCACTTTTTATCGGGTACGGACTATTTGCGATTAATTATTCGAGCAACAGCGAAAAATAGATCCAAATAGGTGAGAGTAATTATGAGAATAAAAGGAAAGAGAATCGGGCAAGTATTCTCGGAATTGTTTCGATAACATGAAATCACAAGTGTCAGAACACATGGTACTTGACTAAAGGGCTATAGCTGTAAATGCGCGACCATATTCGTACGATTGTCCTTGCATTACGTGCGCGTTATATTCATCCGTCACTTCGATTGAAACGCGAGAGATATTTCGAATCGTAAACAACGAGTACATCAGATACGCTGTTTAAATGAAATTAAAACTTATGATTATCGGGAATTTTGTGCGCGTGTATTAACATCACCGTTGAATCACAGTTTCATTCGTATAATTGTGAGAGGGAATATTTTTATTTTATTTTTAATTGCAAGAGGAGAGAAAACGAGAGAGCAGAGTAATAAAAAAAAATTTAATAAAATTAATAAAATAATGTTAATATAATTATAAAATGGGAAAAAAAAGAAAAAAAAAAAAAGAGTGTGGAGGATTTAAGAGGAATGTGTTAAGCATCATCTAATTTGGCGCGTAAATAATTGTACGATGCAGGCAAGATTGAATAGACAGCGCGCACAATCGATCCGATATTTATCCGTGAGCGATTCTGGGCGACGACAAAGCTCCGAAAAGGGATTCGCGTGTATTTTTAGTCGAGCGCGCACGACGCGCGTAACTCATATAACTCATATATTTGTTAAAACCTGCCTGGTCAAAAGCAGCACTTCGTAAATGGAATTAATCTGTCGATGCGTACCGTGCGTCCATTTAATATCCATCACGCGTTCATCACTGCAGAAGCGATCCAGCCGGTGTTCGCGTCGCGCCGTTGCGTAGTTGCCCTTCCTCTCCTCTCTCTCTTTCCCTTTTTGCCGCGGTTCGTCCTTCTTTTCCGCGGCGTCCGTCTCTCGCCATCGAATCTCGCGGGGTTGAACTCGCCGAAACTTCTAATTTCGTGGAATCCGCGACGGTGACCGGCCGATGATGACAAATTTTGTGCGTAGCATCTTAATGCGCCGCGCGCCCGTCGAAAACTGACCTCGCAGCCGGCCGCCTTAAAAAAGGGGGGCAGAAGGGCCCTTTCGAGACGGGAGAGGGATGGCCCATCTCGCACGGGGTCCTCGCGAACGCACACGAGTGGGGGTCAGAAAAGGGGCGAGCATCACGGTGTCCAGGATTCTTTCATTTTTTCGCGGCTCTCTTTCCCTCTTCCGTTTCGTGCGAGCGAGCGTTATATTTCGTCTTCCCTCCCGACAGACGTATCTCAAGATAGGTTGAACCTGTTTAAGGGCTGTGTTTAAAGATCGAATCAAAGGGCGATGGTAGGGTCGGTGAATGTATCTCCTGGAAACGCGCTATTGTAATTGTAACATCATCGTTCTCATGGCGCTGATGCGCGTCGAGACTATTGTGGGACGAACTCGTTTATTTATACATACTTTTCAGCGGGAAAGGAAGCGCGAGGGTTTTCTCCTGGATTCTATGGGAAACGGGCGGTGCATACGAACGCATTCTATTATCGATTGCAAGGGACTTTAGGTGCAACAATTATAATATTCTGTGAGAATACAATCTGAAATATATGTTTCTAAATTATTTATTTAGAAAAAATACATTTATATATATATATATATATATATGTAATCTTTGAAGAGGATTGGAATAATTTATTGATTCATGCGAATAATTTGCATTGTGGAACTGAAAATTTTTCCTGTGAAAAAAAAAAAAAGCCCGGACCGACGGAAAAGCGTGCGCGCGCGGTGTCGATATTTCCGGCTCGCGGAATTTTTTTTTAAATTCATCTCGCTTTTATTCTCGGTACACTACGCACAATACATATGCCGGCAGTAATTTATTGACACACGTTCACTTCACATGTTCCCCGATACACTTTATTTGTCCTTTATTATTTATCGCCGTCGAAATTCTGCGCATTGTTTTCCAAAACACTGCAACTAATCACCGCCACCCTACTCCCCCTTCCCCCTCTTCCCCCCCCCGCGTCCCAAACCTCACACCAACCCTCGTGCTATTTCCCCGTACACCGCCACTTCCACCCCCGCCTCTCTCTTCTCTCTGGCACCTATTCGATCGATCGTTCCGCACGACCCTGCCACGGATTGTCTACGGTCGATCCTCGATACCTCGTCGGTTTTCGAGGTAGCTACGCCGACACTCTTGGCATGTTCGTCGAGGAAGCCGGGGCGGCAGAACAGCAGCAGTAGCAACAGCAGCAGCAGCGGTAGCAACAGCAACGATAGCGATAGTAGTAGGGTTCAAAGCGAATTCTCGGAGAGAAACGAAAAACGGGATTGGGAGACATTGGGAAGATATTCCCGACGTCGTTTCTCCATCCGCCACAGTCTTTCGGTTTTGTTAGTAGTTTTGCGTCTAAAGCGTACCCGGCAGAGTTTCTGCAAGCAAGGAATATTAAATGTTTGTTAAGGTCGAGAGCATGAAAGAATCTAACGAAGCGAGACACTGACGATTAAAAGTCATTTGATTTTTTTCTTACGAATGCAAATTTGATCCGCGGTAGAACGAGGGTGTATAATTGTACATGTTGATCAAAATACTATTCGAGTGTAAAATATACAAGTTTGCTCTATTTGTGTGTTACATACTCTCTCTCTCTCTCTCTCTCTCTCTCTCTCTCTCTCTCTCTCTCTCTCTAAATTAATCTAGTATATGTATATCATATACGAAATGAAATAACTCTAGTAATTATAATTAATTGTAATAATGATTTTGTTATTGAATCGACTGATTGAGTTGTTCAATTCTTAAGTCTTATTAATGAAATTTATATCTCTCGTAATTAAATTTTGATAAAGTTTTTCGTTAATACTTTATTCTTTTTTTCTATCTAATTTAATATCTGATTTGTTTAAAGATTTTCTTATCATTTTCGCCATTATTCGCGAGCATCTCTTTCGTTATGAATATAGCGATAGCAGGTATATTATATTAAGAGTGTCATAAGTATTAGCCGAGTCATTCACTCTAAGCGTGCGATGACTTTTCCTACCTTAGTGAAAAGGCTAATCCAAATTCCGCAACGCCACCGTTTAAGACTCCCTCGTAATCACCGTAATCATCATTTTCATCGTCATCTTCGTCATCGTTATCGGCATCCTTTTCCGCTCGGTGCAGCCTGTTTTTCCAGTTCATCCGACGCCGTTTCCCGAGTCGTGGCGTTTCCTCTTTTCACGCCTCATCCACTTTTCCTCTCGATTTCGATCTCTGTCTCACCGATCTCACGCATCGCGATCACTCTCGCGATCGATCGAGTCCCGTTGTAAACGCACGTGCTCTTTCAGCGGATTCGTGCGTGGAATCGGTAAATCGATTTCCCCCTTCGACCTCGCGTAACATATATTACCGTACCCTTTCGCGAGATCGCAGATCGCGTGGCAGTCTCACAGTTGCCACTCGATAATCGCAAACAAGGCAAACAAAGTTTCGCCTTCTTCGCGTCGAAGAAGAATCAATGCGGACTTTCCGATCGACTGCTATTTATAGTTTGGTTTTTCGCGAGTGTTACTTGTGTCGGGGAAAACGTGATTAGGCTAACCAGGTTAAGCTACAATAGCGAGTTTTCCGAGGCTCTCGACCAATTTTTCTTCGCCGTGATTTATTTCACCCTCGTACTTGGCCAATTGTTTTAGCATGATTCTGTTCCGTCCTTATTTGCTTGTTACAAGATTTACTATTTTTATCTGCCCCTATTGATCCACAATAAGATTTAGTTTTTTCAGATCATTCGATTAAGTCGAGTTTCATCCCGGATGCGGCGAGGCCGCCGATTCTCCATTCGCGCGTTGTTCCCGTCTTGGGAGAATTGGATAAGCGCGACGACGCAATTGCGATTCGCAATGCCAGCCGGATGCGGATTATCGGAGACTCGGCGCATGCGAGTCGTCTCTCGTGCGGTACTGTTCTCGCTCGTGTCTGCTCTTCCGATACACTCGTTAAATACGATACATCAAAGTTCTCCGAATATTCCTGTGCGATGATTCGACGCGATTCAAACGGTAGATCGATGGTAAATTGAGTGTCTCACGAAACTTTTCACGAAAATCACAAACCTTTTGCAGAAAAAGAATCGATTTCCCTCATACGACGTTGGTCACCCCGAAAGTTTAAAAAAAAAATTCTATTCAATTTTTTTCACTATCGGTGGATTGTATCTCCACTAATATCGCGAAAAGAGAAGGGTTTCACCAGGTGTCTCGAAGGATTCCGATGACTCGCACGTGCGTATATACGAGCGTGCACGCGCAACGACCGGTATGATATGATAATTCGCACAGACGCACTCACACACTGTGCAATCAAAAGACGGATCTGCGCGAAGAAGAGTATCCGAGCAGAGACGGTTGGTGGTCTCTCCCTTGCTTGCGAGTCTCGTAATCGGAAACAATTTTCGCGGATTTTCCGACGCGGCCGAGAGAGAGAAGAGGGCTCCTCCTGATGCGCGGAAGCGCGTCACTGAAATCGTCTATATATCTCTCGATCTTTATCACCGCGCGATCTCGTCCTCCTCCTCCTCCACCCTCTGTTTTCCGTCTCTTTTTCTCTCTCCCCTCGCTCTCCTTTTTTCCTCTCCTCTCTCTCCGCGGGCTCCCTCTCCGGGTTGTCTCTCTTTTGACGATTGGTATCGGCGCTCGCGCGGCGGTTGACGCACAGCTCACGAGGTCTCTCGGGGACGCGCGCGCGTATCGTACTCGCGGGGGCCTCGACTTCGATATTTCTGCGATTTATTGCGGCGCGACTTAGAAATGCATCTAATGCAGTGCACGCTGCATAGAATGCATACATGCACCTTGGCGGGGAGGGCGAGAGCCGCGGAGAGCCGAGAAGCCGGAGCCGGAGTCGGCGATGCCGAGCCGAGTCGAGTCGAGTCGAGTCGCCGCGCGCGGTCGCGTCCGCGCATGCGTCTCCGACAGACGAGAGCGTGTTGTGTACTCTACTCGCGCGATCTCTAGCCGGGCTGACGTGAGCTAGCGAGAACGCGGGCGAGAGCAGATCGGCGGCCAAGGAGTACCTACGGCTACGTCATTCACTGGCGTGGAGATCGGGGAGCACCCATTATGCTTGCAAATTATTATTCCGAATTATCACAATGGAATTTATTCATTTTCTTTTTTTTTTTAAACACCTTCAACAACATCAAAATTATATCAAAATCCTACAAGATTTAGTCATTTTTCTTAGATTTTTAATTCAATTTCATGTAAAGAATTTAACGGTAAATGTTATTAAACATATATTTCGTTACATTGCAATATTTATTTTATTACATTACGATATATAATTGAATGTTTTGTGTTATTCCAAAATGATTTCAAATTTGTCAAAGAGAATGATGTATGGAATTGGTGAAACATTTTTCTGTGTTACGCTCTATACGCAAGACGCGACCGTAATTGTCATTTATCTCTATATTGGAGAATAAAAGTATGAAAGGGAATTGTTTGTTCGTAGAGATACTTTATTAGAAAAAAAAAAAAAAAAAAAAAAATTTCATCTTTTCGTTAATAAAATTATTATTTCTCATAACATTTGAGAAGGAATTCATTACGGTACGACAAACTGAAACGTATAAACAAAAAGATTTCCCGTTTCGAAGAGATCTATCGCGGGTACGCGATTTGGACGTGATTAGCATGGCAGTAAAAATACGTGAAACTCTCTGGAGACCACTCCCATCAGGTCACCTACGATAGAATCATTCCGCGCGATTTGGAAAAGCGCTAAAATATCCCGATGCACTCACGAAAGAGAGAGAGAGAGGGCGAGAGAGAGAATTATCACTGCTGAATTCTTGCTCACTGGTGCTGTCCGATGCGCCGCTTCGATATATACATAAGCGAGTACGCGTTATGTATGTATGCATTGTATGCACATGTGTATATGTGCATACTCGCTATATTTCCATGTCGGAGCATAGCCTATGCCGTAGCCGCGGCTGCCCTCCTCGCGTTTCTCTTTTCGCCGTCTTTCCTCATTGCAGTGGGTGGAGGAAGAAGAGAAGGAAAGAGAGGAGAGAACGGAAAGAGAAGAGCGGGTATATAGAGTCCCCCGTTAAGTACGACACTGTGTGATTTTTTGACGATCGATGAAAGTTACTCGCGAGATATTCTATTTTAAACTTTCGGCCGACAGCGGCCGCCGCCGCCGCCACCGCCGCCGCCGCCGCCGTGGTTGCCGTTGCCGTTGCACGCCTCCGGCTTGTCTCTCTTTCCCTTTCTCCTCTTCTTCTCTTGTCTTCTTTCTCTGTCCGTTCTCCTTCTCGTCCTTCCGCCGCACGAGAGACTTCCTACATCGCGATAATTCCTGAAAAGGAGGAAGCCATTTTGCGCGGTGCGGAGCGGCAGCCACGGACCTCGACTTTGATTCTCGTTGTGTCGACGAATGAAGAGAGATAGAGAGATAGAGATAGAGATAAAGAGAGAGAGAGAGAGAGAGAGAGAGAGAGAGAGAGAGAGAGAGAGATTTTTCATCATTCAAAGGAAAGCGCTACAGTAAACGGTAATGATGGCGATGGTGCAACGGTCAAAAACCCGTTGTTTTTTCCATTCGGCTGAATGATTTATTAGATCGGGATCGATCGGGTTGGAGGCCAAAATCGCGCGACGCGGTTGCAAATCGACAAAACGGCGGGTTCCATTATTACTTCACCCCCGTTCTCCAACCCCATTGCATTGTGATCGTTTGATCGCGTTATAAAAAATCCAATACTTTTGTCCGCCGCAAAATACAATCCGCGAGGTCCGATAACATTTTCGATAACCGCTTTTAATTGCGCTTTGTTGTTTGACGCCGGTATTGTTCCGCTCGCAACATTGTCCTATGTTAATCAAGAGAAAAAGCTACGCGCGCGAAAATGTTTACACGCATTTCGGAGAGTGACCAGTGCAACTTGGTTACATAGCGCGAGGTGTCGCGCTCCCTCCTCCAATTTCTCCACCTCCTACTTCGCGATCGATCGCGCGCGTTGCACTCGCACTGGCGATCTCGAGAGAGTGCAGGGGAAACGGAACTGTCTCGTGCAAACTTCGCAGTTAATCCGTTCAACGCTTCAAATTGAAATCAGTTTCAGGACCGCCCGTTATTTCGTCGCGTCTTTTTTCAAGATGGTTACTTGATTATCTGAATCTCTGCTACAGAACAAATAGAAAGATGTATATATTTCATTATACTCTCACTCTGCAGAATAATACAGAGACAGGCGTAAAAAAAAAAAAAATCTAGAAAACGCAAAGTTAAAATAAGCAGATACATTATATTTATTATCCATTCGTGTGTACATCAAGAAGGAATAATTCAGTCCACTTATAGAAGATAGATTGGAATATGGTTTTTTAATTCGGCTTTTCATTGGCACGCACCGTTCGTAGCGTACAAAATAATGACGACGATAAATTAATTACAGAGAATGCGAAAGGGAAGAGGGGGAGAGAGACGCGAGAGAATTGCGCCGCTACGACATCGGAGAAAAAAATCAATCGATATCGTCCGCCGGCGAAAGGAACGCGCATTCGATATTCGCATATCCGATGCGAATTCCCGGCGGGCACTCGCGTCGGAGGCCGTCGAAAAATAATTTTCAGCTACCGCGCGGGATAGGCGCGCATACGCGCTCGCGCGGATGATCCGCCGCGTCGGGCGTCGGGCGTCGGGCGTCGGGCTCTGCTTCTGCTGCTGGTCCCGCGGTGCCTTTTTCTTTTTTTTTTCCACCCTCTCCGCCGCCACCGTCTCCCTCCTTCCACCCCCCACCGCCGTCGCTATCGTCCGAGCGTACCACCCTCCCCAGCGGGATGCACGGCGCGCCGCGTCGCTCCGCGCCGCGCCGCGCCGCGCCGCGCCGCACCGCGCCGGCCGCTCTTTTGTTTTCCTCTATTTTCCGGTTTTTCCGGGCGGGCCGCCGCCGGACACACGGCGGCAAACCGGTGGTGTGCGGCGCAACAAGTAGCAGATTATAAAAATCACTCGACGGCCCCGAGGGCGTGCTGAGGAAAAAAAAGGAGGTGTCGGGGGAGAGGAAAAAAATGTGCGCGAGCGCGACGAGAGCGGAGGCACGCCGCACGCCGAGGCCGAGGCCGAGGGAGAAAGCGGGACGACGCGAGCGGCGGAAAGAGCGGACGGGAGAGAGATCGCGGGATCTCGTGCGGCGTGCGCGAGCGACGAGAGAGCATCGTGAGTGGAAACGAGATGAACGAAGGACCGGTGGCGGAACGAGGAAAGTGCCGGTCGGCGCGGTGCGGGTAGAGAGGAGAAGAGAGGAGAAGAGAGGACACGGCCGGAGAGTGAAAGAGGTCCGGTCGGAAGAGGGAGCGAGAGGGGGAGAACGCGTGAGAGAGATGCGGGTGTAGGTACACATTTACCTATACATATGTATGTTTCCACCCGCCACCTCCTCCGCTGCTACCTCTCTCCCCCTCTGCCTTCTCTACCTTCCTTCGTGTTAGCTCTCTCTTCCCCTCAATCTCTACCTCGCTCTTTACTTAGCCAAGCTCTGTAGCTCCGTCGCTCTCGCCTCCTCCTCGCCCCCGTAACCCGCTCTCTCTCTCTCTCTTTCTCGCCTGCTCTCGCTTTCTCTCTTTCTTCCGTTTATACTTCGGCTTTCGGTCTCTCGCGCACTTTCCGCCCGCGCGTATAAGCCGTGCGTGGCGATTTACATTAAACGTCGGTCCGTTTCCCTCCGCCGCGCCGTTCCGCGGGAACACGCGCGGTGGTTTGGGAGAGGCGGTCGCGAAAACGGGGGGAGGGTGAGAAGGGACTTCTCTCTTTCTCGCGCGGCTCTCATCGCGTCGGGGAAGGGAAAATTGTCCGAAAATACGCGGACGCGAGACACGCCGATCCGTATTCGCGTATTGCGACGCGAACCCTTGCGGTAAGAGGTAAAGGGACCTTCTTCGTGCATTCGCGCGTCTGTCGATCTCGTCTCGATTTTCGCGGAGCAGGCGTTAACGTCAGTACAGAGGTTTTTTGCGGCTCATAATGCTCATTGAAAGAGGTACTCGATGATTTCTCGCGCTAAAAATCGAGATCGAAACGATCGTGCGATGGCAGCAGGCTTTGACCTCGTCATTATCGTCAGATAAACTCTCGTGATGGACGAGGCCATAATTGGCACAAAGTTTCTCATGCAAATTATAGTTCAATGTTTATTTATTTATTTATTATATATATATATATATATATATATATATATATATATATAATTGATAAGATACATATAATGTTGTGTATAAACATTTTTCTTATTGTTTAACTATTTTCTCCGCGCATTCTGATATTTTATTATTGCATCGATCCTAACAAAAGCGTGTGGAAATGCACTCGCCTTCGATGCAGCCGCACCGTCGAGAGAGCTCGAATCGACCGGAGAGATTCAAGGATCTGTGAACTTTCGCCGCTCGAAAAAAGCTTCCCTTTATTTTTTTTTTACTCTTGTCTCACGGTTCAGAGAAATTGCCATTGAGTTTATCAGCGAGCGCGAAGCCGAGACGCGACGCGCTTTGTCCGCAACGCATCGCATCGGTGCATTCGCTATGCACCAACGGCGGACTTTATACCGCGTGCTGGCCCTCGTCCTTTCCGATCTCCAGTTGATCGATTTTCCGCGGGGTCGACGACCCCCGCGCTCGCTCTCCCACGAACCCCTCGTTGCTGCGCCGCGCGAAGAAGAAACGGAAAGGCGCACTTTCGGCGACGACCGCGGTACACGCCGGACACGCCGGCCATATTTATCGACTAGGACGCACTAGGACGCCCTAGATGAAACTATATATTTACTATGAAATGCGATCAATACTCACAATTCTGATGGGACTAAACATTATCTCGCCGCGCTCGCGTACGTTGCGTTCGGCTATTTTCGCATTCCGTTAAATCGCTCACATTCGAGCGCGTTGGATTAAACGTCTTTTTTTTTTTTTTTTTTTTTTTTTTTTTACTTTAAACACGCATTTTATATTCTTTTTTCATCAACAAGTCATTCTCTGATATTAGTGTCTCTTAAACAGACGCTGCGCTGAATCAATAATTGAAATTGATATATTGGACGTGATGACGCAAAATTGTATAATGAAACACAGTTATTACATTAACAGCATTTACTTTAATATTAAGCATTAACTTGATTATACGTAGAAAAATTTTACAATTTCATATATCGATATCTGTTTAAAGTAACAGAATAATTGCAATATTTTTCCGTTTCGCTCGAATAATCAAACACAGGTATCGCCAATCTAATGCAGATTTAATGGATAAAAATATTCCACGTTCCCTTATGTGTTTATTGTTGCATGAACTTAAAATTGTACGTCGTCGGAGCGTAAATAATCGAGTTTACACGCGACGCAGAACCAGCGTGTTGCGACCAAATTAGTCGGCAATGAAAATATTTCGTTGCAACGACCGAGAAATATATATATATTGTTACAAACGCAGCGACAACCGATCCTAACGCATCCGATTTTTTTTTCTAATCACTCGCGTACGATTAAAATATATTTCAAGCGATGACTGGTGACTATTTCCGACTTGGTGAATTTTATATATTGCGTTCGAACACCGTGGAATAATAGTTTTAGCAAAGTTTATTAGTTGAGATCATTGCTATTATTGTGCGCTGTACGACGTACTATATGATACGCTACTCCGAGTGGGTTAAAATTCGGAAAGGTCAACGATGACTTTTCGACGAGAGACACAGTTAATTCAATCTGGAAAGAGTTAAAGAGTTTTTATTGCAGCCAGTTCGCGTCGGCAATAAAGTCGCCGATGATGCAAATTGATAGCGAATGCGGTAACGCGTGAAATTGGTTCAAGACGCGCGTGCGTCTAGCGCAAATAAATGGGACGGGAAAAAAAGTGCTCTTTACTGAGACGTATATTATTTTTTGTAGAATTATGGCAAACAATCACAAAGTGTTTGGCAAAATTGGATCAAAGCCGTTCTCTCCTCCTGTCAACTGGGAACATTCGCGACGCTGCCGTTGGCGAATTGCGAATTGTCAAAGATAATTCAGTGGCGCCTGAGCAACGTCAGCTTGGCACCGCGCGATGAATATTCGCCCCGATATATTTTTCGCAGCCGCATATAAGAATAAATTGCATCGCGTTCGAGATTGCGTCGCGATCGACTCTTGGCCGGCCGTTGCCAAGACCCGGAAAAAGGAGAGGCGGGTTTTCTAGAACGGTTAAAAATAGACCGTGCATTCTCGCGAAAATAAAATGGCAGCTCTATGGCAGGCGGTGGCCGATGAGAAGGAAGGAAGAAGAAGGTGGGGACCGGGACGAGGGCAGAAGAAGAAGAAGAAGAAGAAGAAGAAGAAGAAGAAGTAGGAGAAGGCGGGCGCGGTCGCGAACAGTGGTAATAGGAAAAAAAGGAGTCAAAGCATCTAAAATTGGCGGGACTGACTTCGCCAATATGCGGTGATGGTGAGCATATACTGAACGAATACTGGTTGGAGGAGGCTTGGACCTAGAGTAGGATGTGTCTAGGAACAAAGAGAAGAAGAGAAACAGGGGAAGGCGGGCGGACTTTGAGCGGATTCATGAATCCTGAGAAAGAACGATGCGTGAGATACCGGAGACATGACGATGTATTACGACGGTATATAAAGAGTACAGGATAGCTTTATTGCGGATTACAATACGATGATGAGATCTTGAAGATTCCGCGATAGCCGTATCGCGCTATCGTGCAACCATATCATGCTACAACGAGCAAAATATGCGGTATAATGATGATAATGATATCGATATTGCGCTCGAAGGATCTTGGAGTGCGCGGCGCGTTAAGCGGGTTACATACTCTCCGATTGTAATATATAGCGACGAAAACAACTTTGCATTTAATAAAAATGAAAGGCAACTTTGTACTTGATTGAGTACCAAGGTGTTTGAAAATAGTTACTTAATTGTGGACTTTACGTTCAGAGTTGATAACTTTTCTGTAAAATAAAAGTACACATCTGCTTTTTAACCAAATAACTTTTAAGTCAAACGCATAAACTAAAACACTTTAATAATAAAATATAGCGATATATATTAAATTAGATAAATAGTTAAAATATTGAGAGATATATTAATCCTTAATCTTTCTCAAAAGAGTTAAAAAAATCTTCAATTTATAACAGAGAAAAATAACTTAAATTTATATCATCGAGATGTCAACACGAGATATTTGAAAGAGAATAAGAATATATATAAAATATTGTAAAGTTTTATATACAGGGTGTCCCAGAATTCGCGGACACGGAATACACAGCGTGATTGTCCGTGTCAGAAGAAGCAACTTTTTCTTCAGCAAAAATGTCGAAGCATCAATAATTTTTCAGTTATAGGTAATTGAAAAAGATGGGTTTTGTCGCAAATCAAACTTTGTAGAATTAAAAGATTAATGCAATTATATTCTGCAGTTAATTTTAGGTAGAGTTTACTTTACTAAAATTTTTATTTAAGACTTAGTTACGGAGATATATAATAGCAAAATTTGGAAACTAGCAAAAAATGATAACTTTTCTCGACATTTTTGCTGAGGAAAAAATTGCCTCTTTTGGCACGAACAATCACGCTGTGCATTCCGTGTCCGCGAATTCTGGGACACCCTGTATATATATATATATATATATATATATTTACTATAAAAAATACATGTATAGTTCTCTCTCTTTTACTTCTTTTATTATTAACAATGCGATTCATTTTTGACACAAGTCAGAGTCACGCGTAAAACTTTTCAAAGAAGATTGCAAACGAAAAGAAGTAAGTCTTCTTCCCGCCAATCTGCCGAGTCTTGTTTGCGTATGGACCTTGCATCTAAAAGAGCTCCGGAGAGAGGGATGAAAGGTTGCACCAGAAGCAAAGAAAGAGAGAATATAAGTCGTGGGGAGAGAAGGGAATGAGAGGCAGAAAAAGAACGAAAGAGAGAGAAAGAAAGAGAACGTCGACCTTGATGAAAATAACTCGTCGAACTGACCATACCTCTTGCACGTGAAGTTAAAAAGTGCAGCCTCGCTGCAGAGAGGGCTTTTGCCGCAACTTATATATTTTCTTTTTCTCTACCTTCGAATGGTGGAACCTTTTATCTTTCTCTGCGTAGCTCTTTTAGGTGCAAGGTCCACGTGCGAACGAGAATTGGCGGGAAAAGAACTTATTGTTAGTTCTTTTCTAATCTTATTATTTTTTTTTTTATAATTATCTCCAAAAGAGCATGTTGGTTTGATTTTTTCCACCCTTTCTTCCTTATAATAAATATATCCGACGAATTAAAACCGTTAAAACAATGAGAGCGTTTCGATAATTTAACCATTATCATGTAATTGACCCTCGCGTTCTATAGACCTTTGTTCTTGATAATGGTTGTTACCGTTTCAATCATTTAACGAATTTCAGTTTGTTTGGAATTTTGACACGCGCAATATTAAATATCTTCTACCTTGATAAAAAAAAAAAAAAAAAAAAAAAAAAAAACGAACAGTTTTGCTCGAAACTGGATTTATGACCAAATACGTAGTAAGGCTTCGAGGATATCGAGTGGCAAATATCATGGAAAGGATTTCGTGTACGAGAAATATTGGAGAGGCCGTGAGAGATGAACGTGGGACGTGGGTGGGTTGGGTGCAGGATCGAACGATCTCAGTTCAGACACGAACCAACAGCGGTCTGCAATATCGACGTAATTTTACAGGCGTCGAGGTGACCGATAGCGCTTCCGCTACCAACAGTTGACACATTTGAATGGAATCGAATGCACACGTGGTTCGTTTCTCAACTATCGTTCGTCGCCGTAATAATATTTAAAACGTGATTAAACAATGCGTTGAATTAGTAATGGTCTTCAAGTCTTGTTACCGTGTTGGATTACAACATGTGAATAAGAGAAGAAAATTATTTCAGTATCACGATAAAGAATACGTTGATTATTCAATCTTTCTCTGTATTTAACGCAAGTCGCCTATAATTAGCTATATTACGGTTAAATTTGGATAACGTAATTGTTGGATTATAAGTTAGTTTTAGCTAGTTTTATCGTTTAATCGTAATATAAATAAAAACATTTTGACAATTTGCAAAATGTGAATTTCACCAATAAATTGACAACCCCATTAATTTTACTGAATTTTGTATGACGTTAAGTCCGCATGAAACCCACGTCGTTGCGCCGGGCATAGCGTCCGGATTTTGCACAACAATGCAACTGGGATTTGCACTGCGAACGAGTTTTTACTGTCATCAGTCATCAGGCAAACGGTGAGTTCTCATATTTACCTAACGTTGCAGTAGAGCGTGTGCATTCGCAGATAAATCATCATCGTCTGGTATCGCGCGCGCGCACATGTATACGGTATATAAATATAAACGTAAACCTGTCATCATCACCAATACAATGTCAAGGGTCAGCACTTTTTATCTCATGTTTCGATGGCTCTATGTCTCATTATTTACCCACGACAAAGTGTACGATTGTAAAAAAATCGTAGAAAAAAGTCTCTTAAGGGTGTCATGATTAGGGGTTAGTTGGCAAAAAAAAACAAAAAAGGGTACGCGAGGGTCGCGATCGTTTTCCCTAGCAGGTTGCGTATTTTTTGTTTAGCTATCGATTTTCATCCACCTGGCTGAAAAACAAGCAGGGTGTTGCTGGTCGAAGAGAGGATAGCTTTTTTTCAGAACGTGTAGCATTGTTCTCGAAACAAGGTCCGCTTTTGCAATGCAACGCATATATTTTTAACGCGGAACACGACGTTTTTATCAAAATAAGAAGAGACATAATAAAGCTTAATGATATTATATAATAAAAAATTTCTCTTTGCTAGTTATGACGCCTAATCAATTTTCTGTCTCGCTGCTCTTATTTCAATCGACGTATCCGAGGATTCAGAGTTCGACCTCATTCAACCTCGTTCGGGATATAAAGCGTGCGTCAATATAAAGACAGTCGCGCCGTTGTTTTGACGTCCATTTGGTTCGTTGAAAACTCAAAATTACCCGAGGCAGAGAGTCTCGCCGCCGTGTACTCTGCAAATTAAATAACATTGCAATGGGTTAACGAAGTGTAGACTCTGTCGCTCGGACGCCTATCAGTGCGCCTACCCCCTGTTTTACCCCCCTTTACCTTCCATCCTTCAGTTTCGCCCCTTCTCTACGATTTACCATCTAAGTGTCGCCCTCCTCGTCCCCACTCGACGGCCTATTTTACCCCACTTTCCCGCCTTTTCCCCTCTTTCGCCCAAGGCTGGCCATCCCATACACCTTCCCACCCCCGCGACTTATCCCCACTCTGGAATCTCACCCTGTCGAGGAAAAATAAGCGGCCGGACACCTTACGGGTTTTCGCCAGCTAGGCCGCGATTGGTTGTCTATAATCTGCAGGTAAAGTCTACGTTTCGGTGGAGCCTACCGGAAATGCGATCTCGCAAACAAGAAACTCACATTCAGTACTTGTATGAAATTGATGTATGTATATCTTTTACTGTGTCTTTGTCTTTGGATCAACTTTCTTACTAAAATTGATCAGTTTCAGTTATTGAAAAAATTTTAATCTTAAAAATATTTTAAATAACCTTGAGATATTAGAGATGTAATTTTTTTTATCAAACGCTGCTACTATAAATTATAAGGAAATAATATAATAAATGTTTAGATTACATTTAAGTGACGATAAGAAATTACGCGTAACGATGAAAATTGTCATTTGTACATTAAAATATTATTAAAATATTATTATTTATGTGAAGTTTTTTTTCGTTGCTATATATGATATATATAGCAACAATTGTATTTTATTAAACTATGATATGCTAATAAAAATATATTTATATATATATATATATTTTTTTTATTAGCATATCATAGCTTGATAAAATACAATTCTTTGCACCTTTCCAGTGGTTGAATCGTTCGTTGAAAGTCATATGATGTGGCTAAAAAATGTTACTATATGTATTTACGACTTAAATGAGAAAATTATACGATGATTGAACAATCGATTAATGATTTAAAATATTTATTTTTTCAATAATCTGATTTGTTGATGGTTAGCGTGAAAAAGGACACATCGTGTCGACAGATTTGTTAAGCAATAATTATATGGCCGGATAATCGATGTCGATTCCGGAATAAAATGTAAACTGGGAGTTGCAAATGTTTGACGAATTTCGCGATCAACGGTAAACGGCCACGCGCAAACCACACGTCTCCGTCCGTGAAATCTCGTTAGCCGTTTAATTATTTGTGTGTGTTGAAAAGTTAAACGATAGAGATTTTTACTCGCGTTGCCAGCTTATCGACAAAACGTAAATACGAAGCGCTCTGGTCGAAATTTTTTATTTATGTTCCTACTATTTTATCCGACAGCCATTAATGGTTTGGGTAGGGTGACAATTTTTGTTCGGTGACGGTGAAATGATGAATTAGCTAATAACCAATTTGTTTATTTTTTTTTTTTTTATCAAGGTACGCGAGTTTTATTGAATAAAAAAAATGTCTTGTGTTTTTAATAATTGTTTAGAATAATTTTCACAATCAGTTATATTCTCGTGAGTAACAAGCTTCTTGGGTCGAGAACTCAACCGAAAATCGAAATGCAAATGTCCCAGGACCACCCACCCGGAGGGCTCTTTAAATCTCTCGCACGTTTACCGGCCGGCTCTCACTTGTTTATTTTTTAATTAAAGTCTTCCACGGAGGCAGCTTCTCCTGAAACGGTAGCGGGATTAAAAAAGGTCCCCTGGAGTTATTAAGCTAATAATGTGTCTCGTGCCGCGTGCCGTATCCTCCGTAGATACGGAATGACAAGGAGTGAGGTAGAGAGATGCGAAGAGGAAGGGAATGAGAGAGAGAGAGAGAGAGGGGGCGAGGGGGGAAGGGTCGAGGAGAAAAAAGATGAGTTGCGAAGGTTTAGACGAAGGATAAAGAGGAAGGCGAACAACCTGGCGGAAGAGAGGATTGGCAATGTGGGAAGATGGTCGGCCAGTAAAAAAAAAGAGGGTCCAGAGCGCAAAAAATCACTCCGGCACGCGTACACAACCTCGTTCTGATCCTTCCATCGGAACAATCCTCCTGACACTCACGAAAGTTTGCGATGACTCGGCTTTCCGAAACGACCTCGCACCTCAGAATGTAGACACGTGGTCAGTTTGGCGCGTTTCTCCGTGTATGCTGCCAAAGTTGATATTCCGTCGAACATCGCTCTTTGACCTTATGAAAAATAAATGCAATTGGATTTACTCTTTCGAAGCCGAGAGATGTATTCTCTATTATATTCTCTTAAAATATTTCTAGTCTCTAATTTATATCTTTTTTTTTTCATTTGAATCAATTGATTAAAATCAACAATTATATAAATAATTGATTAGGAATAAAAGATCGATTAAAATATTCTCATTAATAAAATTTAATAATTTGATAATATTTAATAATAAAAATTTGATAATATTTGTACGCTAAATTTTTAAAATTTTAATTAATGGTAGTAAAGGAGCTTGTATTCTCTTTATTCTATTTTTGATCAGATACAGCTTATGTAAATTGTTACTTTATAAAGCTTATACGCTTGATACCTAGGAAGCAATTAGATTTCGAGGAAAGTGGAACGATAACACAATTGCTACAAACAATATCAAGTCGCGTGCACTAAAAAGCGACTTAATACGTCAAGAAACCTTTCAATTATGAATGTTTTAGACGCAGTCTCGAATGTATTCTTTATAACAAGGAATTTATATCCCAGCATATCGAACCATTTTCCTCGCTTGTGATGTAAGCGTTTGTCGCCATTGTAGATGTTTCTGAAACAGACTCGCAGGCGGGAAGATAGGTAGGATCGAGAGGGTGGTAAAGAATGGCCAGACTCCGTGGCGGAGTAAAGCATGAAATAAACTCTCTATTATTGGGAATTTATGCAAAACTTTGCGGCAAAACACGTGAACATTCGTAACCGCCGCGAGTAATACTGATAAAAATAAATAAAGATCGAAGCATCGATAAACTATATTCCATTAAATTCTAAATATATAAATCTTATTAAAGTCATTTGCAATGTACAAAATAAATTAGATAGATATAAATTTAACATCACACTGGAGAAATGTTTGAAAGTTATAAAAAAAGTATATATATATATATATATACTTTTTTTATAATTTTCAAACATTTCTCCAATATATATATATTCAATTAATATATTTTAAATGTGTAAAAATATTATAATGTATTAGCCAAATAAATATTGTTAACACATATTTTGTAGCTCATTACATTTTCGTGCTAATTACAAGATAATAAAAATGAACAAAAATGGAATTTAATAAAATGATGATTATCTATTTATTCCTTCTAAGATGTAGGCATTACACGCATAATAATCCGATGCAATAAAAGTCGAGCCTCGTCGATACTCATGAGCTGAAAGAAGTCGTGCAACGACAATGTCAAGATTTCAGAGGAACGAACAACGAGAAAACGCGAAAACTGAAAGGGGCTGCAAAGAATGGCCGGAGGCTGCGGAAGGATGGAGGAAGGAAGGAAGGTCCGCTCGGCTGTCTCTCACCCTCTCGGACCACCCGCGCCTCCTTCTCCTCCGCCGCCCTCTTGCCTCTTCCTGGCCGTCATCTCCGGGGCGATTTTCCACGGCACCTAAGAGAAGGGGCCAATGAGACGCTGGGCGTCGGTATTGATCCGAGGCGTCGTCCAGGAGACGCCCGCTCCAAGACGCCCGGCTTGCCCGGCGCTAGAGAGCGGCCCCGCAGTTCGAGATAAAAGGACGAAAGCCGCTCCTGGAGACGAGCCGCGGGTCCTTCCGCCTTCCGTGTGTTCTCTGAAACCGTCCGTATGAAACCTCATATATGATCCGACATGGTCCGCGTACTCCTGTGGCTCCTGGCCGCCACAATACCATTATTGCCAGCAGGGCTCGGGCCGGCAACGCGAATCCTTTATGAGGGTAATCTGGCCGACCAAAAGTGTGTCGATCACCATCGTCGGTTCCTAGGTACGCGGAAATATTTTTTGTTCTTTTTCTCCAACCAATTAATTCATTAAATCATTCGGTTCTTCGTCGTGCATGATTAATGATATGCATCCGCTCGTTTGCCGAACTTGAAAAGATAAATAAAAAAAGGAAATGAAATCTCTCTTCATTATATTCTTGTGACAATCAAATTTTATGCTTAAAGATTGATTATTATTAAAAAAAAGAACATCGTTATAAATATAGGATTAAATTAAGAGCGTAAATAAAAAGAATTTCTAGAAAAATTTAATTAAATTTAATTTCTACAATTAATTAAGCTATGAATAATATTAGATTACGGATTGAATTTTAAGTTCTAAAATCTTACGAAACGTGGCGTATTCTCTTCCTTTGTCCTTGTTCGCTTCAATGAAATAACATTTACGAATCGCATTCGCAATGTTTGAAGCTGAAAGTGTAACGAGCGGTTTGTCGTGGTCGATTCGAGAGAGACCTCGATCACTTCTCCAGATCGAACCTCATTTAGTTCGGTGCGTTTAGTTTAAAATTAATTATATATTCTGTTATCAATCACATTTGGTTGCCATGGTAACGTAGCATCCCTTGCCCTATCAAGCCGGTCTCTTCAATAGCACGCTCACTCTCATTCGCGTATGACGAACATAACCGGCGAACAAATACTGCAACCGAATTCGCGAAAACACGTCTTCCCGCTCGAGAGAAAACACCGTCGACACCTTTCCCGACCAAATGAAACGAAAACATGTAACACACGAATGACGAAGTGGAACATAAAATCATCGCTCATCCGCGCGTCAGGTCGGTTCTCGCAATCAGTCAACTTTGCACTTTGTTAACATTGTCTTCGGCTAAAACGCACATGTATCGCCTATTTATTTTTTTTTTGCATTTTTCTTTTTATATCTTTTTTTAAAATAATATAATCATATTTTAACTATATTATTATTATTATTATTATTATTATTATTATTATTATTATTATTATTATTATACAATTATACAAGTCGATCGTTTAGTAATCTTTCAACGAAAATGTTTCGTCGTTTTTTTTTTCCGACTACGAGTGAAAAAGTTCTGTCGCGTGAAAAGATTTTTTTTTTTATATTCGTATTTCCCTCGTCACGCTGAGAGGATGCCAAAATATTTGACAAGCTCATAGAGAAAGAAACTGAAGCGGCGACGTTATTCCGCAATCCACGCGGCAATCTTGGCCAGTGTGAAAGGATACCCGAAGGAATTTCCAATGGACGTGCGACGCCTAAGCTTTCAGTGGCGCGCGTCGGGACGCCATTCCTTTTATTTTCCTTCAATTTCCTTCCTTTCAGGTTTCCCATCAGCCTTTCCATTAATATTAAAACAGGAGCGTAGCCTCGCGAGGGCTGTTTCAAAGAGGGTGGCGGTGGCGTTTCAGGCCGCGCACGACTCTGTCGAGGTACCAACCGGCGACGACGATGGTGGGGATCGAAGGACCACGGCGAGGGAGGGCTAAGGGGCGTTCGGCTCGTTTTTCATCTTGATCTTCTAGAGTTACCAATTTGAACTAGCTAGACCCATCCTTTCGCCCCGCTGCCCCGTCTCTTTATCTCGAATCTCTTAAATAGGTGTGCTTAATTTAAAAGACAAATTCTTGGGAAAATAATTCTTAATATATATGTATGTGTACATGTAGAGACTGTCGTAATTTCTTGTTATTAAAAATTAATTATAATTAATTGTGCTATACTTGTATAATTATGTAGGTATATGTCGGTATAACTTTGAATCGATCGAAGAAGCTCGACAAAGACATTCGTGGGAAAGCTTCCGGTTCTTGGCCGGTAACTTGCGATTATTTATCGTGACCTGACCCTTTCTTACGCAACCCTCGCCGCGGGCAACCCCTCAGGGTCGACCAACGGTCAGCGAACCCCCGTTTCGGCATTATGGGAACCGGTTTTTCGAATGCGCGCGGTACGGCTGCAATTTTTCCGGAGAATTTTTATCGCGAACCCGTTCGACCGGTCAAACAAACGTGTGTCCAGGTGGTCACTTCCTGGCCACCCCAGTTTGGGTCATTCTTAATCCCCCTTTCTCCTCTTCTTTTTTCCGTCGTCGCTCATTGCTTCTTAATTCCGTGGCACGATTTACGGGAACGCAAATACGTTTTGTGAATCCTCCGTCACGTTCAATTGCTTTTATTTTATTACACGATCGATCTAATGAATATACATTTTTAGCAATATTTACGGAGATAATGTAATTTTGGCCATTGGAGATTTTACTAGAAACAAAAACGTCATTTGTTGAGGGGAAAAATGTGATAATAGTCGGAAATGATATTTTATTACATCAATGCAACGTGAAAATTTTCAACCTCTGATTTTTAGAGATACATCCTGCTTCACTTGTAATTAACTGAGCTTATCGTATTTCTAAATCGAAATGTATATGGGTAAATATTCTGCCGGATATCCACCGCATAATACGAGTGGTTGATTTTATGAGTAATATATATGAGAGTGGAAAGTTCGGTAATTAATGGCTTTTATTTGAGAGCAACGAATGAGTGAAATAAACTCGGTCGCAAGTAATTCAAACGTCATGCCAATCTATATATAAAGCTTTATAAAATCTCTCCTTGCTCGGTAGTTTTGGCGCATTGGAGTTTAATCGAATCCGCTGCGGCTTAATGATCACCTATTCTTTTTTTGCCGTTAGTTGCGTATTTTTATGCCAAGACTAATAATCGCGGAATAACTCTCAAATCAAATGAAATAATAAGTAAAATTTGCGAATAAATTTTAATTGCGACTTATAATTTGCCTCGTTATTTTCAACCACGGCGGGATTAACGTTTCACGTCGCCATTAATCTTGATACTCGGCCGCGATGCCCGCCGCTTTTTGTCATGCCTCGGAACTAATGCGCGCGATTTCACGTCTGACAAGACGTTGAGAAGGTTAGCTCGCCTCTTCAGTGTTTTACATTTGCATTCGATGGCAAGTCGCGCGGGGCGGGGGTGGCTGCGACGGCGACGGCGACGGCGACGGCGACGGCGGCGGGAGGCGGCGGCGAGAGGCAACGGAGAGGGGCGAGGTGGATGGGGGGGTGATGTTTTGTAAGATCTGCTCGAGAGACCATTCGTCTTAGTATCTGCCTCGGGGGGCGGTGAAATATAAGCTAGATCTACGAGAAAGATAAATGAATCCATCCTCCCGTCTCTCCCGCCGCTCTCGCCTCTCTCCGCCCGCTTCCACCCTCACCCTCACCTTCCGCCTTTCGCCCTGCCGACGCTACCCTCTCGCACATCGAGAGAAAACCACCCGGGACAAGAGTATCGTTCTCGCGGCTTGCTCCATCTCTACTTAAGGCGCACATAAAAAGGGGAACGCCTCGATTATGCCGATTATGACGATTTATCCCGTTACAGCGCGTACGCCATTTGCGAGGTGACATTGCGAGTCGCGTAATTAATCATCTCAAATTACGGCGACCGTACGACGACGAACGTGCAATTATATACAACGCGGAGATAAATCGAGAGGACGAAGGGAAGAAGGCGAATGAGACGAACATCCTCCGAGAAAGTAGGCCGACAGGTGGAGAAGACGAAAACGCTGGTGCGCAAGGTGCGTAAAAAGCAACGCAATCGCAGGGAACGAGATTCGACCGAAGGGACGTGGATGGAAGGACGACGGCGGAAGAAAAAAAAAGGGGGGAGGGGAGGGGAGGAAGAGAAATAATTTCGACGCGGTGAAGAAGAAGCCGACGGCTCCTGCGTCTGGCGGCGTCTGCGGAGTCGGCGCCCGCCCCCTTTTCTCCCCCGCCGGATAAGCATCGCTTTGCATACGATCGCCATTTTGCGGGGAGCATAATTTAAATTTCGTTCCATTGTTTTGTCGCTCTTCTTACTCCCCCCTACCTCCCCCTCCCCCTTTGGCCCACCCTCGGAGCGGAGTTTCGAGTCGCCGGCTCCGGGGGCCACCCTCGCCCCCACCTTTGTCACGCAACCCTTCGTGCACCACCGCGCCGTGCCTTCGTGTGCAACCCCCCTTCGTGCCACCGCCGCCTCCGCTATCGGTGCGACGGTGTTACCGTACCCCGCCAACGGCAGCGGCGGCCATTTGCATGAAATTAGAATCAGAATTTTCTTGCCGGAAAATTGGCCCCTCGTCGCCCAGCCATCTCGACGGTGACTGCGAAAATTTTAATTAATTTGCTGCCGGGTGATGTCGCGATGCTCGAGATTTAAGGCCCCACTCGTAACATCTGAGATCCGAGAGAGCGATTCGCATTGCACGACTCTGACAAGTCAATGGTTTTTCACGGATTTGATATTATTTATTTTTTATATTTATAATTTTTATAAATGCGCTGTATTTTCTCTTACAAAGAAATTGATTTATTTCTATATTTGAGATATTTAAATTTCTACATTGTCTACACAGCCGTTCACGCAGCGAACCATACTCGAATCGCGCATACTTGACGAATATTGCATCGAAACATCGAAACAATCCTGGCTCTAATTAAAAACCCTCGACGCGACGAGATTCTTCAAAGCGACGATTCTGGTCGCAAATTCTATAAATAATTTCTGTAAATACAATTTGTTAATTTTACACAGTACGTAGAGTATAATTACATTATATATTACAACGCGCATCGACAATATACTTATGGCGTCAGCTGTAAGTATTTCACCGTCATATTAAAGCTCGTAAGCTCGTTATCTCCCGCGAAAGACACGATAGACCCTCGGCTCTCCGGCGAAAGGTAATGTACAGCCCAGGTGTAGGAGAGGACACGCCGAGCGTTTCATAGCGTTTAGCCTTTATAGCGTGTGGTTCTCTATGCAGTCTTCTCTCGAGGTAGGTAGCTCGTCGTCTTCTTCTTCTTCATTCCCCGACCGTCCCCGCGCCGGTCCTCTTCAGCCTCTCAGGCTCAGCCTCCGCAAGCTCGGCGCTGCGCTACGACGGCGCTACGCCGCGGGAACAATGGACCGAAATAAATAGCCCGTCTTTCGTCTTTTGTTTCTTGGGGGCCCATTGTTGCCTGCCGTAGATAAGAAAACAAGAGACTCTGTCGCCGTGTTTACGAGCCCCGGCCCCGGGGCTCTCTCTCCTGGATGCTGCGGCCCCCTTTTTGCCTCGCCATACACCGCCACCTCCGGCCTCCGTCACCGCTGCCACGATACCGCTGCCGCCGCCGCAGTCTCACCACCTTCCACCCACGTTCTCCTCTTCGCATCCGCGTCTCTCTCTCTCTCTCTCTCTCTCTCTTTTTCTCTCTTCCCCTTTCGTCTTTCCTAATCCTTCTTCGCGCGACGTTCTTCGAAATCCGGCTGACACCGTCGCCGCTTCATTCCACCTGTCTGCTACACATTGTAAAACTGCGCGAAATTTGCGGATCTGGAATATCGAAAGAAAGACAGAGAGAGAGAGAGAGAGAGAGAGAGAGAGAGAGAGAGAGAGAGAGAAAGAGAGAAATTAGTCCGGTTATTGTTGATCGCGATTAAATTGAATGACTCATTTGGATACATTTTATTTCAAAGTTACATATAGACATTCGTTCGTTGACTTTTCGGTTAACTTTACACGTATTTCGCTTATTCGTTTGTCTTATTTTTAAAGTTAAAATCAAAAAGAGATAAAGAACGTCTAAAATTAAAACTACGAAATCTTCTCAGATGCAGATGATTGCTAAAATAAAACGCTTCTATATTTACATCTTGAAATTAATATTGAGAAGGAGAATCTCAGATAAAATGTGCCGATGTGGCGCAGAGAAATGACGGATCAAAAATCTAAATTAGTTGCAATTACCGCGAGCGAGTTAATCAAATAAAACTTTCCCGAATTACAGTTATCACAATTTCGTTTCATATTAAACGGAAATTCCTCAATTACACGATTTTCTCAACTCCGGGATAATAGTCGACGTTCCATGCGCAATCGCTAGCGATTCCGTTTAACGTCGAAAGATTCACGGAGCGCGCCCAAACTCCTCTAATTTAACATACATTGAGATATATTTTTTTTTCTCGCGCTAATTGCGTTACTTTCAAAGTATCGTCGAGCTCTGACACTTAACTACGACACTGTCATTCTATAACATTCCCATTCTTGATCGCGATGATTGCGCGCTCACGGTCACCGGGACTACCAGTCTCCCGCCTTTTATTTGTTCGCAACAATAGAAAAGAATCAGTACCATGGAGCGATTTGACAACGGTATTGCGAGCATTGGGGCATTCACCAACGTCCTGACCGGTGCGTGTGTCGGCCTCTGCACCCCTGGACACGCTGGACATCGGACAGCCGTGGTCCCGTTGGCCGGGGGAGCCTAATTTCGAAAACGGTAAACTGGTTTGTCCAGTTTCCACCTTTATTCGCTCCTTCGGCCTTCCTTCCTTCCGTACCGCTCTGCGCGTTTGTAGGGTCGCCTTGCAGCCGACTGGATCCAAAAAGAAGAGCGGGTTCGGGGTGGGGTGGGGGGGTGGGGGGAACGCAGTGGCGGTCACTTTTTCGACCGGGGTCCAGTCGGTCAGTTTTCATTGGACATTGGTCACAGTTATTCGCGATTTTTCGCGACGATCGGTCGCGTCGCGGAGAGCATGATCTGTTCGAATTTTTCGCGAATCCACGGAAAAAAGTTTCCCCTTTTGACGTGTGTCCTCGCGCAGTGCAACTCGCTCAGAATATTGCTGCGAAATTCGCAGAAAATTGGTGCTTGAATGAAGCAAATATTTAATTTCATTAATGTCTCCACGTTGTAATAATATACGATTATTGGAATAAATTTTACATCGCGAAATTTTTTTTTTTTTGAAAGAGAAAAACGTCGTAACTTTTAAAATGGAGAAGATATGAGAGAGAAAAAAATTGCTATTTACTGAAGAAGATGCAAGAATTATCGGAAGGTTTCTCGTTCAAATTTGTGCTTCGAGATGCAGAAGGAAGCTGCGAAGGAGGCCAAAGTTTAGCGGAAGCTTGCGACAGAGACAAAAAGGGTTCTCGGAGTTTCTTCCTGACCCCTCGATCACCATCCGTGCACCCTCGCACGATTCTCTCACTTTCTCCGGGGCTTCTACGTTCCAAGGAGCTCGGTGTAATTCAAATTCGGTTAATTCCGGTGATTTTTCAAAGTTTCATTAGACGCCGCCGGGCGGCAGGAGGGGCGAGGGAGGAGGGAGGGGGAGAACGTAGCCCCCGCGGGTGAAGTATGGCCTCATACTTTACTCTGCGGTCGGCGAAGGCGTCTTAGGCAACTAAGGAATCCTGGAATAACAGGACTTGCGAGCACACGAGGCGATGGGTGGAGGTGGGTGGATGAAGAAGGACGAGAAGGAGGAGGAGGAAGGTGGAATATAAGGGAGGTGGGTTATACCAGGGCAAAGGATTGCCGAGCGCGGTTAGGCGGATGCGCGGCGAGGGGGCAGGGCCGGAAGGAGATCCGAAATTGAAGCTACCTCGATTTAGATTAGACGAATTTATATCGCTCGCCGGGAAAATCGCTCGCGGCATCTCCCGAACGGCTGGAAGTCGCTTTCTTTAGACAAAATGGAGATTCTACGCTTTCGCGACGGAGTACCACGGGTTTCCTTCATTCATTAATCTCGCTTCTTGAGTACGCGATGCATCCAAAGATAATAAAGTTACAGGATTTGCTACAATAAAATTTTCGAAATTTCAAGAGATTATTATACTTTGAAAATATCGAAATATATATAATAAATGGCAAAATGCTGTGATGGCAAGATGCTATTCTATAATTTTTTGTATCAAGTAAAATTTTTATATAAAAAGCGAAGAAAGAGATCAATTTCGAGACAATCGACGTTAGATTCATAAAATACGTTACGTTCGTAAAATAGGACGAGCGTCCTGCAATCTGCTGTAATTTATGGTCGCTGTAAACATCGTTGAAATTACAGTCTGATTACTTGCGAGTCTTTCCGGTCGCTCTCCAGTTATCATCGTAATGAGGCCACGCGGCGACGCGGTGTACCGGGTGGTAGGATCTTTTTTTTTTCTCCCGACGCGCGCGTTACGAGCGTGCATGCGAACGAAAGGCGGCGGGCGTGCATGCGTGCACATGACGCGACATCTGGTCCCCTCTCTCCGATGAATCGTGATTTTTTCACCTAGTTCCTCGGATTTTTCAGCTTCGACTTCCGGTGTCCTTCCGGTCGCCGGCCACCTCGTCGTTGCCGACAATTGTCTACCTGAAGAACATAATCCCGCCTCCGCCGTCGCTCTGTCGCGAAATATCACGTGGCGTCGGTCCCATTTTAAATAAGTCATGATAGAAACAGCTCGACAATTTTCTACTGGCAACGCGGAGGGTGGTAACTTTGTAGCATTCATCAGTGAGACGGGGAGTAACCCCTTCGCGTGCCAGCCATGGTCATTCCACCATCTTTCTGCATTATAAGGGCTAGGAAAACACTAAAATTACGGTAAATTGCTTCAGGAGGTGGATCCACCCTCGCGTGGCGTCGGCGCGAACCCTGCGAAAGAAACGCTCGTGCAATTGTCGTGCGCGAAATAACACGTCTCGCGATTGACACGTTGCGGTTGGATTTTCTTAGATCTTACACGTCGCCGTTTTGCGAGAAACGAATTTGTCAAACGCGATGCAAATGAAAGGGATGCGATTACTGGCATTGAGGGAGAGACACGAGGTCATTAGACGATTCTAAAGAAACCGACGGCGGCGGCTGGCGCGAAAATTCGCTGACGCCAGCTGCTTCCCTGTCGAAAGAATTTCCTCGAGAATCGTTTCGGAGGGTTCCCTTTCGCCCCCTCCGTCCGACGGCTTCGCGCACTCGAGAGGAGTCCTTGGCGAGGGATGGTTTTAATGATTTTTGGGGGTTGCTCGGAATGGCACCCTTTCTACGGATGGGCGAAGGCGGGCGCGGAGTACGGGGCATTTTTAAGCCCTTACTTTCGGTAGGAACCCTCTTCTCCGGTACTCTCGTCGTAGCCCTTTCTCCGCAGCTTTTACCCCCGACGAGAAAACCTGAGGGTGGTTTGTTTCGGCAGTACGGCAAAGGGCGGGCGAGCGGGGTGGTCGGACGTGCGGGGAAGACGGAAGAGAAAGACTTGTAGTCGGGGGTGGGTTAGTCGGTCCTGCGCGAAAGATGGCTGGCAAAATGGAGGGATCTCTTTCTATTATACCTCGTCCCTTGACACCGGTCTCTCTATACGCTTCGAAGAACTCCCTTATCGATCTCTGAAAAACAGGACACCCGGTACAGAAAGGAGAAAGAGTCTCCGTTAAGGTCTTTGATCGTCGACACGACAAACGCCGATGTGTTTTCCATCACTCTAACTCGATTTTTTATCAGTTGCCTTATACCTTTGATGATGTACTGTTACGTTTAACTTAAGAGAAAATTAGAAGATTATTTCCGATTTAAGGAAAGTGCCAATGTTTTTTTATTCTGATTGGAAAGAGATTGTGTCATTGATTCAAATGATCTTTGTATCGAAAAAAATATACATTTTATACAGGAATCGGAAAAAGAAATCTTAAGATAAATATATATATTTAATTAAAACAAAAAAAAAAAACAAAGAAAGAGAGAGGTACGTAAAAAACTTTTTTCTCAGTATTCAGAACTTTTTTTTATAAAAATCTAAAGTTTCACATGTGACTCGTGAAAAAAAATACGACCAGAATGACGGCACGTCAGTCGTTTTGCTTCGAACAGTTTTAAAATCTGAATGTGAGAGCCAACACATTTCGCCAAACTTGTTCTAAAGCAATTACGATCGCGGCACGTGGGAAGGTAAATTTTTGTCGGGACCGCGGTATCTCATTTTTCGCGGCCGGCAGTTCGCTCGCGTGCACGAGTTGAAAAAAAAAAAAAAAAAGGAGACGTAACTTTGAGAAAGTCTCGGGCCGTGTGTTGATGATGAAGCGCGGAAAACGGCTGCGGAAAAGCGCCGTGCGATTTTCCTCTTCGCAGTCTCCTCCTCTTTCTCCTCTTCTTCTTCCCCCTTGCATCTCCTCTTCCTGCCAGGAAAGCGGCGGAGAGGAGTGCGCGGGAAGTCGCCTTCATTAGTAAACTTTCGTTTAAAATTTCTGCCGTTTCGTGAGCAAGGGGCTGAGGAAAGAGGCGAGAGGGGTGACGTCGAGCAAAAACAAACGCGCCCCACCACCCAAACTCGATTTTAACTTTCGAGATATAATTAATTTTTCGAGACCGCGCGCGCGGCCCCGCGCGTGTATCATCGCCGAGAAAAAGAGGATACAGAACGAAAGGAACGAGTCGTAATTATCTCGAGACGGTTTTACCCAACGGATGAAATGAATAGTCCGAGAGGAGCTTTGGCGCTCTCTAACATCGTTGTTTTGTCGCGGCCGATTTTAATACTTGAAATTACGCACACATTATATATATATATGATAATAGTTATTTATAAACTAATTAATCTTTTTTTAAATCTATGTAGTAACTCTATAAATTACTTAAATTGTTTCCAATTTGTTTCGCAATATTTACCAAAAACATTCATTAAATTTAAGAAAAATGAAAGGATCTAATTGACGAAGTAAAAAAGAGATGTAATAAGCGGAATTTAATATATACATACAACATTACATTCATAAAATCTAAGAAATGTAGATAATTTTTTAACATGCGTATAATTTATATGCCAGTGAGAGAGGCAAAAGAAAATAAAGTAGAGAACCGTGTTGAAAAAAGGGATCGCAATCGCGCTTTGCTCGACGCATTATGAATTTTGTAACCCGCGTCGCTCCGGTAGCCGTAGTCATCTCGTTCTCGAAGCGACCAGGGTGTGCGCCATGAAATAAATAGTAACGGAATCCTGTGCGAACTCACCACAACTACCATCTCACGCCGTACGACGTGAGAACCCATAAACCAGGAATAACAAGCCGAGAGACGAGAAACCACCGGAGCTTCTCGCATATACACGTCGAAAAAGTAGCGGCACGGTCGAAGTGTTTGCATAACGTACACGGCGCAAAAATATTATCCGGACGTAACTCGAGAAAATTACTCCCGTACGTTCGAGTAAGAAGAATGACGACAATTATTCTACAGAAAAATGCTAGAGCCGCGTATATATCGCTCTAACAAAGAATGTTTCTAAATTAAATTCATTATTCTTAAATTATTTTCGCAATTATGCCGCTGTTAAAAGGTCCTTGTGTAAAGTTCCCACCCAGATATGTGCACACGTAAATTTATTTACGGAGTAAAATAAGCCTGGATAATGTCGACGTTAGATGGTAGGTTAGATAGTGCGATGAATAAAAGTGGATTCTTATATAAAACACAGAACGGACGGCGATGATTGAATTAACGAATAATATTATGAAAATCTCCGCGGAATCAAATATGCAGAAATTCTATTTCTCGCATAAGTCTAATAAAGAATATTTGGTCGAATTTCTCTTGCTGTAGGAATTCGGATGTTAATAATTTATCAGTATTTTTACGTCCGGAAGAGACCGACCATTCTTACGGGGTGACGTTCTCGCGCTCACAGTGTGAAATCGAATTATTATCGGCGATCGTTGGCTTAATTCGATAAGTGTTCGTTCGGAGAAAGCGAAGAATGATCTTTCCTTCTCTACTCTTCTTGTTTTCCCTTTCTCTCATCCCATGACTCGGATCACTCTACAGCGGCTTAGCAGCCATCGCGAAGTGCCCGTTGAATTATTCACGGGGATGAAATATTGTTAAAGTGAGGTTTGTATGCAATTTTAATGCAAAAAGGGTCGGCCAGGGTGGAAAGGATATTCTTCGGATATCGCTTCATCGATTCCGCGGCCCGTTAATAAGCCTCGTTCATCGTGAACCGAAGGATAAGTCTATTTTAATGGACGGAAGGAAGGAAGTCTAAGAAACGTTACGTTTTCAATTAATATACTTATTACAAATTGCGTGCGGAACATGTCATAATTCTGTGTTCTAATTTCAATCATAACGCGCTTTTGTGATTAGAGTGAAATGTAAATTTTTTTTACTTTTGTAGTCCCTAGCCACATGTTTCGCGATCTCCGCGACCGATGAACAGACGCTTCGTGGTTAGACGAACTCGTACATAACATAAAGGCGCCGATAGCGCGGAACGAGAAAACGATGCGAGAAAGCGTGGGTGGAGAGAAAGAGCACGGCAAAAGGAAATGACGACGACAACGACGACGGGGTGGACGACGAGGCGAGAACCTCGCGCGAGTCGAGAGGGAAAGAGAGCCGAGGATGCACGCACAGCGAGGTTTCTGCGGGCCTCCGCATTAAAACGAGAGGTGAATTCGAGTCTGGCAAAGTTTTAAATGATTTTCGCCGAAGTTGCCTCGCGAGTTGGTTTATTAGGAAAAGTCAATTTGCCCAGAGAGCCGAGCGAACGAACGAGATCGACAAAGAGAAAAAGAGAGAGAGAGAAGAGCGATGCTTTAGTGAGAGCGATGAGGAAAGGAGAGATGAGGAAGAGAGCAAGAGAGCAAAAGAGAGAGAGAAAGAGAGGCGCTCGACTACCAGTACAGGTCGGAAAAGTCCTACAAAATTACGACGTTGCATTTCTCCTTTCGTAACGCCCACGCCGGGGCGGGTACAGCGCCTCGACGTTGATGTCGACGGTGACCAGGGATGCTCGAGAAACCTTTGCGATATCGTGTCGGTGCGGAGAAATTCGAGGCATCTCGCGTCAAGAAATGCGCTCTCTTCAAACTTTTACCGCAAGTAAATCGTACATTGTAACTGAGATATTGTAAAATAATTCCTAACTAATTGTAAGTCTTGTCGTTAGAAATATCTCTTTCATCGAAATTCTTTCGATAAGAATTTGAATTTTATTCAAAGGATTATGTAATATAATAATTTAATATAAATCCAATAATATTATTGAAATATCTAATTACATATAGAAATCTAATAACGTATTAATCGGATATACGAAGTATGTTGAAGAGGAACTTTTCTAAATGAAAAAAAGAAGAATTTTTATCTGTTTGTATTCTGTTATAATAAGAAAAATATAAAAAGGCGCTATATTATTTATTTATTTATTTATTTACGGGAGACAACTCCCTTTGGTACAATTTAAGGATGTTACAACACAAAGACAGTATGATAAAAAGAAGAAAACTTAATCTCTAATTATACTAATTTAACAGCCTACGTAGAGTTCGCTAAAAATGTACTTAGAGACGGACAAAAGAAATCGAGGTTTTTATTTGTGGAGAGTTCATTACCATGCGTAGCAAAACGGTTTAAGGGTTTAAATTTCCCATAAGATATAATATTTTTAATATTATAAAATAATCAGTTATAGTACTTGACAATTTATAATACAATGTGTCGCGATGGTAGCGTAGAAATCTATGCAAAACCTGTATGTATATTTACGGATGTAGAGAATCTATGCTGAGAGCGTGTAAACAAGCACTCTGGAAAAACTCGTTGAAATCGCTTTTCCCTCCGGCGTAAAACGTGGGTCTCTTACGTGAAACAAGAGCCAGGAAGTCGGAGTCAATTTGACCCTTGGGCTCCGCTGACCGTTCGCATCTCTGTGCAGTTAACGCGAATACGCTGGAAAGGGTGACACGGATATACAAGCAAAAAGTGATATCTCGCGCAAAGCGGATACTCTTCTCTCGGGAAAGATAAACCGGACAGATTTATAAACGGGTATCTCGTGTTAATTATATTCTTTTATGGACGTGTTACCCGTAATTTGTAACATTGCGAAGCTCGTGGATCTATTACATACGCAAGATGATCGAGTAATCACAAGGTAGAGATCGAATCGATCGGTGAATTTTGAAGTTTGTCTTTGCGAAACAACGAGAAGGAGAGAAAAGAAGGATACGATGGATAACTGTCGAGGGTGGCAAGTGGAGAAGCACTTGTTCGCAGAAGCCAAGTTTGCTAGCGCGACGAGAAAGAGAAAGAGAGAGAGAGAGAGAGAGAGAGAGAGAGAGTCAGAACCGACGTGAGACCTGGAGAGAAAGGGCAGAAAAGGGACAGAGCGAGGAGAAGAGAGGTCCAGGAGCGGGTCCACCAAGCTTGCTCCTCCGTGAGGGTGGCTCCTCTGAATCAATAAGAACTGTTTCCCCCGCGGATACCCATCCCCCCGGCCACCCCCCTCCTGTCCCCCCCCTCATCGCCCCGTTCGTCGCCTCGTTCGTGGCACCCCTACAGGCCGACCTACCACCTTCAGCGTTACTCCTCAGTTTTCTCCCCTTTTTCCTTTTATTACCGCGAGGAGGAACAGTGGGTGGGTCGACCCCGGAGCGGGAGCGGCCATCTTTATTTCTCTCCTACCCTCCACCTCGACCTCCTCTTTCTCCTCCGGCTTCTCCTTTCGTCTCCTCCATCCAGCGGGGTAGGTCCTACGACCTCCATCCGTCTTGCCTCGCCGAGCTCCCTCTTTCTCTCCCTCTGACTCTTTCTTGCCCGCTTCCCTCGCTCACTGACGTGCGAGCTCGACCTTTTGGAAACGAGAGCCGCTTCCAATGGTGTCTTTCCACCTCTTCTTATTCTTACCGCCCTTCCCTCCTCCACTAGCGTGTCGCCTATCCGGCGCCCTTCTTCCACCCTTCCGCGCATCCCTGCCCCCTTCCTTCGGGATATTTCAGCAGTTTTCTATAGATCGCGCTCGCCGGGACGAGCGCCGGTAGCGAACTGTCGCGAAGAAACAAACTTGTCTTAGACGATAACCGTCATATCGGCGGATATTTAGATTCCTTCTAGATTATTAACGTTAGTATGTATAGTATATAGAAGTCGTATGGCTTGCATTTAAACGAATAAATGTTCTTACACAATTGCTATAAAGATGCTGATGCTTATTCATCATTATTAGCGGTTACCAACTGTAACGATATGCCGCGGTCAAAGAAAACCGCTAGGTAGTTTTGGGAAAAGTGAGATTACAATAGTAGTTATGTATCATCGTTACTGACATTTTAAAGGATTAAACAACTTCGTGCATCTCTCCTTCTCACTATTCCCGAGAACGAATTAGACACGCGATTGTTGCGTTAACTCTACCATGCGTTCCGGCTAATTTATTAGGCTATTTCGCCTATGTCTAACACTTTAATTACTAGTGCCGAAGTTACCGCACTTAGAACCATCAAATTATTAATTGTAATTGGTTTTGATTATTACCAAAGTTATATATATATGCAAAAAGAAGAAAAAAAACTTGTCACAATGCAAAATGTTAAATAAAATCTGATCCGCAGAGATGCAAGATTTATCTCTCTTTATCTATCTATCTATCTCTCTTTTTCATCCGACTACCAACAACTCGTTATTAATTCCCTCCATAATCGTGAAATCCCATCGAGGGCCAAGGATCCCAGGAGATCATCTCGCGGCTCGTAATCGTCAGGATCTTCGACGAGGTACCACAGGTGTCCGCACGGTCAGAGCGGAAGCGCAAGGACGATACCGGTGGCCGTGGTGGTGGTTAGGTGGTTGCCGATAGAAGTGGTGGAATCGGTGGAAAGAGGGATCGAAAGAGAGGAAGCAAGGGGATGCGAGAGAGGACGGCAGGGCCGGGAGTGTTGGAGACAGTTGCCGCGGTGTTGCCGGATCAATTTCGGTGGACCGCAGACACAAACTGTTTCAGTGGACTCAATCGAGCGGTTCTATCGTTGCCCGTTCCTTCTCTTCTCGACGCCTCTCGCCTCTCGTGTCTCACTCGCACTTGTCGCAGCATCCGCGGCATCCTCGCTCCTCCTTGCGCGCGAGGATCAATTCTCCGCCGCCGTTCGTCTTGCCGTCTTCTCTCTAGTCTCCTCTTTTCGCTTCATCCTGACCGCAGCCCTATCTCTCGCTCGCGTGACGTAGCTTCGCTATTTACAAACAAATATAATAGTTTTATCCACGTTTTACCGTGATTAACAAAGATTCTCGTGATACTCTAGAAAAATTATAAAATCCTTCACATATGTAATTTATTGATGCAGGCGAAACTTTTTTTTTCTGTTTAGCACTACTATTATTTAATGTAACAATCTTTTGTATAAAATATACAATAATAATTTCGTTTGATAAGTTGTACATAAAACATGACGTGCATGTCCTTTGCTTGATGTTTATTATTATGTGATATTTTTCACTTTTAAGAGAAATCCAGAAGACCCAGCGAATGTCGAGTAATCAATCGTCGTTTATTAGAGCAAACAAAATGTTCTGCCACGCGCACGATATATAAAGACCTCATGGAGAGTATAAAGACCACTTAGAAGGATAGTAAATATGCAGCGATGTACGCGATTATACGCGCGCAGTCTTTAATTAAGCATTTTTTATCTTTTAATTTTCGGATACTGATTTTTTTCCGTAATACACCACATAGTCATTAAGATTTTCATCTTGAGCTCGACAGCCGGCTATGCCGCGTAGATATCGATTTTGCAATTAGCCAGAAAATAATTCAGCCCCTTACCTCGCGCGTCTTTGACGCTCGGAAAATATCCGTAAACCCGTAATTGAAATAAATTTCCAACTGGCTCCAGATTTGCTATTAAATCCTGCGAAACGTCATAAACGCGCCGACGACTTTATATATGCGCCGCTCATCGTGGTTAACCTTTCGGCTTTTCGTAAAAGCGACAGTTATATAGAGGAAGTCAATCAATCGGATCGGTTTAATATGCGTCCAACTGCCGTCGAGTAGAAGACGACGACAATAATTGGATTATCGGTGCCGTCTTAAATGGTGGGCGTCGAGGGTAGACTCGACATTCGAAGGGTTGATGTGGAACGTAAGGAGCAAGATGAGGGTGAGGGTGATTTGTGATACAGGAGAGAAGGAAAGAACGATGACGAGAGGAAAAGAAAAATAAATGGGATGGCAAACGCACGGCGAGCGTTTTTTTTTTTTTTTTTTTTTTGTAAATTCAATTATAATTTTATTTTCTTGAAAAAAAAAAACGAGAGACGCAGATGAATGGAAGAAACAAATGATACAGTCAACGAGTCGTATGAAGGAGAGAAGAGAAGGCGCGAGTTTGACTAAGAAGACGGAGGGTGGCCGAAAGGCGAAGGGAGTAACCTCCTGTAGGACTGCTGTAGGGCCCGAGGGGTGGCTTGAACGTAATTAAAGAAGGAGGCGGAACACCGTCTTGCAACCCTTTCACCTCCCCCGCGCGACTGCACTTATTCCAGATACGGAAAATATAGGGGTGAGCGAGTTTCATGGCGATGTAAGCGGGAGTCGTACCTACCTATCTACCTACGAAGCGGGATAACGGAGGGTCGAGAGCGGAGAGCAGGGAAGGGGCAGCAAAAGACTTCGTTGTTTCCAGAACATTTTACTCCGTTTCCTCCGGCTGGCGCCTGCTGTCGGTCTCTCAAAGGACGAATTCGAGTTCGCCGTCTCTCCACCTCCCCTTCCTCTCTTCTCTCTCGCTCTATTCTTTACTGTCCTCCTGCCCCTGTCCCCTCTCCTCATCTCTTTCTCGCGCGCCCTGTACTCTTCTCTCAAAGCACTCCGTAATTCCCAGCAGCCTTCTCCTTAGATTCTCCGAGAATCTTACTCTTGAAAATTTTCTTCGTCTCGAAGATTTTCGTAAGTTTCTCTATACTTTGCGATCTCGACGAAAGACCGGAGACGGACGTTGTTCCAGATTATTTCTATCACGTAGGAAAAGATCCTGAATTTTCTTGGACTTGATCAACTATAATCACACAGATATTTTGCATACTCTTATTGTTAAAAAGTTTGATTTTTATATCTTTATTTATGGATGAAAATTTTTGTTGCAAAATTTTTACATATAAAAATTAAACTTAAACAAGGGTAAGAATTAAATTAAAAAAAGTTAATTTTAACTAATTTGCATCAACATTATCAATTTGCTCTTTTAATTTCATTCTACATTTACCTTTTCATTGCGCTCACGGTGTAACGGTTCCACGCGTAGATGTGATTTTAATTAGAAAACTCCATGTTTAATGTTAAATGAAAAACATCTTATATTTTAACTAGGGTATTTCTGCATGTGGACTTGGAGCAGATTTTAGTCGTGCTTATTGCAATTGCAATAGCCCCCGTGTTCATTACAGCGTATACCCAAAATGAAACGATCCCAGCCCAAGCTGAGCGCTCATGTTTGAGCATCAGTCACGTTAACGTGACGGTCAACAATTCGGCGACGAATTGTATTTGCCGAAATATCGAAACGCGACCTTCGACGAATTTATCCACATTAATTCGACGATGGCGCGATCGCATACACGATACAATGCTCTCGTACTTGCGTATTCGTACGCACGCACGTACACACAAGTGCTCGCTATCATTATATCAAGAAAGTTTGTCGGTCCGCGAAGAACAAAAGCGTCGGCAGAGGCCGTCCAATTAGCACGTAGCACTGCCTTACCGGCGTTCTCCAACGTCGAACGGCTCTAAGACGCCTTTTCTCTGGCCTAGGATCGATAGATGTGTGCGTGAGCGTCTGTCTGTGTACATATCTTTCTGTACGCGGCTCTCGTTGTGTGTGTGCATAAGCGAAGAACGACGAAGGGTGGTAAGAGGGTGGCAGCGCGAGGGTGGTGAGCGAGAGAGCGCGAGCCAGAGAGGTGCCGGTGCGAGAAAGGAAGAACGAGGCGAGATAGAGGCAGCGAGCGCGCGGTCCGCCCCTCGGGGGTTGATATTTAAATCTCCCCTTTTCTAATTTCTCCCCTCTCGGCCCGCGCGGCCCCCTCAGCCCGCCTCTGGTACTTCGTTCCGCTTGCCCACCCTCTTCCATCCAGCCACCCCATCCCATCCTATCCAGCCACCCTCCCCCCGGACGCTCCCCCCGTGCCACCAGGTTCCCCCCCCGTCTCTACACCCGCCACCCACTCTCCATTTCCAAGCGGCTCCGCCAGCGCCGGCCGCCATCATGAAAATATTAAGAACTCGGGAAAATGGCCGCCCCCACCCGCGAGCTAAGGAAAAGCTGGGATCTCTCTCGCTCTCCTTTCGCGTTCCATCCATTCTCTCTTTCTCTTTTCCTTCCTTTCTCTTTCTCTCTCTTTCTCTCCTCGTTTTCTCTCGTCTCGGCACCGAGCGTGCTCGCGCGTGCACGTGCGTCTACGGACACGTACTACATGGACGCCGACGTCGGTGGCGAGAACTGGTGGGCCGGGGCGGCGAGGGGGAGGGGGAGGGGGAGGGGGGAGGGAAGTTGATACCGGTACCAAGGGGTAGTAGGAGTTGCACCGCACCTTCGCGAAGGGGCTGCAGCCAGCCAGACTTTCCGGGCAGAAACTCGTTTTCTCACCGGCAACTTCGTTCGCCTTCATCTCCCCCACCTCACCCAGCGGCAGCTTCTTCGCCGGCGGCTCGCTCGTCGTTAGAGTTCTTCGAGTTTGGTCGCTGAACGCACGGACAATCTTATCTGTCGTTGTATATGGTCGATAAAAATTTATCGTTCCTCCTTCCCGAAATTGCCAAAAATACATATTAAAAATAAAAAAACTTATTGAATTTTTTAATTATCAACAATTGTCTTGCAATGTCTCCCATATTATAAAAAAAAAATTAATTTCATCATACGATTAGTAATAGAATCTAAGGAAAATAAAAGAATTAATATAATTTCTCCTAAAAGTTTAATTTAAATATAAAATAAATGTATGTGTTAATAAAAAATCTTCTTAAAATATACTTCGAGGAGCGTAGGCCAGCAAAACTCGAAATAAGAGATGTCTGTGATATCCGCGGAGAGCTGAATATTTTTATTTCATGCAAAGTATTTGAATTGCAAAGCAAGACGTAGAGACGGAAAAGAAGCTCGCCGTTCTACGAAAAGAATAAAAAATGATGTCGCCGGTTTGCGTCGACGACTCTCGCATGCGAGAGTAAACGCACCCGGCGCGGTTCAGATGAATGTGGTATGAGTTTGTCCCACATTCGGCTCGCTCTCTGCACACTCTCTTCCATCCGTGGGTGTATGCGCGTACGTGTGTGTGCGCGCGTATGCGAATGTGAGTAACATGCGTACGTGAGTGCGTGCTCGTCTACGGATTACCTCGAGCCGCACGTCGTGCCGCGGCGTGAACACGTGGTCTGTTTACGCGTGTGCGCTATCACGGTCCGTCCCGCACGAGATTAATTACGACGATCGAATTATAACTATCGTGTCGCACGTTTTCGAGTACACGAACAGTGCGCGAAAAAAAAAAAAAAAGAAAAAAAAAATAAAAACAATCCGGCCGTGGTCGGGAAAAATCGCTCTCGTTTTTCAACACGTGGCAGTTAATTATTTTTAAATCGCGTTTAACGCGCGTAATGAGAGAGGATTGATACATAAAGGTTGGTGTAAATGCGCGTAATTAGTTTTTATTCTCTGCACCACGATGGTGATTTACTTGTCGATCGATAATGGTGATTAAAAAGGTAAAATCTCGGTCTATTCATCACTTTGTTTATTCGACAAAGTGGCGTCCGTGATTTTATTTATTCGATGCGCCATGAGTTTTTACCAGTATCCCCTATATTCACTTACAGGGGATACAGTTGTCGTACGGCGTAATCAATTAATATGCGAGCAACACATAGAATCACTATTTGATTCGATTTAATTAACTCGATATAGAAATTCAGATTAATTTAACATTTGCTTCAATAAATATGCAACAGTGACGTCGCTGTGTACAAATGCAATTTCTATTATGATAAATGCAGGTAATACAGTGCTCGCCTATTTACATTTATATAGAATTTGTACAAAGTATCCCCCCGTAAAATATCACTCGTGTATCGATGCAACAAAATTTACATCTACTGACGACGCTGTGTTGCAAACGATAATTACACTTAGAATGTCGATGTAGTTAACCCTTTTCACGTAACGACGCGATTCTCGACACGAGGGTAGTATCATTGGGATACGTCTGCGGAGAAGTCTGAGAAAGAATAAGTTGAGGGTATTTCCGTAAGTGTACAATCTCTTAGAAACCCGCAGTCGATCCTTTTCAACCAGCGTCGCTGTGTAACGTCCCGGGTAATACGTCTTCGTCAACGGGCGCCATCTTGGCCACCAAAGAGGGTGAGATGGGTCACGGGGGTGCGGCGGGGGGTGGTTGGGAGCGATTAAGAAAATGAAGATAGATACTAGAGGATAAAGGAGCCCGGTGGAAGGCACCCGTGACGACGGCGACGAGGAGGAAAGACGCAGGGGGATTGACAAGGTGGGGGAGGGGTTGCAGGGTTGGCTGGCTGGCTGGCTGGCTGGCTGGGCGATCAGCAAGAAATAGCTTAGAAGAGGGCTTGATCGCGCGGAAGATTTCCGACACGTCGGTTTAATCATGCGGCATCATTCCAGGGCGCACTACGATCAATTCCGTCCCTTCTTCGGCCGAATTTACCTCGACGTTGGAGCGCTACCGAAGATTTAGGGCTACTTCGACGCGTCATTCTCGAGTGAAGCGGTTGATCGCCTCCGCATCACGTGTTTTAGGGCGCGATGTTATCCGCAACGTTCATATTTAGATAGGGATAAAAATTTTCACACGATCGAAGCGAGTAGATGGATGATCAACAATAGTTTGCGACAATAACAAAACAATTCGCATATTTTTTTAATATAACTTTTAAAGAAAAATAAATGATTCCTTCTGCCTTTTCCCCAAAAATCATGGAAGAAAAAAAGGCAACAGATTGAAAATACAGTCATATTAATGTATTTTTTGTTTCAGTGCATTAATAATTTGTCGAAATAAATACATTTAAAAGATTTTTTTAGATTTAAGAACCGAAAGTTTTGGCAACCGACGTTGATATAAATTGATACAGTTGAGCACGAATTCGGGGCGCAATTACAAGTCAGGAATTCGTAGGGCGATCAGCAGGGTGGCGTGTAACTTAATCGGCCGTCGTAACGAGCCATTCTGAAGAACGTTGCCGAGATAAGTCCGCGAAAGCTTTCGAAGATGAGCGCGCGCCCTCGCGACAAGCGGAAGAAGCCGAGAATTCGAGTCGCGGGGAAATATGGTTGGCTTGCCATTCATCTTTTTATGGGGCACTTAAGTGAGTAGCCATGGCAACGCCCGTAGTATCAGAGGCAATCGTAAAATTAAGTAATGAGAAGATAAGAAAATATCATCTTTCCCGGTTGCTCCGCAACTCGCCTTCCAACAACGTCCGCTCTCTTTTACCCCACCTTCTCCTCCTTTCACGCCGCTCTCTTTCCACCCTCTTTATCCTTCTCCCCCTTTCGTCCGCCTTCCACGACGATGGTTGGAACAACCATGGAGCCTTCGGGCGGTTACCAGCGGTTACCGGAGATGGTACCACTGGTAGACTGGTAAAGTGGTTCGAGGTTTCGAAAGAGGGAGAGGGTCGCGATAAGAGGAGAGAAGGGAGCAAAAATGGGCAAAGTTTCGTCCGATCCGTTCCAGCCCTGGCGACGGAGCTGCGCGAAAATTTTCAGATAAACGAGGACATTCCGTTCGAAATTATGCTGCGTCATCAGCGAAGAAGTCTACGACGCTTCCTCTACTCTTTGGCAACCACCTTCTCGCGAGGGGGTAGTTACCATTTTTCATAAGGTCGTTAGGCGACGCGCGTGTTGTGTTACAGGATGCTTTTAGGGTTGCCGTGAGTTATGCAGTCCCCGATTATGCGATCGAGCCATCTTTGCGATAAATATGTGAAAGTATTATGTAAGGTACATCTCTGGTATCTTTAAGATGAGATCTTGAAGTGTGATTTATTAACTGGATATCATTCACTGTTATTCTCATATTGTTGAAACTTGATAAATTTCATTCTTTTGCAAATATAAAGATATATTGAAATTTTTATATACATGTATACATATATAATAAATTTAAATTATAATTATAACTGATATGTATCGATACATATGTATCATACATACAAATTAAAGATATTTTAATATGCCGTATAATTTACATTTGAAAACTCTTTTTAAAATCGAAACAATCAATTAAATGATCGCATAAAGATACCATATACTGTATCATTCAATTTGCATCACAAACGTTACTATATTAAATAACTTTAATAAACAAACAAAAGATTACACTTTAGCTCTGGATGCATTTTAATATTTCCAGAGCACCTATGATTGTGTCCCGAGTGAATAAATCGCGGATAGGGAGCGAGTCGCTAGCATTATCGCCATTCGACATTAATGTTTTTGTCGGCGGTTTGCGGTCGGGTAGTAAACAAGTGATACACCCTCTTAACCCACCTCTCGCTCAGACAGGGTTGCAGCGACTCGCCCACCTCCGCGCTTCGTTCACCCTCCTCTCCTCTCGGTTAAGTACCCCGTATTCGCGCTCCCGCGTCATCCGCTCTCCTCTGCCCCCTGCTGCCTCTTCTCTTTCTTTCTCTCTCCCTCTCTCCTTCTCCTTTACACGCGTGTGTACGATCTCTTTCTCCGTCCGCGCTACTTCATGAAACGCGAATGTACACGTTACACTGCTTCGTGGCTCCGGCTCGTGTCCCGTATCCTCGTAACGTAATCGTTTCCACTCCAAAAAGAGGCAAAGAGAAAAGCCAGATAGAGACACGCGTACACATACGTATATATACACATACACACATACACAAGCTTGCGCTAATGGCCTCTTCAAAAATGTCATCCTCCCGGCGCTGCCTCGCTCGGATCGTCTGACACTGACGGTGCGAGCCACATACCAGGGAAAATTTTATCCAGCTCTTTGAGATTGCATTTAAGAAGCCAAATGCATTTCTGGATGGAACTTATAATTTTGCATTAATAACATATAAATCTTTATAAATTAATCGATAATGAAATTAAATGGCGCATAAATTATGTAAAATATTTTATAAGTAAGCTTCAAATTAGCGAACAGGTCAGGAGATCTTATTCTTTGCATATAATTTTAATTATTACTTTATTAAATTTTTAATGATAATATATGTACATAATATATAAAATGCTATTGTGTGCGAAAGAATATATTTAAAATTCTTCGACTCTATTACACTCGAGGAACATGGCATGCACTGCAAGAAGATTATTGCAAACAAAAAATCAAAGATTGAAAATCTGATTGAGAATCCTAATAATATGAGGAGGCGGGGGAGCTGTTGGCCAAGTGCAACGATGCAGTTTCTCGAAAAGTTTTATGGGCCGCATTTTGAAAGTTCTTGCGAGAATGGCGGCGCTCTGTGGGGCCCGGGGGCGTCAGGATGGGTGGGCAGAAAACCGGGGGTTGGTCTCGCGGAGTTTAAGAGGGTAGTTCGCGTGGCCGTAAATTTTCTCCTACAGGATAGCTTCGGGTGGTTGAGGAGGGTGGCGGCGGGTGGGTTGGAAGGCCGCGGGCGAACGCTCGCCTACGCCACACATATCTTTCCACCATCTTCTATCAATAATTCCATGCGAAACTTACCGCGAACTTGTTGGCGCGCGATAATGCGGCGTGCATTGTCGAAAAATCGAAGGTATAAGTTTGCAAGCGAAATTTGCTAATTTGCCTTCTATTATAAGAAGTATAATGAGAGAATGATAAACGCGTAATCGATTACAAAGTTTGATAAAATTGTCAGGCTTGCAAAGGTATCGACGCGATTCAAGGAACTGTCAATTAAAGAAACACGAATTAAAGGAACACGAGTTAACCGAAGAAACTGGTCTTAGAAAGGGACGCAAGGTTAATTTGCACGATCGGGCTACAAATCACCATCCGTATTTACCACCTCGTGCGGACGTCGTACGTCGGACGTGGCTGGAGCCACAAAGTCGGTCGTCTCCTGCAACCCCTTTCTGGACGGTAGCAAAACATACAATCCTCCCTCCTGCCTACCTCCCCCTTTCGCCCGTTTTCTCCGTGCATGTACTTACGTACGTACATACGTACATCGCCGAGGACACTCGTCTCGTTGCACCCGTCCCTCCCGTCCAACCATTCCGTACCTTCCTTTGCGAGGCAGCCACGACGGCGGACGTAATATGCAGATTCGTGAAATAAATGCTCGAAAGTTTCACTATAACTCTACGCGCAAAATCTCCAGCTCGTCCTGCAACCCCACCTCCAACCACCCGCCCCTCCCTCTTTCTCTCTCTCTCTCTCTCTCTCTCTCTCTCTCTCTTTCTCTTCCTTCCTTACCACCCCTTGTAACCACTTCAGTCTCACTCGCCTTCCACACCCACGAGAAGCGAAGCCCCGTTCTCCTTCTTGCCATCCTTTCAGGACGCTAGGAGCATCCGCATTATTTAGTGCTTCCGCATAGTCCGCGGAAAATGGCTGAGAAAGTTGCCGGAAAAACTGTGTGTCGCCGCCTTGACTAAGATGTTTACTGCAACATGCAAAATTTATTTCTTTTTTGGTCATCGATTGTTTTCGTTATAATATGTTAGCTTGGTTCGAAAAACTGCTGTCCAAATATAAACTAATAAATTTTGCACTGCATCATCAAACTGTTTTCTTTTGTGACAAAGATTGCGCTTAAAATTTCTTTTTGAATTTATTTTTACTTTTAATTAATTAATGATCAGCTTAAAAATAGAAAAACACTAATAATTAATCAAAATATAATCGAAATAAAGCTCATTTAATCTGTATTGCAGTGAAATGCAGAATTAGCATGAATATTTTAATTCGTCATGATATAGCCATCATATACTCGAGAGTGACCACAATTGAGAGTCCATTATCTATCCAGCGAGTTCCGGTTTCAGCTTTCAAACCGAAGCTTTCACGCGATTCGTTTGCGGGTAAACCGCGACGTGTCGGACGAGACAAACTTGGCCCATTTTTCCGGCGCTCATCCACCCGTAAAAATCAGGGCGGAAAAAAAATCACCGGATTGACTCACTCGACACTCCCGCTCTATCTCTTTTTCTCTCGCTTCCTCGTTTTAGTTGTCTTGCTTTCTCTCTTCGCAACCCTCGCTTTTTTTTTTGTACCGAGAACCCTCCGATAAACGCGGCCAATAAAAATAACGAGCGGCCACCCGCATATATACCCTCTCTATCGTTCGTTTTGCTCTCTTTCTTTCTCTCTTTCTCTCTTTTTCTCCCGTACACTCTTTCGCATAGTGGGAGTTGCGGTGGGTAGGGGATGTTGCTTTAAACCGCAAGCCGCCAACGAGAGGATACAGAACTCCACCGCGTGTATCCTTTCGCAACTCACCCACCCTCTCTCTCATCCGCGCGTCGACATCCCGAAATCCCGCACTCCAGGATCGCTTTCGCTGTCGGGCGAAAAAAAAATTGTCGTTCGATTTCATCCCCTTCATCGCTAAATCCCAAACGTGCGGGAGCGCTCGACGTGACAGTGGCGTGCGTAACGGGATTTCATAGAGGTTTTTTTTTTTTTTTTTGTTACCCATCATCCGCTTCTGATTGGATTGTCTGCGATGCTTTGATGAATGCATGTTTTTTTTCAGATACGCGGCGGAATGTGTTTATGGAAAAAATAAACAATTCGCTTCGATTTTGACCGATAAAAATTCGCCATCGTGTTTATCTGTGCATTTATAGATTATAGATTAGTTAACATAGCAAAACTTATACATTATAAATAGTAGGTATATTTGATTAAGAAAAATATGATTGTGATTTATTTCTAGAAAATAATGGTTTTCAAATATAGACACAAGATGGACATTTGTTTTTTCTTGACATTTTCTCTGCAAATCTATCGATTTTCGTCAAACGAAGGAAAGACATAAATAATTTATCATTACTGTTTCTCGTCGATGGGGAAAACGCTATTAGACTTGCCGGAAAAATCTTTTCGTGCCGTAGACTTACTCGTCCGTTATACGCCGCAACAAGTCCCTCGGGTGTGCGCGCGGACTTTTATCTCGTATTCGGCTCCGACTTCCGCGAAGTTTCCGGAGCGGATTTCGAAAAGGCTACTATGCAAAGTCCGCAATACCCACGCAGACGAACTTTTCGGCCGTAGCCGTGCACACGACCACGTTAAACGCGTACACAGGAGACACATGCAGGAAAGCAGGAACGAGGATAGTGAGGAGCAAGACGCACGTACAGTCGCACACGAGTGGACGACGAGTGCACGTACGCGCGCACACGTGCACCGGATGCAACGGCGTCGTCTTTATAGCACCGCAAGACTGCATCGAAATTATGTGTGAAACTCTGCTATGTTAATTAATCTAAAAATGTGCGAATGAATCTAGGAAAAGAGAGAGAAGGGTAAAAATAGGTTTTTTTAATTTTTTTATACACGCACAGAGAAATGCTTTCTCATTTATAATGAGGATTATTAATGCATATTTTCTTTAATATTTTTGTTTTGTTTTAAAATTTAATTTTTTTCTCAATTTTAATTTTTTTGAAAAATAATATTACAAAGCAGTCAAAAGAGTTATAAGGTTTATATACATATAACTTTTTTCTTTATGATTTATGATAGACATTGATATAACATTTGAAAAAATATAATAGATATTGCGAGATTACTAAAAACAATTATTTATATATTTGTCACTCGAAAATATCCTTAGATTTATTTCAATGTCGCACTTATCCGAATTGAGTCTATATCGTTTACAATAAGTCTCTAAAAGTTTCTTGGTTCGAAGGACTTAATCCACGTTTGCCCATGCTGAAAGACGCCACTGGCGATATACGATGCTATGCGAGGAAGCGCTCACGTTTGTTTCTAGTCTCGCTTCGTCTTCCCTCGTTCTCTCCTCGCGGGTGGCTACGGCAGCCCCGACTAATCCCGCCGAGATTAAGATAACCCCGAAAAATGTTCAGCTAAGTCGCCAACTTCGTCCGCGAGGCGCGCTTAAAACCCGGTGAGAATCCCGGTCCCGAGCCGGGGTGGTGCTACCAGGTCGTTTTCTCTCGGTGAACCGTCTTACTCTACCAGGAAAGTATCCCTTCTTAACCAGCTGGATTCGTGCCCGTAGATTAGCCGCTTTTCATCGCGACGAAGCGGATTTATATCGCCCAGCATCCGTCTGGTTCTCCCGTACATTGACGCGTAATACATTTATGCTGGCATTGAAGCGCTGCCGGTGATCGATATTCTCTGTTTTGCGACGTCATTATTTCTTTAGGAAATAATCGACTCGTGCAAGAGTCGTTTGACTATTGTTAATTATAAGAACCGATAAGCGATTGAAAGTATATTATATAAACTATTTGTCTTTTACAAAAAAAATGGATATACTTGATGATAAAAGTACCGCGATGTCGCGCTTACATACGCTTTGTCTGTAGATCTCTCAAATGTAATAGGTGTAAACTCACGTAATTTGATTAATAATATTCTTCTTGCAATATTTCTCTTTTTTTCATATCAATTGATATTTGTTGAAAAGAAAGCAATCGTGAGGAGAAAAGAATTGTAAAACGATGATAATTAGTGAGGGAGTTTATGTCACGTTGATACGAGCCGACTGTCGCCACGTGCGATACCGGTACCATCGTGTTGGCGTATCATTGAACTGGATGCAATGAAATTACTCGCCGTGTCTTCGCAGCGCGCGTCTTGCCAGTACTCGGGTAGATTGGCGCACATCGCGGGAAGTGTGTCGGAGGTCGGGTTTGGTTTGGTGTACGCGGACAGGTTGAATCGAGTACGTATCGCAGAATTTACCTAAGCACGTGTCGACGTCCGTCGTTTCTAAGTGGTCCGAATTTCTTTTCCCAACTCAATGTGACGTTTATTTCGAGATCTATGCTCCACAGAGATCTGGCCTCCTGGTTGCGATGAAGAAAATGTCATTACGCTAATATGATTTGGATAAAAGTGTTTTACTGTACACACGTTACGCTGTACAATGTTTATTCTGAATTCCAATGTGTGCTCTCTTTCTCGCTCTCCCTTTCTCCTCTCCCCCTCCCCCCTCCTCTCTCTTTCTCTCTTTCTCTCTGAAGATAAAAGATTTTCTCGTTTTCAGTTATATTAGATATTCTACTAGGCAAAATTACATTTCAGTATTGGTATTAATAATATTTGCTACAATTAACCAACTGTTCTATAAGTAAAACTATTCCATTGTTCCGGAAATATTCCATCGTAAGTATTAATGATGTTTAGTGTAATTAACCCACTACACACTGTGGTAAATTATACGGTATGTTAATTACACCAAACATCATTAATGTTGGAAATAATATACAATTTATAGCAGGTTTATTGTATGTACACGAGTTTTTCATGTATCGAAAAAAGATTGTCATTTGTCATTTCGCTAATAATAATTTAATGTAATTTGCATCATTTTACAAAGTAGACAGTCCTGAGTATTTCTGCTGATATTTTGGGGGACAGTAAACTCTATCTTTGGTCGCCAAGTAGCCCGTGACGCTGCATTTAGTTGATAAATTCATCGACAATGGCACCGTTCATCCATCGGGGTGCGTTGCTATCGATCGAGTCACCGTGCTTGACAACCATAATGCTTTCGCTCTCGTAAGTTTAATTATACTCGTCGTTCGGACAACATCGCCTCGCTCGATTAAGCGTGTCGCAAGAATCGTAAGCCTAAACTAAGCGCAAACGCGTCGCCGTTGCAAATAATTTCTAAACAAGACAATGCCAAAAATAAAAACAATTTTTTTACGAAGATGTGAGAAAAAGTTCTATTTTTAATTCTCATCACACAAATACTTTTTTGAGGCTTTTTTTTTCATAATTATATTTTGTTCCTTATTAAAATTGACTAATGGTTTTTAAATTATTTCCGCATTCTTGCATGCTTTCCTCCCCTTAAATTATTGAAAAAACAGTACATCGACAAAATGAAAAACTCGAAAAAATGCGTAAAAGCGATCGCGCGAGAATTCTACGCAAAATAAGGGTTGACGGTGACAAAAAGAAGCTACAAAAGACAAAGTACGGGGCGGTCGCTTCTCGGAGAGGACCAAGCCCTCCTCGACATATGTCGCGGTAAAAAATGGCCTCGGAAAAGGGACACCCGGGGCCACCGCAAGGGCCGGACGAGTAATAAAGTAATTTTATGAAGTGGTCGCCGACGTCCGCTCCCGTCGCGGGGGCTCCGGAACGGGTGAAAAATTACCCGGGACTCTGTTCTCAGGGTAGAGCGCATGGGAATATCGTAACTAACCCGCCCTTTAAGTGAAAACATACTGTCTTTGGCTGTAAAAAATCTCGGGACCGGAAAGGGCCACTCTGTTCCACTGCGCATCCGCTCGCGCAAAAAACACCGCGGATTCCCTTCTTTATATAAATTCCTGTCAAGTACGAAGGCGGAAGAAAAGAGTTATGAATTTTTAATTAATTCTTCTTGAGATGAATGGCTGAATGAATGAAAGGCAAATGCTTTTTGTCGTGACTTTCGTTTACCTTGATGATTATCAATATTTATTGTGTCATTAATGTTGAATACGTACAGTGATAAAAACGCGATTGAAGGATTATTGAATAAAAGATTGACACACGAAGCTCTCGTCTTCTTTTTTCCTACACGTTTGCCAGTCACATCACTCGTCTTTCTATCTCTCATCCGTAACGTGTTATATTCCGCGCGTAGAGATCGTCGACCCTTTCGTTTTTCTTGAAAATAATTTTGCATATTTCTCGTTTTAATTATAATTTGTCACAACGTAAATCAGATTCATTCTTATCATTTCTAATATTAAATCACAGTGATGCGCTTTGGAATTTTCTTTCTCGCGATGTACTAGACGCAAATAAAAGTTTCACAGGAAACATTCATTTACTACATACACTTGTATAGATATGTACGTTTGTCATGTTCTAATAATAATCGTATAATTTTTCATTAAAAATAAAAAATCTAGATTCAGTTGCTATGTAGCATTAATTAACGTCAATCATACTTAACTTTCTATTCCATCTGTATTATAGATATAATCTTAGAAAAAATAATTAAGTTAGTAATTTATGCAATCTGTAAAGATTTCTCCACAAAATTGTCGGAAAATCAGAAAGAAATCGCGAAATGGCTCGGTCGGGGTCCGCGCTACGAAATAATAAATCAGAAAAAGCCACGGGAGTGGCTCGCGGGCTTCGCCACCATCCGCCTTTCGGCAACTTCGTTGACTATTAGATTACGCCGGAGCATCTGCAGAATCTCTGCTCGGTGCCGTTAATTTTCGTTAAAAACCAAATGCCGCGCGGATGCGAGCGCGACGGTTCTTCCCGAACCATCCCCTTTCGACTTACCACACCGCCTGTCCCTTTACCCGCCCGCAAGGGCTGTTTTCCCGGAGATAAGTAAGCACGGTTTTACATGGTTACCCGAACATTAACGCGGTCTTCCAGACTTCCATGAAGATTTAACGTTGCCACGTTTGTTTCGCTTAAGTCGCACCGGGAGGGCCGCGTGCGACACTCGGCCCTTTATTTCGCGAGAAAGTCAGGGACATTTCATAGAGATTCATCGGCCGCTCGGTTGCGAGGGATGTTGTTGCGAATTCTTGGTACTTACAATTAAGTGAAACCAGGATGTTATTATGAGAAGATAAAAGTAAAGGAAACCGTACAATTAGATTATTTTAGATTAAAGGAAGAATTAAAAAAAAACTTTGAAAAATTGTAGAGACTTTTATTTTAATAGACTCTCACATAAGAGAGTAACGAGTAGTAATCATACGCATTTTTGTCACAGTTTAAATGCAAGTTTTATTTATATTTTTTTGTGTGATGATAAAAGCCATTGCGATACTCTTTCCATGACTTTTTCATAAAGTTTATATACTTTAAACTATTGACTTATCAATTGTAATTTCGCCGTACAAAATGAAAATATAAATGGGATATAATTAGAACAGGTATGTTTTTGGGTACGAAATTGTTTTAATTATTTTAACTGTGAATTTTAATATTAGTTTTGTCTTTGTGGACGTTAAAGAATTTTTGTCGAGAACAAGTAATGGAGAGTACGGATTGCTGATCGTGTGAAGTCACCCCTTTGCAACCGAGTTCATCTCTCCCTGAAAAGATGTCGTTGCTAGTTTAGTCTGCCGTTGAATGGTTTGTGTCCTGGCTGTATTTAATTTTTAATACAATCCTTGTGTTTTTAAATCATTTTTAAATCATCTTAGTAATGATCTCTACATTTTCTAAATTTAATACGTTATGTGTAAATTAATAAATTCTAAATTAAAGATACAAACTTCTAAGGGGAGCAATAGATTTTTAATAAGGTAACTGCTTTACTGCTTTTTCTACGTCTTTATAGGACAAACACAAGCTTATCCACCGTGCAGATTTCATTAGGAACGTTTTAACAGAGTTTTAAATTTATCATCCAATTCTCTAGAGCTTTACGATTGCTCGTGCTTTACCCCCCTTTATTACAGAAATGTTATATCTTTTTATCGTGCCTTTTCCGGTCCATCTTTACATTCATAATATTATAACTCTTTCATGAAACATATTAAATAATTAAATAATTTAATATAAAGGTGGAAAAAAATTTATCACAGTCTATTGTACGCAGTACTCATAGGACGAGATAATATATAAAAAATATAAAATGTATTCTTACATTTATACAAAATAATGATATGGTACTTGTAATTCTCTAAGAGAATGTTTAATCAAACAAAGTTTACATTTTATAATATCTATAAATTAATTAAACGTTATCCACAAAGAGGATTATACTCGTTGTTGACACTTTTAACGACGTCGACGTGCGAAACAACCCTAAATATTTTTTCCGCCTTCTCACCACTCCACAGAGTACCCTGAGGGGCCTTAAAAAAAACCGTGGCCCACTTGGCACCCCGCGCGCGTTCTTTCTTTCCTTTCAACCCGTACAACTTGTCCGTAAATGTTCCTGGTCTGTGCTGGCACGTGTCACGCGCCACCGTTGCGCAGAATATCACGTGTCGAGTGTACGCGTGTTGAATATGTGTGCGTGTGTATACACATGTGTATCTGGGCTGCCTGCCGTTTTTTTTTCCACCGTCCCACAGCACCGAGTATCACCCTCCACGGGAGGGATGCTTTTTCTAACAGGTGGTGGCCCACGGCCGCGCTTTTTTCCCTCTCTCGCCCCTCCCCGCGCATCTGTTTACCCGCTTTTTTTCGCTTTTTTACAGGTGCACCCATTATCCACCGTTCTGCTTTCGCATCAGTGTCCTATTCATTTTCCACGGACCGTGGTCGACCGACCACTCTCGTCGACTGCCAGTCGACGCTTTTTCACTTAATTAAAGGTCATAAACTGCCGGCGTGACCGCCTTACGACAGCGATAAAAAAAGAAGAGATAGGAAAAAAAAAGGACGCACTGCGTCCGCAAATTGCTCGTCTCGTTTTTTCCCCCTTTCGGTGGTTTTCCTCGTAGAAGGACCTTAAGTGGTATGAAAAGTTAATTACCGTACGCGGCAAGCATAAAAAGCGACAGCGTAGAGGCGCGTTAGCGCGTAATGTCGCTAGAAGCACGAATACGTGGGAAGGTAATAAATAAGGCTTTATTTTGACTTTCGGAACAACCAGTAAGTCTGTTAGAGCTAATTAAATGCCAACTATTTTACAGTATATCGTGCATTGTTTTTTAAGCTTTCATATAATGATATCTCTTTGAACAAACAACATTTTAATATTATTTAGATGCTCATGAATTATAAACAGCTATAATCTTTCGCGGTTAAAAGAGAGAGAGAGAAGATGGAATAGTTTGAAAGAAAAATATATTTGTCTACTCATCTCATAAAAGTTCGATTCACTGCGAGAAAGATGTCCGAACGCGCGTTGAGATAGTACGCTCTCGCTAAGATTTTATTACTTTATTGCCTCGCGGCCGTTAAGAGAAAAACGCGGCCACTGCGGAATGGCAGACGAATCCCATTCCATTAGAACAAAGACGGGGATTACTAGTCGGGCAGATTGCACCCCCGTCGCAAATGAAATCTCCGTTGAAACTTTTTCCGCGTTTAACCCTCCGCTCTCGCGCTACAGGCGACTCTCCCTCCCCCTTTTCCCTTCTCCCTTCTCGGAGTCTCCGAGCTCTGGCCACCGCGATCTCTGCCGCAGCAAGATGAAAGAAAACTTTTCACTTTCCGCAGCTTGGTTTGCTCGCCGCGGTCTTCGCGGACCACGAAATCTTTTCGCTCGCCCGCCGGATAAAAGGCTAGAGGGTGACGCAAGGTAGAGGGGCGAACGCTCCTTCTTTTTCGTGGGTACTTTTCTTTAACGGCGTCCGTCGGGAGAGCGAAGAGTTGCTGGAGAGTCCACGTGCACCGGCGGTGGGGCGACCGAAAGAAAAAGAAGGAGAGAAGGAGTTAAGAAGAGTCTCATTCTCTCTTTCTACCTTCTCGGCCTCTCTCGTAAAAAGGGGTGGCAGGAGCGCGGATACTGCAACCCGAGGTGGGGGTAAGAGCGGCGGTTGGCGCCCCTTAACTACCCCTCACTGAGCAAATCAATAAAAATACGAAAGTGTTCTTCTTCGGGATGCCGCTCGCACGGACGGATCCTTTCATTCGTCGCTGGACCGAAATGAGAAACTGCGAATTGTATGCGAACGCCAAGCTTGAAATATTTCACTCTTTATATATATATATATATGTGTGTGTGTGTGTGTGTGTGTGTGTGTGTGTGTGTGTACACAACATACATACATACAAATATTTATATATATATATATATATATATATATATATATATATACATAAAAGTAGAAATTTATTTATTGTATAAATGTAGGAAGAATATTAAACGGGCATGAGATATATTATATATATTACATATATATACATTTATTATTTAGCCTATAGTTTAAATTATTCATGTTTCATTCACTTACGTATCTTTTTTTTAACGAATTACACATGTATTACATATTATTGCACATGTATTGCATATTATTGCATAAGTCTAAAAGAGCGCTGTCTGCGCAGTTTTAAATTAAATAGATTTTGATAAGCGGTCATTGAGCTACAAGAAAATGTTATGCAATTAACTAAACACAGTAGAAAACTAGTTAAAAGCTTTAGTTTAAGTCAAGTAACTATTGTTTCTTCATCATCTTCTTCAGCTTCAAGTGCCGTGGCATGTGTTGTTCGCTGCAAATAGTGCTCAAAGTTTGGTGGCGAGCGAGTCCCTCGGACGACCCTCGTGTCGTTTTCAAGTCGGTGCAAAGTACCTTCAAGTCGAGGATACTTGTAAGTCGAAGCATCTCTCGGAGGAGGCGAGGCAACGCGAGATGTTTGACTAGCATCTTCGTGCTGAGTAAGAAAGCCCTCACGATTACACCAGTTAGCTTGGCGCATGTCCTACAACAAAAAAAGTAATGCGATGATTGAAACGTTGACTGGAGCAACTTTTGTAAAAAAAAAAAAAAAAGGAATTAAATGTCACTAGAAAGAGAGAGAGAGAGAGAGAGAGAGAGAGAGAGAGAGAGAGAGAGAGAGAGAGAGAGAGAGAGTGCTTTAAATATTGATAAATTTCAAGATCCTTGACTAATTTATTATGACAACTGATTTGAAAAAAGTATGGCTATTATACTTTGATACTACTCCTGGTAGTTTAAAATTATCAGAAATATTATGAATATAATAGCCATATTTTTTAAATCCATTCTTATAATAAATCAGCATTTCAAAATTTAATCAGCTTCAATTTAAAGCTGATAACTTTTTCTTTTTACAATATTTTTTTAATGCAAAGATATAAACCGAATAAATAATTTTTGGTTTCGTGACTGAGCCATCGTCTCTTTTAGTCTCAGAACGAGTCGTGGAAAAATCCATCCCCTTGCCGATAGGACGGGCGAGATAGCCGAGGGTGAATCTTAAAATACAACCCCTCCGAAGACTGCCAACCTTGCCACCTCCGCTCTCCCATTTCTGGTTCCTTCGGCAACCCCCTTTGCGCGTATCTCTCCCCCTTCTCTCCCCCTTGTTTCGGTGGTTGTACACCCTCGCGATCCGGCAAATCATCCGACGCTACGTTCTTTTGTTCCTTCTTCGTACCATGAAAGATTTTCGCCAGATGGAAAAGCTGAAATACTTCAGAATACTCGCGAAATGCCGGCAATAATTTATTCGTAAGAACTCCAATATGACGTACAAGTTCAACGTTAAATGGAAAAGATTAAAGATATATTCTGTTCAACTCAGATGTATTTTTTTTTCATTTCAAGTAGTTATCGATTAATCATTTTATGAAGCTAACTGTTTCTTTAAAGTTTAAGTATAATTTATCAGCGAAAAAGAAACTTAAACATCGAAAGAAAGAGAGAGAGAGAGAGAGAGAGAGAGAGAGAGAGAGAGAGAGAGAGAGAATGAGAGCCTTATCATTTTTCACATAAATATTAGTTGACGTTTGAATAAAATTGCGCTCTTGCATATATTTATCATACAATTGGTATCGTAAGATTGCGCGTAATTCTTACTCGTTGTCACGCGCGAGAATCTCAATTGGTCAGAACTTGACTTGGTGTCATTAAAGAAGGGGACAAAAATCCCGGGGCCCTTTGTTTCGAGCACGCCATTTTATCACTCCTCGCCTCCGTGCCAGACGAATGCACCCCTCTTTCGGCATATTTCAAGTGACAAAAAGCATCCCTTCCGAGGACTGAGATTCATTTTCTAACCGTCCACCCACTCTTCGTCTCACCCTCGCGTTGCATAACCAACGTCTGGGGCATTAATTGCCCTTATTTTGCGGCAAAAACGAACAATATTTTTCAATTAATGTTATAAGCGTAATTATTTAACTATTAGAAATTTTATCTCTATTTATTCTAAAGTTTTTCTAAGGGCATAAAAACTGAAAAGATACTTGATAAATGTTTTATGTATTGAATTTTTCAATCATTATAAATTACATTTAACGTTACACTTTGAACGATAAGCATTCGCAACGTTTTCTTTGATATTCTCTGACTTGTAAATATAAAGTCGCAATAATTATAAAGTTATGTAATTATAAAGATACGTATGTTATATTACAATAATGTATATACGTAAACATATACACGTACAACACAATGACGATGTCAGGAAATCAAGCGATAATATTATTAAACGATAATACGACGAGATCTCGAGGTAACATTCCTCTAATCGAAAACTCGATGGATAGAAACTCGGTTTCAAACTTTGCCAGCTCATGGAAAAGACACTAAATTTAGTTTGCCTTCTTCTTTTACAAGCTCGTTGTGCAATCTTTTAATCTAAAATAATGTCATTGGTACGAACTTAAATGTTTGATATAAAATATAATGTTGTGTTTATTTTCCTTTCTTAAATTTCGCATCAACATTTTATCTTTAATTAAAATAATTAAAAATAAATTATATATATAGTGTGTATGTCTCATAAGTCCTTACATATCGTTCAATTAAAAAATAAAAAAATAATATAACAAATTATATGTTTTAAAAAAGTAAATTATTTAACTATGTTGATAATATGTATGTAATATGAAATTTTAAGAATCGATGCAGGATTTTCTAATCTTCAAGCTACTTTATGAGGATTCTGTTTTGTTGCGGTTCAATTTCTGTCGTGTATATTTTAGGTATTAAGCGAGCCATCGGCCATTTTATTCGTCTTTCATTTCGCCCCGAGCTACATCGAGGGCCGGGGATGAGGCGGGTGGATCCGTAGTCAAGGGTGAGTCGACGTCAGAAAAACCACCCTCGTTCAATTCAGCCATCCCTCCACCCCCGGCTTTTCCAACCCCTTTTCGCCATTCCGGTCCACTTCGTGGCAGTCGATGACTGCTTGCTTTCTCTGGAGAAGGGGGTGCTCTTTGAAAAAAATAAATCCCAAGTAAAATGGCCGTGTAACGTCTCTACTCTTTTCTCTCGAAAGGAAAAGAGAGAACGAGCAAGTTCATTTTCATGGAATTCAACCGGGTCAATTTATAAGACGCGATTCGGGCTTCGTCGAGGCGGCGTCTTTACGGAGTTTGGTTTTACTTTGAGATTAAGGGGCTTCCTCGAAACTTGCAATTTTAATTTTGCCTTAATCGCTCGTCTCTCTTAGCCGTAGCGCGGATACGAGAGAAAACAAGCCTGGATCACAATGATCTACTTGGCAAAAATTATTTTATAATAATTCTATACCCTGTATATATATAATTAGAATTCTGTAAAGAGTTAAGAGTTTATATTGTTTAATTCAAAATTTTATCTTTAAAAAATCTTTAGATATCTCTCACCGGAATGACTGTATTTTATAATCAATTCTTTCTGATATAACGGATAGTTCTGTAATTAGCGACGTGCAATGAGACGTCGCGCGACGACTCGGAAAGGCTCATTCGCCGAATAAATATTTGGCCGACGTTTGGGACGACGTTCCAACCAGGAGAACACGGCAACGTCCTGTCGATTTTGTCAGGAGTAAGCCGCGGAGGACCTCTGTTTTCGTACAAAGAACGTGACCTGACTCAACGACAGGATCAACGATCGTTGGCCGGTTACGCTGTCATCGCGATCCAAACAGTAAACGGCGAACAGAATCAAAGCACTACCGAAGGGAGCTTAAAGCGGCACTGTTGCGCACTTGAAATGAAACTTTAAAGTCGATCGCGCGTAGTGGCGCGAGCTTAACGCCAACTTGAATCTCGAAGACGTCGCAAACGTCGTCACGCACTTTCCGACGGCTGCCGTGAATTTTTCCGTCTCTCTCCTCGCGATTGTTTCACGCTTTTGACGAATCTTTTGAATCGTCGGCCAAAACCTCGCGAGACGTCATTTCACACTTCGCGAAAGCCACGTGCCAAATTCACCAAATTTGACAAATCGCGAAATTGCGTTTCGTTCTTACGCAAACGTTGCACGCGAGACTGTACGCACGTGTGTCCGGCACGGCGAGAGCCTTAACTCACCTTCGACGTAACCGCGTTTGCTAGCCATCTCCCCACCTCTTCCGTTTTCTGCGGAGCCCTTTGATCGTCGCGAAAAAATCCGAAAACCCGTTTCTCAAAAGTGACCCTACCTGGCGGTAACGGAGCGCGGCTGAAGGGTGGGTTGTAGGAGAGGGAGAACCGATGTCGGAGGAACAAGGAGGAAATGAAAGAGAGAGAGAGAGAGAGAGAGTAGGACGCGCGGCTCAAACGGCCCTTTCCGCATTAGCATAACCCTTACGGTTTGTCCACGTGTGCGCCGGTATGCCAGGGGGCCCGGTAGAACTGGTCAGGTAAGTTTTTTCGCAATTTTTAATTCCCGATGACCAGATGCTTGGCCGGCCTGCCGGCTTGCGCGTAGCAAAAGGGGAGGGCGCCGCTCCTTTGGCCTGACCTCAATGAGAGATGACCTCCCCTCTTCGAGCGGCCCCGGATGACCCCATAAAAATCGCGGAACCGGTTTCCGCGCCCGGCCGCTGCCCGGGATTTTTCGGACGTTTAACGGCCGTACAGAGACCGTTGCTGCGTGCGAGCCTTCAGGTAAACAACGTTACCTCGAATACGACCCGATCGTTACGCTTCAACGTGGCTAGCATGTGTTCTTCCTTCGTTAGCGCTCGCGATTCTTGAATACTGACTTGTACAATTACATTCTCACTTTAGTATTTTTATAGAGATTAACTACGCTTCCATTATAGATGCTACATTGAATTTTTTTTAATTACAGTATACATTTTTTGTATAAAAAATGATAAAAAGATTTCCAACATACTTAATCTCATAGTAATCTGTGTTCTAACAGATTTGTATTTGATTGGACACATCGGAAGATTTAAAAGATACATCAAAATTCCACTTATGCTTTGGACATACCTTACTTTTTTTTAAGACATTCTTCAAAGTCAGACGAGTACACGTCGAAAGGTGGGACAGCGTTCGGCGACGGAGCGCAAGTAGATAAGATAAATCGCGCGTATCAAAAGCATCCATTTCGGTGTCGGAGACTCAAGTTTCCGGAGTTCAGGAATCTCTCGAGGGGATCGAAGGGAGGGTGAGGTATGACCCGATGAAGGTAATGGACTTACAACGCGACCGCGTCGCTACAATGCGCGGCGTTACCGCGCGATGTGAAATTAAATCGATGCAATCGAACGACAACACTCGCATTCTCTCTCGCGACGCTTCACGGCCGATTTAGCGCGATTTAGTGTCTACACGTCGGATTATCGACGACGTTGCGTTTACATCCAAGCAAACACTCGCGCGCATTAAACTGAACCGCCGGAATCGCGTGGAAACAAAAGATAAGATATATTTATTATTACATGTCGGTATTATTTAATAAGATGATACATATAAAGTGGAAAGAAAAAAATGTTAAGAATGTTTGCATCATTTTTTATTTATATTGATTTCTTTTACAAACAAATTTTTTTTAAATTCAATACCTTTGATTCCAAGATTTTTCAAAGTCGTGTTGCAAAGTTATTAGCAGTTATAAACTGTTGTTTATTCATACACATTCTAGCGTCTTGTCTGAGTTTGACTCGTCGGCGAATCGTAGGTGTAATAATAGCAGCCATCGTAAGAATTCCTGCTAAAAAAAGGAATCCGAAAACGGCGAAACACTTTGCAGCCGTTTGCTCCGAGGGAAGAAAAAGTCGAGCCCAGGGCGGTTCTCGATTCCCCTTCTCCGGGACAGGGAGCCGGTGAGAACTGACGGGGGGAGGGGTAGGTGGGCCAGCGCGGGGGTTGACGAAGGAAGAGAGACGGCGAAGGCGGATGGAGACGGTGGTGGAAGGAGGGCGGCATTAATTACGGTCCTTTATTATAAAAACTGAACTCCCTCCGGCCAGGAGAGAACGAAGAGAAAGAGAGAGAGAGAGAGAGAGGCAGATAAGGAGGGAAAAAGCCCCCGACTCTCCGACGGCTACCGTTCCCCCCTATCCCCCGCGATCCGCGTCCACCCTCTCGGTCCGGCCACCAATCCTTCCGACAACCCCGTGCCCCCGCCGCAGAACGTCTCTCCCTCTGTTCAATTTAAAATACTTAATCTGTCTTAGTCCGGAGCCGCGCGGGGTTGTCAAATGCAACTGTTGTCACGGACGCCGACGATTGTCCTGCGAATATCATATATATGAAAATATATTTTCAATACTTTTATCTCTCGATATCATAAACAAATTCTATTTTTTTTAATAACAAGAATATTTTCTTTTTCGATTTTCAACTTTTATCACAACTAAAATTAAATATGCAAAAGCCTTTCTTAATTAGTCATAAAACAAATTATTAATTTATACAAAATTTTTACATTAATTTAAATGTTCGAAATATGTGTATGTTTGAAAGAAAAATGTTTGGATTTCTTTATTTATATATATTTCCATACGTGAAAAAATGAGCTGCAACAGAGTTTTTTTTTTAAACTATTATTCTTTTGTGAATTTTTGTAGATGAGATCTTGTAATATCTATAATCTATACTAATGCTACGAGTACAACAACTGTAAAGAGATGTATAATATTAAGTATTTTTACACGTTTAATATGATAATTTAATACATCATGATGTCAAAATATGAAATACATATACATTACATATGTTTCCTCCAATATTCTCCATACATATCATATAATTTTTAGATTCGTTAATCGGTCGACACGATGGTGGACCCGTCGCAGTTGAGAACCATTGGGGAAAATAAGAAACGGGAAAATGGCGAGGATTTTAATTTGCATCCTCCCGCCCCTCTCACACCCACCCACCCACCATCCCCGCGACTTGCCACCCAGCCACCCACGGCCTTGTCTTTTGCAGAGCTCGAGAGTCTAGCTACTTTCTCCGGAGGGGCGGTATAGAGAAGACAAGGGGTAAGAGCGGTCCACGGGATGGCGGCGCGCGGGGGTGAAAACGGGGGGTCGGCGCGGGGGGCAAACGGTTGGAAATATCATAGCCGCACGCGCAGAACGAAATTACCGATTTGCCTTGGGCGTTCCTTTCTTTTTTTCCGATTCCGCCGAGCTCTTCGCTCGGGTCCGCTAAGCTTCATCCTTCTTCCTTTATCCTTTTCATTTCTCCCCGCTACCCCGGTCCGGACCACCCTTTCTTCCAAAGCCCCGGCATAGCAAATAACTTTCATAATTCTCGATTAGAAAGTTTTCCACCTCGAACCGAGGAGAAGGGGCATCGTCCTCTTTTTCGATCTCCGTCTCGCTTTCTTCCTGCCGCTCATCTTCTTGGCCGCCCTCTTTCTGTTTTTCCTCTTGCTCCCCTTCTCTTTCCCCCTTTGCCCTTTTCTTCTTGCCGAACCCTTTCTCTCGGCGAGAGTCCACCAGCCAAGTTCTCAAAGAAGGGAGATGAAAATCAAAATCGACTTCGATCCGAGTTCCGAGCCGTCGACTCTCATTACCCTTGGAATTCATCATTCTCGATCAGAGCCGCTTAAATTCGACTTCCTAGTCGTCGGCGGATTACGGTTGAGGTATTTTCTATTTCGCGACATTCCGCCGGACGTGATATTTTTCACGGCACAACGTTACCACGTAAGCAAGACGTTAATTACATTCTCGCGAGGCGAAGAGTGGATAATGATGTTTGCGAAAGCTTAGCAAAGTTGGCGAACGCGGCAATTACACGCTCGTAAACCGTTTTAACGCCAGAAAGATGGGCTAGCTCGAGGTATCCTTTCCGGTCACGATTATTCACAAAAGAATTAAGAGATGCGTTACAATTTTCTTCGTTTATAATAATTCTTGTTTTCTACATTATTTTATGTGTGAAATTAAAAAAATTCTGAAAAATTGATAACTCTTAATAACTTTCAATTTTAATTAATAATCAATAAAATAAAATAAGTACCAACATATATACATTTTTATCTATGTATGTTTTAATAATATAAAATAATATTCATAATAAATTATAATTTATAGTGCGATTGATCGTCAAATGTGTTTTGTCTAAAAGCACGCCAAAACAATGCACTTTCAACAAGACTTCAATAAAGTTTCATAAAAGCAGTTTCAAACAGTTTGTGATCAAGACTGTACCGTGATCTTATTGAAGGTACCGAGCAAATGGTGCCTGGCTACGGTTGTAGGGTCAGTTCGAAGGGTCACTCGACATATGGCCCAGATCCAGGCACGCATTACGCAGCACCAATTCAATCCCCTCCTGATTTCGGACGATTCTCCGGACGTGCTTTTTCATTTTTATATACTTCTTCCTCCGTTTCACGGAGCAACAAAGAAGGCAATTCATATTATACATGTAAATTATATCATTTCTCATTGTGAGAAATTTAATGAAAGCGATCAAATTTGTTATATTTGGTATATAAATTTTCAATTGTTTTTGGATACCTAAATATATTTGCATTTAAGATTGGATTTTTTAATTTTGACGTAGCAAGTAAAAAAGATGAAATTTATATATTGTTTCATTAAAAGATACATGTTATTTAATTTTTATCACAACAACTGAGATTTTTCGGTAAAATATTTTTTTACCCTTCTTTTACATCTGACCTTTGTAAAATAAAACTTTGCCGGGGAGTGGACTAGAAATGTAAATTATGCATGTCGAATTTGTGTCTCTACACATTGTATATTGCGCCTGAGTAAGCTTGCGAGAGTGTCAGTCTCGCGAGCGGAGAAACTACGAGAGAGCGACAGTGTGGAATAAAGAGAAATCGAGAAAGGGGAAGAAAGAGATCAAGGAGAGACTGCCGCGCGCTGCCGGCATCTCGGCCATGGTACCCACTTCGCTTCATTAATTTCTCGCAAAGACAGTGTCAGAGTCACGGGGGTTTTCCGGCTGCAGGGGCTCCTGGGGACCCGAGGCACCTCTCTTACGGTCTGGTATTTAAATTCAAAAACGAGAGCAAGCCAACCGACTCCTTTTCTCTCTTTTCTCATCGTCTTCGTCTCGCTCGCGGCGTTTCCTAATGTTTTTCCCTCGTTTCTCATCCTTCCTTCGAGGCGCACCGCCGCCACCCCTGCCCACTTCCTTTCTCCTTTCCCTCCCCCCCCCTCTGGCCCCTGCCTGTCCGCCGACAGTACCACCCTCCAGCCACCCCCGCAGCCACCTCGTTCCACGAAGGCTCAGTCAATAAAGTATTCTAAAAAGCCCGCGCGAATAAGAGCCGTCTTACTCTCCCTCTCTCCCCCTACCGCCATCCGGCAGCCATCCTCATCCCCCTTCTCGCTTCTAGCTGGCAATCCCCTTCGCCCCTGCTACTTCTTCGTCGCTGGGCCACCCCGCGCGACCCCACCGTGACGATGGGTGGCGGAGGAGGAGGAGGAGGTGGAAAAATAGGGGTGGCAAAAAACGTCAATAATATCGGCAAGATGGAAGCAGCACGGATGTTTTAAGGGGATCTTACTCCCTGTGGTTTTCGCTCTTGCCTGCAAATCCGCCTCGCTTGCACGTCTTACTCCGTTTAGGAGTTATTTCGTATGCTTTATATCTTCCTCGCCTGGCTCTTCATCAGCACGACTATCTCTTCCTTTTATCCTTTCTCTTTTCTTTTTTTCTTTTCCCTTTAGAGCCACTAATGGAGAAAAAAAAGGATGCTCTTCTCCCTCCGAGAAAAATATTAATATTCCTTCGTATCGCTCGTGACAGCTACTACGTATCGTAAGTTTATCAGCGAGACATAAAGTCAAGTAGCTTTGTTACTTATCGATACGCAATGTTTTATGATGAAATGTGTGTTGTATATATTGTATACATGCAGATAATATAAATTAATTAGAATTATTCGCAAAGTGTTCAACACTTTCAACATTGCAAGTACAGTAAGCCTGCTATATCGAAGCCACGTGCTAGCTGGTACGTGTTTCTTGTGGCTTCTTTCAAAGCGCTTTGTCACCGACATAACACCGACGCGAAATACTCGTTTACAGCGTAATTATCGTAAAAGCCGCTCTTGTATAGTTTACTGCAAACTTTGGCGAACAATTAATAGACTTCATTCAGTTCTGTTAATAATAAAAGCGTAATATATACTTTTAAATATAAATTGCATTTGTTTTTTTTTTTTTTTTTTTTTTTTATTTCAACATTAAGGAGCGAATTGATCTTTTTACTTGAGAGCCATTTTTACAATTTCCTATCACAGTAGAATTAATTCTAATTATAGAAGTAAGCTCGACACAGGGGTTCCATTTATTCGATTTGAAATGAGTGGAGGGGGAGTAAAGCGAAGCCTGCGAGAAAAACAGAAAGGGGAAGAAAGATGCTGAAACAACGATTGTCCTTGGAAATGAAGCTTAGTCGATTTACCCTCCGTTCGAATGTCCTAATGTAGCAGCCGTGTCGAATAATAATTGCTGTTGCCAGTAGTCCAACACGCAATAGCATCTCCAAAAAATATCCGCGGAAAAAATCAAATGTATTTTCTGTATAAGAGCAACTCTTGCCTAACGTTGCTCAATCAAATGCGCAATCGTGGAGCGTTTATTGAAAATATCTGATAATTCAATGGTTAATCGAATCTAGCTTAGAAATTGAATCGATTTACATTAGAATAGTAAAAGTATCTAAAAAGTACTCTTTTTTGTTTCAAATTATATATATATATATATATATATATATATATATATATATAATATAAAAATAAAATGTATTATCTGTAAACAAGTTTTATCGAACGTTGCTTAATCAGATGTGCAATCATGGACCGTAGAAGAATAGAAAATATCTAATGAACAATTAATCGAGTCTAACTAATCGAGAAATTAAATTGGTTTACATCAATATATATTTAAAAAGTGTTTTTTTTCTTTGTTTTAAATTTGGACGTTCTCTATACGTCTGTTATATTCTCGTGGCGGGCGATTATTCTTAGAGGATGACATCTTTCAAATGGAAACTCGATGCAGACAATTTTTTTCGACAACTTTGGTTAGTATACCGCGTTCTCTGTCGTGTGTACATACGCGCAGCATAGTATCGTTCAGTAATTAGCGATGCTGAGAGGACGTAAGTACCTACTATTCACCCTCGCCGTCATCGGCATCCACCTACCTTGTCCTCTCCGCTACCATCGCTCTCTCCTTCTCTCCCCCTGCGTCCCCCGCTGTCGCTGCTACCCAATAAATGGATGGATAGATAGATACCCTAACGTTACAAGGCAGCTGCACGGAGGTCGCGTTCAAAAGACCAAGAGCGAGCGTCCTTATTGGGTGGTAGGCTCGCGCTCGTATACAGAAACCACCCTCTCGTGCCACCCTGTCCGATCGACATACACCGGCGTCGTCGGTGTACGTTCGTGAACGTGCACGAACACGCATGCACGCAACCAGACACGACTATGAGCGCTACGATGTACGCGTGGGAATATCATTACCTCAGTTGTGTGTTTTCCGTTAATTGCCATTATCGGCGGAACTTAGTTACGGGCTGCGTTCCCCCGTGACGTTGCTGCTGCCGCCGCTGTTGCTGCTGCTGCTGCTGCTGCTGCTCTTGGAAGTCCTTTAAGAACGGACCGCATACGGGCCGATCGGTGTCTCTCACGATACCGACAAGTTCAGCGCACATACAATCTTCAATTTTTGATCCCCGTGTTATTAGAATCTTTTTTTACATTACTGTAGTATGGTTCGGGGGAAGGGGAGAGTTAAGTGAATAAAAAAATTATCGATTAACGAAACGTTACATATCGAATAAATTTGAAAATTGCGGAAATCGTGGAGACATTGGTCGACATTGGTAGTGGGATTTGAAGAAATGTAATGGTCCAGGACGATCTCATTGGCGAATTGCTTTCAGGAGCTCGTAACAGAATGAAACTATGGGAGAGTTAAATCGTCCAGTAAATGAACGCACTTTGTCCCTTCTCCGGTAGTAAGTTCAGCCAGGCGACGAGGATCGCAATGATAGATTGGCTCCGCAAGTCTTTATTGATACAAAGAGAATATACAGTGTCTCTTTCGATAGCCGCAGAGGATCGGAAAAAGTCTGGCGGTGTGCCTCTTTTTCATCGTCCGACTCAGTCAGCTACCCGGCGTAAGAAAATTTCTAGAAGAAACGCGAGTCTTTCTCCCGCCATCGCCATCACCCCCGTCCCTCCTGCCGTCACTTTTCACCCTCCTATCCCGACCCTCGCCGCTGCCGCTCGTCCTCCTCCAACAACCCCACCACCCCCCCTGCCGCCTTGCCTCCTCTTCCGGTTCTTCCTGCGAACACAATGGAGCCCGAATCCATCTCGGACAACCTTACCACCCTCCCGCCTCCGCTACCCTTCTTTTTCTTCGTATCTCGGTGGAACAGCGTCGAGGAATAATTCCATTTTCTTGTGCGAGTACAATTTTGCTTTCAATTTATTTTCCCCCTTTTTCCTTCCCTGGCTCTCGCGAAGATCCCAACAGCCGTGGATCGCCTCTCGCTTCCTCTCTTCTTTCTCCTTCGCCCCTTTCTCCTTTCGCCTTTTCTCGTTTTCCTTTTTCTGCTTTCTCGCTCGCGCTCCTTCTTCGCGTTAGCCTCCGTTTCTTCCAGAGCGAACCTTCTTCGCCACCTCTAACCTTCGTCGACGGAGCTTGCCCCCGCCGACGTCCTCCTTCAGCCTCATCTCCCGTCGCCGCCTCCGCGCACTTTCACCACCCTCTTCGACCCCTTCGTATAGTCTCGCTGCCGTCCGTTCCTTTCGCTCTAAACATTCTCTCTCTCTCTCTCTCTCTCTCTCTCTCTCTCTCTCTCTCTCTCTCTCTCTCTCTCTCTCTCTCTCTCTCTCTCTCTCTCTGCCATCGCCGTTCACCTTTTCCTTCGGCTTTTTCTCTCTCGACCTTCCGCACTCTTTCTTTCTTTCTTAGTTTTATCCGACTGTTATTCCTCGCTCCGCATCGCCCATCGGCTATTGTAATTATTAAACATTGCGAGAGTCAGCGGCAGTAACAAGCGTTTTATAGCTATATGGAAAGAGGAAGAGGGAGAGCAATCGGGGGAGGGAGGAGGGGAGGGGGGTAGGAACGCTAGTCTTTTGTTGCTCTTTCCAAGAAAGGGCACGAAGAACGCGGAAACCGTCGCTCCGCAAGACTTAATCTTGAAAGTCTGCCTATCGCACGAATTTGCCATGCCGATCGCGATTTTCAAAGAAGTCCGTGCTTCTAAAAAGGCTTTTACATTAAGGCTCGATTTATTAGAAACGGATATATTAAGCAACAAATATAATATATCTCGATATTGCCGCGGTAAAATCATTTGCAATCCTTGATTAATTTAGTGAATACTTAATTTTCATGTTCAAAAGCAATTATAGGCAATTAGATTAGCACATAATGTTTTGCATAGTAATGAAGTTATTTTCAATTCCTTTTATTAATATTATTTTTTTACAAAACGAAATCTTTTATTTTATTAAACGCCAAGAAAAGAAATATTTATAATTTGAACATAAACAAAATGTCATTCGTCGTTGTCTTTACACTTACTCTTGCTTGCGTAGAAATGGGATTTCCGACGCACTTTCGAATGTTTGGTTTTTTGGAGATTATGTGATTCTCTACGTAACGTAAAGCAGAGAAAGCTGGCTGGTGGGCATACTGGTCTGATTAGCGGGCGAATCAAGCCCGGTTTCGTTTCGTGCCCGCGAGCGAGAATTTCGTGGATGATCGTTCTCGTCTCAATCTGGGTTTTAATAATTCTCCTGAAGGGAGGAGACGGACAGACGGACGGAAGAATTCGGGAAGCGAGTCGAGGGTGGCGAATAATTGCTTATGGGGTCGAGAGTGCTTTTTGCAATCCGACGAAGGTATCAATTGAATCCTTTAGATATTTTCACGGGATATATATCTTTTCAATATTAAACTTTCAAGAATGAATGTAATTATTGTGCTGCGAGAAGATTTCTTTAATTTACTCCGATATAAATAAGGAAAGAAGTAAATGAAAAATAAGTAAAAATATATATATAATTCTTCTATGATATAAAATATCTCAGGAAAAAAAGTATCAATACAAGAATAACAATACATATATATAAAAATCATTATTAATATAACATATATCAATGAAAATTTAATTTACATTTGGTAAAAAGCGTATGGATTTATGTACTATCTAGATTACATTAGGGGATGAAACATAATCTAATACTAAGGGATAAGGTTTTTTTCAGTGCAATCTACAATCATAAAAACTAAGAGTGCTTGAAAAAAGTATGACTCCTCGCATCGACCATTTCTCGGCACCCCTTGTGTCAGCCACCTCTCGCGTAAATTTTTTGTAACGTGATCAAAACGCTATCTGGCGTTTCTCGTTTCAACCCTTCCGAGCTACGTTACCGGTAAGAATTATACCAGGCTGGCATCTACACAGTGGCTCAGAAAAAACATTGAGAATTTTTAATATCGACTGCGTGTATGAGAGTTTACGAGATTCATTCTTTATTATACATGAAGAAAGAAAAATTGTAAAGTATATACAATTTTTTAAAATAATTATATACTTCAATAAGTAGTTCTTATTTTGTTATTTACAATATAATTCCATATTATATTTATTTGTCTACAATAAACTGTATTTTTATACGAGCAATTCCTAAAAATAATTTAATGTTTAAATAGATTTTTACAAAATTTCCATATTTTCTGCAAAATCAATATAAATGAATGAAACTTAGAGAGAAAAATCTTAAGAAAATATCTGAAAAGATTGAAAATAAATGAAGGACAATTATTAAATAAGTAGTGTTCAATCTTACAAAAAAATGTTGCAATTAATTTAAAATGGGAGGTTTCTAAGACTATTTAAAAGTTTACAAAGTTACATGAAAACTTTAATTCATTTTTTTGATAAGATTACTTTTTAATCGCTTGACTAATTTAAAAACTCGTAAGTCTTCTTGTTGATTTATTTAATTATTAAAAATTATAATTATGTTATATTAAATTATAGTATATAGCCTTAATTTCTATATAAAAGTTTTTTATGATTTTTGAAATACTTTTTACATACAAGAAGAATAATTTATTTTTTATAAAAATAATCTTCATATTGCATTTTCGCTATATTTATATAATCATTATCATTACAATAAACGTGACAGTTATGACGAATTCTTTTTAGAGTGTATAACCAACGTCCATATTTACAACCTTTCTACGAGGGGTCGAATAGGCCCCGCCTAGGGCTTCCATGGAACCCGCCACGGAAGAGTGCCCTCGGATGAAGGGCGTTACTATTTTTCCACATCAAGATAATTCTTCAGATAATCTCGCAATGTAATGGGAAGCAGGTCACGTAGGGGTCCGATTCATTCGCGTATTCGACTTTGAACATTAGTGAAAACCATTGACGATGACGCGATCGTAACTGTTTTCTGTCGCTTTTCTCATACTTACGTGTACACTTACATACGCATCTCACCGCTACGGATGCACGCGCGTGTACGAATGCAGTCGGGAAATGTAACTGCGAGAATCGCGCACAAAGCATCGATAACCACGTCCCGCCTGCGCCAGTCCTCTTTGCAATTTGCCTGCCGCCGTAGATTGCACCTGCACACGGTCTATTACCGTGCAAGTTCGTCCGCGGGAGTAACGTAGCTTCAAACCTTGGTACCTCATCCTTCCAGTGATGTGCAGGGGAGGATAGGAGAGCGGCGAGAGGAGGGAAGGAGGGAGCCCCTATTATAAGTTGCGAACAAACTTTACTTATATGCTCGCGACTACCATATCCGCATGCGCTATCTCTTTCCATTCCTGCCTCGGTGCAATCATCCACGCATCCTCCCCGTATCCTCTTTCGCATCCACTACGTCACGAGATACTCTTCAATTTCTTCGCGTCGAGAAAACATATAAGATATTTTTAATTTAACTTTACTTCTCGGCGATTTTTCCACGAAATTAAAATATATAATAAAATTTTCAATATCTTAATCTTTGTCTCACGTTCTTATTCCATTCTCTCAAGTGCAATTTGTCCGTCACGTGCATCTGATTGTCAAATGCAAATGTTATTATAATATTAACATAGTAATATCTAATATTATATATATTTTATATCTTGCAAAGTATTCGATGTTGTGACTGTTCATGATTAAAGAAGTTTGGTAGAAGGATGGAAGGACAATATGGACCAGTTTCACGCAGTCCACCCCGTTGACTGAACACTGACCAGTGGCGACTAGTTTGGTTGTCGGTTCGGTAGCGAGAATAGACAGAGGGGTGCCGATGCCTTCGGGGCTCTGACTGCTCTAATAGAAAGGCACATAGAACTTGACCGTGTGCATCTATACACCGTTTAGCACATACACGTATGCGTTTTCTCATTCCGTCTCTCTCTCTCTCTCTCTCTCTCTCTCTCTCTCTCACTCCAATGATCTTTTGTCGCGCAAAATCTTGGGCGGTCTAATGAGGTGTCGAATAATTGCTTATTAATGACCAACTGACCGCACGCGAGAATTTAGTTGCATTGTCGCTGGCGCAGCTAATGATGCGACGAAGAAAAGAGGCTGACCTCTGGTCATTGAACCGAGGGAGATCTCTTTTTGTGTTTCGCCGATCGCGATATTTTTCGGTCCCGATCGCCGTCGCTCGCTGCGCGAATCTAGAGGGTCACTATGGTCATTGCAAATTTTATTCTCTCGCGTTTGAATATCAAACTGTCGACCAGTCAACGAAATTATTAAACAGTCTTTCTTTCCGTTCTGCATTTAATAGATTTTTTTTATTCAAGGTTACAATAATCGTGTTCATTATGTGCAACAACAATAAGCGGATTGGTCCGGTCGTAATTAATTCGTTCTGCCGAGCTCGATTGAAAAAGCGAATCAAGAAATGCAACAGCACACGCCGATATTATTGATCATACAAAAGTAATGAATCAATGCATTGCGAGCAAGGTACTTTGTTTGCGGGCTGAATTATCGATAGGTAAGCAAACGGAATCTGGTTAATATTATTATTATTATTATTATGATATACGAGTCTTTAAATATTGAAACCCGGCAACAATTTAATGCATCACGTACGACGTGGTTCCGGCAGGGTATATACTGCGTGTCGATTTTAACACAGGCGGGACTTATTCATGCGTCGTTCCGCCGAACTTGATAGAACTTAATTAAAGTTTCTTAATGAACGTCGATAGCGCTACCCGTCGTTACCTTCTCATCGGCATGACGGCTCGTCGGAAGCCGCGTTGTTTTTATTCCAACGGGGGGAGAAAATCTTGTGTGCGTCGCGAGAGGAAGGAGAGGACGTCGGGAGAAACGGAGAGCGAAAGAAAAGAAGAAAACGGCTCGCTAGCCCGATAAACGTCCGCGATAAATCCTTCTCGTTACGAGACATTTGAATCAGAAGGTAAATTTCGTTGAGGCCGGCCCTTGTGCCGGCGCCGCATCTGCCGGGCGCCCTGGACATTGTCCTGTCACAGAAATGTTTGAAAACTGGTCTAACTGGACGTTACACGTCGATTCGCCAACACGAAAGAAGCCGCGGCCCGGCAGATCCGGTCGATCTTGTTTCACCAGTGCAACCAGATGCCCTCGCGAACAATACCCTGTCTTAGGCGAACAATTTCCGAATTAGTACATTGATACGCATTTTGCGTGAAATAAAAATCGAAAACACCAACTCATCATCCGGTTATTCGCCGCTGCAAATGTCTCTATTGAGAGTGACATTGTTACATTTCAATATATGCTACTCAGCTATTAATTAATATTACAGTGCATGTGCAAAAATAATTATTAAAATATATTATTATTAAAATAAAATATATGTATATTATATATAATAAAGCAATGAAAAAATTACAATAGTATTTTTGCGGCAAATTATTTCAATTTACAAATATTATCATGTAATGAAAAATTATGATTTTTCACAATATCGCATTTTTTTCGGACATTTCGATAATTTAAAGATACTTTGCTATAGTTTGTGACGAAGAGGTTCAACTTTCACACAGACGGGGCAAGAATGTCGGACCCTTCTCTGGGTCAGCGGGGCCCTCGGACTGACCCGGAACAGGTTTACGTCTTGTCTCCGTAGCTTCTTTTTCCCTTCTGCTTGTAAGTTTGACTCAGATTGACCTACAGCCGATTGTCCATCTTTGCGCGCTATCCAACGCGAAACTGGTTTTCTTTCCCACATGTCCGGGGGCCGCCGGTCACTTAGGGGGAGACAAGAGTGGGGCACCGTCACTGACCAAGTTCCTGGACACACTCGCCCTTGGTCAGTTTACAATTTTGTTTCGTGATCGGCGGTTCCGCGTATGTGAATCTTAAAAATCGTTTTCGCTAGTGGCAATCGCTAAGATATTCGAGGGAGGTGCATCAAGATAATATGGTAGATTGTACCAATTTATGTGTTTTAAATAAGATTGCCGGGTAACTCACATTTTTGCGAAATGAAAATAATATTTCTGTCATATATTAATTAAGTAATAATAATTGATACTTTGAAAGCTACTGGCGTTTGCTGCCACTTAAAAGTAACATAAAAAATGTGAAATTTAAAGGAAAACATCTCCGAATTTTTTAAGCATTTATAGTTAAAAAATTTTTTTAAATACTCAAAAAAATGGATATAAAATCATATAATTATGTGATCATATAATTATATCGAAAATTTGGCGCGATTATGTGCATTATATAAGCCTATATAATTGTGTCAAATTTCAGATACAATTATATACAGATATGATCGTATATAATTATATCCGAATATAATTACATATACAATTACATATATAATTATATAGGCAAAAAGTCCATTCTTTTTCAGGTGTATATATAAATTGATAATATGTGTTAATATACAACAAATCATTGTGTTGTAGTAATCAACAAATTACTTATATTTTGCTCGTATATATTTTCGATATATAAACATGTAAAAGGGAAAGAAAGAGAGAGAGAGAAAGGTATAATACGTTTATTATGATGATAATGTCATTTTGAAGTTTGCAATGTTAGTTACTAATTGTGCATACATTCATCATTTGCAATTATTTTTGAAAGAAAAAAACAGCTGAAAAAGTTAATAATTTTCTACTTGGTAGAAATGATTTTATTATGCGAGGCAACACGTTTCCATACGTTTATCATTGAGATTGAAGCACGTTTGTGATAGGTGTATTAGGAATAAAGATTAAGCACGAACGCGAGTGCGAGCGCGGGAATGGTGTCGCTGCCCCCACCACCCTCGACTTCATCCCCTTTTCATTTCATACCATGCCGTAAGTACGTACTTTGTACTACCCCGTAGGATCGTCAGGTTTTCCAAGTTCTCTCCCCTTTCGAGGGAAGCCACTCGAGGGCGGAGTCCCGGGTGAAGCGGCCATACTGCCACCCCCGTCTTACCAGTCCTCTTCTAACCCCTCTGGCAAAATAAGGGATGAAAAACAGGACGAGGGCAACGGCGTTCCTACGAGTGTTCAAGCAAGCTGCCTTGCTTACGAAAGCTCCATTGTAAATTCATCCTCTCTACCGGGCTGATATTGCCGCTCCATCGCCCGTAAATGTCAGAATTTAGAAAATCACTAGAGCGAGGTAATTAATTTTTAAGCAAGGTTATAAGGGTGCGTCTTCTCCGACACGTTTATCCGCGTAACGAGGCATAACTTTGCTCCTTCTACTCTTTTATCATTTATGTACACAGAAATCTAAAAAAAAATTAATACAGACAATGACATAATTTTTTATCTCTTATATAATTTATACAAATATATAATATTAACAATATTCTAAATATATAAGGATTGCCTTTCGTGTATTTGTATTTTCGTCAACGTCATGTTAGCCAGAGAAGACGACGTGCTTATCTGCGATTAACTCAATTAGAACGCTTTTCATCTTAGAATCGATGTCCGACGTATCAATTACAACGCGCTATCAATTACTCCTCGATACAAGCGATCCACGGCATATATAAGCTATCTTCGAGAATCGCTCACGGCGGCGTCTTTTTCTTCAAATTCCTCGGTTAATAGAAAAGCAAATCTGCCGCTTCATTTGCGTGGCTTTCGGAGGAGTTCTCGTATTCCTAGACCGTCCTCAGCGCGTTTCTGCCTCTCTCACTTCACAGACGATATTTCTCCGTGGAAGCTTCTCGTGGAGTGAATGCTCCTTAATTTCCTTTGAGCCGTTTGCTTCAGAGTAAAATCCATCCCCCTTTCCGCCATACCTCGCCTCTCTTCTCTATCCACCTTTCTAGCTGCTCCACGACGGTCCCTTACCAGCCTCACCATATAACCGTCCTCACCTCGACGCCGACGATAGCTATTTCTCTCTCTATCTCTATCTCTCGTTTTCTCTTTCTCTCTCTCTCTCTCTCTCACTCTTTCTCTTCATCTCTCGCGCGTCCTAGGCAGCCGTTCCTTCTCCCTCTCAACCTTATTCTGTAATTTCGTTTACAAATGAAAGGGCCGCGAGCTACGACTTTGTACACCGGGTACGCGTCTGCAAACGTTCCAGTCCCGTGACTGCCAGGATACCCCCGCAATACCTTGAAAAGCGGGCGCCGCCGTCTGTGCTGTTTCCTTATGTCGCTTTCTAGTACCCGATTCAGCGCAGCGAGCCTTCGAATCTCGACAAACGCCGCGCCCGCGCTTCTGCCTCTGTCACTCGTCCAAATTATTCGAACGCCGTTGCCGGAACGTCGTGTCACGTTGTACCGATTGCAGAAAATAGTATCCCGGCACACGTTATCTCGCTTCCAAAATCTTCCAAGATCTTTCTCTTAACTCCTATTCCGTTCCCTTAAACTAGATCCAAAATTCAATATAAAGATTAATAAACTGTTCGGCATTTTTTTTTCAAGATTGGTTCAAGAGGGATTTGAATTATTTATTTCCTATGCGTAACATCTGATGTTGGGACGCATCGTTCTTCTTCTGCATATCGTTTTTTAATTTTCTCTAATTTCAATATAGATGAATTTTAATGTACAATAGATGTTCTACTCATCGATTTTAAATGGGAGTTTTTCTACATATTTTCAGGATTATTATTGCGTTTGTTACTTCCTTTTTTCAATTTTGACGTAATTTTTTATGAAAATATTCGCCGAGATCGCGACTAAACTGGAGAACAAACTATCCGGCACTTTTGCGGCGCTGGCGAAAACCTCGGCAATGCGAGATGCCCAGCACGTTCGGCACGGCATTTTAATTCGCCGGGAATGCTGGCCAACCGCCAAACGTTGGCAGAGATTTCTTAATACCCGCCGCAAATGCCTGGCGTCTGTGCCTTCGTCGCATGGGGGTTGAGGGTGATCTCTCGCATCGGTAGTGGTGCTCGAATATACAGGGAAAGAGAGAAAGAAAATAGAGATTTGCAAATGATGCTATTTTCTTCTTCTACTCTTATTCAGGATAATCTAATTTCATAACAAATATAATTCTCTCAAGATTTTACTAGGCAAAAAATGAAAAAAGTTTTTTATTTACCTGCAATATACATAAATCGCTCGATAGATTAATGTGGAGAAAAAATAAAAATTTTGAAGCAATTGTACGCATCTTTACGTGCTGATTGAGAGGGTCTAGAATTTTCGTCATCTAACTTTAAGCATTGATACATGGCGGGAGACAGAATTGTTAGCCGGCAAGAAAATACGGTTGAATTTCGTGCCCTCTTCCCTCACACCCCAGTTCTGGAATATACTTATAACACCCTCGCGCGTACATAGATGTTGGAGGCATCCTCTCTCTCGCCTTTCTAAACGCGACCCCCTTATCCCTTCAAAACAACCCACCTCAAACCCTGTCTTCTCACTCGCTCGCGATTCCCTCCGTTCCGTCCCGCACTCCTCTTGTCCCACTACCCCCGCTGACTTTCTGTCGTCGCTGGCTTTTGTCTCGGAGCGTGCATTGATTTCTGGGGCCAACTTCGCTTCGTTGCCGGCGTCGTTAAATTATAATCGCGAAACACCCGGCTGAAGTTGCAGACAAAGCCACCGAGGACGAGGACCCGGGCTACAGGTTAGGATGGGCGCGCGAGCGGGGGTGGGAAGTCGCTTGGAAATGGAAGAGGACAAGGTGGGTGCCACGACATAGGGAGAGGGTGGATACCTCCGACAACTTTGGGATCCGTCGTCGATTCTCGCGGAAGGACCTCAAAGTGACTCCTCCTCGTAGCTGCAGGCTCCTTTTCATCGTCGACCCTGGTTAGAACTATATATGCACAATGCAAGTCGAAGACGCGGCCTTGCTGATGATAAAAGATATCCGTACAATCTTGTTGACGGATCACCGACAATCTGCAGTCGTTTATGTTCGCTCTATGTATTAAATTTCAGTAAAAACTTGAAGAGTTGAAAAAAAAATTCAAATCTAATACTATTGCATTCAAGTAATCTGAATGATTTGTAGAATCCACAGAATGTTCAACAAAGAACGTAAAACTATCTTTATTTTTGCTTTTTTTTAATTTTAATTCGAAAGAAAAGTTAGTTGAGACTAAGATTAATTAAAATTATTGTTAATTGACGCATTAATGAAATTTGGCTTGGCTCTTTGAAAATGCAAATATATGTAAGCAGATTCATCACGTCAGACTTGTATATACAAAGATGATATTGATTATTTCGATGCCTGTTGATTTTTTTTTTCGGAAAAAAAATTCTACAGGCTCGGTACACATCGTTGATCTTTTCCCCAGGCATCGCGGTTCCTATTATTGCGCGAATCGAGCGCGATGGCGAAACCGAGCAAAGTTTGCGGCGTGCTGAAACTCACGTACGAATATTACGTAACTTCGGGGCGACTAGTTCCGACGACAATTACGGCAAAATTGTAATTTACGTACGGACAGCACTCGTGCTCTATGGAGGAAAAAGACGCGTGCCGGACTCGCGACCTCCCCCCCAACGGAGAATCGCACCCTCGTTCCCCGATGTGACGTTATGGAATTCCGTTGCCGGCAAATTTCTCTGAAATCCTCTAGGACCGTTAACAGGAAGAAAAGACACGAGACCTTTCGCGAGAGTATCGCGCTTCCGGTGTTCCAAGGCGTTTCGTGAAACATATCGTTACACATCGGAGGTGGAAACGACGAGGGTTCGGGCCCTGCTTCTTGAAACTGCCGGCGCCCCAGAGCAAGATGCCTTAAATAAATGAAACTTCTAGTGCGTCGCGCAAGAACAGGCGGCACCGGCATATAAATTCTCTCGCTCTGTAATTTCAAACTCAAACAGCAGCGCGGGGTCGACTCACCCCATTTGCGTTTCACCGTCTCGCTCGCGCCTCCGCGTCCGCGTATTTTGCCGGTTACGGGTGGTTAGGACGTCGGAGGATGTCGGGAAAGGGGTGTCGAAGGATGGCTGAGATTTCACCGCGTTTGTATGTGTGGGTGTACGCGCGCGCGTATACGGTTCGTCCTTGATGACAGAAAGAGAGAGAGGAGAGAGAGAGAGAGAGAGCGGCGACGATAATAGTCCCGAGAAAAGACTGCGACGTGCATCGACTGCCGATTGCGGATTCCCGAGAGATACGGGCGATTCTTGATTTGACACTTTTACGTATCTCGCGACGGTTGAGCCATCTGACCGATCAATTATCATCCGAGAGAAACGATAAACTCGAGTGAATAGGAAATCGCTAAATTCCGTGGAATCGGGGACTATTTCGAACGGGACCGAGAATATCTGGAGAACATCCTGAAAGGCGTTCTCTAAAGACACGGCTAAAACGGTGACGGACGTGTCCGCTCGCTAAAATTTTCGCACCCTCTTCGAAATTCAACGAACCCTAGTCCGAGATTTTCGCGGGGAAGAAGAGAAGACCGGTGAGATAGACGCAAAAAGAGAAAGAGAGAGAGAAAAAGAGAGAGAGAGAGATAGTCACCGCACGCTCTTTCCGCAACGACATAAATTTGTGAAGGCCTCCGGTTTGGACTTGCGAGAAAGCATCACCGCCCGCTCGCTCGCTGTTCCTTGCAGTAATTTCGAGCAGCCCCGCCTAATCTCGTCCTAAAATCTAATTCCGCCAACAATTTCTAAGCCGGTCCATTAAAATTCTAAGCACAGTGCCGTAGGAGGCGGTCGGGCGCTCTCTCACGCGCGGGGCAGAAGAAGAGAGAAGGGGGTGGCGAAGGGGGGCGGACGACGAGGAGGAAGTAAACTCGGGGGTAGAGTGGTACCGCCGTACGGAACGATGGACCGGGGGGAAGGAGACGGCGGAGGGAGATGGTTGCGCGCCCGGGGTGGTTGCCGGGAGGGTGGCTGGGGTGGCTGAAACAATAAGAACGTTGCGGAGGCAGCAGCCCCAAACCTTCCACAACCCCCGCCATGCTGTAAGAACGCCGTAAAAGCTCGCCTCCGCGCGCTTTCATTGGCTGAGCCGGCGGCCAACGAGCGAGATATCGCGCAAATAGCGACGTCGAGCGCGACGAGTCGGAGAGAGAAAGAGAGCGGCCGCGGCGAAAGAGGGAGATTCGGGCGAGGAGAGAAAGAGAGAATGCGCTCTCTCCGTGGAACGGCATATAAGCATTCACGGTGCAGCCGCAGTAAAGGACGCTTTTCATTGAGCCGTCTTATTGTGTCGGTCGCGCTGAACTTCCCAACAACGTTAGCGCGACTGTTTGCCCGGCTACGCCCGCTATTTTCTTTTCCTTACGCATCTTCTTTTTACTTCCGCCAATGTAATCGATTACTCTGTTAACGGTCAAGGTGCTGCCGGCAGAGATAAGACTCCTCATAAGACTCTCCAACGTATATCTTAACATTGTACCAACAGAAACGGTTTCCTTATAATCGCTTGTAATTTTTGAGTCATTTATTAAAAATACTTGTCTATCGTATACACATATTTATATAATTAAATATATAGCAATACTATAAAACAAACAAATTTCTTTTTTTTACTGATCAAAAATAAAATCTCTTTTTAGGTATAAACTGCGAAAACTATCTTTTTAAATAAGGAGCGATAAAACTCAATCGAGAAGATAAAAATTTCATTTCCATGAACGATAAAGATGATATAAAGATTCTGCAACTTTTTATTTGAGTGTCATTCAATTTCTTTTTATCAATATTTTCTTCACTGTTAAGTAATGACTATATATATATATATATATACTCTGATATACACTTCTCTTAGTAAATACCTTTGGTAAATTAATTTCGTTCGATCGTGGAAATTGAGCGAGGCAAAATTTTTCCTTGATAATGTTGATGGTCTTGGCTGTCCGGGCGATTGTATCTCGAGCGTCGGAAAGGATAGCGCCGTGATAAGGAGGGACGGAGAATGGAAGAGAGAACGAAGAGAAACCTCCTTTGCGAACCTATGGGGCAAATGCAGGTTTCAGGTTGCTTCACGTGCACAATTACCGGGCACAGGATGGGCGCGGGCGGGAATGAAATTTCGTCTTGTGCAGCAGGAGCAAGCAAAGTGTGTGCGCACCCTCTCTGTTCTGCACGGCCTGGGGAATTGAGTTTCGCCACGAGAGAGCGAGAGAGGGCCCGGCGAGAGAGGAGACTTGGTGAGATGCTGGAGAAAGCGACGGAGACAGGGAGAGAGGGAGAGAGAAAGAGAGAGAAAGAGAGAGAGAGAGAGAGAGAGAGAGTGGCAGGGATGGAAAGGAGATCTCCGCCGGCTGTATGGGCTGGTGTAACACTGTTATTGCCAATAATGGCACGACTATGCGCGTGCATGTCTCGCGAGCTGATCGAGAAATTGATTTACGAAAAGAAACGCCCGTCATCGGCCATCGGCTGCTGTCGAGCATAGTCAATTAGTTGGTCGATTAATATCGTCACGTGACGCTCTGAAATTTCATGAAGCATCTGTTGTTACAAATCGCGAGTTCAAACTCACTTTAATACATTCAATGTTCTTTGCAAATATTGAATATATATATATATATATATATATATATATATATATATATATATGTAAAAATATATTAATGAAAAAAGTCTAATATTTTGTCTAATGTTATAAATGTATAATAGTATAAATGTTTACAAGTAGTTAATATAAATTCAGTTATATTAGATTATGCATATAGATTGTATATATATATATATATATATATATATATATTGTGTATATATATATATATATATATATATATATATATATATATATACAATTTATATGCATAATCTAAGTTTTTTTATGATTGCAGAACCTAATGTAATCGAATTTATATTGGTCTTTTAATTGTTAAATTAAATATATCTTTTTCAACAAAAATTTATCACGATGTTGTTGAATACATTATTTAAAAATATGCAGGCTTATATATTAACTACTTATAAACATTTATACTATTATACATTTATAACATTAGATAAATATTAAACTTTTTTCATTATCTTTATGCTGCAGAAATTTGATCAAAATTGCGCAAAAAATGCGCGCTTTAGTCTCTGCTTTTTTATCTTTTACTTACAACTTTGTCAAATTTACATGAAAGTTTCAAGTGGTGATTAAGACAAATACTAAATAAGGCAGCTACTTAAATAATACGTGGGTCAGACATATCGTTTCTTACAATATTAAAAGTTGTTCCAAAGATGAGTCTCTCTCTCTCTCTCTTTCTCTCTCTCTCTCTCTCTCTCTCTCTCTCTCTCTCTCTCTCTCTAATGCCTGTTTGTCGTGACGCCGATTGCTTATTTTTGCGCCATGTCGTCACTATTCAAGGATTTTGCTATTCGCATAGACAGCCGGTCGTTTGCTCGAAGTTCGACGACGCGTAATCCGCGACTCGAAGTAAATCGAATAAAGTCTCGAATTAAATACAGCCTTCTCTGTATTCCGGGCACGACGAAAGGGGACGCAAGAAGACGAGAAGAGAGAGAGACAAGGGGTTGGGTGGCGGGGCAGGAGGAGAAGGTAGAGAAAGAGGAGGAGGAGGAGGAGTGGAAGAAGAGGACGAGCTGACTCGGGGTGAGACGAGGCGAAGCAAGGTTCCTTGTATTTAATTACCAACTCTAAGTCTCCAGCCGGGAATGAGGCAGCTCCCACCCGGGCGTACCTCTTCTTCGCCATCCATAGACCTCCCCTTGCCGTCCCCTCTCACCCCCTCGAACCACCCTCGCGAGCTTTTGTCTTAAACGACGCGGAGAATGCATTGGCTGTAGCATCGCCGTTCTTCACAAGGGGAAGATGAAAAAATAAATCATCCTAGAACTCTCGCTTCACCTTCCCAAGCGATGATTATTTTGCATCATTTATCATTTATTATTGTTCAAATCATTGAGAATATTTTGACTGAAGAAAAATTTGTTCTCCAAATATCTTATTTGTAAAATATTTGCGAATTATGCATCGTATCTTCAAGTTAATATTTAAAAAATAACTTGCTTTGGTTGACGAGATTATTAATAGAAAAACACAGTAGAAGAGATAATTAATTCTCTACGAACCCGTATTTTACTTTAGTGTCTTATGGTAATTAAGTCTGATGATGCGCGCGCTCAAAAGTTAATGAAGCACATCGAGACGGTTTTATCCGTCCTCGTGTTTAATAGAATATCTAAAGAAAATGGTGACTAAGAAAATTAACGTTATTTTTTTATCGTTTCCAGTTGATAATAAGCAAAATACAAAATTGTAATTTTAACTTTTGCAATTAAATCAATAATAATAATAAAGCCATAGTTTAATAATATGGATGCATCAATGTGCAACATTGATTATTATTATGGTTTACGGTATTCCAAACATTAACTCAAGAATTTCAATGGAAATTCTGATAATCTTCGCTTCGGTTTCTCAAGAATCTGCTATAAAGTTTATAAAATCTTTCGCAACAATTTATAAAAATAAAAATGGAAATGGAAATAAAAATGTTTCATTTCTGGACAGCCTGCGACGTCGATCCAGCTTGAAAATTAGGCGGCACGTCTAGTGACATCAAAGAGCTCCCGGAGGCAGCAAAGAAGGCTTCCTGCCCCTTTTCATCCCTTAAATCCCACCCGAGCGGTATTTGCTGGGGCAACGCTGCCTCTCGCTTTCCATCATTAGAGGAAACGAGAGCGAGAGAGAAACACGTGGGGGGCGCGAAAGTGAGACGATGCCGAGCTACCCTCAAACCGCCCTCTTTTCCCCGCATCCCTTTCCTTCTTCCTCCTCTTCCTCCGTACCCTTCTCTATCCATCGTTCTCCGGGTGTGCTGGGTTCGCGCAAATATCGCCTTTCATATTCCTTCGAAGGAGCAGAAAATCGTTACGGTGCCTTTTGCGCGCGCGCTACGGGGGAAATACCTAACCGCTGTCGTCGTTCCTTTTCCCGCGCACCCTGCCTCGCATTAGCCCGTCTCGCCGCGCGCGGACCTCCGTTGGGGTGGGGGTGTAAGTAAGTAAAATCTCTCCCTTCCCGCCTTTCGTGCCGCCCGTTACCGCCGCTGCCACCGCCGCCGCTCGTTCGCTCTCGTCGTCCCCGTCTTTTGCGTCTATTTCTGCCCTCTCTATCCATCTTGGTCTTTCTCTATTTCTCTTTCCGTCTCCGGCGAAGCTGCGCGAGCCTTCCGCTTTCTCTTTTCGACTTACGCCTCTCCTTCGTCGGATTCGCTCGCTCTTGCTCGCTCCCTCCGCACCCCACCCGAATCACCACCGCCGCCAACCGATCCCCCTCTCTCCCCGGAAAGCCTCAACGGGGTTGCAGAACCGCCAGAGCCCGCTATTAACCCAACCCCTTCCTTCTCGTCGCTCTTTCTCGTTCCGGCGACCTCCCGTTTGGGTTCTCGCTCTCACTTCGGGAACGATCGCCTCCCTCCCCCTTTTTCCCCCTTTCTGATCCCCGCGGTACCTAAGCGCGAACAAAGATGGCGGAAAACTAAACAACTAAGCGAGGGCGCAAGGAACTCTCGCTCGCCCTTTTATCGCGACGAAATTGACCCCCGTGCACATCGAAGAGGGGTGCCCGACCCTTTCTGTCGAGCTTCTACACGCCGGTATCCTCCGAGAGGGTGGGCGGGAGCCGAGAACGAGGGATAGCAGGCGGTAGTTGCGGTTTCTGTGGTACGCGGTCATGGGTGGATATGTATTTTTTTTTTTCTTTTTCTTTTTTGATTGTCAGATTATTTCTTGCGGTACCGACGGCTTTGCAAAATTTTAATATTTTTATGAGCAAAAATGTTCTAAAAATAAAAATTGAAATAAAAATAATAAAATTGAAACGAAATATTTAATATTCCAAGCTATATTAATGCTACATTTTATAATAATAGTAATATAAACGCTCAGAATAAAAATTCTATATTACTTTTATTAGAAAATTAATTTCTTAAGTATATGTAAAACTAAAGAAAAAATTATATTCTGATACATTAATGATTTAATAAGTTTGGAAACCCTGATATTAACGAAACTCAATGAAAATCTTTAAAATCTACAAGATATAAGATCATTGACAGTCAAAGCAGGACAGTTAGAATAATATAAAGTTTGATAGTACTTTTTATATTCATGTACAAGTTGCCGAGTTATTCCATCACACAAAAGTGATTCAATCGCAAGTCTAGCCGTGGTCCGGCCGGTGCCTCAAACCTCAACGGTCTCGTCAAGAAGGGCCTGCGCTCGACTGTCCTGAATAAATGATGCTTAATCTTCATATCAGAAAACCGGGCGAAGCAGCCGCGCTTGTGAGACGGCAAGGAAACATCGGCGAGAAGGGCAGGAGGGTGATGGTGGGTCCCGTACACACACGTAAACGAGAGGGTGGTGAAGGAGGGGGAGAGGGGGGAGGGAGTAGAGGATAGACTGGTGCAGTGGAAGCGAGGTTAGGGGCGCCCAGGAAATTTCTAGAAACTTCAGGTTTAGCAATTAACGTCAGAAATTAACGACGCCCGCCTGCCTCGAGCGCAAAGCGCCGGAGAAATTAGTCTCGGAAATTCTCGTAAAATTTCTCGCTCGCTCGCGAGAACGCCAACAGCCCCCGCGCCGGTTTTCTCCCGCTCCCTCTCTCACCCCTTATCCCCGCATCCGACATCCCGCTACACCCCCTGCCGAAACGCCCACGTTTCGCTGTAGCTGAAGGTAACACGGTGTCGGCAGTCGAGACGAGCGGTAACTTTCCGGAAATTTTCATTAAGCCTGACAGTAATGACGTCATCAGTCAGTCGGGGGCGACCTCATTTGGAATCGTTCGCATTCGAATGTAGCTTTCGACTTCAAGCACAATGTCCGCAAATCATTCGCAATTGTAGTAGCCACTCGAACGAAACCGCTCGGGATTTCTGGCAGATCCGGGAAATGCACCGGCAAACTTTTCATTCCTGCGAGATATACCGTCAATTTAATTTAAAATGAAATATCAAATTATTAGTTGCAATGTCTTACGATCATTTTCGAGTGAAGTCAAAGAATAAAGGTAATTTTTAAAATTGTCTCTTTAAAATATATATAATTTCTAATAAGAGAAATATTCCTAAGAAAATTGTGGAGAGAAACAGTGATACAACGTACATATTCATGCTAAAGGAACAAGACGATAATATTAAACGAGATTCTCTGGTAGTCGGACGAAACGCGAGGAGGAGGGAAAGCTTCCGCTGCACATCTCCGGATCACGCGGTCAGATTAGCAACGGCGATTCCGATAACCCGTCCGGTGCGGCGCGGTGCGGCGCGGTGCGGCGCGGCGCGGCACGGCGCGATTGCCGCCATAATCCTAAGAAAACAGAGACGACGGAGGACACTCGTGTCCGGCGAAGGATGGCCAGATAGGGCGATCCAAGAGGTGCACCTGCCCGCGGACGGGGATCGATCGGGCCTGGACCAGCCCGTGTGGATGAGGTCCTTTTCGACGACGCGCGTTTCGGACTTATCGGTCCAGGCAGCGAACGACATATCCGTTTTCCCAAGTAATCTCGCGGCGCTTCGGGCGATTCTCAAACAATTCTATACATCTCAGAGTGTCGGAAGTGGCTGGAATCGGGCATGGGGGGAAGGGGCACTTTCCGCAGGGGATGATGTGGCGCTATAGAGAAAGAGAAAGCGGGAGAGGATGATAAAGGCGCACGGAGATAGAGCGAGAGAGACAGTTGAAAATGGAGAAACGCTGTAAGAGAGCCCGATAGAACAAGACGGAATAAGAGACGTGGCAGGAGAAGGAGAGGCGTATAGAAGGCGACGGTACGTGAAACATACAATACACCTTCGCGGTGGGTGGCTTATCTAAGAGTCCGTGGCGTAGCCCCGGGGGTGCAGTAATAACCGGGAGGGCGGGCTGATACCGGGCTAAGAAATGATAACGGCACTCGCAAGCCAGCCACCATTTTCGAGTTATATTGCCTCGAAAGCCAAAAGCGTGGGTAGGAAAGGGGCAAAAGGGAGGAATGGGAGAGGGTGAACTGCCTCAGTTACCCAGGCTAACACACAACCTACGAGCGAGCCGCACCTCTCGCGCTTCTCGCCACCATCTTTCTCATACCTATATCCACCGTTAGTCGTTGCTGGAAATCGGGCGCTATCTGAGGGCCCACCTACTCGCCAGATATACGCGCGCAACGCTCGTTTCGAATGCCTAGAGAAACGTTTCGCCTTCGAGTACCAACGACCTTCGCCGTTTCGATTCGCCCCGCGGGAATAATCGAGGGGGGGGGGAGGGGGGAGACACATCGGTTCCGATGCGACAACGATATTCGATTCCTTCGTGCCAGCCATGAATTTTCGGGTGGTTGCATCTTCGATGTTGCCCCGGAGTATTGCGAGAACGCCGGGCTTGGTAATGGCGCGTGATATGTCACGTTGCTTTTTCCAGCTCAGGAGAGACTCCGTTCGTGGATCGGAATAGGTACAGCGAAACGCGGTTTGCCAACGCTGCGATAATTTAATCGATAGCTTCGTGCCGTCTTCCGATACTGTTTGAAAAGTGTAGAAATAATTACATTACGATAAATCGCGAATTTCGAAAACGTCATGCAAAATATATAAATTGTACGTTTTATTTTTGAAATATTTTCCTTCGAAAAAAATAGTAGAATATTATGTAAGCAATTTTCCCGAATCTTCCCGAAATGAATGTCATTTTTTACGACAGATTACGCAGCGCCAAATTATTTCCTTTATATTTAGCAAGTACTTATTTTCTAAATTGTATACAATCATGTCAGTTCAAAGATCCACCTGCGGGCGAATCAGGAGAGACAAAGCCACAACGTGACCAATCTCGCCCGTGTTGAACTGCGGCTTGAACGGATGTTTTGCATTTTGCCCCCGACGGCTAATTTATGTGAGAGAAATGCCACCCTTGTTTCACACCCTCTTGGCCGGTTGGTCAAGCGTTTTATTTTCAGTTAGACCACAGAAAAGACTCTCAAATCCTGTTGCTACTTGATCCGGCAACTTTTACGATTTTTCGTCACAGGTGGAAATTTTATTAATTTAGAGAATTTTATGTAACATTTATTAATAAAAATTTATCATAATTTTGGTTTCTAAAAATACAATGTTGAGAGAATCTTTGTAATGAAGATTTCTCATTGTTTCTCATAATTTATGGAATTATGCAGATTATGAAAAGCTTAAATATTTTTTAAGTAAATATCAGTTTTAAAATTAGCTTTATAATTAACAGCCGAGACTTTCATTTGCTTTAATGAAAAGGGTATTATTGTTTAAAAGATTGAATGAAAGTTCATTAAAATTTAAAATGAATTTACTAGATAATTCCACATGACAGACAGTACATATTGAATTTTGACGATTTTTGCTTCGAGGATTCTCGCGCGCGAGATGCTATCAATTAAATAAAATTAGAAATTATATTAAATCATAAAACGATTTTATAGAAAAGAAGTTTTTATATAATTTTATATAATAGAAAGCATAATAGAAAGATTAAAAAGATTGCAGGACGAGTAATTCGAAGAGCGGTCAAGTTCGTGTGGAGTTAAAATTAATATGAGATTCACTGGCGCGGAGTGCTAGATGTGTGTGTATGAGAAACAGAAAGAGAGAGAGAAAGAGAGAGAGAGAGAGAGAGAGAGAGAGAGGGTGTAGGAAGGAGGATATATTTAGCACAAAAAGCCTCTAATTTCCAACGAGGGTGTAAAAACGGGGTTGGCACCCGTGTAGGTATACGCGGGCCGCTTGTTGGGTCTATAAAACGCCGCTTAGCTTTTTTACCTCCTACCGCCGAGCCCCCGAAGGACTGGTTTTAACCCCGTTAAGCTGTTTCCCGTCTTTTCCTGCATTCCTTTTTTCCACGACCGGTAAATTGAGCGCGCGGCCGCGCGCTCTTCCTCCTCTCTTTTCGCTTCCCTTCTGCGGTGCCGCTACTCTCTCGACTTTTTTCTCGCTTTTTACACTCCTCGTTTACCCTTGCCTCCTACTTTGGCACGAGAAATCTCGCCAAACGGCTGCTGCGACCCAGATTCCGCATTTACACACTCGGGCCCTTTGAAATTATTCTTCTTTATTTCATAAGAGACAAGCTATCGTTTTTAATTAATATATAAAGTATCAAATAAGATTAAATTATATTATATTAAAATTATTATATTAATATGATAAATTATAAAAAATTTAAGGATAAACTGTTTGAAAGATTGAACTAGTCTTATAGTGTTAAAACGTTTTTTAAATATATTGAAGAATTAATTAATAAAAAATAAAATAATTTTTAATAAGCAACATTATCTATATTAAAGTTTTTTAAATATTAATTTTATTTGTAGATAGATTTTTATTTAGAAATTAAATTATCACAGTCGCTAATAAGTATCTCCTGGTTGTTTTTTTCAAAGAAAAAATTTATTCTCCATTTAGTATTAAGGCAAGCTTTCTTCGTGTTCTTCAACTTTGGCTTCTTTCGACCGGCGCGAGCGGATAGGAAGTACGAGATTAATAGACGAACAAATTAGCGCAAAGTTTGGCTGGGGTCCCCGCGTGCACCCGTGGCACTAATCCCTTGCATTAAAAGTTAACGTCGGGCTGGTACAGCCCGTGTGTCCTCCTGGCATTAGATTTCTGAGTTTCACCGGCCGAGTTAGGGCAACACCAGATCTGCGTTTCAACTGGAAACTACGTTAGGGACAGATTCGAACCGATCCCACGCCAAGCGCGCGCATGCATGTGCAACCTAGCCGGACGTATATGTGCGTGTGTATTTTATACATATATGTGGACATCGTCGAGTGTATGGATCGTTCGAGAAAACCAATTCGCGCCTCTCAAAAATGACGTTTCGCGCAGTCAAACGAAACTACTACTTGACCCACACGTCGCGTCAGTTCAGTTCGCGAAAGTAAAATATTTGCCGGATGATCCTGATATGTTTGTGTTTGACGGCGTGTAAACGTTCGTATACTCGTTTTTTTTTTTTTTTTTTTTTTTTTTTTTGACATCGTCAAATTAAACTTTTCCAATTAAAAGATACACATCGATTAATTTGAGCACCCTGTTATTTCACCTCTTGCCAAACAAAAATATTGTGTTTGTTATGTACATGATTATTTTAGATATTATTAAAAAGTAAATTTTTATATATTGTTTATTTTATGTAAAAATATTATTTAAAGTACTAAACAAGTAAAGAGTGTTTAATTTGATAAATGCAATTTTTTCTTGTTTCCGCGTGCAAGTATTATTTTGACGCTTTATCTAAGACGCCGTTCGCCATTGTAACCGACTATCCCGTTCGAGGTAGGTGTGAGTAAGAAACTACCCTCAACATTAATCAACCGTCATCTTTGCCGGAAACCAACCAACCCTTCCCTATCGTCTCGGCCCCTCGTGTTTTTCTTCCTCACCTCTCCTTCTCTTAATAATATTCTACTCTTCATTACATCTCTAAAGAAAGATACAGAATTTTCACGAAAATAATATTTTTTAAATATTATATCTTAAAGAATAATTAATTCTATGCATTTTTTTACGTAAAAACATATTTTTAAGAAAATAAATTTAATATATAACTCGTTTCTCTCCGTCTCTCTCTCTCTCTCTCTCTCTCTCTCTCTCTCTCTCTCTCTCTGTTATCATTCAACAGGAAAGACCTCGACATTTTTGTTAAAATTTATACATGAAAAATTTAAAAGCAACATTCTGAAACATTATATATATATATATATAATTTATATATTTCTTTATTTTTCATAAAAATTTGATCAATATACATGAAACGGAATTCAAGGTTAATGTAAAATATTAACTTGGAAATCAGAATGCAATAAGAAGCATTAAGAATCTATGAGACAATCTTCCACTTTTCTTCGGAAAAGCGTGGATTGTTCCCTAAGACGACACCAAGGATCAATCGGATGGGCAGACGGGTGGAAGTAAGGATGCCTTGAATAATGACTCGGTTGGCATGTGAGGGGATGGGGTTTGCCAGTCGGGTGCGCCATCTTGCCTCGGCTCTCTACTTATAATTATTGATGTGGCCCGAACTTTATATAAACTCGAAACTCGTCTCCCTCGCACCGTCGGTTCGCCACCACCACCGCCACCTTCACTACCACCGCTATTACTACTACTACTACTACTACTACTACTACTACTACTACTACTACTACTAATACTACTACCACTACTACTACTACGACTACTAACACTGCTACACCACACGAAGAGAGCGGCACCAGCATCAGCAACCTGGAACCATCTCCACACGGCGGGAGAACCAACCCCCTGAGCCCCGGCCATCCCCTTCCTCCCCGTTCCCCTCCCCTCTTCGCTCTCCAACCAGGCGGCAGGAGGAAATTGTTGGAGTTTTCAAAGTCTGACGTGCAGGATATTATGAACGAGGGTATGGCGTCGTCGAGGAGGTGGAGAAGGTGGTGGAGTGGTAACCGGGGGTGCCTCCAGAGGGCTGGCGGAGGCCGGGGGACGACGGAAGACCGGCGGATAGGCGAAGGGGTGACGGTGGTGCGGCAGTACCCAGGCAAAACTACCCGCCTCGGCTCACTCTTCTGCCTCCAGAACCACCCACCAACCCATTCGTCTAGCTTAAACTATATTCCGACCTAACCTTCGCGCGTAGGTACCTTCCTTCTCCGCCAACCCTACCTACCATCTGACAGCCGGGCGATACTTGCTCGAAGGCGATGCGCCGCCGATGCTTCTCGCACTCTTGTCGCTTTCCTCCGCTTCCTCCTCCCTCTTCTTCTTCGTCCTCTTCTGTCGCGCTTTCCGCCTTCCTATCCTTTATTTTTACGCTCAGCTCATCCTGACGTCATTATGCGAGCGCATGCTAAAATCGGAACAACGCCAGGATGATATACCAGCGGAAGTGGAAAGGTTACGATTCGTGTTGACGTATATTTTGTATTCATTGTTCGTGTGTTATTTTAGATTAAATGTCTGTTTTCCCGCGTCAAGGATGTACCAGCATCGTCACCTCGCGCTATATTCCCTTATGAATTTGTTCTTTCACGCCTCAATGCCACTCTTCTTGCTTCAGGGCTTTAAAGTTAGAAATATCAATTTATGTAAGTAAAAAAACGAAGGTAATTAAAAAGAAACATGTATGCTTATGTTACTTTGAATAGAAATTAGTTTACTTTATGTTTAGCTAAAAGGCGAAACGATTATTCTTATGAAACTTAAGATTTGAGAATAGATTTGAAGAATAAATTTTCAAAACGTTACAACTAGAAATTTAAAGAATATTGCCTTTAATATTATATTAAATTAACATTGAATAATAATATTGAACTATAACTTTCTTGTTATATATTTATTAATAAGACAATAGGATATGTCGGTTTTTTTACGTTTGTTTAATTAATCTTTTACAAATTTAATGTATAAATAAATTAGGGCAATACATGAGAAGAAAAATTTTATTTTTGAGAGAGAGAGAGAGAGAGAAAAAGATTGTAATAGTTTAAATTTTTTTAGTTGTAGTAGTAAAATAGTTCATATATAAATGAATTCCAGCATTGCATTAATTAATTCTTTTTACAGTATTGTGCATACATTGATTTTTCTTTATGTAAAATGTCATAAAAAGAAAAACTGTTGCATGTTTCGCTTTTTTTGATAATGTCATATATCGCTTTTCTTTTTGCATTTGATTATTATCTATTGCTGAAAACAAATTAATATTAATATTAATACTAGCAATATGCAAAAAATATTAATGGTATATTATTTATATGTGTAAATATAATTATGATGCGTATTTTGATTCTTTTACTAAACTGGTAAACGTTACATCTATTGCATGGTTTTCTGAGATAATTGTTTTACTAATTGTAACATAATAATAAATTTTATTACATTGATAACGGATAAATGAGTAATTAATATATAATAAAAGTTATAATATTATATATATAGTAAATAGAAGAGAAAATATATTTTTTTCAAGTATATAGTCTTTTTTTAAAAAATATTTATAGATTATCAAAATTATGAGATAACAAAATATGCCCACGGATAGACAGGAATGTAGATAGAATTTCAAGAGTCAAATATTTTACATCTCCAACAGCTTTATTGCTTACCACTGTAAGATGTTTTTTGGTTAATTTTTTTTCGTTACTGTTTTATATTTGTACCCATTATAAAAAAATTGTTTTTTTTTAAGTAAGCCGATCAGAGAGTGTGTAAAAATGATCGGGTTTTTTCTTTTTACAATATTTCTCTCTGGCATTATCGGTTCAAACTAATATATTTTGAATAGAGAATTGACTGAAACAGTCATAACTTTTATTTTTTCACATCTTTCGAGTTTTACAGTAACGTATAATCCGTCATGGTTGCGGAAACTTTTCGAATAGACGATTTGTCGCATTTCGCGTGACAACTGACGTATCGCACTGATGGTAAGGAATATAGCCGAAGCACGTGTACAAGTATATTGTAGAGGGAGAGGGTGGAGGTAGGCGAGTGCATAGTATATCTATACAGTGTCTACAGGGGGTAGAAGTATAAGCTTTCCTCTCGCGCGCAAATGAGGTAATATATATACAAAAGCTAATACGACCGAAAGTTGCCAACTTGGATGAGTCTCTCCTCCAACTCCCTCTACCCTCTGTCTCTCTCTCTCTCTCTCCTTTCCCGGACTACCTCCTCTAAATATTTTAAAGGATCATGACACTCCGGTCTATGAGTTGCCATCCTCAGGGAGAAACGTAAAACTCAAAAAGCCGTCAATGTGAAGAACAAAAATCATCAACTGTGAGTACTTGGAAAGTATAGTTTTCTCTGGAGCCTTTTTATATCGCGCATAAATATAAAAACGGAGGAACGGAAAAAATATGAATTTATCAAAAAAAGTAATAGTATATGTTAGAATGTGATATTATCTACGAAATCAGAATAATCTTATTGCCCTGATATTTTATGCATTACGAAACGCGGTTAATCTCATCTCTTTGACACAAGCAATCTTCAGTAGTACGACCAAAGTAGATTAAAATACGGAGGGTGAAACGTATCTCAAGTTTAAAATTACTGTCAGTGAAAAATCTAGCTTAAAGAAGTAAATTGTGCGGAACGCATTGCGAACCAATTGAAATTACTGCGCTGGAAGATGTGAGAAGACATAGTGGTTAGGTAAGTAAGAGTAACGGGCAGAAATGTTTCGAGGAGAGAAATCCTCGCTTCCAAAATGGCGTCGAATGGGCGCAATAAAACCCAAGGCTGTATTTTATCGGATACGTTAACAGCTTCGTAAATCAGAGCTTGCACCATTTCGGGCTTAATGTGATGTGTATCGTCAGACAATTTAAGATAAAGGCCCGCCATCATGATATCTTGACAACAAAAATTAAGTGTAAAAAAATATTAAAAAATATTTATTATATAATTTCGCGTTATCAACTAACACCATCGATTTACGATGTTATATTTTTAATTAAATTATTAATAATTATATCTTTATAATTATAATTTTTCTTTCTTATATCTTCTCTGCTAAATTTGCATTTTATACACATATAAAAGAAATGATATGTGTAACTTTTTTCCTTTCTAATGATGTAACACAGCTGCAAATGCAAAGCAAGAAGCCATAAGATGGAGAATTATTGACAACTTTTAAAGTAGAAAAAAGAATCAATCGATTTAGTTGATCGTTCGAGTTTCTAACAAGTTTATATAACAAGAAGTCTGTCATCGCTGACAAAGACCACTCTGTTTCTCGAATCTGGTAAGACTTTTAGTCTCCACGAAACTCCAGAATCGTCTCGTCTTGGCAGGCTCTCTCCGACTGCGCTTCTTTCACAATCAGCGAGATTAATGCAGGCAAGTTAGATCAAACAAACGTGGATGCACAGTCGCGCGGCACGAATCGCGATTCGCGCGAGCCAATTGGGAGAAGAGAAAATGGAGAGATGTGGAGCATAATCTAGCCTGTTTGAGGAGAACTGCCAGCGACTGCAAGTTAGAACAAACTCCCGGTATACTCTGGGAACGTCGTAGCCGGTAACCAATTTGCTAACGTCGCGCCCAATCCTTTTACGCCTCCCTCTCGCAGAAATGTATCTTTGAACATGGCGCAATTACATAAAATAATGAGTCTCTAATATGAGCGAATCGTAGGCGCAAACACATTTTTGCACGTAATACGAGATGCTTTCGCAAATAATCCCCCTTGATTTTGCATACTCGATTTGAATAGAGTGGAACACATGAAAATTTCAGATCGAGCGCCGTAACTTTCGGATTATTTATATCGGGTCACTGACCAGCAATGAAATATTCATGCAATGATCCCGCCCTATTGTTTCTGTGCAAGTACCTGTGCGATTTATGCACGCAAGGTTCGCAACGCAATATCTCCGCATTTCACGCATTTCCTTTTGCATTTACTATCTTTTTCCTATGTAATTGCAGAATTTTTTGACTAAATAAAAAGAAGTTTATTATTAGAAAATAATTTGCATTGCTCAGCAAATATATTTCTAATCTATTATTATCTGATATTTGGCGGAATAAAAAGACGTGCCCCTTAAGTAATTTATATTGTAAAACGAGTTTCAGTGTCCTGTACAAGGCGTATTCTACGTCGAGATCGACGATCAATTACTGTTACGACTACTGGCATTTTCCCCTCACTTGCGTATCGCTAGCAATTAGATAAAGCAATATCCTGCGACAGTAAATAGAAATAGAATTACCACAATTAATTCAAACACGCGCGATGAGGGCATTTAGAAGATTCACTTGACGATTTCAAATTTCTCAGAACAATTAAAATTAATTCAAAGCAAACATTTATTTATCAGCGGTGAAAGTGAATTTTCCAGAAAGTTATAATAATATGGAAAATTTGCAATCATGATGAATTCAATCATTATTCTAGATAAAAACATGTTTTATAAAAAGATTTTATTTATTTTCAACAAAAGTATTTTCTTTTTCTTTTTCTTTTTAATTTATTTATGCGAAATAATGTCATTAAATGTAAACAAAATTTTGTAAACGTAATTTTATTTGTAAACTAAAAAATTGCATAATAATATGCAATTATATAGAATAAAAGTTTTCTCGATAGACTTTCTGTTTAATATAAAAATATAGTATTTAATAACATTTTGATTTATATACATATTAATGGCAAAGTATTTTTTCGTTGACGTCGGTGACCAAATCAAGAAGATAGAAGCAACGAAGCTGATGGCTCATGAATATTCATTTCTTGCTGGTTTCTTACAGGTCGACGGGGGTGAGCACAGAGCGGAGCAGCCAGAGCCGTACTTTTAAGCACAAGAGTGGGGGTTCTGGATCAATGCCGAGGCCACGCCTCCTTCGTCTTACATCTTGCACCCCGAGCCACCCCCAAGCACCGTGGGCACCTTCCTTTCCTTTTGCTTTTCCACCCTCTTCCCTATCTTCATATCCCGCGGAAAATCCGCCCAGGGCATGCAGGTATATCAAGGGATTAAAAACTATACGTTGTATGAACACTTTGTACTGATCACATAATCAATAGCGTGAATCAGAAAGATATTAAATAGCTACAGCTCCTGTTAAAGATTTGGAAAAAAAAATCTTGAAAAATATATTAATAAAAATTAAAATTAATATGATGTGCAATGAACGAGCAAATATTGTACATTTATAAAAACATGTTATATATTTATATATGATTTATATATAGTTATATATATTTTATCTCTTATGTATATATGTGTAAAAAATAACATTATTTAGTTATAGGGTACAAATAAAGTTACATAAGCTTAAAAATAAAAATTTATTTCGTAAAAAAAATTAAACCAGAACATCCTCCTTTTCCTTACATATGCAAGAATTTATTTCAATCTATTAATTTATAGCATATTCGATATATCTAAATAATAACGATTTAACATATAAATATATATATATATACATGTATTCAATTAAAAACTCTATTCTTCCGCAAAGTTTGACAAGTATATATGCGTTTTTGTGCCACAGTTGAAAATATTTTTTCTTAAGCTAATCAAACCATAAGTAGTAACTTATACACAGTATTATTATAAGGCACGAAGACAGATTCTAAGGTAGCTTTGTGCACCTTCGCATACCGACAGTATCTCATTGCGACATTGCTGTTTCTCATCTCATCTCGTCGTCTCTTCTACCTCGTCCCGTCCCATCTCATCCGAACTCAACGACTTCGTCGTTCCTAACTCGCGGGTCGCGTCTTGTCTCATCTCGTCTTCTCGTCATTTCCTGGAGCCAGAGGCCTCGGGCTGTTCTTTCCTTTTAGAAAGTGAAGACGAACCTACGGCGGCTTCATCCAATCAGACTCGCACGAACCTCTTCCACCGCATCGTCCAAATCAAACAGTACGGCTAATTACCGCCAAAATTCATCGCGAACTATCTCGATCATAAATTACTCCGTTAATCATCGGTATTCCGTTAATATCGATATTTATTTTTATATACTTTCTTTTAAAAGAGCATAAAGAGCTCATATCTTAGAAAAAATATAAAAAAATAAAGAATTCTTAAATTTTTACTGTATCTATCTCTTATGTAAAAATAATATAAATAATATGAAGGAAACCAGGAAGGCGTATTATTTGTTATATATTTCTAATTAATTGAAAAATGTGTTTTGAGAGTCCAAAAATTGAGATCATAAATTATCAAGAAATTCGCTATTTCCAAAAATATAGAATATTACTTTTTCTGGCCAGACGATATTTAATTATATTATATTACGGACGATATATAAATTTATGATAATATGTTCTATTTGTCCCCCAATTTCTGAAATATGTAATTCTACATGTTATTTTCAAAGTAGCCAATTCAGAATAACAAACACGCGTGATTGAAAATAACAGCGACTTCGTAATCGATCGAATTCACTCGCAAACGAGTCACAGGTGTCTCAATCATTGTCACCGGCGGATCGACCGGATTGCGCGTCGATTGGCAATCGAATGTCGGTCAATCGGTCGGGCAGCTCGTGCCGACGTTTGGCGCCTCGAGAGTGCCGAAGCTGTTTCGAATGGAAAATCAATAGGGTGAACGAAGAAGGGGCCGTGAACCCCCTTGCCGTTTGCTCGCTCGCTCGCTCTTGCGTAGTCCCGCGGATCTCGAGTCGGAATCATTGTCCGAAGGAATCCCGCATCCGATCAAATCTCTCAGTGGGAGAGATCGCCGGCCACCTAAGTACGTCATTTGCGGCTAATGGCCGACCTCGGTCAGCGATCTAACGTCCTATCACAGGATGCATCGATGCCGCGATCAACCGACAAGTCGATCGATCTTGTCTCGGGGGTGACAAGTGCCCGATCCGGCGTCGCCGCAAGAGGATACCATAATGGTATAATTGTTATGACAAGCGAAATCTTTGTTCAAATAAACTAGATTATTATTTCTATAATTGAGCATTTGGAAAAAATTTGTCATAAAGATATGACAGTCTTAATAAACTTGACATATTAAAATCCATTCTTTACACTTTCTCTATTCTTCTTATTTTGAATTATTAGATTCTGATAATTTTATTATTAGCGATGTATATTTTTATAAAAAATGCAAATTAAATACAATAGAAAAATAGTTAATAATAACTTACAAAAGTGCATACATATTTCAATTAAATAATTTTATAATAAGCGTTTCACAATTTTTCTGATATTTGTAAAAATGCTATAAAATATTTTTTCCGAGATCACTACTAATTAAAACGTGGTAGGACGATTTAGACAAGTGAGGAATTAAATTGCAAGAGGGTTGTTTAAACAGCTCAGTTATCGATATCGCCACCGCGTGGCAGCACCACCTATCTCAGCCAAGTTTCGAACCACCCCTGATCTTTCTCCCCCGAAGGCTGTTTCCAGCGAGTCAGGGTGATCTGCCTCGTTACCCGAAGAGCGACGAACGACTCTGTGGATAATCGACCATGATCATCAACTATGCGTATCCACGAGATTATGCGATCGGCGTTTGCAACCCCACATAATTATCCCGCAAATTCGATAAATTGACCCTTCTTCGAATGCCGCCGGCGAGATGCGGTCAGTCTAATAACTTCTAATAGATAAACATTATTAAACACTTGATGTAAAAAAAAAACATGGAACATCATGGCACTGATAAATTGCGGGCTTTAAGTAAAATAGCAAGTAATTTTCTTCAAAACTCTTGAGACATATTTCCAAAAATGAATACATACGTCTCTAAAGTTAAAATTAATTGAAAAAATTATTTATTAAAAATTTAATTTGTATAATTATATTAATAATATAAAAATCGAATAAATAATGCAAAATAATTCATATATTTTTAAAAAACTGTTTTTTAAAATTATAATAGTAAAAATTAAAACTAAATATTCGGCAATTATCTTTAACTCATTTTCCTCGTGATCTTCTATTTAAATATATGACGAAGATAAGAAAGCACTGTTATATCGTACTTTAACATCGTCTAGAAGCCATTTATTGTATTTCTAAATGAAATATGCAACTAATCCGAGGCGACGTCTAGACGCCGGGACATACGTAGTTTTGAATGCGATTTTCTCCGAACCGCGTCGTATTGTGCAATTTATCAGTGCAATTTACTGGCGGAGACAGTGCCGGGGAAATTGAAAAACTTTCACGGCCAATTCACGGCTGCTTTTAATAATGCGAATCAATTTAACGCGGGGAGATGGAATAACGCTGCGAATGCACATCGGCAAAGTATTTTTTTCCACGTCGACACTTCAAGCGCGTCTATGGTATTTAATAAAACTTTGTCGCGACTGATTCAACAACGCACAATAGTGTGACCAGCAAATAGTATACCTATTAAGCGTAGACGAATGGTAAAAGAGAAAAAAAAATATAACTAAACCGACAAAGTGTACACGATTTAAATACTCATTCTGCTTATTTAAAAATTAATAGCAAAAAAAAAAAAAAAAAAACTGTAAATTTTTTATTAACATTGGTAAAAAAAAAGATACTTATTTTTATTAATGATAGATAAGAGAAAGAAAGATGTCGAGATAAAAATGATGCGTAATAAAAGTTTGGTCCAGGAAAACGCGTGTCAAAACTAGTTGAAGAATTCACAGACCCAAAGACAGTAGAAACAGATAGTAGAAACCGAAACAGTCGTACCGACGATCAATAAGAAAGCAAGTCTCTCGCGAAGAGGTGCCCGCAAATTCCCGGAGACGTAAGACCCAGGATACAGTGCGAGGAAGTATAACCAGTAGTACACGTAGCCGCAGGCAGCTCTTAGAAACGTAATTAATATTTATCCCACCCCCGATGTACGGAGGAGTGCGGAACCAGCGGGCCAGCGTCTCCGCCGTCGTCCACCCACCCCGTGACCTGCCTAAAATCCCAGCACGCTCCTTGTAAAATCTAATATCTGAGGAAGCGCCATCGCTGGAACCCTCTTCCTCCTCTCCTTCTACGGCTTCGCAGCCTCACCCCCGGATGCGGGGTTTCTTCCAGGTCGCCGTATGCCGTAACGCAGGGTAGCAAGTGGCAAGACGAAGGCGCAAGGGAGAAGGAGAGGAAGAGAGGAGACCATCTCGGATGGTGTGTCCGGGGGGGATGTTCGGGGTGCGCCGGCGGCTTCGGCGAAACCGACACCGAAGAAGAGGAAGGAAGCCGGCCGGGGAAACAAAAGAGCAGGGAGAGCAGGGTGAAAGTAGAGAAAGAGAATGAGAAGCGAGAGCGCACAGCGACGGTGGTAACGACGACGTCGTCGTCGGAGAAGGGAAGCCGAGGTAGGAGCGAGATAAGAAGAGAGCGATCCTAGATGGAGCCGGGTGAGGACGCGAGGACGAAGAAGGAGAAGAAAACGGAGTGGTGGAGGCGTCGCGACGGCAGATAGACAGAGGGAGAGGGTGAGAATGAGAAAACGAGAACGAGAGGCGCATTCGAGAGAGGCGGGAAAATCCGGGAAGAGAGAGGGAACGAACGTGAGCTCTGTTTTCCCGGGTACAGGGTTCCTCGATGGGCGGCGTCAAGATGCTGCAACTCCGCCAATGACGGGGGTTGCGATGGATTTTGCGCGTCCGCGATTCGCTGCCGGCAGCTTTCTTAGAGACGCGACAGCAGGGAAAAATCCATGGGAAAAAGGCGACGAGAGAGTGAAGAGGGTGCGCGCGCGCCACGGCCATTGGCCCGGCGCCCGGGAGCTTTTCTTCGCTTTTCAGGAACCTTTAAGGGGCCAATGGCACGCCGCTGCCACCGCGAAAGGCGACTCCGAGTAATCGATAAGTTAGAGTGGAGGTTTCTCTTCTGCCGCGCGGACTGCTTCCACGTGTATTCTCTTCAACTTTTCAACAATTTTTGCGTCCTGCAGAATTTCATTATTTATTTAAATCATTTTTCTCCGTCACGTTTCATTAAACGTAGTAATGTTTTCTTTATTCAGATTGCGAGACTGTAGCAACGACTGTAGCACGATTTACTGTTCTTGATCCGCTTCTCTGAAATATTATTTTCAACAAAATCTCAATAATAAAATCAATTATTTGTTGCATTTTAAAGACATGCATTTCGAATATGTTTGTTAATTTGCTATAAAAGACGTCATATATGAGTAAGATTATTATAATTTGGAAGCTATACTTTTCACGATGTTATTTAAACATGTAATAGTTCTTTTCATGGTATCTTTACGTAGCATTATTAAAAATTAATTTTCAATTTTTCCTTCTCATTATTGAATTTTTATAATATATAAAATTTCATCCACTACTATGAAATATCGACACGAGTTTAATTTTCGAGTTTTCATGAGAAAGCCGCGCTAAGCCGTCTACAGAACAATCGGCTTCATCCCCAAGCTCACCCCATTCCATGTGAAAACGGCCGCGGAATCTCCGGGCTTAATTCAAACGCATCATATTTCCAGTCATGTCTAACAGCTGCCGGCGCATTTTTGCATCGTGATTGTCTGCCGGTAGAATCGGCCTTACCCCACGATGTTGTCAGTCGCGGGGTAACGTTAAAGCGTGAAGGGGTGGGAGGGGGGAGGGGGAGAAACGTCTCCGAGACAATTAGCGAAGACTAAAGGACCGTCGAGAAAGGGGGTAACGCGCGCCCCGAGCGCGCAACCTTCCTCTCGTTCCTTCGCCTTCGTGCGTCCGCCTCTTCCTCCATTCGCCGCCCCCGTGTGCATCTCGCCTTACCTCTCTTCCTAATCCGCCTTATCCACCCCAGCCACCACCACATCGTGCGCGCCGAACCCTCTGCCGACGTTCCTCTATTCCTCTATCGCGCGCTCACGTGTCTCGTAACATTAATAATACCGGAGAAGAGCGTACTGCAGCATCTTCTCCTCCCGGTCGTTCTCCTCACCACCCCCTCCCTCTCCGCGACTACGGGAGGCAGCAGCCTTAGTTGCGAGGAACTTGGACTGCAAGTAAGTTCTCGGGGAGCCTAGATGGAAATTGACGTTAATGTGCCCCGAAAGCAACCGCCTCTCTCTCTCTCTCTCTGTCTCTGTCTCTTTGCACCCTCTCTCCCCTCTCTTCACGGAGCATCGCCCGGATGATCATCGTTGCTGTCTGAAAGAACCCACCCCGGGCAAGTGTGCGGAGGTAGTTAGCGAAGTAGTTGTCGGGATGGATTATGATGGTAACGTGGGAAGAATCTACGATCGCTGACTGACATCGTCGTTCCTTAATGGATTCGCGGCTGCTTGCGAACGAACGTTGGTAGAGGCTTAATATCAACCTAGTCAGATTAATTAAAGATAAGACGAGATGGGCTTGTTTATTTCACGTATCTCGATAAATTGGTTTCGTAAGAATATCAAAAAAGTATCCTTTATCTGTAATTTTTTCAATCTCGATAAAAAAATCATTTTTTTACTTGATCTCTATCCAGATTATATCATTTTATAATTTTTAATGATGAAAAAATATTTTTCTTAAAAAATATCGTCCCTCCATACATAAAAGAACTTTTTCTAAAAAAAAATAAATGTCTCAAATACCTTCAAAAATATCTCGAAAAGAGAAAAATAATATTTATGATCTTACACTTCTGTTCGTTCTTTGAACCGGGATAATTACCTCTTGACATTTTCGCATGGCTAACACGAAGGTACTCCGGGATTTGCTGCCTTCGCAACTACGTTGCAATGCTAACTGAAAAATCCGATTTACCGAGTTAAACGGGATTAATTACAGTAATTAGAGTTTGTTGTTCTAGAACGCGCGGGCATCTCGAACTTCCGTAATGTCCGAATGGGATTTTCGGGCTGTAACACGACTGTGACAATCCGTCTGTATTCTGCGAATATATTTACCACTATAGGAAGATTCACGAAAGACGGACATCATACGAATAAAAATAATATTCTAATTTATATATATATGTCGTTCACAAATCAAAGTGATGTACCGAGATTACGACAGGTTACAAATTGATCAAAAAATTCGTCAATAAAATTAAGATTAGAAAAAAGCGTATAAAAACACGATATAAATAATCTGTTTAAATTACAGACTGTGTTAATTTTGTCGTTCATTTAGTAAAAACTTCTACATAATAAATATAAGAGAAAAAAAAAATATCTTGATCGCTCATTTCTTCCAAACTGGTCGCAGACTTTTCTTGTCGTGCCAACTTTTCAATTTCTAGTTATATCTTAGATACAATCCCACCGGATCGCTTCCACAAAGCTCGATACCTCCGGCAACTATTTCGCCCCATTCTCTCACCGTCCACGGTACGTGCCAGTTTAAGGTTCTCTGATGTTGCTTGACCGCTGGCCAGCAGTGGGAAAGTGCCGCGTGTGTTCTCCTGGAAACTTCTTCGCCGGTATTACTGGTTCCGAACGAGTCTCTGATCGCCACAACTTTTCAGGATATGCATTTAAGCCTTTTATCTTTTTTTTTATGAGACTAATGTCAGGTTAGACAACAATTGTAACTTACGAAGAATAATTGAAATATTTTTTTTAATTCTATTTATTTTTTTGTGCTTGAAATAAAAATCTATTTAAATGTAAAAAAATTTTTTTAAATTATATGTGTGTATATATTTGTTATCCTTATTAATAAATAAATTACTCGTGCTTTTATTATTATTATTTAAATGTATATATGTTTACAATTAATAAAAATTGAAGAGAATTGCAATATTATATTGATATTTGGAATACTTACTTTGCTTATATCAGTTCTACATTGAATTCTATTAAACATGCATTCCCACGAGTCTGAATGAATCAATCTTGTTGCCGTCTTTCTCGGAACAATATCGCACGCTTATTTTTATTTGTAGGAACTTGTTGCGATCAGTCTCGAAGGCCAAGATCCTGAAAAGTGACTTTTCGTTCCTACCAAAGTGGGGCAAAGGTAAACAGGTTTATCTTACGAATGTCAGTGGCCCGTCACGATGGAGGTCCTGCCGAAAGGTCTCACAGGATATCGCTCCTCGAGTCTGCGACAATAAGTACAATAATTGCGCGTTCACTTCTCAAGGTAGCGAGTAGGATTCAAGACGAGTTTTTCGAGTTCTACGAAAACAGATCGTTTTCTATGTTCTTCACATGAGATGGGCTTTCGTATCCTGTACTCTCAAAGATAATAAAGATGACCGGTTTTTTTACGATGAGGATATACTTTGTTGCTTTGAATTATCCGACATGCGTAATTAAAATATAATATAATTAAAATTTTGTTATCTTTCTTAATATCGAATATATATTCTCTTCTCAAAGACCAGAGCAAGCTAACGAGATTTTCTTAGAGCGCAATCCGTAGATACGAGAACTTAATCGACGATCCTCATTCGGATTCTCAGCGGTACGAGAAATACATAGCGATAAATATATATCTCCGGCGCACGGTAATGAAAGTTTCCCTACGAACATCCGAGTCTCCTGGGATCCAACATTATGATCTCTCCTTCGTTCCCTCGCCGCCCGTCGTGGTAGGAGGTAGCGGCTTAAAACCCTCATCTGGAAAGTGTTGTCCAGCGAAGCGAGGCTAAATCCTTGCTATAATCTTCAAGGTCATGTTCAATGTCCCACAATCATTCTCAGATCGACCACGGCATCCTCCTGCTGAATCCGAATTTCGTCGAAAGTCGCAGAGCGATCCGGTTCGCGGTTGGGGCCTCGCGGCAAAATTTTTCGCGAGTCATCAAGAAACCCGGCGACGTCTCCTTTCCCGGTATGCTAATAAAACGGATCTTATGTGGCGAAGACGCCATTTTGAATAATGTCGACCAATCAGAGACCCGGTCTGGGCGTCTTGGGGGGGTGGCGGGGGCTGACGAGGGGGAGACGCGTGCAGCGTACCACCACTACACGCCCCAACACAAACTGCCTTTATATTATGCTGCACTGTAAACCGTGAGGCCACCCTTCGTTTGCCCCCACGATCCACCTTTGGCGTCGTTCGCCGCTACCATTCTTCCTCGGATAGATCTTGAATCAGTAAAATCATCTATGATTTCTTCCACCAATTTTTTTAAATCTATTTTAATTTCTTTCGCCCGATTACAAATATCTATCTTGATAGAAATCTAGATAGAAAAATAAATATCTAGATAGAAAAAAATCTGTAAAATTTTTTGTCACCAATTTTTTTGTCATTTACGTGACACCGAGAGTGATTAAAATTATCAATTTTTTATTCAAAATATATTGATGTAAGTAAGTTACCATATATTTTTCACAAAGTGATTTAAATATTTAAAGTATTAATTTTCATGCAATGTTCTTACAATGAAAAAGAACTTATATATTTATTAATGTAACGAAAGATATTTATATTAAATGAGCAGTTTTAAAAGAGGCTGCAAATTATTATTTTTACCAAATACATTTGTGTAACCATCAGCTTTTTTTTGTTAATAATTTCGAGGCGAGACGAGATTCAGCCACACACCGGTTATATCATAGTTTATGTCGTTTCGCCGACTTTGCGAATCAGTTTCCGCGACGGCAAACGCGCGTGCAAACAACCTTCACATTGGCGCAAGCAAGCGAGCGGCGAGGAATTATTTCCACGTTTGGGCCGGGATTGCGTAAAACGTATAATCAGATGCAAATGGAATCTGGGGCCGCGGCAGCCATTTTCGAGGAAACAAAGCGGGTGTTCCCAAGATAGTGGGTGGTTTTAGTAACGACTACGGTGAGGTGAGAGACTCGGCAAGAGAATCTGCGCAAGCGGGACGAGGAGAAAGAGAAAGAGAGAGAGAGAGAGAGACAAGGGATAGAGACAAGCACAGGCAGGCAACTTCCCCCTTTCTCGAAGCAGTATCTTAAGTCTTACAGGATGGCTCGGTACGCCTGACAAGCGACGTTAATGTATGTATGAGATCCAAGAGCGCGGAGACTACCCTCCATCCGACGCTTCATCCTCCTTTCCACCTTCTCGTGGGGGTATCGCAACTCACCCCCGCATCCGTCCCTTTTGGTACCAAGCTCTCCTCCTCTCCCTTCTTCCTCACCTAAAACTCATCCCACCGCGAAACCATCCACATGTACGTACGCTTTTGGGTTTCTAAGGGAGTCTGCACAATGAAATGAGAAACATGAGAGGCCAACCAACAGATCTATCCATTCCAGTGCTCTCTTCCTTTCTCCCCGACTCCTTTCCCACCTATTCCTTAGAGCGAATTCTCATCTGACCATCGCCGAAGAACCGCTCGCTAAGACTGAATACTCCGCCGTTTCCAAGAAACCGACGTCGAGAGTGGAATACATTCTCAGTCAAAGGCTTCGGCATCTTATTTTGAAGTATCTAAAAGCCTTATCTCGTAACTCGCGTACATCTATTTCAGGAGTTTCGAAAATTAATTACATAAAGGACGCAGTAGCTAAGATGCTTAAACTTTAATTAAACGTACGTGAAATACATTCTTATTTCCCGAATTTTTAAGCGTGTTAATTACAACTATATTTATCGTAATTACAAGTTGTAAATTTCTTGTCCAGATTCTAATAACTTTGCTCTTTGTGGTTCGCTTCAATGTAATCAATTCAGTCGTCCAGCTATTGGTTCAAGCTCAAAGTCCCGCGATCGCATTAGGCGATCATTCGTTTCGGCGTGCGGGCGTGTTCATTACGTTAATTTCGAAGGCGCGTCTTCGAGTTTCCATCAGTGGCTGCACAATGAAACGAGAAACACGAGAGACAGGGAGAGAGAGAGAGAGAGAGATTGAGAGAGAGAGAGAGAAAGCCAGCGGCACGCCAACCCGGTTTCCTTCTACCCCCCCCGACATCGCGTTACCCTCGTCCTCGCTATATCTAACGACGTAGAGGCAAGGCCTTTGGAAGTGTGCTAAGACCGAATATAGCCGCATTGCCAAGGAAGCTTCAAGTCTAACTGGCGAGGCAACACCACTCACGAGACTCGTCCCATGTAATCAGCAGAGACGGGGCCGCTTTTCGTAGTTGCGAGACACTCCTTAAAGGGAAAGAGAGAGAGAGAGAGAGACAAGTTTCTCTCTCTCTCTCTCTCTCTCTCTCTCTCTCTCACTTCCGAAGTGTTCGCGTACTCTTGCACACGACGTATCGGAGCTGGAAAAGGAGTACACACGCACGCATCAACGATGACGTGCCTATGTATTTATGTGCACTCACCCTCGTTTGCCAGTTGTCTCGAGACGAGATCCTGGATTATGTTCATCTTCTAGCTCTTCCTTCCCCCCCACCCCCACCCCCCCTCTCCATACGTCTCTGCAATTCTACCGCCTTTGGCCTGCCTGATGATGTGCCAACCCTTTGCGTCACTCTCTTCCAGCGGTAGCACCTCTGACGAGCGACGTCACCCGAAAGTCTACCGAGTTCTCGAATCTCTTGACGCCGGCAACATCAATTTATTATCATAGGCGTAAATGACGGACGCCTTGTAAAGCTTGATTCAGCAAGGTCTTTCACATTTGATTCTTTTCTTCAGTTATATTTAAAATTATTATGATAAACATTTTTGACGCGGTAATTATACATTAATAACACAAAGTACAAGGAGAACCAGAGAGAAAATTATAACTGAATCAAGTGCGGGAAAAATAATTCAGGGTAAATAAAACGATACGCGCTTAAGAAACTCGATTGTGGGGCGTAATCTGTTTGCGGCTTTTTTCAGCTGATGACGGCCAGATTTGCGGAAAAGCTCGCGGAAAAAGAATGCCGATCGTTGCCGGGCGTTGATGTCTCCACATACTCGGTGGGTGTGACTTTTCGTTTTCCACCGACGAATCCCTGCTTTTTTCCTCGCTTTCCACCCTCCTGTCCTCCTCTCTTTATTCTACCCGACGCAGCTGGGTCAAGTCGCCGCGAATACGAAGGACGGAAAGATATATGCGTGCCGCGCGGTAATGCGAGTTTATACATTCGCTCCTCTCCGCATCCAATTTAAACCACAATTGCTATTACACAACTGCAAACCGAGTACGTTGACGTGAATTTCAACATTCAAATTGATATTAATGTCAATCTCACCAGGTGACAACGCTTTCCAAATATGAATTTGAATGATTACATCAACCTTTACTTTAATATGTTATCATTTACAAAGTGTTTATTAAGTAATAGAAACAGATTTCAAATAGGCTTTACTTAAGTTAACATTTTAGAAAAGGAGCATTATATCTCACGTATTATATAGCTGGAAAAGTTAAAAACAATTGACTTATATCTATATAAATAAGCTCTAAAAGCAATGAAAGAATTCAGTTTTTAAAGTCTCGATAAAGTCGATGTATCTTTAATTCGTATAATGTATCGAAATCAGATTTATACACTCGTTGCTTTCAATCTGTAAACTTTGACCGAAGCATGGCTTATCCGTGTAAACACTTTTTTTCATCGTATCTATCCTGTTTCTCACGTAAAAGCGCCAGCTTGCCAGAATAAGGGTAGCGTCGATAGAAGGAGATTGGCGGTGGTGTCCGGAAGAGAGAGAAAGAGAGAGGAAACGAGAGGGGCAGGGGAGGACGTAGTGCCCCAAGGGTGTGTTCCGGAATCGGGGTAAGATGGAGGAAAATCGTTACTCACTAGTCGCGGGGAAGTCGAGGGTTGAGAGGGCAAAACGAGGGAGGACGAGGGGGAGAGGGGGATGTAGAAACTCCACCGCTTGAAAGAGGGAGAGTCGTGCGCACCCATACAGAAACGCACGCATACATTCGCATACGTACATATACACGTACGAATCGCACGACCCTCCGTCTAGGTTTGGGCAAGACGATCCCGGGGAAAACGCCTAAAATACGTCGATATGAGACGACCTGAGAAATCCCCTTGCTTCCCTGCAGGTCCGGTTGCTGATCCCTTTACCCTCCTGCCGAGATCTGGAAATATTTATTTTCAAGAATCGACTAGAGAGAGATAGTTATGAGATACCCGGTTCAGCAATTTGTATAAATACGAAGAAACTTAAAGTTAAGTTAGGAATAAGATCTACATTAAATTTCACATCTATCTCTTTGGCTTGTTGCCTCTATTTTATATAAACACGAGTTGTCTTTCCAACAAAAAAAAGGATTTTTTTATCAAAAATTATGATTAAATAATAATCAAGATATTATGAAATTGTAATATTATTGCAATATTTTATTACTTTATGTGAAAAATGTTTTTTCTCTCGAAAAAATCAAATTTCTAGTTTTAAGAAAATAAATACAAGATAATAAAACCTAATATGATGAGAAAATATAATTAATTATCTTGATGGTCTAAGATCTATATTATTTCCTAAGTAACTAACTAGTTCCTATCAGCGAAGTATATATCGCGCTTTCCTCTACAGGTACACTCGAGAGTTTCGCGCTCGTTCGTCGATCTTCAGCACCGATATCGTGAACACGACATACTCTAATTCGCAGAAGAGACGCAGCCTTATTCTACCCGCGAGCATCCGCCATTTTCCATCCGAGATACGCGCGGCGCAGCGACAGAAGAGACAAGGTAAGGCGTAAAGGGAGCGGGGGCGCAGAAGGGATAAGAGAGGGATGGAGAAGAGAGAGAGAGAGAGAGAGAGAGAGAGAGAGCACGGAGAGCTCCTTTGAGAATTTCGATGTAAGACACTCGGGTGCGCTGTGGCAGCTTCAATTTAGATAATTAATGATACGAGCGTAGGTTAGGTACAGTTAGTACAGTAAGACCGAGTGGAAAACAGTTTCCGCCCCCTTCAACCCCCCGTTCCTATCCAAACCACCCACCTACCCGACCCGCACCACCCCAAAACCTCCCTCGACGGGAGTTTCTCGAGACGGCGTAGTACCTTCTGCCATCGCGAGAGCATGTCGAGGGGGATAGTGTGGATCGGGGGAGTTGGAAGCAGGCTGCGCGACGACGGGGGTATGGGTTGGCAGAAGGGCGTCGGCGGCGGGGGTCGGCGGTATAAGGGTCTGCCTCTGTGCACCGGCTCGTTTTATCTCCTCTTCGAGATGGCGAGGAAAGAGAGAGAGAGAGAGAGAGAGAGAGAGAGAGAGAGAGAGACAGACAGAGAGAGAGACAGAGAGACAGAGAAAGAGAAAGAAAGAGAGAGAGAGAGAGGGTGGATGGCGGGACGGAACGAGGGTGGCTGACGGTGGTTTTCAATGCTGCACCCTGCATCAAGCATTACACACCCAACCACCCGCTTTCCTATTTTCCGCCCACGCCAGCCTCCCTCGCCCTCTCGCTCCTTTCACCCTCTCATCGCGCGACTCGCGATTCTCGACGCGCTGCGATGCCCGAGAGAGCGGGATAGCTGCGGGGAAATTGAATTGAATCTCGAGATGAATATCGAATCGAACGAACTCTCTACCAGCCAGCCAGCCAGCCAGCCAGCTACCACCCCCGAACCACCCTCTCAACCTTCTCTACCTCATCGGCGTGCCGAGACCGTCTCGCTTCGCCCGACCCTGGTGCCTTTCTCCCTTCGCCTATTGGCACGATCGACTTGTTTCGCGTAATCTATTTATTTGCGTTTCGGCCTGAAATCATCATTGAGATAGCAGGCAATCAATGGAGGTAACAGGGCCTATCTTACGTCTAGACAAAGTAGACACGAGCTATTGAAACGTCCGCAAATGACAATAAAGATAGCAAAGTCAACATTGCCAATAAATCTGAAAATACAATTCTTCATCACTTTAAAGTCTAAGATCTAAAAATACTTCATCACTATAGCAAGCATATTTTTATTTAAAAATAAAACAACTTTGAATCATATTAAAATAATTTATCGTTTCGTGTAATTTAATTTGTTACCAAAAATTAAAAAAAAAAAATTAAGAAGAAATTCTATACAAAGATCGAGGATGCGAAATTAGTCCTTTTCTTGTGACACGAAACACGTCGAAATTGCAATTTGCAAACCGTTTAACGGCCGCTTAGGTCCATTCTCCGTACGAAAACTTTCACGGTCCAAGTTTCCGGAAGTCCCCTTAATGACTTAATTGTACACTTGTCGCCTTTGAGAACTTAAGTTTCTCTTCCGAGCACGACAATGAGCATTGTCGTCCTTTGTGGATATTCAAGTGTCCGCAAGGCAATATATCGGACCCACCGATGACCAGAAACGAATGGCACTGAGCAGTGTCGCAAATTAAGCAAAAAAAAGTATTATTTCCATAACAATGGCTAACCGTAAGACAAAGAAACCGGCTAATTAATATTCACGCGGCGTGCATTCAACTGCATCGTGAAATTACCGTACCACGTGTACGATAATCTCATTTTTCGGAACGGAAGCGAAACAAACGTGAAATAAATTGTTCAGCAATATGCGAGAAGATGTAGCTTCATATAATACTATATAAAAATTAAATTGTTTTATAAATTGCGTGTTAAATTATTAAATTTTCCTAGTAACATATTGTCGCCTTTATGCCCAAAATCACATGCAATATACAATATGTTCTGTGTCACAATCACTAATATTAATAATAATGTAATACTGTAATATTTACTTAAATATAAATGATATATATAACATAATACTGATATAATGTGTAAAAAAAAATTATGCATGAAAAAAATATTTTGCTTGAATAATCTGAAAGAATATATTACAAGAATAAAACAATAACCTGATTTTTCGGAGTAAATTAAATTTTCCAATTTTCAAATATAATTCAGAACTGTATAAAATTGCACATTCATAGTTTTGGTATAAGAGCGATATATATCACACATTAAATATATATGCAGATCCTAAGACAACGACGTGATAAATGAGTATACATTTTATCGTACGCCGTCGGAAAATGGCAGTGGTTGGAAGAATCGGCTCACTTTAATTTCATAATCATCAGAGTCTCGTTTCGCGAGAATTTCGCGCAAACGTTCTTTCAATTTTATGTGCCATGATATAAATCTGTGATTATGATAATAATGTATAAATCTGTAATTATGATAAATCTAGTAAATATTACATATATTGTATGTATAAATGATTTTAAAAATTTATCTTTGTAAAAAATTTAAAGTTTTAATTATATAGGAAGTTTCTTAATCGATTTTGTTTCAACCCTCGCCGAAAAGGTAAAGGGTTATATTATCTCGGGGCATCGGCCGACTGATTGGTCGACGACTGGTCAGTGACTGGTCGGCGTCTTCTCGAGCGGCCTACATGAGTAGCCGGAGCAACAGCAAGTTGCCAGGACCAGTCCTGTGGGAATCCTGCGTGCTGTCCTACATTCGCTGACCACGGAAAGCGAGTCTGTTTTCATAACGCGATGTCGAGCCATCGCAAGTTACAATTCTCACGTAACTGGTCAGCGGCTCGACCCCCGGGGTCGGGATGTCTAACAGGTTTTTCTGCGAAATTGCGTCGCGAGACATCCGCGGAGATCTCAGATATAAAAGTAACCAGTCTCGTGTCGTTTCCAGTCGAGGAAACTTCGGGATCATTATTCGCAACGTTTCTCGAAGTTCGAAATAATCGTCGATCTATATCACTAATTATATTAAGACACTATAGGTAAATTAATTATCGATAATGTAAAGTTGTAAATTCTATTCGCGTCAAGTTTAACATCGTTGTAGTGAAATATTTCGATGCAATTATTATATTACAATAGAATGTGACAGAATGTATATTTTATCGCATCGTTCGTGAAAAGCATTATATTAATGTCGCTGCGATATTTTGAAACGAGCGTGAAGATATAGTGGAGAAGATATTTCCGGCAGCGGCAAATCTAACGGACGAGAATCCGTGCGAAACGAGAATTCGCTCGGCACCTTCTTTTCCATTCCGGATTATATAACCACGCTCGCGGGGGTGAGAAGGACCGAGCACGGTGGTGCGAAAACACGTTTCGCCGCGGAATACCCGGACCCTCGTTTCGACGTTTTAATTGTTTCGTGCTCGCCGCTTCTCGCGCGCGGGAGTGCGAGATGAGAAAGTGGAAGCGAGGGAGACGTCCCGAGTAGGGATGATATAAATATACGGGACGTTTAAAAAGTGCTTAAGCGCGTAGCCGGCTACCTAACCCACCCCTGGCGGTTGCGGTAACGAGGGTGAGACCGGCGAAAATTTAGCGTAAAAACCCGGAGGTTAAGCGAGAATTAAGCGCTGGCAGAAGGAGAGAAAGACAGAGAATAAGAGAAAGAGGAGCGAGAGCCAGTGAATTAAATGAGCTTCTCAATGTTTTCCACCTCTTGCGTGTCATTCAACCGCGTCTCCCACGTCGCCTTTTGATCGGATTATATCGAGGTGTTTTCGCAATTCACACGGATAATTAATGAATTGAAATGTTTTTTCCCTTTTGCGAAGCACGCGATTCTTTTGATCAATTCTTTTCTCGTGGCATTTAATTTATTATGATTCTTTCTCTAAACTTAATTAGTTTATTTATATCTTTTTTCTTATTATACGATTAAACTTGACTTTTAGTAAAGCGAACCATTACAAAGTTTAATAATGATTATTGCTTCTTTCTCTCTCTCTCTTTTTTATGATTAAAAAATAATTACAAAAAATAAAGATGCACTAGATTGTATTATGTGCATTTTTCTTCTTGAAAAGGCAGAAATGTTATTATTTCAATTCCTTCTTCATCTCTTCGAAATGAAATGTGAGAGAGATGCTAACAAAAATTTTAAATATTCTCTCCAAAAATTTAATCGTGTACTTTAAGTAATGCACATTGTAAAGTATCAAAACTATAAAAATTACGTTATACATTTAATCCTATTTCTTCCGTTCTATTGTGTCATTCTGACAAAGCTAACTGGGTGGTGGGTTAAATATACGAACGTCGTTCGCCAGGATGAATTCACGTTCGCCAAAGTCCGCCATATTCAAAATTCGAATTTGGCAGCAGGGGCATTCATTTTGCGGGTTCGGCGCCGGGGCTTTCTCAGATATATGGAAATTTCCTTAGCCGGGAACGCGCGGCGTATTCAGAGGGGAGGCCAAGTAATATAAATTCAAATCAGTCCCTGTTTTCTCACACAACAAACTTGGAGGAACTCCGAAGCTGGTTCTCCGACGGTAGTTACTACCTCCTTCCTACCTCCTCCTCACCCTTTCCACGAACTAAGTACCTTCCTGTCCTGCCAGTTACCACCCCCTTAATGAAGATATGTGACAGAACCAACCGCTGTGTGTACGAATCTCTACACATTTCGTTTCGTATATCCTTATCATACATCCAAGTCTCAAAAAAAAGTGATAAGGAATTATTTTCGATATTATTGTAGATATCACTCGACTAATATATTTTGGAAATTCTGAATATATCATCTTCTTGTTATCTCCAGACAATTTAGTGTTAAATAACAATAGGTAAATTTAAACAACGTAACTATTACAATAGAGTTAATTTGATCTTAGTAAATAAACGGCACTATAATTCATGCTATCCACATAAATGCAAAGCAAATAATACGATAAAAGTGTGCATGGTTCCTATAATTAATAATAATTATTAAAAAACTTGCATTTTCTAAATTTTATAGATATAATAAAATAATGATATTTATTTTTACATGAAATTTTGTTCCTAGCAATTATATTGTAATTAATTAAATTACAATTTTCTGGCTTATATATATACATAATATTGGTTAAGAAAATTTCGACTTTTTTAAACCGACAGCAGAGTTATGAAGCAAATCACGTAATCTCTTGTAAAATACCGTCTCGTAAATCATACCTCGCGTGCACGGGGTTGTAAGAAGTCGAAGGATTATATCACGAAATCAATTTGCTGGTCCAATCTCGAAGGAGTTTGACGATGAAGAAGGAAAGGGGGATAGAGAAGGGAGAGAGATGTGTATTTCGCGTTCCTTTCCACTTCCCCTCCACTCGTCTTCGTCGAGCCACCACCGTCGCATCGCCCCCTTAATACCCGCCGCGATTTCCATAATCTTGGGAGGCGCTCTGGCACCCCCTTATAATATAATAATATACGTTAGAGAAGAGAATATATATATATATATATATATATATATATATATACACGCGTTCCGAGGGATTGCAAAATGGCCGACCACGTTAATGCCCCCTTAATATTTAGGGATCTTGCACGTCTGCCAGCTTCGAAGCCGAAGCACCTCCCGCCGTTCCCTTTTAAAATCCACTTTACTGCTCCTATTAAGATAAAATATATCTTCGACTGGACGAATACAAGATATTTTTAATAGTTGTGCATAATTATAAGCTAATTCTGATTTTTAAAATTTTTTATAATATAACGATTAAAATCATATATACATATTATCTTGAAAAGTTGTTTATAATTAGAATTTTTGTCCCTTTGTGACTAAATTTTGATTAATGGAATACCAACTATCCTATACACGCATTATAATAATTTATTGTATATATATATATATATATATATGTATTATGTTCTATGATTTCTACAAGTTCGTCTCTTTCCAATTTCCCGCAAACGACAGAAGATTCCGCGTCGGAATCTTAACTCGGAAACGTGCGGTGCACGTTTAACCCTTGCGCGAATCGGCGATATCGCGCGCGCAAGGCGACGTGGTTCCGTAACTATTCGTGGAATTTGAAAAGTCAAAATTCACGGCGTCATCCCCCGCCGATTTCGTGCCGGCTGTGTGTTCTCGGGTCCTCTCTCTCTTACATGATAACGCCGTTGGAAGCGAAACCGTAGGTATTGCCAGAGTTCTCCTAGCGGGAGTCTCCTGACGACACGGCGGAAAGAGGGAAAGGGGGATTGCGGCAGATCGCGGGGAGGTAAGTTGGAAAAGGGGGACGTGCCCATCCCTCGTTCAGCCACCCGGCGAGACCCCCGCGTTGTCCCGCGCAGCCCCCCCCGGCACGACGATACCGGGGGTGGTAGGTCGGAAGGAAGGCGAGAGAGAGAGTCTAAGGTAGATTATATTATTTCTCCGCCCCTGCCGGGGGCTCACCCGCCATTTTGTGAATGTTAAATCATTTATTGATCCAAGAAGGTGCCACCCACCCTCCTACCCGCGCGACCTACCTCTGAAACGGGACTCACACCACACCATACCACACCGCACCATACTACGCCACCGCCGCCACCCATCCGAGTACGCCAGCCACCCGACGTCTGAAAGGGGCCGATCCTTATTCTGCGAAGCGAATTTATATACCCACCCTGCGCACGTGTAGGTGAACGTCTGTACGGGTCGGTGATGCGCGCGTGTACGAGGGAGAGAATTTCGAAACGAACGGCGAATTTATGGCCTCGCGGGGCTCCGGATTTCTCTCCACGGTCCTCTTCCGGCCCTCCTTCAAGGCGGCGCACCTCCTTCAGACTTCCTCGCGGGAATCCCTTTCCGAAGTTCCGGCGCGGGAAGTCGTCCTTCGTACAACCCTGCTGGTACACTGGCTGCGCGGTTCGTCGCGGCTGATTGGACGCTGCACGGATACGTGCATGATGCATCTTCGTTCACCAATCCCGGAGATCTCGCCGTTAAATCTGTCCGCTTTGATTTGATTATTTAATCGTTGTAAAAAAATACGCGAAAGATCGACGATGCGCGTCTTTCGAGATTAATACATTATTAGTTTGAATATAAATTAGGGTAAACGTATCATTGCGCGTTTCGAATTTACGCTCGTGTTAATACTGACAATGAGAGTAGCACTTATTTCTCTTTTAATAAATCTCTTTCATAATAACTTCTTACAAATATTTATTAGCAACGGATAAAGCTTTTCTTTACAAATAAATATTACCAACATCTCGTAAAGAGAATTTTATTTCAATGTTAATAGCGACTTCATCAAAGTTTTTTTTGATGAAGAAATAACAAAAAATGTCACACAGTGCGCAGTCTCTCTCTTTGAGAGACAATGCTTGGAAAAAGACGAATTTTTCCACGCGCAGAATCGTAAAAATCCGTAACCAGGAGAAGGTGGGGTGGTCAGAGGGCAGGAAGGGCGCTGGAAAAGGAGAGACGTGACCGAAAAATAAGGGCGAGGTCAGTTGGACGCGAGCCGTGGAAAAATTCGCGTTAATATCAACCACGTGTCTTATTCGACGTATTAGTGTGCACTTTATTTTCGCTGAAATTTCGCATACAGTTTGGATATCCCGTACGTATCGAGTCTATTTCATTTTCAGTGTCACGTCGAATTACAATATCAATTATAAGAATATATTTCTTAACGAACAAAACGACGCAAAACAAAATAATCAGGTAAAGACGCGTGCGCGCGCAAAAAAACGTACAATTATAAACGCATATAGAGATGCTGTGTAAATACTAAATCCTAATTTTCGCCAAGTCGATATTAATCAAAATATCATTTAAACGAACGCGTGATGAAATTAATAGATTTCTTCACGTCTAACTGCGACAATGTTAAAAAGAGAAACTCTATCACCATGTTGTGCCGCCGCCATCGATTTCCAATTACATTAATTACGTTTCGTTTAATCATACTATTTGATATTTGTTAAATGTGCAAACATTAAACGCGCGTTAAATTTTCATTATGTCAACATTAAACTCAGTCCCTGTTGCATTCATATTACGTGAATTAAAAGCCTGTTTATTGATAACTAGTAAACGTAAATTTTTAGCAGTAACAAAAGATAAAATATAAAACAATGGTAAATGTAAAACAATAACATATTTTAGTAAGCACATAATCAGGTAATGTATTATATTTATCACAAAATGTGTTCGCTGAAAAGAAATCGGAATATAATGGCCGTGGTTTAATTCACGTAAAATACAATATGCTAAAAAATATACATATATACGAATTTAATGAGCTATAAGATCTAAAGTTTGACGGAATAATAATTGAAATAAAACTTGCAAAATTGTCAATTCGCGTAATCGAAATTCATGATTTAAAGGTCGGTCTCGAATCCCACAGTCGCGCCATCCCGCGATTACCTCAAAACCTCATGAATTCTGGGGGAGCGATTAGCGATATGATTTTATATTTGACACGACGGGCAGACGGGCGTAATCGCGTGAGTCGCGAAACCACGACCGACGATCCCAATCGACCACCGGCCTACGTCGGTTTAATGCAATTTCGGTCGCAGTTTCGCGAAATATGCCGTGTCGGTTCGCGACACGAGGGTGGAGAAAGACAGAAAAATCGCAAGAAAGTGCAAAAGTTCCGGCCGTAGGCCACAAGTGTCCTAACTATCTCGCTGTCGGAATTCGGAGCACGGCGATTATATGGACGGCGACACCGAAATCTCGGTGGCCGTCGAAATTTGCGGGACGGACGCGCGAACGAGCGTCCTCGCCACCCCCCTTCTCGCCCCCTCGTTGTCCGAATTCGCATTCCGACGCACCAAACTACCTCCTCCTCCTCCGCTTCCCTTCTGAAAACCCCCTCCTCCCTTTTGTCACCCTACGGCGGGCAAACCAATTCCGTTCACCTCGGACTTTCCCGAACAAACAGTTGATAGTCCGATAGAAAAATTTTGCACAAAGCGTTTCTGAGAAAATTTTTCATCGCGCTAGGACGCATCTTTAAGTAAAATTCTGCTTGATAAGTTAGAGTTAGAAGATTTAACTTCGCGATCACTGTTCGGGAAGAATACTGCAAATATGAAAAAAATCACGCATGCTTTATTATTGCACGTATTATATTTTAAATTTATAAGTATGTTATTTCGATATATCTTTATTGTATTATTTACTGTATCAACTGAGCAGAGATAATTATATTTGGGTTCATTGTTTGTTTGTCCTATATCGCATAAATTATCTCATACTAATTATCGCGCTTCTAATCGTGCTAATAGAAAATTAAACAATTATGTATTATTATCGGCAACAAATAAAAGAATTTATTTTCTAAGTATAGGTAAATTTACTAGTTTCAACACTATTAATATTAGAAATACAAATATATAAATATATATTCTAATATATATTTAACATACCTTTTTTATCTTTTCACTTTAATAAAATCTTATAATAAAAAAAGTCATTCTTTGATAATTGTAGATATTAAGGATACTTTTTCTTATGTGTAATTACTTTTAACATCTTATTAAAACAGATAATAAAGCAAGTATTATCGTAATAATATTAATGAAAGTTTTATATGAACAGAGCGGATCAATTAATCATGAAATGTCAGATTATATTTTACATTTGCTAAATCAGACTTTTTTAACTTCCTGCATATAATACATAATAATTTTCAAAAAATATAATATATATTATATTTTACGTATACATATTTTTCATATTCATTTTCGGCAACATTTTCAGATAAATTCAAACAGAATTACCAACATTCTTTACTAATTTATCTGAAAATATCGTTAAAGGTTAGTACGAAGCCCCATGATAAACCGTACAAAGTTGCCAAGGGCTAGAGCTAGGCTTAGGCCCATGGAAAATGCGGGATTTCAATTTGTTGGTCGAGTTCCGAGACGTGCTCGCGGCGTAGGGTATACGGGGCGCCATAGTTCGGCGGCCCCACCCCTGACGCGTCGTTTTGCCTAGGGTCGAAAGGGGTGGACGAGGGATGACGCGGAGGCGAGAGAGGGTTGCGAATGATATAGGGGCGGCGACGCCATTTTGAATTAGCCATGCTTAAGAGAGCAAGTAAGAGCGAGTCCGAGAACCGGAAAATAGAGAAAGAAAGATGCTTGCCTGGAGAAAGAGAGTGAGAGAGAGAGAGAGAGAGAGAGAGAGAGAGAGAGAGAGAGAGAGAGAGAGAAAGGAGAGAAAGAAGAGAAGGGGGTGAAATTTTTATTAAAGCTCTTAGCAATGGTTGCCGGGATTCATTCTTTAGCCTTCGATTTCTTTATCAAAGACTGTATACAGATAATTAGGCGTACTAAATAATCACTTTAAACTTTAAGAATAGGCCCAAACAAACGTCTCTTAATTTCTATTTATAATCGTTAATTTATCTGCACGATTGAAAAAGTCTGCAAACATACTAATTTTCTAAACGATCATGTCATTGTGACTTTTTGCAGAAATATTGAAATCATTATTTCAATCTCACTTTTAATTATTAATCAATTTACGCGATGTCACGAGCGTCGTCGCTTCGGAATGCGATGTGAGATGCTCTTGCAATATTGCATTTACTTGCGCGTAATCAGGTTATCATGAATTATATCGCATCAACGTTGCGCTATATTATATCGGGAATGAATATAATACAGTGTACCACATAGAACGCGGATTATTACAACCATTCATTGCAAAATGCTGAATTAGTGTGACATAAAAGCATTTTTAGAGATTCATCGCGCAATTAAATGATGGTTATATTATAATTATCAGCAATTTAATTTAAGGAAAGAAACATATTTCGATTCTATAATATTCCATGTTTTAAATTTTGCGAGTCCTGCACTATTCCATTTATATTACCAATGTAAATTTTTTTGCAATTGTAACTAATAAATATCTTAAATAAATTACCATTAGTTACTTAATTATAAATTAAAAATTTAATAATTAGTTTATTAACCGACAATGCATCATGTATTTTCCGCTTCAAGAAAAAATTAAGCCTTTATATTAGGAAGCAATATAAGCATATGGTCAGTGGTCAGTATGCATAATTTTTTAATTGTTATATTATTTATTGTATTATATATTATTTATATATTAACATTAATATATTTATTATATTATGTACAGTTAATTTATTATTATTTATATTTGTACCATTACTGCATAATTTATTTATGTAAAAAATCTTCAATACGTTAAAATGTTCAACTTTTATCTGCAATCTCTCTGAAAAAAAAAATAAATAATATGTTATAAATTTGTGAATTTTCTGTATACTGCCCTCTATTATGTTTCGGTTATTGATAAAGAAGAAATCATTCTGTATTCGATGCAATATCAGTAACAGAAGCAATATTCTAAGTGTAGCTGGTATGTAGCAGATGGCACAAGCTGGAATTTCCATGAAGCCGATACAATAGAGATCTACTATTCCACATTTAAAAGATAACATCTAATAAATAATATAAAATACATTAATATTAAGAAGATATTTAAAATAAACATATCGACAAAATATTAAAAAAATAATTACACAATTATGCAAATAACAGAAATGAGATTAAAAAGAGGAGAAATTGGAGTGAATCTAATGGAGAAATTTGGTAACAAGCACATGTATCAAGTAGCTTGTAAAGTGCCCTTAAATTTCCTGGTTTTAAGCAGGGTAGATACGCGGAAAAATCTATGACCTAGCTTAAAAGGGCGCTTCTAATTGCGCCAGCACGCCGGAGGCCGTTAGAGTAAGTCTTGGCTAGAAACGTTCGTATAATGAAAAGCAGAGAAAAAAGAATAAAAAGGATTGGTAAGGAACGAGGTACTTACTCGATTGCCGCGGTGCAAAAGGAGGAAAAGCAACCTTTAAACGCGACTAATTATCGTAAGAGACAAAGCAATTTTTTGCCGCATCTAAAATATCGAACGCACTCTCGGCCTAAATTTTAATTATCAACATTTTCAATTATTAAGGTTGATTGCTATAAATTTGACCAGTAATTATAAATTAAAAATGCAACGATCGTCTGGAAATGTTGTTGCGGGCGTAGCTGCCATAAATAAATTTGCAAAATTATATTCAACGATGTTGCGTCGTGGAAATATTAATTATATTATGAATTATGATATTCGCGCATCTTATTAGTAATGCATTTATTTACAATGAAAATGAAAAAAACTGTTTTTTTACCTAATTATCAATTATACTAACCAATCGATTCGAATAATCAATCAGATAAGAATCGCGTACGTGTGAATAAACGAGATGAGGGGAAAGAGTAGAAAGTGGTAAGATTCGCCGTGGAACGAGAAGCAGGTCCGATGAAATTTATAATTTGCCGAAGTTCCTCTGGCATGGGCGATAATGGGGCCTGAGTTGCTTTGGGTCTAGCTTCGTTCCTTTTTAAGTTTTAAATAGTTTCGCGCGAGTTTTAATTAGGAAATTCATCCCACCACCCCATTCGCCTCTATTATGCTCAACCAACCCCATGAGCGGCGAGCGGCGACGACGGTAGTGGTGGCCGAGAGAGGTGATGGTTCATTGAAAGGGGCACAAAAAAAGCATGATGGTCATCGTTTTTCTATAGGTAGAGAAAATTATACGAACTTATAACGAGGCGAACTTTTCTCTGTTTGTACCGATCGCGTTATTATATTAATTATATAGTTCAATCGTAAAGTGAGTTTTTTCCTTTTTTATTATTTAGTTCTTAGAAAAAAAATCTTCAACCGCTTCCTTTGTATTAAGTTTTTTTTTTATAAGATCATAAACTTGATTCATAATTGTATACATATGAACATTTATAAATAACAATGATTTATTCAGTTTATATCTTCAAGTATCAAAACAAGTATTATTGATTTTTGCAAGAATCATCTTGCAATGATTCGTATTATTTTTATTGCGTGTCATTTACTTACTTATATAATATAATTACATAGAATAAAAAATATTTATGAATAACAATTTATTCAGTTTATATCTTCAAGTATCAAAACAAGTATTATTAATTTTTGCAAGACTCATCTTGCAATGATTCGTGTTATTTTTATTGCTTGCTATTTACTTACTTATATAATATAATTACATAGAATAAAAAACGTAATATTATAATACGTATATATTATAATTTGTTTTGCAAAGTCTACTTAATTGTTATGTGTATAAAAAAGAAATTTTATTATTTTAGTTTTTTCATAAGTAAGAGATAGAACAGATATTTATGTACTTTATACAATTTTATATAAGTAAAAAATGTTTTATAACTATCACTAAAGAAAAAGATTTTATGTATGCTAAAACACACAAATAATTACGAATAGTTAAAAGGTGAATCACAATTTTTTTGAGAAATTAGCATTGAAAGAGTTTATTCTTCAAACATGTTTTTCAGGTTTATGTCATATCAGATAGAGATTATGTACACACATTGAGGAAAATCAAAACTCACGTTCTGGATTACTCTGAGAAACTCGATCCAATAAACAGAGAGACGGAAAACCAAAACGTGCAGAACGTCTTCATTGTATTCCGCGTGGCCGGTAGCATCGATCGCCGTACTTTTTGCCTTTCCCCTTTCGCTTTGATACGACCCGGCTTGAGAAGCATCATTCCCTTCCCCCCTTTGTCCCCCCCTGTCCATAGCAACTCTCCCTGGCTATAGAGTCTCCCCCCGACGACCCCTGCGCTGCAGCAACCATCCCTCCGGCAACCCCATTCGCCGTTTACTTTATTCTTATCTAAAATACTGGAGGAGGCGAAGGTGGTTGCGTCCCTCGCTCTTTCTTCCCGCTTTTCCGAGTCTCGCCTCGCCACTACTCTCCCTCCTCGTCCACCCCCCAACAGCACCCGCGGTCTTTCTTCCCTCGGGCTGCTCGAGAAGGTGGAGGTGACCCACCTCCACCTTCAACTTCGTCTTCTCTCAAGGAGCGGAAGGAGCAAAAAGCTCAGAAAGAAGCAAAAGAGAGGCGGGAGAGATTTGACTTGGTAGTGGGGAAGCTCGCGATCATTTTTAGAGGTTTGTTTGCCCTCGCAGCTCGCGGCGGAGATTGCACGGAAAGTAGAGGGGTCAGATATAATACTGTATATTTAGATACTTGGCGCGCTCTCTCTCTCTCTCTCTCTCTCTCTCTCTCTCTTTCTCTTTCTTTCCCTCTTTCGACGATATACGTCGGCGTGTTCATTAAATCTTTAATGTAAAGTAACGACGTAGCTCATCATACGTTAACTTAAAAAAAATATATCAAAAAGAAATATAATTTTTTTTGTAAATATATATGAATAATAGAAAATATTAAAAAAAAAGTATTGCCGTACGCGATCACATGCATAAATTATTTGGAAAATCTGTTATTACGAAATTTAATACGGTAAAAATTCTGTATAGTAAATTTTATTTCGTTGACAGATCGTCTATAACGAATGACATAAGTGTAACATGGGCTGTATAACAAAAAATTTATGTCTTAGATAAAATATAACTCTATCGAGTCACCGTAACGATTTACGCATTTTTCCCTTTAGGTGATAAAACAGGATTGCGCCGTTTCCATGGTGGGTGGCAATTAAGGACTTTCGGGCTATATTCTCGGCCATCCCTTGCCTTTTTACGACTGGACCGATCCTAAACCTTCTCGCTCAACCACTTCTCGTTGTATCCTCGTGTTCTCCAGTGACTTTACGAGGCTGCCCTCCGGAGTCATTCTTTATCGCCACGCCTGCACTTTTGAAAAGTAAAAGTACCGTACGGTGACTTAAAATTACCAACTTTTTAATATCCTGCGATCTACGTTTGCGTGAGCAGTTACTTTGTAAGATTTAAAAATACTATAGTGTCTGTGCTTAATTAAAAGTATTTTCTTAAATGTGCCTTTTCATGTGTTATATTTCACAACTATTCCCAGTTACATACTAATTATTTATTTCACTTTTTGTGTTGATTCCATTACATATGGAATTACAAAAAATAAAAAAGTTGTTTTGTATATTGTAATTCCTTTGTGGAGTCTTTACATTTACATTTAAGAAAGAAACATTCTTATTTAAATCTCTTTATATAGAGATACACAATAAAATAATTCTGTGACTTATGTAATCAACTAATTATATATTTATTTATTCTATTTATAAATCAATTTATTTATTAAATTTACTTAATAATTAACTATTTCTATTAATTACTACTATTTCGTAGAATCATTGTTGAGCTTACTGCGGAGGAATGTCTTTTTCATATAAATATATAATACATACGTATTTAATGAGATAATAAAGGATATTTAAAAATATTTGGAAATATTCTTCTGCTTTAAGATTGTTCAACTTCTTTAAGAATTATGCGCATATATTATATTTTACATACAAATGCACACAATTATATTAAAAGAATATGTTTGCATATCTTTATTTCATTATATGCTCCGATAATGTGCCACGGTCATCATATAGAAGAACTGGTATTTTCTAAGCTATGCTTTCAAGCGAAACTCTAGCAAAGGCGCAGGCTGCTTTGTACAACCTCTGAAAGAACCACTGATTAGAAACAAACTCAAAAAATTTACCGAAAAGGCTTCCGGGTGCCGTTGCAAAACCTGTTTTACGATAGTCGAATTTTCAACCCTTCCTCTTCCGCCTTCGGCCCCTTTGCATCGACCCCTCTCGCCCTTTTGGCCCAGTAACCTCTGGGGTAAGAAATTATCGGACTCCTGAGAAATATTTTAGACCTGCGCTCGCAATAAGATTGTACAAGAAATAGCTATTTATTTTGCTTTTATCAGAAAAATAATTTAATAAAAATCCTTGAATAGCGAATCTAAATATGAAGTAAATCTTGAAAAGTTTTATATTTTATAGCGCATATTAATTTTAAATAGCTACATTCTTATACTTACAAAACATGTTTTTTGTTATATTTTATCTTATTTACTTTTATTCACTTGATTAGATTGTTTATATTTAACATGAGGTCAGTATGAGATTATTTAATTCAAAAATGCGCGATTGCAAAAAAAACCGTGGAAATATGACTAGTGCAAAGTTTATTTGTAGCCTCAAACGACGTAAAAACAAAGCTTCTTAAATTTATGGTACAATTAAAAAGTCTTTATTATTTTCTCAGTGACGCCGCATCGCCATCTTTTGTTTTTGCCCTCTGCCTTGCCTTATGATGTCATAATTTATCCAGCCGACGTCCTCTCTCGACTATTGTCCCTTTCAAGACATTATCAAAGGGACGAGATCTTTGCTCATCCTTCCATTTCGTAGACACGGAATAGCGAGAGATTTATAACCTTTTTTTTAAGAATCGATTAATCATTGTCACCATAATTACGACGAGTTCATGTAAAAATAATATTAAAAACTTGATAACTACTAATATAGCTGCAATTGTCATGAAAATTAATTAATATATATGCAACTACAAATTGTATCTAATAATATAATAATATAATAATATACTTAAAAAAGAGAGAAAAAAAACACTAATCTATTAAATACGTTATGGTCTTACAACAAATCAATTTTTTGATCATCATAACAAGTCTATCGAGGTATTGTCAATGCAAATGTTCAGAATCATACACGCAATCGATATCTAAATAAATATACATAAATCTCAATATGTGCACATGTTTTAAATCATTGCGGTTTTGACTATTTTATTTTCAAAGATTTTAATGTAAATACTATACATCAACATTTAATCTTAAATTTTTTTTCTCTAAGCAAGATATAAGAGACTAATAAAAATAAAAAGGTAATCATATCAAATTATACGAATCGAAAAGACATAAAATATCTTTTAATGAGACCGTACCGATAACATTTATTTATATCAAAACCGATTTACTGTAACAATAACATTTATTTATTTATTTATCAAATATATAAATCAAGCAATTCATTATAATTTACCGATGGAAAATGCAAATGTCTCTTAATTAATGCGGATAGGAAACCAATAAGCTTTTTGTTCTTAGTAGAATGCTTTCAATACAGGCGATCGGCATATAATCGAAAAGCTAAGCGACGGGAAAATTGCGATCGGAGGGTGACCAATCGTCCGTGAAAATTGAAAAACTATTTCGATCTATAGCGTTCGCATAGTGAGATACCCCGGAGTTTACCACGTTACTCCCACATTTAGTCCTGCAATTGACTCTCCTTTAATCCACTATGTTACTCGCTGCAGTGTACTTAATTCCACAGGCGTACTATTATTATATTATATATTCTCAATTATTATAAAGCAATCAACGGACAACGAACATTAAATTTTCACATTCTACTCATCTCACGCACCTTGTAATAGAAATAGTAATCCTACATATGCAAAGATGTTTAAGTTTTTCTCCTCAGTATAATATTTACCATACATTATCTTTGAAGCATGTTACGTTTGACATAATTGTAACGTTCATAACGACATGCATAATTAATAATGAAACCCTGAGCAATACGTGATCGGAAGAGCACTGATTGCGTCATCTGCGTATGTTATATTATAAACGCGCGCGAAATGATACAACTATTATATTATCTAAAAGCGCATATATATTTAAAATATCTTTACGCGCAGAGGAAGAAGAAGGGAAAACGACACTCGTTACATTCGGAACAAAAGGATCCTCTACGAACAGCTGCACAGTATATCGACCTTTCGTCGGGAATTTTCGAAGCAGGCCCGTTCACATGCGATTGGTCAGGTGAGATTTGCATACCGGTCAAACAAGATAATATTTCATGGCCATGTATGTTCGCTGAAAACATGTATATATACCGGATATCTATCAATGCATGTTCGCGATTCAATTTAATGTCCGGTCGTCCTTCTAAAGAGTTAATCGCTCAAACAAGAGATAGTGCGACGTATAATAATGTTTGTCACTCGTCGAAAGCGTGCAATTGCAAAGCGATAATTGCTAAACATTATTCATCTCACCTGGATTATGTTCAAGAATTGCATATCACATTTAAAGATGAGCATTAAAATTAAAATATTCATATTCAACTACATACATCACAGAAATTAATTATGCAAAAAAATATCTTCTTTCTTACTAAAAATACTTAAAAAAATTACAAAAAAATATCTTCTTTAACTTGAACAATTCGGTGTATAAATTCGAAAAGATAAAACACATTAAGCACAAAACAAGAAATGTTTTGTATGGGAATCCTGTTTATTATATGGAATTCCCTGTCTTTCTTGCATCTATTATTAAAATAATTAACAATTTAATTAGCTTAAATTTTGTCTAGTTTAAATTAAGAGTTATTTTTTTACAAACTTTTTACGAATTATTTAAATGTTATGATGAAGTTTATAGTCGGCCACTAATAAATCGTGTTTATGCGTCTTGGAAAATCATGCTCGCCAGCTGATCTCAGACATGACGTCCTATGTTCATATACGTAGCTTCACATGCTACGTTTATATCCGTAATCTAATACCTCCTTGATCGTGAATCGTGCGAGGTTGAACGATAGGCGAATTAATTAAATTCCAGCGTGCGGCAAGCCTTCGGCTCGTTTCGCGTAATCGTGCATTTCGTCTCATTAGCACGATCGTTAAATTATCCAAAATTCGGAGAGTAAGTATATTGTAAATATTGCGTTCAGAAGCGTCGTTTGACATCGACATCTATCGTGCACAAGCAAAAAAAGTTCATTTTATTTATATTTATATATTATTATATATATTCATTTTTATTTTATATAACTATATATATGTGGTTTCAGTTTCTGCGACATTTCTGTTCATACTTTGTATTACTAAATCTTTAATTATATCTTTCAGTTGCTCGCGGCTGTGTATATATGAATATACACATAACAAATTTTATTAATTTTCGTGCAAAACCATTGCCTTATTTATTTCTGCGACATTTTCCACTGTTATATTTATTTGCCCGACGACTTCTACTATGTTATTGATTTTCGTAATATTTCACTGATCAAAATAAGCTACAGCCATTCGACCATTTTAATTAGTTATCGAGAAGTCACAGGTATCGTTTATTCGTCTTGTCAATTAATTAAATGGTCCTCACATAATTTTGCATACTTTACTTACAAAACAATTAGATTATCAAATGCAAAAGCAAATAATTGATTGTCGAGCTGCAAACTGTTTCTTTGTCAATGGATTAATGATACAATGAATAATCAATAAAAACAATCATTGCTACTGCAAACTTACAAGTAACTAATCACTCTTGTTAATATTATACATTGATAAAATATTAGAACAAAATGAAACTCAAAAGGTTTAAATATATTTTTTTATCTTTACATTCGTGTACAAGAAAGTAATTTAAAAAAATAATTAAAAAATAATATTACAACTCATTATTTCCAAAAAATAAAAGCCCTTTAAATTATTCTTTTTCGCAGGAAAAAAATTTATATAAAGACCTTCAAAGAGATACAAAAAAGAGCAACATCGGCAATTTTCACATATATTTCCGGTCGTTTCCGTTTACAAATCGGCGGATCCGCTGCAAATTTTTGCATTCGACTAACATGCAAGAAAATAAGAAAGATCCGCGGAGAAAATAGGAAAACAAAACTCGACTCACGATTTCTTGCATACCTTTCGCATTACTGGCCTCATCCTCTTCACTTTGTCCTCGTTCGCCTCTTTCCTTCTCGTCCACGAGCTCCCTTCCTTCCCCCATCAGGTTCGTCTCTCCCTTTCTCCTCTTCTATTCTTATCTCCTTTTTCCTTCCTTTCGACTCGGTGTTCCTACCTTCCATTGTTGTTGCAATAAAAACAAAGATCTGAAGGCGTCTTTACCATCTCGAACCGGGGAAGATGCCGGTCAATATGCTTGGGAAAATTAAAAAGGAATATCATCTACAAACACAACAATAAGAATAATATTTTAAACATACAAAAAACATATATAAAATATCTCAATATATATAACTTTTCGAATTTTATTATATTTTTTGAAGAGCAATTAAATCACACAATGAATTATTATTTATAAACAAATAAATATTAAAGGAATAAATATTAAAAAATAGAGTCGATAATTGTTCGTTTCTCCATACACATATTTTCTCAAATTATGTTTTTCAAATTATACTTTTATCATTCGATTCATGTCGAATGAAGGATATTGGTCAGATTCTTCTCGGTGACCGCCCCTTTCTTCGATCTCTAAAAATATTCTCAGCCATTTTTCGCCCCCACCAACGCAATTCGCCCTTCGAAAGAAAAGCAGTAAAGTCGCAGTAAAGGTGGGAGAAGTGTAAGGGGTAAAACAATGGAAAAAGTTTCGCCATCTTTAATTTCATCCCTATACGTCTTACCGAGGGTAGGAGGCGAATGGCTAACTGGTAGAAAAAAAGAATAAAATAAGATCAATATATAAATTCAGTTTGACAACTATTTTTGTGGAGTTTTTGCAAATAGCATATATTATACTACATATAATATTTCAATAAAATATATGTTAAAAATAATCGTGTTTTTAATACACGGTAAAAAACATTTTGTATTTTTGTTGAAATTTTCTTGTGTAGCAATTTTTGTGTTAAATTTTTAACATACTCTTATGTTAATATAACATACTGTCGTTATGTTATTTTAACTTTTCTGCATTGTGAATTAATATATTCACCGTTTCTAAGAGTTAAAACAACACAATAACAAGTAAATCTTACACTAATTCACATTTTTGTGTTAATTTTTTATATATTATTTGTGTTATTTGTTTACATATTTGTCTTTTGTTAAATTAACATTAAAATTAGAGTGGATAAATTGGGACACGAGCAATAAGTGGGACACGAGTTAAATTTAACACAAAATTTTTTACCATGTATCATAAATATTTATACATATAATTATTAGATCCTGAAAAAAATAGATTGCTATATTATTAAAATAAATAAAAATCATGAATGATAATACTTTTATTTCATATATTATAATTTTAACACTTTTGATTTATATGTTTGTTTTTAATGCATTTTTAATTCAAATATATATGGTAATACATATATACATACTAATTTTAATTAATTCAGCAATCTCTATTAATTATTCTTTTAAAATATTACCGATAAACACTTTTCAGATTAAAGATTGTAACCGATGATTAATTGTATCTTAATTGTATCTACTTAACTGTACCTACAAGAAGACCTTTGATTAATATACCTTACGTATTCTGCGACACGATCAAAATCAACAGGTTTAGGTCGCAGGTGCTAGATGGAGATGGCATCATTTCAAACAACCAACAATACATGCATACTGAATTATTGTACAAAATATTATTATTCCTTAAATTTATTGTTTAACAAATAAATTAAAATAATTTTGTTTATGTCATATAATTCATTGATACGGAAATAATTCTAATACCAGTGCAGCATCATTGTCCTTATCGTTCGTCGTCACAGTTGCGAGGAAATGATACGATAAAGGAGAGCAACATATCTTGTGACAGAATAGTAATTATTGAAATTCGATTTTTATTGTTTTTGATAACTATTAATTCACTTGAAATTCGATTTTAAAATAAATTTCGCTTGAAGTAAAGTATAAAGTAGACACGTTTTACTTTTGTTTATTCTTCTAGACAAAGATCTTCTAGAATAGAGAATTCGCTATCTTGAAGAGTTTAATTTAAAGATTATTAAGCATTAATCAAATGTCATATTTGAGAATAATACTATTTTATTAAAAATATACATTCTATTGTAGAAGTCACTGTTAGTTGTAACCTTTTATCATTGATAGTCGTTACTTATTTTTATATGATATGGGTTAGAGAAACAATTCAACATTCAAAAAGTTAATCAAGATTATAAATATTTGAACAAATATAAAAATTTGCGAATAATTACATCGATGATTAAGGGGGGGGAGAATCAAGTAAACGATCATTTTTTGTTATTGCTTAGAAAATTCATTTAATATCTGGAGAATGTGTTCTCAAAGCGGTAAGTCGAAGTTCAAAGTCTAAGTGTCCCTACGGAGTCATTAAAGTCATTAAACGTCGCCGGCGCCGAGCGCTAAAATGCGCTAAATAAATAAAAAAAAAAAAAAAAAAAAAAAAAAATAGCGGCTAAAATGGATGATTTTACAGAGGAGGAAGACTTATTATATGGCCCTGGCATCGCAGACTAAGCTTACATTAGCCGTAAGTCCCCTTAAACACTACTTTTCTGTACCGAAAACTTTAAACGCGTTTTTCTCAAAACGTAAAATTTCACGCGCCGTGCAGTGTAGCACCTACAATTTTTAACCGATCGTAACGAGTTTTAGCATATATATTCTTTAACTTATTGACCTTTGCATGAACCTAAAAGTTTATTAAACAATTAATAATAAACATTGTTTTTGCCATTTTTTTATAAAAGAAAAAGGTAACTTTTTTCTCAAAATGGTCCTGAATTTTTAATTTTCGATTTTTTTTTTAAATTTAGGTTCATGCAAAGCATATGAACGCATTTTAACGAAAAAACTTTGGTTTTTTTATTTTAGTTAATTAGAGCTACCTGAGCGTTGCACAGCGCAAATCCGAGGAGTCGACTTCAAGCAGCTACTGCGCCGCCATTTTTAAATTTTTCAACATAAAAAAATTTTTTTTATATACCTTAAATCATGAATATTATGATGTACTTTGATCCGATTTTATAAATCTTTCCATCTGTTTAAAAAAAATTCGGGAAAAACGGCCGTTTATTTGACCCTCCCCCCTTAAATAATTCTACCTACCACTTTTTTTGTTTCTCTTCCTTCCCTATTCGATCGTAACATGCACACTAATTAACCTAGCAAAAAATCCACGTCTCATCATTAATTACGTCATATATAATAGTATGTACAATATACATAGGTATAAAGTGTTATTTAACACATTTCAAACATATCTGTTGATAAAACCTTCATCCGATTTTTGTATTCAGATTCTATTTATTTCATTGTACTTACGTTATATTGAATCATAATGTCAGAATTAAAAATGCGTTCCTTTTTACATAATTAATACATCAAACGAAGTAATTTTCTTACGCGCTATCATATTCCATATTACAAACTATTAAAATATAACAAAGGTTTTCTTTTTAGCTCAATTAATAAATAGTTGTAAATTTTAATCATTTACTAATAAAGTTTTATTTTCACTAAATATGTAATTGCATTAAATAATGCATACATTTAATGTGAAACAATGTAAAATGGAGTTTTTGATATATTTGCTAATCTGTATTATTAAACTAATTACGATATAAAATTAATTTATTTTGATATTTATTTATTAAAAACGTTTGATATTTATTTATTAAAAACATATATTTGGAATAATTTATTTACAATATTTTGTAAAGATGCAAGAAAAAAGTTTACATAATTTTTCACTTTTGACGACAAAATTCGATATAGTTGTAAATAGAAACTTTAATGTATATTGCTACTATGAATGAATAAAAAAAATTATTCTATCGTGTTTGTGTAAAAATATGTACGAACGGTAATTCCAAACCACTTCTATGTTACATAAGACTTATAGCAAACATATTTACTACTAGTCTATATTCGAACAATGATACAGTTGTTACGAAGTACATGATTATCCTCTTATATAATTTATATTTGAAGGACGTGTTAATGACACACTATTATAGCCACATAGCAAACATAATTAAAATCATGAATACATATTTAAATATATATATTTAAAATATAATATTTAACTTATTTGAAAAATTGTTTTATCCGCATAGTAATAACATGTAAAGTTACAAAATAATTTGATCTATTAAAAAATTGTTGCCGTAATAATATTATATCATAAATGACGCTTTATTATAAATTAGGCAGTGCATTTTTTCGGAAATTACTTCGAAAAAAAACAGATTTTTTACGATCGTAAAATTTAAATAAAACATAATTAATAAGTTTTGATTATATATAGATATTATATATATATATATATATATATATATATATATATATATATATATATATATATACATATATATATATATATATATATATATATATATATATATATATATATATATATATATATATTGATTTTTTTAATATATTGATTATATTATATATAAATATTAAAAAATGCATAATTATGATTTAGAGTGATCATAACATGAGGATCAACTTTAGTAACAAATGGGAGAACAAAAACAATGAAAATAGTTTATACAATATATCTTATCTCATCTTGTTTCAGAGCCATTCTTTGACAATGTGCAGTTGCTTACCTTTGGCTACATTATATTCGGCAAGTCTATATCTCAAGCATATATCTGGTTTAAATACTTATTCATTATTACTTCTAACTTATAACAAATTAATAAAGATTAGCAAGTTTATTAAGTACTCTTAAAAAAACGAACTGATATAAATACACTTAATCAGTAAACTTTGTAAAATCAATAAAAACTTGATTTATTTGCAAATTACAGTCCTCGCAGTCAAATACATTTTTTATGTATTTATTATTTGCTATCTTGTTTCTCATTTTTTTCGATTGGTTGTCCTTCACTTATTCAACTATCATCAATTTCTGTATCATTATCCGAATATAAACTAGTAGTAAATATGTTTGTTATAAAAGTCTTATGTAACATAGAAGTGATTTGTAATTACGATTCGTACATTTTTTTTACAAAAACACGATGGAACAGTTCTTTTTATTTATTTATAGTAGCAATATACATTAAAGTTTCTGTTACGAGATACATGATTAGCCTCTTCACAATATATCTTATCTCATCTTGTTCCAGAACCATTCTTTAATAATGTGCAGTTGCTTACCTTTAGTTACATTATATTCGGCAAGTCTATACCTCAAGCATATACCTGGTTTAAATACTTATTCATTATTACTTCTAACATAACAAATTAATAAAATTTAGCAAATTTATTAAGTACTCTTAAAAAAACAAACTGATGTAAATACACTTAATCAGTAAAATTTGTAAATTCAACGAAATCAAGAAAAGCATTATTTATCAAGCCAAAGATGGCCGTTTCGAATACTTTTAATAAAGATAAGTAGCTGCATACATTATTGGAGCATAAAAATGGCTATAACTCTCAAATAAAATAAAATAGAATGCAAGTTCGTATGAATTATTTTCACTGTAGGCCTTATGCGTCACTGAAGTAAAGCCACATGTCATACATTGATGCAATTACTATGCGTTAATACTTAGTTTATCTGCAAATTACAGTCCTTGCAGTCATATACGTTTTTTTTACGTATGTGATTATTTGCTATTATACCTGCTATATTTTTGCCGACTGGTTGTCCTTCATTATTTTAACTCTCAATTTCCGTGTTATATATATAATGTTGCTTTTTATCAATTAACATGCACATATTTAATAAAATCTGCTTATAAAATTATAAATTTTCCAATCTATTTATCAAAAAACTGTACATGCATAAAATTTTTAACATGAAAAGTGAGAAGTTGCGTGAAAAAGAATTAACTTAATTAACGCCAAATTTATTCAAAAATTCTGTATATAAATTATTTTTCTACGTTTCAAATCTTTTATGTCCACATTGCGCCTCTTACTTAATTTTATCTTAAGTTTATTTTAGTTCAAGGCTAACGAAAGTGTACATTCTCCACAAGATTCGTTGGCAGAACAGGACCAAAATACAATGTTTAGAACAGGTTTCACGAGATTTGTCCCGACCGGCACTATATGCAGATATTCGCGAAGCATAAGTCGGAGATCAAGGAGGAAGGATTGCTTCGTATGCATCGGCGGGAGTAGGTTGCCGATGGACGAATGAAATGTGAAGTGCTCAGCCACCTTGCAACTGTCACTCAAGACACATCGCGCGCTCCGACAGATAATAATAAGTTAATATAAGCACATCAATCAGTTGCTCATTCATCGAATTCGAGTCTTCAGTCGTTGCGTCGACAAGAAGGCGTCTTTCTTTTGTAATTTTAATCGAATATTTTAATTATAATCAGTGGTTCCTCGGTATTTGCTTACTTTGTATTACTGATTACCCGAGTATTTAACCTAATGTCAGTTACATAAAAAAACAGTTTTTGATTTAAAGGTTTCCAAGTTCAACAAGATTCTCGATAACAAGTAGTAGGAATATAGCGGCAGGACGTCGCAAAGACGTCGGTGGAATCTTCAGTGTACGGTAAGTTCATTTATCCATTAATATATCAAGTAAATCAAACTTGCAAGAATAACGTGAATCGAAAATAAAAAAAAAAAAAGTTAGATAAGAAAAAAAGTAAAAACGCAATTTTTTATATTCCATATAAATTTGTGCATCACTAAAATCGATTTTATACAATTATCATGTATCATTTTAAAAATTTAGATAAAAAAGTTAGATAAGAAAAAAAGTAAAAACGCAATTTTTTATATTCCATATAAATTTGTGCATCACTAAAATCGATTTTATACAATTATCATGTATCATTTTAAAAATTTGTAAATATATTCGACTCAATTTTTTCAAATAAATCTTTAAACAAAAATGTCACCATTTTCTTTGATACGCATCTTTTTGATGTTTTTGTTAATTTTTTTATAGTATATGTATTTTAATTATTTCGCAGTAGTTTATAACCTTTTTTTTGTAATCTACGTACGATTACTATTTTTTTCATGTATTAAAGTAATTTTTTCCATTCGAATAAATAAATAATTACATTTATTTATTGTTATAATGATTCTAATGTTAAAAACAATCTTCTATCTTTTTATTAAAAGAGAGAGAAAGAGGAAAAGAGAACAAAAGTAAAACTTATATAATATATAGATCAAAGATATATAAATATATATATATACATAAAGCAAATGACAAATAAATTTCCAAAATAAGATATGATAAGAGGTTTTTACTTATTTTCATTGTAATCATACTGCGTAAAATTTACTTGGTCATAAATTTTTAGTATCATATAGCGTTTATGTACAATCTTCAGAGATTAAACATTATTTCATGTGCGTGTGTATGTTGATATACATTAATTTAACACATATCAATAGTAATTTATTTTATCAAATATACAATTTATTGTTATTATTTATGAATATATAATCTTTTTTTTTCAATGTACACATATCATACTACAAATGTGGTGTCCAAATTACTTGATAAACTGAATGAAATATTCAAAATATATAAAGTGCAAAGTTCAAAATAAAATTATTCTTTTTTTCTGAGCTGATCGAGTATTTTTTCCTTTTCATTTTTATCTTTAATTTATTATAATTTCGAATCTCTGTTATTACCTAGTATTATCTGTGTGAATTTTTCTTTTTTGAATGAGTCATTACTAGAAAATGACCTTCTTTATTAGGTCTAGACCTAGATTATTATTCAAGATTCTAGTTAAACTAGTTCTAGATCTAGATTTAGTTTGTTTTACTAGTCAATAACATCTTCAACTTAAACTTAAAGAATAAATAATTTAGCATTTTTTTAACACTTTTTTTCTCTTATATTTCTTCTACTTTGTTATTACTGTCAATATAAAATAATTCACTGTTGATTTAAAATTATAACAAACATTAATAATACAAACGCCAAAAAAAGAGATATTCTACAAACGACAAAAAAAAGAGATAAACTACAAACGAGAAAAAAAGAGGAAACACTATATTGTTGAACATACATAGAAATGCAATAGTTTCTCGAACAAATTAATTCTCGCAAGTGATTAAATTAACATTGTCTGAAAGGTTATTGCAAGAAAAACGGACTCGTCGACCTTGCGAAAAGGTTCGGTGTACTTGCGAAGGACTAAAATGCAACATCGACTAATGTTCGACATTGAGAGAACAAAGAAACATTCTTAAGAGATCGGAAAATTATTATTAAATTTTCTCTTTAATTATTATTTAATTATTAATATTTTCTCTTATACATCTCTTCAAATATAAAAATCAGGTTATAATTTTATTTAACTTTCTTATCAAAAAGAATATTTTTCGACGATCTAACAAGATATTCAAAATTATATCTTCTTAATATATATATGATAATTTCTTTAACATTTTGTTAATATTGTTCTCTTTAATTATTATTAAAGTTCTATAGAACTCAATTTACTTGAAAAAAATAAACATACAATTCCATTAATGAGAGAAAAAAAATAGATTAAAGAGATAAGTGATTAAGATTATATCCTATAATAATGACTAAACTGATAATTATCAGCAACATTAATAAAAAAATTATAATTAAATATATAATATTTGCAAATTGGAATTTTAGTTATTTAATAAAACATTGTTTCGCATGAAAATGCAAATAAACAAGATTTATAAGTAAAAAATATTTTGAGATTAAACATAAAGATATTTCTTTTTTAATGTGTTTTTAACCATTAAAATAAAAAATATCTTTATGTTTAATCTCAAGATATTTTTAACTTATAAATCTTGTTTATTTGGACTTTCATGCAAAACGACGTTTTATTAAATAATTAAAATTCCAATTTGCAAATATAATCTTTTCAGTCATTTATTTTAAATTCCAATATACAAATCAATTTTTTTGCAACATATTGCAATAGATATGTATAAATAATTTTTAAAAAATTTATATTTTTTTGAAGCGTTAAAAAATTTTTTTCTGCCTTTCATGTGTGTTCTACAATTTTACGTAATAGTAATATGAGTTATGTCGCCAATTTTGGCTTCTTCCTTGGCTTTCATTATAGTTAATTATTGTTATATAAGAAAGATAATGCATCACAATTACTTAATTGTGTAAGAAACGTAATGCATTGCAACTAATTATTGATATGTAAAAAATATAACTGCGTTACTAGTTAATGATAAAAAAATAAAATAATGATTGTTTTAAAACATTCATAATAAATTGATTTGAATAAAAATCTATATCAAAGTACAGCAAAGAAAATGAGATACGCATTTATTATATAAACATATATATGTATCTCTACAAGAGCATGTTTATAATGCCTTTTTGTGAAATAAAGTTATATCGCGTGCAAGACGTTATATAAAATACTAAAAATAATATGCGTAGAAACAGAAAAAATGTAATGCTCAAATTTACATCACAATTAGATCTGATTAGAAAAGACAAATAATAATACTAATAACAACAATCAATATTTTGTTATACGATATTAGTGTCGTAACATATAATATGTTGAATAGTGGAAAAAATAATGAAATTGTTTGCAAACAAATTATATTATTATTAGAAAATTAGAGTCTTATTTTGTCATCCTTCTCAGAGATTTGCTAATGTTCTAAAATTATATTAATTTATTTATTATAAACTTTTTTATTTTCTAAAAATATTATCTTTAAAAAAACATTAATGATCAAATTGGTCATAATAGAATAAATATATTATAGATCAGAATAAGATCAGGATATAAAAATATAGATCTCTTTTTAATAATCCAGATAATACGTACGTTTAAAAGACATCTCGAAGATATTTTAAAGTTATCTTATCTTTTTAGATATGTTTAAGATGTCTTTAGATGTCTTAATATTTATCTGTATATATATTCTCTAGGAATTTAAATAATACTTTTTAATCCAATAATATGTAATATGATATATGGCTTTAATTTAAGAATGCATGTGACATGTTTAGCTATTAACTTTCAATAAGTAAATATTTATTGCTGTTGTATAAAACAATATTTAATAAATAACTCGATATTTAATAAATTATATCCGTCATATGTAACGATGAATTGAATTATTCTTGTGAGAGATATCGTGCGTCATCAAATAACATGTCAAAAATTTCATTCTTTGTAAATTTGAATGTAAATATAATAATATAATATTATTGTATTGCAGATGAAGAAAGAACAAGTTGCGGAATTTGATTGAAGCAAGAGTTGCTAAAAATCACGAACACTTTTGAAAATTATTACGTAGGAGATAAGATAAAACACAAAAACATTTAATTTGCAAAATAAAAGAAAAGCTCATTTCAGAATATTGCAAAAGTAAATATTACGATATAATATGATACGACATACGATATGCAAAGTGTAAAGTAAAATGAATATTGTATGAGAAATCGCACTGTTAAATGGCATATTAAAACAAATTATTAGAGACTCGTTTGTGTATGTGTATGTAGAATAGTGATGGTGATATTAATTGTGCAGATTGCAAGATATTTTGTATTTATACGAAGTACAAAGTTACAGAAAACGATAAATTATACTTCCCGTTATTGTATCTATGATTATTGAAACAAAAAGAAAACATTTTGAAACCAGGGCTTGACATAAATCTTCCAAGTGTAACTGCTACACAATAATCGTGCCGCGGACGTATCATCGCGTATGTATATATTACATAAATGATAAATTATTCATTTAACAAGAACAAACGATATCTCTGACGATAAGTGTGGGTTGGTAAACATATAAAGAAAGCGCATGGTAGATAGAGGCAAACGGAAAAAATTTCTCGTAAGGTCAATTAAATCAAAGCCATGTCTCAATATAAATCGAACTCGCTGAGGACTCGAATGATCGACATCGAATTCAAGGATCTGTCGTACAAGATCCAGATCGGATATAAGAAAGAGAAAAAGGAAATTTTAAAGGGTCTGAACGGACTCTTCAAATCCGGAGAATTGACTGCCATCATGGGAACATCTGGTGCCGGTAAGTCCACGCTGCTCAACATTTTAAGTGGATTACAGCAGGGACGATGGACGGGAAAAATCGATTACATCGGCAATCAGGGTAAACAAAATTTGAACAGACACAAAAAGGACTCGTGTTACATCCAGCAAACGGACTGCCTATACGATCTGATCACCGTTGAAGAGAACATGATGATAGCGGCCTATGTGAAGATTGGCAACGTAACGCATATGTTCAGGCAGATGTTGGTCAACAACATCTTGAAGAGGCTAACTTTAACGACGGCAAAGGACACGAGAGTCAATCAGCTTAGTGGAGGACAGAAGAAGAGACTTAGCATTGCTCTGGAACTGATCGGTAATCCGCCGATAATGTTCCTGGACGAGCCGACGACCGGTCTGGATTCGCTAGCGTCCTTGCAGTGCGTGTCCGTGTTGCAGACTCTAGCGAAGAATGGTAGAACAATCATATGTACCATTCATCAGCCTAGTGCCGCGATTTATCAAATGTTTGATCATATTTATCTGATAGTCGATGGTCAATGTATATACGCTGATACGCCCGCCAACACGATAAGCTATTTCGCCCAGCAAGGTTTTCAATGTCCCAAATATCACAATCCTGCGGATTACATGCTGGAGGTAGTCACCGGGGAATACGGAGATTATCAAGATCAGCTAGTTATGGCAGCTAAACATTATTTCCAGAGAACCGTGACGCCCTTAAAACTGCGCATGTTCAAGGAAGCATCCTTCGATGAGCAGAATGCAAAAGTGCTTTCAAAGATAAAACCACCTTCTGAGCTGATTAAATTCATAGTACTCTTACGTCGTTGCATACTGCTATTGTATCGAGATTGGACGATGATTCACCTCAAAACAATCCTCCACTTTCTCGTGGCTATTTTGTTGGGCTTATTATTCGAGCATTCTGGTGACGACGGCAGTAAGACCATTAGCAATTTCGGTTATCTGATTATAAGCGTATTGTACATGATATACACCACTATGATACCGGCCGTGTTGAAGTTTCCCTTGGAAATGGCTATTTTGAGGAAGGAGCGCTTCAATAATTGGTACCAGCTCAAGACTTACTACCTGGCTACCCTAGTGATCACTGTACCGTTGCAGATATTGTTCAGTCTTATTTACGCGAGTATTTCTTACGTGTTAACCAGTCAACCTATGGAATGGAACCGGTTCTTCATGTTTCTACTCATCTTAGCCTTAACAAGTTTCGCCTCGGAAGGCGTAGGCTTGGGTCTGGGTGCAATTTTCAATCCCATTAATGGCACCTTCTTCGGGGCTATTACAGTTTGCGTAATGTTATGTCTAGCCGGCTACCTGATCTTCTTCAATCACATGCCAATGATCCTTTATTATATCAGTTACATGAACTACTTTAGATTCGCTTTCGAAGGCGTAGTACAGGCGATTTACGGTTATCATCGAGAAACCTTACATTGTCCAACTCACGTAGATTATTGCCATTTTCGGACACCATCAATTATACTAGAAGAGTTATCTATGTCCAAATCCATGTTTTGGATCGATGTTACTATACTGGTCAGCTGGGTCGTGATCATTCGGATTATAGTTTACATGTCATTAAAAAGAAAATTATCTAAGTTATGATAATAGTTATTGTTGACAGAAATTAGCAGTTCCTGATTCCTGATATCAACAAGTGAAATAATGCAACCATTGTTTTGCTTCTGTAAGTATTAGCTCACTTTTATATGGGAATCACTAAAAAGGAATGTTATTACAAAACATAACATTCTACAAGAACGTGCTCGCAGAATGTCAAATGTCAATATGGCTGTGACAATATAGTAGTTATATTTCGTTTCTTGTAATCAGCTTTACGTTAAGAAATTTAAAGATATTGGAGAAAATAGTGATAGTTTCTAACAAATATAATCAAGACGATGATTATACTAAATAAATTGTTATGAAACTTACGTGGAATAAAAAGTAAAAGTAACGCTTATAATTGTTTTTTTTTCTAACTTGATCTAATCGTTACTAAATCTGCGTGATAACATAGAACAAGTAGTACAAAAGATAAATTATAAAGCGATAACTATATTGTGAATGCCACATAGACGATAATACTTTCACATTCGTGCTAAATTTGACATAAATTGCGAGTAATAGTGGTTGTATTTCATGCGGTTATATTATAATTATGAAGGAAATTTCAATTATATTTCAATGTATTATCATATATAATTTATAATTTTTTTTTCAAGTTAGTTTACGTTAATAATTTTTCTAAAATTAATATGTGAAGATGTAGATCAATTGGTGCACACAAAAATCATATATGTATATCGTATCTTATAAATCTTATCAAATTATGAATTGTTTTCAAATATTAAATAACATTGGTCTAAAAAAAATGTTTTTGTTGCCATTCAATGATTTATAAATACATAGGCATAGGCTATCGTTCTATTTGTATCTATTGCGTACCATTATACGAATGTCGCGAATCATAATGTATTTTGTTTTGACTTATTAATATCACATATTAGAATAAAACAATAAGATTTATATGTACAATGCCACAAATTATTACTAAGAATGAATTAAATACATACATATTTCAATATATAATTAAAAGATACAGTAAAATAAAAAAAAATTTCCACTTAAACGTATTTTATGAAACGAGATTTTAAAGAACATTTAAAAAATTATAATTATATATATTGTTTAGCTGATATTAGCAATTCATGTTGTGCATGTAAATCTTAATTTTATAATAACTCTTTCAATGATTTTTTATACGATAAATTCATTTTCTCTTTTAAACGGTCATTAAATAAAATTATGGAACATATAATTTTCTCATATTTCTTAAAATTAGAAAGAAGAAAACGATAAATCGGCAATAAGTATCCAGCGAGTTATGTATAAGTCATATATGTACAAACGTAGGTCGTAAGTCAAAAACCACTGGCTAGAATTCGCAATAGAATTTCTTAACCATGCTTCGCAGCGGTCGAGAATGGTATTGAACATAAGACCACTAATATCGCGGTCGTGTAAATAATTTTGCAATAGTATTATATAAGACCGCACACACACACATATGTAAAGTGAGAGTTTAGAAATGATCAAATTAAAATTAGCCTTTTACCATCGATGAAATTGCTCACATCGTACGCAACGATGAATTACACAGTAATGAGATTGGGAACAATAATATATTCTCGTTAAACTCAATCTCGTAGATTAAATTAATAAGTTTATTTCCGTTTGCATTTTTATTCCCTCTTCGTAAAGAAATGATCATATGTGGCGTATGAAAATTGTAACGCGCTGATCTTGTCTTGTATAACATGAGGTACGAGAAATATAAAGTCCGAATTATGTGGACTCTACAAATGTTTGTATGTGTACTGCAATAGTTCATAAAGTATTTTCGTCATTAGTTAAGGACGATGAGCAAGTACAAATCGTGCTGTACTCGTTAATGTCTAAAAGTATCTACATATTGTGTATAATGTAGCTAATCGTAAAGTTTCTCTGTGTATAATGAAGTATAATTGAACTTAAATCAAAACGTATCGTAGGAGCAAAACGTAAAATGTAATGTAAATATTGTCTAAAATACTGAGAGTACAATATACAAATAAAATAACGAATGAGAAAGAAAAAAAAAGCAAATGTGATGGCAAATAATATATATCAGAATGATATATTAAAAGGAGAAAAAAAAAAAGTTTGACGGATCGCGTTAGGCGACACTGTGATTATGGAAAAAATGGCACATTTATTATATTAGTGTGATAGTAATATTAGTAATGATATAATTACATATTTTTTTTCTTTCTCAATCGATACATTTGTTCACTCTCTCACATTCTTTCTTTCTCTCCCTCTCTCGCGCTCTCTCGCTTATTCTCTTTCTCCCTCTTGTTAAGAGAAGAGTTTATATATTTATATATTCATCTCGTACTTCGTTAATATTAATAGTCGCATTCTTCTTAATCGCATGTAGGGTCGAAGAGATCGGTTTCAATATCCTTCAGGCCCATTCACACAAACTGTCTACAACCCCACTTACGCATTAATCCTTTTTTTATTACATATTATACAATATTATATCTAATATAGTTACACCTTACATGATATGATAATTATCGATTCGCAATTGTACCAATAAAACTGAACCCTTACACGATTAAACCGCAACAAATAATTCCTTACGTTTTCTCATCCGTTATTTACGCTTAACAGTAATCATAAGTTGATTCCTTATCGGAATTTATCAATCAACTTGTTAAACGAAAGTGCGGTTATCCCTCGTATCCTCGATATGCACATATTCGAAAATAACGCCATTATTAAGAGCATAATTATAATATTTCGTTTCATATACAAAGGTCTGTGTGAAGGAGCCTTTATGGCCGATGATTTGGATTTCGAACCCTCCCTCCGTGTAGACGGTGTCTTTACTCTTCAGCTTCACTTTAACTATCTACGACTATCGACAAGTGTCTAGCTTAGACTGGCTTACGAGCTATTTATTGTCGTTATTATTTTACATGATTACCTTCGCGAATACAAGTGCGTGATCGTGTATTTTATTAGTGTCTGAGCGGCTCTTTCTGCAATTTATCGCAATGTACAATTATCGTTACGTTTTCTTTTCCTTCTTTCTTTCTTTCTCTCTCTCTCTCTCTTTCTCTTTCTATTGAGTATGATTTTATAAAGCGTCGCACCGAAGCAACGGAGCATGATTAATGATTATTAATTAAACATGGAGCGAGGTTGTGCGAGTTCTTGCCGATCAGATTTCCTAATCTATAGATTCTGATCGAGAACGAAAGTGATTTTATAAGTACGCCCTAGAAAATATTTAAACGAGCTTACAGTTTATAAAAATCAATATTGGAACAATCTTATTAATTCTTCTCTTGTCTGCTATTATTGATTGATTTGAAAACATCAGAAAATAAAAATATATCTACAATGTCAATATTGTATCAAATATTACGTTAGAGTATTAATAATATTTCTTAGCCACTTGTATAACTGCATTTTGACTTGCAATTATAGAATAGGTTTTTATTTTACATTTTCACATTTGTATACGTTTAACAGATTACTTCATAAAAATTTTTCAACACATATCTTATGTCAACGAGGCAAACATTTAATCGTTATTAAAATTGAAAGTTTTGTATAAATACTTATGTGCAGAAAGGAGAAACCAACTTGATCTTAAAGGAAATTCTGAATACAGTATATGGCTTGAGATAATTATATAATTTTAGAACCAATATATAATTATGTAAATAATTTATAATAATTAAATTATGTAATTCAAAAGCACATGATCTTTCATACAAAAGTGATAAAGCTAAAATATCACTTAAAAGTTAATTTAAATGGTCCTTTAAATTAATAAAACATTTAAAGATTAATCAAGAGACAATATTTGCACATAACTACAATAAATATACATGATATGTGTTTTGACATATATTTGTTTTGATATGAATTTAGTTCTCGAATGATATAAAGAAAAGGGTTTGTCATAGAATCTGAACAGAGACATATAATTATTGTATAATATTCCGTTAAATCTCTGAAATACTTTCATATTTTTGAAGAAAAATATAGCTACGCGTGTATATTGTGCAAAACAATACTCTCCTCAATAGACGAACAGAAAAGAGAAAAAGAAAGTAGAGAAAAGCAGAAAAAAGGCGAAGTAAACATGGACACTAAATGCGTTTTCCTTGGGTTTTTCATTTTTTCAATAAAATTTATTTAAGAATTTAAATATAAATTAAAATACATGGCAACTGGGTACAGATACGTTTGAGCTATATTTTTGTTCAAAAACAAAAATGTCCCGTTCTTTTTTTTTTCTTTTACGAAAGATCTCATTGGCGGTAATTAACTCATAAAATAATAATAATAATAATTAATAATAATTAATCATGATTATGATCGGGATTGGTTTGTCTCTTCTCGTACTTGTGCGAGTTGAATTGTGTTCGTGACGATCTTAAGCACGTCTTATGAAGCTTATTTTTATTCTGTTTCATTTATATTCCACTTTATCGCGTACATATAAGTACAGAAATTTTGCCCAAATGATAAGTGGCAAAGATAGCGCAGGAAGAGGAGCATCCTGAAGGCTTGAAAAACTCCAGGGTGAGTCGACAATATTCCAAAGTCAATGAATGCCATTGCAAATCTTTTATCTCTAGCCACGTCGAGAATGAAAAATATTGCATAGTGCAATTGGAAAATCCATCCTTTGAACATATGTTATTACATGTGTCGATAAAGATGCTTCAGGCATTGTAATATTTTTCGCAACACACATATCTTAGTATTATATATATAAATGTATCCCAATTCTTGCTGATAATATATCTCATCACAGCAAATTGTTATAAAAACAAAGCGCACAATTTTGATAATTTTGAATTTTTTTCCTTTTTTATGCATATATTTACTGTTCAATATTTGTTAACTGTATTAATACTTGAAACAATCTATTCCATTTTTATTTGTATCTTTTTGTGTCAAAACATAAATAATAAAAGACATATAATTAGTAAAAATGATTAATACATAATTCAAGGGTGTTCTAAAATGGCTTCTTAAATTAAAAATCCTTCATTATTCTTAAATTAAAGATCGTCCGAACGATCATCGAAGTAAAATAATTAACAAATTCATTGAAATGCGCGAATGTTATCTCTTAGTGTTATTCCTTCTAAAGTACGCTTTAAGTTTTGAATACGGATCGTTCACGCTATTTTTTTTCCTACAGTAAATATAGAAATATTTTATACAATTCAAAAAAGTATTAAAGTGGCTTACCAGTTAAAAATCATCTGCATGTAATAGCAAAGTATATAAATTACATTTAATATAAACTATAACTGAATGTTTTAATAATATCCAGCTTGATGTTAAAATCAAGAGATTTCTAAATGGCACTTAAATGGCATATGTGATCAAATTCTAGCTGTAAAACGCTTGAACAATAATAAAATAATACATGTTGATAACTTTGTTAAGTAAGATATCTTTGTAGTCATATTGCTTCTTATATTTTTTTCCAAATCGTAATAGTATTGACGTTAAAAGTTAGAGTATTTTACGTAACGCGATGTCATAAGAAATAATCGTTATTATTTGAAAATTGCAGCTTTTTTTATCAAATTGGCTAATACTTATAATCAAAATATTTATATATTCTAAATTCAGAAATATAACATATGTGTGTGTATACATACATACATACGTACATACATACATACATATATATATATATATATATATATATATATATATATATATATATATATATATATAGCATATATGTTAGATTATGATTCAATAATATATATTTTTTTAGGCTTGAAAGCGTTTTTTTTTTTTTTAATTAAATAACACAAGAAATGGAAAAAAAATTATTTTCTTTGTTTTCAATAGAATTGTATGTGTCAAAAAAGAAGCTGCAAGTATCGGAATGTGATATTCTTATCACACCGCGAATCAGTTGCAGAGTGGCATTTTTCGCGAGCGTGAACGAACCGTTAGTATCTCCAACATTCACATTCTGAACGCTCGTAAAGAATAGTCTCTATATACAGTATTGCCAACGTCTAATGATTAATATAAAGGCGACATTATCTCTATGTTATTTACACCAATATAACAAGTTATATTCGATAAAAAAATGAATAAATCTTGCAAAAGACTTTCAATCATCGGAATTTACCGATTTTGTCAATTTAGATAATGAAAAAGTAAAAAAAGTATCTAATTTTTGAACAGGAAATATGTTGCCTTTATCTTTACCTTTAGTCAGTGACTCTGTTTTCTGCCAACTCGAGTTCTCTTCCTACCTATTGCGCGTTATAACGTAAACGGTAGTGTATACACAGAAATGGGCAATTTAACATGAGTCAGCAGCGAAGTTCGACCGTTAATAAAATTTCGATCGTACTACACATTATATATCTCGAAAGAGAGGAACCATATTCCTTTGTGTTTTTTTTCTTTCCGCTATTTATAAAAATAATTTGAAGCCGCCTTGAGGGGGTAGATGCCTCTTAAAACTACTTGCACTATGCTTGTGTGAGCATACAACATTTTTTATTAACTGCATATTGTAGAAGTGTTGCAAAAAAATTATGGCTATTTTTATATACAGCTTTTGCAATAATACTAAAACGCTTATTGTAAAATGAATAAATATATATATCATTATTTCAAAGCGAATCAGATTTTATGCAAAAAATTATTAAAAAAGTAATAGTTATAATAATATTAAAACATATAATATATTAAAGCGTTAAATAATAATAAAAATATTAAAAATACACAATAGGTTGGAACGGTTTTTTATATTTTCCTCTTCTTTTCCTTTTTCTTCCAATGTAGCACGTCATAATAATATACACAATTTTTTGCACACTCCTACAACTTACATGAGAGCAGAAAAAATTTCTATATAGATATGCAAGTGTCATATTCGTGAATTTGTTATCGATTTTAAGATGTATCTACCCCTTAACACAGAATGATACCGCCACTGAGCCGCTGCTACTGCGGTTGTGGTGGATTGTGCTGAAGGGAAGGTTGTGGACCCTAAAACAAAGATACATATTTAAATAAATATTTTGTTATACATTTTTATATATCTGTATAGATATAATGAATTGTACTTTAACAAAATCTTACAGGTAATGTGGGGAAGGGTGGCTGGGAGTGTGCATGTGGATGAGAATGCGGATGTGCTATGTGCGCTGCAAGATGGCCTGGTAACTTAGGGCCATCTTCGGCTTTTTCCTCCTCTCTTCTTTTTAAGCACGCAGCTTTCGGGTTAAGGTTCCGTTCTGAGCAAAGAAAAAATACATTAAATACGAGAGAATGTTAATACATATTAATACAACAAATAACAGTAAACACGCAAGTTGACACACGTACCTCTGACTTGTTGTTCGAGTGTCATTATAACTTCAACAGCCATGTTGAGAATACCGAGCTTCGTTTGAGGTTTGTCTGTCTTTAGATGCGTCATACACATTCTGCCAAGTTCTTTTAGAGCCTCATTGATATCCCTGATACGTATCCTATTGTGAAAGATAAAATTTAAATGTTTAATTAATATTTATATAATATTATTAAAGAATATTTACTAATTTTTGTTGTGTTGGAAACTAGAATAAATTTATACTTTTTAATAATGTTACATCTTTTACACCATGTGTACTTACGCACTCATTGTGCACATTAAGCTTTCAAAGAAATATTCTTCTCATATATTTTTTACATTTTAAAGAAACTGTTAGTATAGTACGTATATAATGTAAATTTTAAAGAAATATAATTGCAATATCATATATTTATTACAACTTTTGGTTAATAAAAGAGTAATTATATAAACGCGACGAGTAGAAATTATATTCAACACATATAGGATTGTCCACATAAGTGTTAACAGTTAATAGTTATATAGCCATAACAATTTATAGTTATACCATCCTACACATAAAATTTGAAGGTCCTTAGGATCTATGAAATTCTAGATTAGAACGATTAAAATTGATCGCCTAGTTCTTCAGATATTAAATTATTAATTATGTAAACCATCCTGTATATATATGTGTGTGTGTGTGTGTATATATATGTGTGTGTGTGTGTGTATATATATATATATATGAACATGCTGATCTCATAATAAGGGCAAAGAAACGTTAAAATATGTAATACAAAGAAATATATCATTTATTTTCGTCATCAGAATTGTAGAATTCATGTCATATTGTTATCTCGTATGCATAGAATACGGGCCGTTGTCTGTTACTACTGACTTTTACGAGAATTAATCATATTACTAATGGATCAACTAAAATCTATTTTTTTATGTCCACTGCGTATATCATTGATCTTACCTTTCCCTAGCGTTATTTGCTTGCCGTCTCTCTTTCTCTCTTTGTGCCTTCATGTCAGGATCATCATCCTCGTCCTCGGCGCTCGAACAACAGTTGCGCAATAACAATACGCGATTAATCACCTGGTTTACTTCATAACTTACTCTCTAGCCTATCACTTAAATTACTTAATAGCAATTGAATTACTAATGTGCGTGTTTTTGACACACAATCGCAATTTGCTTTCAACTTGCTAATTATCTAGTTGTTGTTCGAGCGGATTTCGTATACTTTTTATCCAAGTAATATACAAGCGATATGATAATGAACACACGCAGGTGGTTTCATAATTTTTGAAATCATGGATAGTAAGTAGGTACGAATTTAAAGGCCCGTATTCTTTGCAAAGAACAAACAATCGATGACGAATAATCACGTCAATCAAAGGACAATGATCGTGGATCGAAAAATGTAGATCTTCTATTTTGATGTTGTTACCTAGAAAATTCAGAATGCATACGACATCTATAATTGTCAACATAGTATAGGATTACAGAAATCGAAAGGTGATAATAACGAGATAATAAAAAAATAAAATAGCCGAATAACATAACCGGATATATTTTATTATTATTAACGTTAAAATAGGTATTTAATTATACGTTATTGAGAAAAAAATGTCTCAATGTAATCAATCTTTATTTTAAAAAAATATGACAATTATAATTCCGTTGAAAAATTTAAACAATACGAGTATAATCAACATATAAGTGTTTTTATCGTTGTACAAATATGACATATTTTTTTATTTGAAGAAGATAAACTAAAGAAAATATGATGATTGAGAAAAAAATCTATATAATTGAGCAATTTTTGATGCAACGTTTAGTGATGCAGAATAAGTGCGGTTCTAAATGAAATAGCATGCCTAGGGACCGAATCGCAGCTAAATTAAAATGAAACTGATTTGTAGGTACGCACGAGAGAGTTATTAACAGATTTCATCTTATCTCATCTCATTTCTGTCCTTCTAACCAGAAACATTTTAATTTTCACGCCTGAATACGGGCCTTATGTACAGTGCAACGGATATAAAGGAAACTTCGGATTGCGGGACCCTTGATGTCGTAATAAAGCCGTAAACATGCCACGTGTTTTTCGATCGTTTGTGAATTATGAAATTTATTACATCTCGGAGTTTATTACTCATCACAAATAACATCTCGTTTAGGCATGCATACGACTAAATAGAGGGACTCTCTCCGAGAGAATGTGCAGCGGAATTTCGTATCTTACATTCGACGGTAGAGATATACACACGTATCGCTCACAAATCGTAAACGACATATACGTATATCAGGATACGGGAACGAGAAGAACGGGAGAAACAGGAGTTGTTTTTATATTATATATCAAGATGCAACGAAGTGCGTACTGCGTGTGTTCACTAACCTTTCACGCACGTTGTTGGCCTGGCGACGTTCTTTCTCGCGCACTGCTTTAGTACCAGGATCGTCGCAGTCTTCGTCAGCGCTCGAACAACGGTTATTCAAAGACATAGCAAGTTAATTTAAGAGCAAATTTTTCACACTCGAATGTATAAGCATATTTTCGAGTCATCTAATTATTGAAAGATTGTTCTTCAACTAAAGTTTCGAATTAATAATATATGAAACACGTTTTTACGTCTTGAGATTTTTCGAATGAAACAGCATATAATTGATACGTGTGTCGCGAGTAGCAACAGTCTCTTTCAATTTTATCACTGTCACTCTTATCTTATCCTTTGACGAAGAGACGAATTTGTCTCGAAAATTTTTCCAAATACTTACTATCTGCGTGATCTCTTCGTTCCTTTCCCCTGCGACGTCGAATTGACCGTAGCAGCCCCGATTACACCTGCGGCCGCAAGTTCGCTGCTCGATGGCTTCGTCTCACCACCACTACTGTCGGGCGGATCTTTCCTCTTTTCTAAGGAGATGTATTCTGTTCATTATTAATACTGCCCCATAGTTTTCACAAGATAATTGCATTGTTATACTATATACATATAATTTACGAAATCGAAAAAACCAAAAGTAAAATATACATTAGTTCAAAATATGTTTCGTTGTGAAAAAGAAAAATTTTTCCATACTTCTAAAAAAAATGACTAACAATAAGAGCTAAACATGGTTCGAGAAGTTTCAAGGCATATTATTCGATGGCAACTTTATTCGCGTATTAACTGATGCAAGTGAAAAAAAAAATGTCGCATACTACCCGGAAAAGGAGAAAGGATAAACGCCGACCTTCACCGAAAACGGTGATCACGATCTTTGAGTCTCCTTGAGCTTTAAGCAACAGGCCTTAGTCACGAAACCGTGAAAAGTGTCCAATTAGGAGCAGGAAGCGCACTTTACGGAATTTCGCTCAACTCTGATTCAGCCGATCTCCTTAAACGTTCTCTTGCCTGACAATTCGCCGAGAGTATTAAGTCGCGTAATGTATAATGCCACGAATGTGTCTCTTTAAAAAAAAGTTTCCGTGAGATTATCGCGACAGATAAATCAGACGCGCAATTGTATGCAAAAATATGAAATCACTTTCATTCATTTTAACAAATTTAAGTAGCGCACTGAGAAAGTACTAGACTATAAACGAAACATTAAAAATATTTGCGCAATTTGACATATTTTCTTGTGCGAAAGACTATTGGATTATTCAGTTCTCAATACATTAATCGTTACAGGAATTATTTATTCCTATGCATACAAAGTACATAAATAGTTTCCAATACCGCACGAATGTTTCGCATTCCTTCGAAACGGGAAATCTCCTAATTCGTAGTAAAAGGATTCCAAATGTTCTCCCCATCGACATAATGGCTCTAATGGTAAGAAACCGAAAGATAGAAGATTCCGGCGAGACAGAAAGAGAAACGAAGAGCTAGATAACTGAACGTACTCGCGGGAATAATGTGGGCACGACTGCCGGACAGCAAAGACTTCGCGTGATTTATCTAATATTTCCTTATTCGGCCGCACGACTTCGTTGCGGAACACCTGGGAACTCCTTCCCTTTTTCCTCTCCCTCGCAGTGCACTCATGGGAAAAGTGACCGCTCGATGATACGATGACGCGAAAATAGAATGGCATATGATCAAAGTGTTGCAACGCGTCATAATTATCTGATTTATTAATTTTTTTTTTTACGAAAATTCTTGAGCTACTCATTCAAACATGTCAATAGATATTTAAATAGAATAAAAGACAATTCTTTCCATGTCGTAAATTATATGTAATATGCACTTTGAATGTCACTTCAGAGTCAACTTACTGGCATTCGTCACAGGTAACCTTTCTATTTTAATGGAACCATCTGTATCGGGCGTGGGCGTAAGACCGGGGTAGGAACCCTGAGGTTGCGTTACAGTTACCGCAGGATGTGGACTCGTCTGAAAAATGTAGCATACATTGTGTATCGCAGCGAGGGCAGGAAAAAAAAGAAAGTAATTTGTTTCAACGTTCGATTTTACGATTACAATTATCCAAACTTCTTACCAGATGGTCCAGCTGCGGTGGTGAGGTATGCGAGTATATCCCGCCGTGTGGCCCAACCGGGCCGAGGTGAAGGCCCACTTGACTCTCGGCGTGATTCCTCAGAACGTTTATGGCATCGTCTAGCCGTTCCTCCATCCGTGTCCCCTGTACCAACAGAATACCGAAAATTCGACTCGATTACGCGCCAGTAGTTCAAGATGTCTGACTCATTAAAAATTATTTAAGGATACTAGAGCAAAAGATTACAGACGCACTTGTCTTCTCGTTAAATTTACATAAAGTTGAGTTTAGAATAGTTTCACACAAGTAAAAAAAAAAAAAAAAAAAAGTAGAAATAAAAAATTAAAATCTTTTATTACATTTCTGACTGTTCCATGATAGAAAGTTTTTAATTAGTTGCGCTAATTAAAAAAATAGACTCCGAAAAAGTCAGAAATACAAGAATATTAAAGCTCGATTGATTAGACTGCGATTAAAAGTCTAACGCGGTTTATTTAATCTCGACTATTTATCGAAACGCGAATGTGTTAATAAAGGTTCAAGCTATGATTATAAATTGTGTGCAACAAAGATCACAATATATAATCATAATATATCACAATATATAATCATAATTATCCGAAAGCGTAATCAGCAAAAAGTGCAATGGATACGTTCTAGCGCTCGTCTCGTGGGATCACGGTGTAAAGACAACATGCGTAAAAGAATATGAAGAAAAATGAGCGAATGAAAAGAGGGGGAAAAAAACTGAAATTCGGCAATCCTCACCTCGGCATGGTCGCGAAGGAAGCCGATGGCATCGTCTAGCCTCTGCTGTTCAGGCGCCGGCTTCACACACAACACCAACGCAACAACAAAACCAAAAAAAAAAAAAAACAACCAAATCAACACAACGTTCACAACAAACAGGACGGAATGAACAAAAATATGAACACGATAAACTTAATAATTCTGATATAAAACGGGGGAGAGGAGAATATAAATATAGATAGCCGCTCGTGAGGAAAGCATACAAACGATGATTTCTCGGTGCGACGCAATCATGCTATTTGTGCGACTTCTGTGCTATAATGATTATGTGCAATAAGATCGATTGTAATTCTTTGTACAAATGTACTTTAACGTGACGTGACAAGAAAGTAATACATATCCTTGATTCTTTTATTTTCATTTGTAATGATTCCCGTTTGAGCTTCTCTCACCCCTCCCCCAGAAAAAAAAAAAAGAATTATGCGTGCCGTATTAATTGTACGTATCGCATTAGTGTATATACATATACATATATCATGAAATATTATTAGAAAAAAATTGACTGATATTCAAGTACTCGTGTAAAAGTGAATTATCGTATGCGTGTTTCTAAAGCAATCAAAATTTGACGCAGCGTGACACGTGAATATACACGTGTCTCAGAAATCATTCAGTGAGATTATTCTAAGTCAATATATATCCGTGTGTCTTACGAAAGTGATAGAGAAGTCAGCAAGATTTAAAAATAACATGAAAAGGAACGTTGCAAAGATCCTGCGATTGTTTGTAAGATTCCTCGTAATTAGTATTAAAAAAAAAAATTCAGGTAGTAACTTCAATACGTACCATGTGAATACCACGATTTGGATCCGCTGTAAAATGCGGAGACACTGGCGCGGCTCCAGGTGCCCAGCCTGGTGCCGAGCCGGTTAAAGGTGGCGGCGAACTGACGGGCGTAGATGGATTACTGCTATAACTGGATACTGATTGGTCCGTGGGAAAAATCTGTGAAAAACACCGCAGCTCATGTATGACATGTAACATTATAAAAAGTTCGCACGTCCAAATCCTCCATACAGTGAACATCGTATCGGGTATTAAATTAAATTATTGATTGCCAAATGTACGCTTCAGCGTCTAAATGATCTCGTCTTGTCTTTAAACGAGACAAAATATATATATATATATATAATACGATATTTTATAGGGCATATCGTCTTTTTTTGTCATTTCCATTAAGCACCTAGTCTACTCTAGCAGTATGAACAATTAATGATTTTTAGAAATTTTTTTGAAGAATATTAGAAATTGATCTTTTTGACGTTTTTATGTTTTTAACGATTTTTAAATAATATGTCAGTATTTTTAAATCTTGGACATTTAACTTTTTTTTTTTGTTCGATACAAGTTTCTGCGCGTTGCGTGTAAAAAAATGACAGTGTGACATATTGCTCCTCGTGTATTTGTTTAAAATGAAAAAAAACTCGATAGGTAGTTTTACTAAACTTAATTAGAATTTAAAACATTAATATTTAATATTTTTCTAATCTTTAAGAAATGAAAATAATTTTAATAAATTTTTAAAAATATCTAATTTTAAAATAATAATATTCTGTCATTTTTTAATTTTTTTCTAATAAAGTTAAAGTTGAGTATCTCGAAAATGTAAACATTTTTAACACGCTACGTGCAGAGGCTCATATATATTGAACAAAAAAGAAAAGTAAAATATCCTAATAAGATATAAAAATACTGACGTACGGTTTAAACATTAATAAAAACATGTAAAACGGCAAAAATATCAATTTCTAATATCCTTAAAAAAAAATCGTAAAAATCCTAAATTTTTCGTACTATGCTAAAGTACGACTGGGTCCTTGAATATTCATTAACGTGTAAGATTCTCGGCGACACATACTCGGTTGCTTACGACTGCGAGGGTCTTGCCGAGGGTGTCGTCCGTGGTAGATTGCTGGTTCGTCGTGGGCGCAGTGTTGGGCGCGGAGGGCGCGGTCGTCGGTGCACCAGGACTATGGCTATATTGCAACGATGCCGGGGACGGCGCCCCTGTGCCGCTGTTCGCCGCGACCGCGGCGCTACCCCGGAATGTCGACATTGGCGGCAGGGAAGCCGCACTGGTCACCGCCGAGCCCAGGATCGGCGCTGCAGATTCACCGTTCGGCGACATCGCCGAGTATGCCTGAAACCGCCGAGCGCAAATGGTTCGACGCTTGGTTCTTGCGGCGAAGTGTGTCACGTGTTTTGGTGAACATACATGCTTACGTCTTTGGTAATTAATTGTCGAATTTGCGTGTTCTGCATCATCTTTGCGGTAACTTGATAACGTGAGGACTTGTCAAACGATATAAAGACAACGGGATACCGATGACTGTCGACGTGAAACGATTTACTTCACGCAACAGTGTCATTATATCTTGGTCTTTATCTTCGTTTTATTGGGATTTTTGGTAAGGTATTACGGGTATTTCCGGTGAGGAGATTTCAAAGGGAATGCCTTCTCTGACAACGAACGAGCGAGCAAACGAACGAAACCGAGTTTGATTTATCTCTCGTGTAGCTACAAACGATAAAGATCCCGGGAACAAGAAAGCTCGAATGATTTGGAGAAGCTACGCGACTCTCGATTTGTACGATTTTTTAAAACGCTTCTCTCTCTGGTCATAATAGATCACTCTGACCAGCTTTGATATCGGATACGCTGAATAGCGCTCTCTCGCACCTACTGAAAACTCGCTCATAAAAGTCTAATTTTAAGCCACCGCTGGCGCTCTAGTATATTTATCAACAAATTAGAGTGGTCTACGAAATAAACCTACTACTAGAAGAGTCTGTTACGCGCGTAAAAACATCGCCTTTTAATCAGCGCGATATTTTAAGGAAAAGCAGAGACATTAGAAGCAGAGCATTAGAAGACGCGAGATTTTAAATCATGTCGACGGACAAAAACCTAGAGACATCAGCAGAGAGATTCTTCTTCGATGGACGTGAGTAGCGCATTCTCGGAAGATGGGTCATTAAACTAGGATCGTAAATGTTTAACCCTTGATAAACGAAAGAAAACCTTGTCTCGTGATGCTCTTGATTCGATCTTTTTCTCCTTGGACGCGTTTATCCTAAATCGTACAACTTCTTTACGACGTTTTCTTGTCATCTCACGCAGGTCGAAAAACCTCACTGTAGCTAACGATAATAAAATGGCTTGTCTTACGGTCGTTAAAGTTTAAGCGGGCTTTATGATTCGAGCGCCGGAAGTTTATACAACAATTCCATTGTATATACAAGGTACATGTATCTCACAGATATTCCAAGATAATGTTTAGTAAAAATAAAATAACATCGCGCGCCGTTTACAGCTATTGGCGATTCTCATCGAAGATATCTCGCAATCGCGACGTCATACGTCGAGAGCAGAGAGAAACCTCCTCTCGTTGTCTCAAAGAGAAAGAGGCCGCCGAGAGACGTGGTACGAGGTGCCACGAAGAGGAGGATTTCGTGGTAACCATGAACGGCGTAAATCAAACGAAGGCTGCACTTGACTAGAAACACGGAGTAGCGGGAGGGTCGAAGATCTATATATAGACGCCAGTGAGTCATTTGACGTTACTCTGGGGTACGCGGAGCACTGTCAACAGTGTCTCTCAACCATAGCGAAATGACGAAAGAGAAAGAGAGAGAGAGAAAGTACGCGTCTCTCTCTCCTGTCGCGAGCACGCGACAGTTAACCGGGTGGTCCGAAATAAGACGGCCAGAAAGAGTCCGCCAGCTGGTCACGGCGGATCACGGTCAAATGAAGAGGATTAAAGTCAACGCCGTTAAGTCGGAGAGTAATGGCCGACCGACCGAGAAGCGACGCGCGGCTCGTCCTCGAGACGACCTCGAGCGCGCGCTTCGGGAGCGAATTTAGTGTGCATTCGTCTCCACGGAGCTCCTCGATCGCAACTTATCATGTTCCGCGGAAAGCCATCAAACGAAACGATAAATCTCCGAAAAATTTGTGTATTTATCGAAGAATGTTTTCTCTCGATTGTGCAGCGAGATTCTGAATCTCGTCCGAGATGAGTGTATCTCAAACAGTCGTGTCTGTCTTCTTCGAATCCCCCTCCCCCCTCCCCATCGATATACTCGTATATCGCCAATCAAATAAAATTCGCAACAGACTGATTCTCGGTCAAACTAAATTATTCTGCGGCCGCGACACTACACCTATATATTGTATAAACGCGATACGAAAAAGTTCGCGAAAAATTACCGGATACGATAGTCTTCCGGGTTCGGAATCAATTTTTTATCATCGATCAAATTTTTATCCGACACAACGTCGATGATGCGTTCAAGGTTTCGTCAAACTTCATAACTTTCAGGATAGGGGAGAACACGTCACTAGAGAGGCACATCGATCTTTCGGAGCACCAAGATTAGGTCGCTCGCTTAGGTTTTAATCTGACGACTTCTTCGTCGGACTCGCATGTTCAACGACAGAGAGAATCCCGGGAGGAGGAATATCTTCGTGTCTATTAAGAAGTTCCAGACGTCGTTTTCACGACAGCGGCTCCGAAGGAACCAGCAGCCGAGTCACGCGTGATTGATCGTTTCTTCGGGTTCGACCGCGACTAGAAGGCAGTCGGGATAGAAAGGGTGAGGGAGGAGAATAAAGGTAGATAAAAGAAAGAAAAAGAAAGAGAGAGAAAGAGAGAGAGAGAGAGAGATAAAAGAAAAATCACTTACCATGGGGTCGTGGGGTAGGTGCATTGGGTAGGCTGGCTGCGCCAGGTGAGGGGGTGCATATCCACTGTATGGGGGTTGAACACCACCGCCGCTACCCGTCCACGGATCACCAGGACCGGTTCCTGCGGTATTGCCGTCTGCAACAAAAAAAAACGGACGTAGATTCGATCAATCATATGTCATTGATTATTGATCAATGCATACAAAATTAAGCATTATTCATACCGGAAAGAGAAAGTTTCGAAAATATCTCGATAACACAGACGCAATTATAAGTATTACTTTTACAATATTATTACTATTACAATTTTATATCTTTCAAAAATTTTTCTTTTTTAGCAAGAAAAATCATTTCCATCAATTCTTTTAAAGTCCTTTTTCGCTTGTAATTGAATTATTGTACGATGCCGATAGAGCCTAGTCGATTATTACTTTCTACATCATCGGAGCGGGAAATAATAAAGAGCACGGCACATTGGTGACATTTGGCGAGAAAAGAACATCGCGCACGTGGCCGAATAATGAACGTTATTCGAATCGAGTTTAAAATGCATCGTCGTGACGTTTAACTAAATTTTTCGTCATAGATATCAGAAATGAAAGTGACGTATTCGTTTGTAAAATTTTAGTCAATTAAAACACGACGTTCTGCTTGGAAAACGTGGCGCGCCAAACTTCCTAATCAAGTAACGATGTCGTCCCTTTCCCGCAGTAATTATTTCGAGAACGTGCCCTATCCCCCTCTATACGCGATATGATACAACTTCGCTGGACTTTCGCCAAGTCCAAATTTCGCGCTTTCTAACATCTCACTCGGAGTCTCGACGTCGTTCTGCGGTGAAGCGCACACACACCCGGTATAAGGGCCAATAGACGCGGTACCCGGCGCAGGCCATTATTTCAGTTGAAAACAACAGCAATAAGCTTCGGGAACGTATTTCTTGATACTTTTGCTTGATATAATTCCCGTACCGGGCGCTCCTCGACGAGAAAACGGAAACTAAGCCAAACTACTCGGGCGTTCCTACCAACTACCGGTGTTCGATGTCTGATAAAACTTTTTCGCTCCTCCCCTCCCTTAGTCGTAGGAGGGAGCCTCCCATTTATAAGCCATTCCGGTCAGCTACCGGGTGCCACGAGCGCCGACACATATTTCGAAAGCGTACTTAAACTGCTACTTTTCTCATCTGATCCATAATAACGAACCCTCGCGGTGAAAACTTTGCCGATTTTATAGATCTATCATCATTTAGATTATCTTGAATATTTGCATATTTAAGCATATGAAATTTTTTTTCTTCAATTATTCACATTTTTTTTTTTTTTTTTTTTTTTTTGCAACTAGTTGCGTTCTACATTTTTATATACATCAATATTTAACTCATGATTTTTCTATCTCTTTCTTTCTTTCTTTCAATGAAATAAAATGCCTTTTTATTTTTGCCGAAAATATTAAATTCGATATTATTAATTTAATAATATAAAAAAATAATTGTTAATTTAGCTGTACAATCTGTATGACTCCTTCATTACACAACTCTGAAGAATCTATGACGTATATTCGCAAGACACGGAGCATGACGATGTTATGCTGCACCTGCGTTGCGAGATGACAATTATTTTTCAAAGATCCGTTATAATCTACAAAGTCGCAATTGCATCTCTAAAGCTAAGCCGCAGCTTCGACTAATGTGAACCATTTGGAGTGAATCGCGCGATTCACGATCATTATTTCGACGACGCGCAGGACTCTGCGAGTAAATCAATTTAGAGCGATAAATCGATATTAACGAGTATCGCGCGAGAAAGTATCACGTACAACATACATCAAAGGGAAGCGACTTTCTGCGACGGAAAATTATTAAGATAACGCTACTAAGACGCCAGAGCTTTAATAAGTGTCGTTATAACAACAAAGTAGCGCGTTTCGCAGCGAACGCCGGGAAATTGCTTTTATTGGCAATATCTCGTCGACAAAGTTTTCCGTGGAATTTTTTTCAACGTCGGTGTCGGATATACCCGCGAAATCCCAGCGACGAACTTCGACGCCCCGCCGTGCCGGTTGAACAAATAACGAGATTGTTATTGTTTTTACGCGCGACAGGCAGAACGGCAAATTTTACGAGCGAACGTTAAACGGTTGAATATTAGCGCGCTCGTAAAATCCCTTTTATCGTCCATTCGGATCGTTATGCGATTTTCAAATGATATATACATATATATACACACGTACGTGCGTGTATACATATATATATATATATATATATATATATGTATGTATGTATATAGATGCGTTCATGCCGATGGCTGGGCTGCTGATTTCCAGATAACGATCAATCTATCGGAATCTATCCTCCGGAGCTTTTCTCTCTACCACTATCTCGTTTAATTATATCTACATTGATATCGATTAACAGATATATAAGTTAATCATCTATTTTATAATTACTTTCATAAAATTAGTAATCGAGATAACGCGCGAATCCGTTGTCACGCGCTCTATTTTCATTCGTTATCATTCGTGGTGCTTACTTATTTGAAGAGCAACGATTCTCGTACAACAATTCATACAATACAAAATTTCGATCAAAATGATTAAAGTCAAGATGTGGATTTTTTTTTATTATTATATTAATATATTCATTTTCTTTCTGGCTTACCGATATAGTAAGAGTCTGCGTAAAGGGCACCCTTTGGCGATGTGTATCTCGGCGAGTCCTGTCCAAATTCATCCGAGCCATACTGCAACAAACAATATTCATATAATTTATATAATTTATTATTACAACAATTAAAAGGTTATAAAATTTGATCAAATTCAGAATGTGCAACACGCGGTAAATTAACCCGGATACGCAGCGGATTTGCAAGCTTTATAACAAGTCTTTTGCCTTCGAATCGCATATTTCAGCATTTGATTTTCTGCTGTAACAACGAAAATTACGCTGTAATCGAGCGACGAATCGCGACTGCATCACCGGCTATTGCCCAGACACGGCGTTGTATCTTCGCTCTTACGACACCTTTGCGTATTGTATTATAGCGCATCTCCATCGATCTTGCGATAGATCCAGTCGGCTATTACGACACCGATCAACCGACCGACGTCGTGGCTCGAACAGCGAGAACAGTCATTAATTCAGCGACGTAGACGCGAGAGAGGAACGGCGGAGAGAAAATCGGTACAATGCCGTTAAACGGCTACACGTACACAAGTTATCCTTGCGCAACGCGAGCAATAAAAATCTAAGATTAGGTCGTCCTCCTCGATCCAATTAATGCCGTCAATCTTCATAGCCAAGCAGATGAGCAGAAGGCAAAAAGAAGGCGTTCGTCGCGTCGTGATGATTCTCTCTTTCTCGTGTAAAGCGCGACAGACTAATCGTAAAGTAAATTAATAAATCATAAACTAAAATTTTATCTACGTTTTAAAAATATCAATATAAAATACGTCATCCCACGTCAGTATCAGTAGACTGATACATGTGTATCACTTTTCAAATTTAACGTAATAAAAATCTAAAAGTAAGATTATGATCAATTAATTATTGTTATCGATATTAAAGATTGGAAAGTCACGACATGTAATTAAATTTGTATGCGAAACATGACGCAAAACGTTGGCGACATGTCGCGGACGCAAACGATAAAAATTCGATGTCTAATCCGATAACGCGTTCCAATCATTTACATATGAAGAATTAAAGCTCGTTATCGCGAGATACCATCCGATACACCGATATCATCTAATGTACCTACTCTGATTACCCAGCCATTATCCGTCATGGACATTACGTTTTTTTCCAATTCTATATATATATGTAAACTAGGAAAAATTGTTCTCGACAGAGTCACAGGTCAAAAGCAAGTTATATTATCGCGAGCTATGGAACAATTTGTGCCTTTAGCTTCAAGTTGTAAATCTGTTTTATTTACTGTATCTGTTCCTATCTTTCCTTCTCTTCTCTCATCCACACATGTATATATAAGTCTATATATAAATCTGGATAAAATACGGAGAGTGCGATTTCTTTGACGAGAGAGAAAGAATAATAATATAGGAAGCTGTGCAAGAGAAGAGTGTATGCGACATGAATGAATCTATCGATCGTTTCGGCGGCATAGAAGCATAGATATATATATATATATATATAATCGAGGAATTTCGGCAAATTTACCATCTTATAGTTGCCATAGTCCGTGGGATAGACAAACATGTTGGCAACGGGGTCATGCGCGCGCTGATTCGACGATGCACCAACTCTGTCACACGCGAATCACACGCGAAGCAACATCCTACCAGGCTGACGATAATGACACGCCGCCGCGGCGATTCAGCGACGAGAGGAAGAGAAGTTGCCGCGCGAACGAGAAGACGAGAAGGCGGAAGAAGAACAGCCGGCGAAGAAGAGAGAAACGAGCGAGAGATAGTGGTCCCCTTTCTTTCTCTATCGTGCAAGATATGTAGCCCCCCGTTCCAATTTCATCATGATATATGTTAAAATATTCCACGACTCCGCTCTGCCTTATCCGCTTGCGCCGCGTCGAAAACTTTCGTCCGCGATGCCTCTCCTCTTCCACCCTCGTCGTTTCGTCTCTCCTTCCCTCTTTCGCTTCTCCAACACGTTGAAAAGTATCCGTGCTCGTTCGCGGGCTGGCAAGAGGTAGGGAAAATAAACTTGGTCCGCTAACGCGAGGACTATGGGGCGCCACGCCGAAATTTAACGCCTTCCCGGGGCCATGAAAGAATCGTACAACTTGGCCGACGGAAACTTCGCAACTTTCGTCTACGTCGCGTGGCGGAGTATCGTTCGGGACTCACGGTACAGCTCCCGGTATACACGGGATCCGATGGGATAAAGAACGGCGCGTGCGGAAGAATATCGCGGCTACCAAGGCGACGCGACGCGACGCGACGCGACGAAACGACTCCGGACGATGCGACTAGCTACGCGCGACTGCCGAGTGCGGTGTCACGGTGTCGCGTCGCGTCGCGTCGTGCCGTGTCGCCGTGCCGTGCGTGTTTGGCAGCGCCGATCGGGAGCGCGCGGCTCCGAGGTGGGAGCGACGCACGGCCCAATCGTCGTCGCGGCGCCGAGACAAGTTCCTCTTCTTGTTACGCACGCAGCTCCCGCAAGAGGAATGACGCGGAGGTGCACCAACCTCGTGATATCCGAATTTGCCGCGTGGGACGTCCGCCAGCATCGGCTCTCGTAAAACGCGAGAGAAAACCTTCTCTCGTCATATCAAGCTAGCTACCAGTTTCATCGGGTAAATTTGTCGATTGAGAATAGAGGCGTTAATGATCGCATTAGTGACCGATGAATGCTTATCTTGATGGCAAACGTGAATAGAATGTACTGTTCCATTTTTTTACCTTTTTGCTTTGCGTCAATGTAAAATAAAATGAGACAAACATATAGATGAAGAGAGAACAATATCGTTGACGTGCACGTGAAAAATGAAATCGTTTTCGAGAGCGCTGGCCTGATGTATCCGGGAGAGATAGAAGCGAGAAATAATCGCGGTCTCTGATAAAAATATCGAGTTTTATCAGTGAAACCGGTCGATAACAGCCTTACAAATAAGAATATTTCTCTGACCGAGAGAGAGAGAAGGTTAAAAAACTGGTACTAATCGAATGATAAGTTCCGCTATATGGTCTTTGGACTTAATTTAAATGAATTGCTGACACCTGTTGTCAATGTCGATATATTGACAGAAACCAATTTCATATCTCACATCTTTTCTTTTCTTTTCTCTCTTATTCCTAACATAAAAAAAAAAAAAAAAAAGATCGTAATCGATTCATAGTAAATTAATTTAATACACTAACAACATTGATAGATTTGATATTAATTAATGAGTAATAAAATACATGATAATGATATATATATATATATATATATATATTTCTTAACGCGAAGCTATTAAAAATTTAGTAAGATATTTTAATGGCTTATATCGTTTCGCATCTCTAGTTCGATTTGCATTTAATCGCCATAAAATTTGTTCCAATTTTTCAATTAATTGCAGATCCGTGTCGCGGAAATTCCATCGACCGAGTAAAAATGTTTACTAAGCGTATCGCGCGGGAGTCGTCGTTCGATATTCACGAGCCGACATCACTAAACGGGCCATTAAATTATTCACCGAAAACCGTAACGGCCACTTTAACCTGGGCTCGTGGACTAGAGCTGACCACTGTGCGCGGACACGGCGAAAGAGACACCGCGTGGACAATAATTCACGTTTTATTTCCCACTCGCGAGGCAGGACGTATAGGAAAGGCAAGGACACGCAATGATAAAAATGTCGCCGCGGCGGATCAGAAATCTTAATATGTCCCGGTCGGTCGGGTTGTCCACGGTGGTCTCGGTGGAGAGTCAGCGATTTCCAGCCAATATAAATGTCCTACATTGATTTAGTTCTCCCTTTCGCCGCCCCTCGTCTTACGATTCACGGGGGACATAGAAAGGCGAGAGGGATGAGAAGGAAGAGAGAGGCGATCGGAGATGCGAGAGAACAGACTCGAACTGGAACGGAAATGTCTCTGTCAGGAAAATTAGCCTCCGAGGATCTGAAATAGGACAGAAGGGTGCGACACATCTCTCCTTCGGGAGATGGATGTTATGAAACCTTCAGAAAATTGAGCATGTGATGGCTATCTCACGTTCTCGATCAACCGTGTCGTCCGTCCATCCTTCCTTATATCAACTTCGTAGATTCTACATCCATGACCGTGATTCACAGCTCGCCTACTCGCTTGACCCGCGTTTAACCCAATATTACGAAACCAATTTGCAAACTGACTTTAATTATTGTAATTCGTTATTTTATAACTATGAGAGACGTGATGTTTATAAGTAAGAAGACAAAACATATATATTTATGATAATAATAATTGATGAGAATAATTCTCAAAGTAAGGTTCATATAATAATACAATAGTAATTAAAAATAATTATTCGATGCTAAAGTCAAAGTATATATGATCGTATCAAGTGTATTAAACATTTTGAAACCAACGATTATTTTCACACTTTCTCTCACTCTTCTCTATGACAGTTATTTAAGTATACACGTGAGCGGAAATGAATTTTAAAAGTAGTCAAACGACGAGACGACACAGAGAAAGAGAAAAAAGAACGAAACAGTGAAAATATATAAAAAGCGGAAACTATCAACGAGATAATGTCTCACCGATTATCTCTTATTAATTACTATGGCGAGACGTTTGCTTGTCGAGTAGCAAGTAAACGAAACCAGATGTCTTGTCAAAAGTAATGAATTTTTTCCTTTTCTCGTCGAACCCCCAGAACCTGGGAATTCCCATAGAGTCCCATTATTTATATTACCTTCCCATGAAGTATTTTTGAAGACGTCATCATCAATCGATTCTCTCGTCTCATTTCATGGAGAACGTGATAGAAAATATTATCGAAACGATCGATTTACCGTCGCTACTATTTTTCGGAGTTAGATTTATTACTTTACCTTGGATCGAACATCTCGATAATAAATCCATACGTATTTGGCGACTCGATAAGTCTTATCAGTCCGTGAAGCGGTTTATTCGTCACGGCTACTCGTCACATTTTCTCCTTTGTCGGTATAATGGGTTAATGGCGGGCATTTATAAAGAAGAAAAAAAAAGTGCAATAGCCTGCGTAGTTAATGGGCTCCGTATTCCGTAGATGACGGCAAGATAATTTCAGCCTCACGCCGCTTCCATACACACGTGAACGTACGCAAACGTGTAACGCCTAACTTACCACGCGCGATGTGTGTTGGTAATCCCCACACAAATTGTCGGCGTCACGCACAAGTAAAGTCGGCGATATCAGTAATAGAGAATAATTCTTCTGCAACAATTCGAAACGAAATATGTTCCGTCGGGCGATAAGAGGCGTCTTTGTAGAACAAACAAATCGATATATCACCAATTGAGAAGATTTATACCTACAATTAATATATATTCTGAATATATATTTTCTTCGTCTATATATTGTATACTTCTCCGTTTATTTTTCCATGTATTATTTGATTATCAAATAACACAAGTGTCGCAAGTCATTTCATGCCGCATATCGCGACCACTATCTTTATACGGTAAAAATAAATAAATTTTTATTTGTATGCAAGAAAATAAAATATAAACCAGTTTCCTCGTTTCTCTTATTCTTTATGACGGTAAATTTATCCTCGACATTTGCATGTCCGATTCTACAATCTAACAAACTGTTTGCAATGAAATGCATTCCGCGTTCGGCATTTATATGTGCATGCCGGTTATAGTGGCATCGCCTTACTTCCCCTAACTTCTTGCGCTGTTGGCGTGCTTGTGCAAAATCTTAATTCGCGACGACGCATAGGGGTGCTCATAAGACGCCAAGGAGAAATGTGGGAACTTCGTGCCACGATAAAAGCTGTTTAGCACGCTATGGTAATGACTGTCTCTTCTTTTTGTAAATTCATGTCTCTTACAGTCTCCCTCATGCGATCGGAATAGGTTCCCATGGTGGATAAGTACGGGCGATCGTAAAGGAAATACCCGTAGATGGAATAGGCATGTACCGACACAGGACGACTTCCGGTCGCGCAATTTCGAACGGCTGCCAGGAATTGAGACTCTTATTCTTCGTCTTTGAACAGGAAAGACCGAACGAACACTTGCACTTGTACAAAGATATCGTGCCTCGCATAATTTTCGAATTAAATGTGTTGTCGCGCGCGATTAGATATGTAATATACTGTTGCTATACTGTTCATATTTTACTTTAACAACTAAAAGTATATTTACATTTACTTCTTAAAGTATAGATCAAACATTTCTTATAAATTATTATTTTTTATATTATTTACTTTTTACTTTTTATCCAGAATTTTATAAGCAAAAATTTTTATACCGTGTGCTAGTTTTGCGCGACACATTTTATCCATAAAAAAATATTGCTTTTATATGACGACAATGTTATATCGAATCATCTGGTATCCCCATGCGAGAATCTATCGAGAGGTCCGATTTCACAGAATCACACTTATCGTATCATTGCACCAAGATATTTTGCCCACCAAGAGAACGATCCGGGAGACGAACGCGAGGTACAGTAATATTTGAGATTTGTTTAGTAGACGTTATTTCATCCGTCATCCGATCGGATGTTATGCTTACGTCGCGGTATAAAAAAGACTTTGTATTTATTTAACCGAAGGAGAGACGGGCACACATCGATTTAGCGACGATCAAAATAAAAATCAGCTTTTATCAGCTATAATACTGTGTATTTAGTGTAAATATTCTTATACATCTTTTTTTTATGAATTTTCACAGCGAAGGCGATTGCGTCTCGTAAATTGCGACGCGATGTTATTCTTGAAAATTTTTGCGACGATTTATTCGCAGAATACGCACGTTAAAAGATACCATCCTCTCTAGTCACGCGGTTACGTTAGAGAAGCCTGCACGATCCATGGTTTTTGCGGGAGGATATTTTTATGTGCTACGCTTCGGCACGCCATAATCGTCGGATGACTAAACGCGCAGTCGTGTGTAATTTTTGCTGAGCTGTCCCGAATATCTCCGAGACAAAGCGGCTTCATTTAGATACACAGCGTCGTTTTTCGGATTAATCGCCGCCGAGAGGAAGCGATGTACGTCGTCATCAGGCCGAGCCGGCCAATTGTGCAAACAGGGAAAATGTGATCGAGAGGTTTCAATCGACTCGAAAAACAATACACGAATTAAGAAGCGATTTCGATACTTTCATCACTGCTGCAACAACGAAATATTTACGAGAGAAAAATATTTTTTTTTTTTTTTTTTTTTTTTTTTTTTTTTTTTGCCAGATTACAAATTCTGTAAAAATAACGAAGCTAAAAGGTAGGTGAATAAAACAGTTCAAGATTACTTCAAGATTAAAATAAAAATATTACGTTTCTCCTTTCTCCGTTATGATCTTTTTCGAGATTTCAGATGAAATCAATGTGATAAAAATGTGATAAAAAAATTAGCATTAAAATTCAGACAATACAGAAATTCTCAATTTTTTCGAAAATAAAAATTCTTTTGACGCTTGAATTTTTCTTTTATACAATTTCAAATGACGCAAGCTGTAAAGACATAAATCTCATCAGAACATGGTGATGATCATCATCGTGGATGCGTAGCTTGTCGGTCGGACGGTCGGCCCGTTTTAATTGGCGGCCACTAATTGTTAATTATCAGTGGTATCCACCCGCGGGGAACCTGACGTAAGAGGCTTAAAGCCATTTACACGAGGACGGGTTCGACCCGCCTTCGCAAACGTTACGAACACCGCTGCCGACGGTGAGGAGAGGCGCACGTCGGGTTTACAACGTTATAACATACAGGGCAGGTGTGCATATGTAATTTCTCGTGCGGACGCCCTTCTCCGCTAGGCAGCAACACGTGAAAAGATACCAGAGAGATCCGCGGCGGTTTACATTATTTATTAGGCGTATCGTCAACGTATCGATACCAACACACCGAAAGGAAGCCAGGAAAAACGACCGCATAATCAACAATTAACCGGCTGATACGTGTTACGTGATAGGTTTTTAACGACTCCCGATCGCATTTTCTTGCGACTTCTTGCCCTTCCCGTCTCCGTATAATTCGTGCCGGTTAATAATTTATCGGCGTCATCGATATGCAGCGCGATTGTGGAATTCCGAAGAGATTCATCGTTCACAAAGTTAAGAAATTTTTTACACGTTTTTACACGTTTTTTCTTCAATTCGAAGAAGTATTTTTAATTGCGTAAATATTTTGACTTTATGTTTCATCAATCATAATAAGTGCTGATAAGCTATCAAAAAAAGTAGCAAGTCCGAAAAATTTACATCGGAAAAATTTGAAGCTTATAATATATTTGAATTAACAAATGATATTTTTACGATTCAATTGTCCATTTAAATGATAAAAGTATCATTTAAATCTGCCGTTGTAAATCAACATTACTATTATTGATACTTAAATTATCGAGATGACACATTTGGCGACAATTTTCTGATATAAAAAAATTTGGGGAACAAAGCCGCGCTACAAGAACTCGCGCGCCGATATAGGAACAATAGTTGGCTGCGAGGAACAATGAGAGCAGACGAAGAACCAAGCGAGATTTTTCTCCATCTCTCTTCTTCTCTCTTGACTGCGCCGACTCACTCGACGAGAATGCAACTTGAGCCCATGTAAAGTCAGACCACCGCAAAAGGATCAAATCCGCGGAATAGGTCTCTCTCGGCTCGCCAGATTCTCTCGGATCACCCGATAGAGAATATATATGATATATGCGTGTGCGTGTGCGTGTGCGTGTACGTGTCGCTGTACTATCCGAAGGATAGGGGGAAACCGAGTCACTTCTCGGGAATGTGACTTAAGTCCGTATAAAAGGCGACGTCGCACAGAATTACAAGCAGCTTGCAGTTCCGTTCGTCGACAGGAACGAATTCTCCTCCCCCGCGACACTACGTAAAGAATAACGATCGTCTATATCCGTGTTTTCATTCAACAGAGATGTTGCTTGGACGCGAATCGCAACAAGATCACCTCGCATTCCAAGTAACGTTCAAACTCTTGAAGCAAGATAAATATAACTATATATTGTTATGCATGCCCCATAAGTTAGGTATTTGAAACAGAAATGAACGAACTTGTTAATGTCAGATGTTTATGTTTTTTTAAAGTAAAACTAAAAATGATCTTTTTATATTTAGCCATAGTTTTTTAAAATGCAAAAAAACATATTTTTATTTTTGTTGTTTTTTAATAGTGCTTGGCATATTATCTTCACTGAAGTTTAAATTACGCAATATTATCGAAATTAAAAGGAAAATATTTCATCGAAATTTTATATTATCAAAATAGTACAACATAAGCATTGGCCATCTTACCCAACTTTTAAGGAAAAGATGACCATAGTGACGGAAAAATGGCCATAATATTTATAAAAAAAAATAGTGAAAACGAAAATAAAAATTATTGATCATATAACAATTTGCATATCTTTATAATATGTCTAACGTCGATTACGATAGCTTAACTGTAATTTATTCGACGTTATAACAGTTTTTAGTGGACAAATGAAAAACTTTGCAGGTAGTGAAAAGTAAAAATATGATATACGATTCACAATATCGTTATTTCGAATAATGTATGCACATAAACTACTGTAAATATTGATTATCTTTGATAATGACTAAAAAAGCGCACTATATAGCGATTGTTGAAAAAATTACAGCCTATAGCCATCTTTTCCGTATGGCCATCATACCCTATAAGTTGCGTTTCGAACACGTCAAAAATGTACGAAACGTACAGTAGTATTGATTTTCGAGCACGTGAATTTATCGAGCTTCTTAGCTGTAAAGAATGTGAGAGTACAAGAAGATTGTGTGCCATTCCCGGAGTAAAGAAGAAAAATGAAAAAAAAGAGAGAGAAAGAGAGAGAGAGAAAATGCACAGCCCAGTGCAATACACTAGTTTAATGCTTCTCCGTCGATTCGTACAAAGTATTTCACAATTATAATTACTTCTTTGGTATGTTAACAAGATGGCAGATTACATTTCCTCCAGTTTGATCGAACGCAACGATATCTTCAAGGTTACCGAGTGACAGTCGCATTTCCCCTTGGCGAATTATGCGTTTATTAAATAACCGAAAAATTTATGGCACTGTAAAAATTTACAGTAAAAGGATAGACGCGACCGTCTTCCATCGTTAATCCTTGCACCGTAAAGTCTAAGAAGCGCGAATGGGAATTTAAGCTGGTCGGAACGGCATGGCGGCTAGAAGTAAATCCGCGCGAACGAGGCCAAGATTACCGTAATGGCTCGCTTTACGATTACAGTTATCGAGACGGAAATCTGCGAAAGCCCCGACGTTAACCGCGGAAACCAGTCTTGAGAGGAGGCTGGTGGCGTCGCCGTCCTCCAAAGCGAAACCTTCGTACGTTATAAAGCGCGCGGAATATCCTACGATATATTCGGAATCATCCAGTATTTAACTTGGTTACGAACTTCATGCTTACATTTGTTCCCTTACCTTCCGAGTTTAATCTTCCTTCAACCGCTAATGGCTTCAATTAGTATTACAAACAAGTGATTTAAAATCGAAAATTGTAGAAATGTTTGCTATCGTAAAAGCGATGTCATAGAACCAACAAGAAAGTGACCATTGTTTACTATTAAAACGAATTAAAAATTATCAAAATTTAATAATTTAATTTTAAATAATCGTATATAAAAATCGATTAAATTTAAATGTTTAATAATATTAAACATTAAAAAGTTGAAATTCTGTCACGTATGAAACAATATTCATTTAGATCATTTCATATATCTTGATATTTTGCATTATAATGATTTTTAGAAACTTATTATAAGTCTTTTATGTTTTTTAGCACATTTAGTTTGCTCCAAACTTGTAATTATGCAATTTGCTTCATAAAACGTAACACATCACATAGAAAGTATAATTTTCTTGTTACAAAAAAAAAATCTTGAAATTTTTATCTTAAAATATTTAACCTCTTTCAATTTCTCAAAGCTATAATTATTTAAACGCGATACGCGCAGTCCGACGGCAATCATAAATCTTAACGTAAGATAATCAGAATGTATCTACAAAGGTATCGCAGGCACTTTAACGAGAGATCTGGCGATTTAATTAATATAATTGTCCTGACGACGACGTATTGGCTGAGAGAGAGAGAGAGAGAGCCACTCCTATTTATTTGTAACTCTCACATCATGGAAGACACCTGCTAGTATTAACGATCACCGTGATCAATTAATCCCTATTAATTGAGAGAAAAGGGAAGAGGGAAGCAAGAGAGAGAAGCAGACAAGATATACATGTATGCTGGATGAGTTATGATTGAATCGCGATAACGGGCTGTATCCGCTTACAGTAAATTAACCGGATGCTTGATCATGATAATACGTAGTCCTTTCGTCGTAAAAAGAATTTTCAATTATCTGACTGATGACAGATATGGAGAATCACACGAATAAGACAAAATCTGATTCATCGCGCCGACTGATTTGTTTTGAATTATTTCCCTCTAATATACAACATTTTTTAAATAATATTAGTTCGATAAGAAAAATTTTTCCCCCATGTAAAGTCATCTCCTCGTGCAAGTAATGTAAGCAAGAAATAAAAGTGAACTAACGGATATCGAACGAAAAGATGAGAGATGGAGGAGATATTCTTGGAATTTCGTAAAAATATGTTCTTTCACAGGTGACGACGGTGGATACGTCGCTCCCCTCCCTTCGTGTGTGTTTTTCGTATGCAACCGTGACCACCGCCTAATACGCGGCACAGCGGCACATACTAATTAGCCTTGCAAGCGAAACGCGTCATGAATACAACTCCACGTGGAGAAAGAGAGAGAGAGAGAGAGAGAGAGAGAGAGAGAGAGAGAGAGAGAGAGAAACATTACATTAAATACGAGAGCCATGGTGCTTAAGGCTAAACGTCGAGAGGCAACTTCCTGTTGCAACGATTGCTACCGAAGAGGAAACCGAGTGTAATTACTCTCCCCCGCAATTATCAAAAGATATTACCGTTATTTTGAAGATGCTAGTAAATTGGAAAAAAAAAACATACCTCTACATATTTTGCGATAAAATCGTAATGTTATAAGAGAGACACGGATCGACTCGAGAAATCACATACGAGCACTAAACTAATACCTTTTAAGAGATTAAGGGTTTTTATCTTAACAATACGTACTCGAACTGTAAACGCATTGTTTACCTTGTCCGAGGTCGAGTGGCAAATTTCACGCGAACCAACTGGGACATCAAGTGCGTTGGTTGCAAGACACCGGTTCGCGCTAGAATTTACGAGCCGAGGAATTCTCGGACACATGCCGGACACCTTCGCGGAGACATGGTCAGTACAATGCCGCAATCGATTGGAATTCTCGAAATTTAACGTTAGCCGTTAAGTCTTAAGTAATACAACGCAATCCGATTAATGTACTATGCGAAACGTAAAATATCCGCACATTGGCAATTTAAATTAGCCAATTTAAATAAACGACGAAAATAATCAGGCCGCATAATTTCTTCATTAATCGCTTATTGTTGTCGATTTTAACGGTAATCGAGAAACCCGTAGTATTACGCTCCGTTCAATTCCTCGTCTCCGATATATTTACCCCGCTCTCCTGTCCTCCGTACTGTTTCCAATAATTGGGCGACGAACTGAGTTGCACGATCGAGCTGGTTGCAGACAGGTTGCCGGGACTGGACGCTTGAAATCGGTCCGTCACCGACGCATTCTGCATCTGTCCAGGTTGCTTCGAACTGTGCTGGATGCTGTTGGATGTCATCAGCGTGTTGCACAGTGGACCGGCACGTGAACGATTGCACGCGATCTGCAGCAGATTCGTGCCATTCGCGGCGAGTCTTCCCGAGGTTATCGCAACCTGCTGCACGTGCGCGTTCCGCTGGCTAACCTGAGCACTTCGTCGAACCTTACACTGATTGTTCTGATCGGCGGTCTTCGACTCGTGGTTGGCTTTCACATCGATCCCGAAGTCGCTCAGCTTGAAATTCTGTTGATTCATCTTGAAGTCTGCGTTGTTCTTAAAACTCCGATCCATCTCGGTTCCACTGGGAGTAAACTGTGATTTCAAAGGACTGATTACCTTCTACTTTCTTTGTTGTCGCTCGACATGTCTCGATACCGAACAGATACGTCTCTATTCAAACTCTGTCAAAGTCGCTTGAATGCAATCGAATAAAATATATACAAAAATTTAATTTTTTGTTTTTTTATTCGTTACTCTCTGGAAAGACCGAATTCCAAGCAAATAATTGCGTATTTATCCTTTCTTGTAGATTCCAGAATTACAGGATCTTATGAATTTTATTTGACCACGTGTGTTCGCTCCGTGCACGGTACTCGCCGTTGTCGTTAAACTTCTACGCGCGGAATTCCTCGACTGGCGAAGGCATGTTAAGTGAAATAATTGCAGGTACTTCATATGTCGCGGCGATACGTTTGACAATTCACCACTGATCACGCAGCGCTTGCTACCTTGACACGGTTTCGATCTCTCGCATTGTTGCACGGTCAATCTGCGATGTAGAATATTCCAATTCGTACATCTTTAAAAGTCTTTCAATGTTTGCTCATAAGTCAAATTTTCATTCGGCTGGCACATTTGGCGATTGTGCAAATTCCATGTCACCGTCCAAATAATGTCCGTATTAAAGACGGAACGATTTAACACAGTCGTTAATTGTCATACGCCATCGGATACGTTAAAGGCAACGAATTAACAGTCAGTGAAACTCGAAAATCTCACTCACGCGCGGTTCGCCTAATCGGAGGTTGCCGCGGCAACAATCGATGACTATTGCCGGATCGAATCGACAAAGTTTCGTTATATTCTTTAGTATACGCGAATCGCCGCGGCTACGATAATCGTTAATCACCAGTGAAAGTTGCGGCGCGAAACGCGAAGCCCGAGTTTCGCGGCGGAAAAATCGTATTTAGTTTTGCGTCTCGAATAACGAGACGAAGGCGATTCGACAAATCGACGGAATCCATCCCGTCAAACAGAATTATGTACACACATGTTGACACACGTTCAGTACCGCGACAGTTATCGATAACAACAGTATTTATAAAACAAATCACTGTTTTGTATATTAACACGCGCTTGCAACATCGATAAAGAATCTCTAATCAATTTTTAAGCTGACCTTTACGAGAGAGAAACTTTAATCGACTCGAATCATTTAATGGCTATTTTTTTTACAACGCGTCGATTCGTTTACACGCGCTCGAGTTTTCCGACGCTTTCACGGCCTGATCGAATCTCGCTCGTCGTAATAACCGCGAACTCGCATCAACGCGAATGCAATTGCATCACACAGTATCGTGCATGATTCTGCCACAAAACACAATAATATATAGTGTTCTCTCATACGATAGCCTTGTTGCACTATTCGCACATGAAAAAGTTTCAAGCAACAATATATTAGCGCGTATACATGTACAAGAAGCACGCGAAACGTCCCACGAAATGAAAAACAATCGAGAAAGACAGAGAAAGGGGAGAGGATTAGAAGCCAAAACGGCCAGCTGCTTAGCCAGTAGAGAGACGACTGGTTTTGTGTTAGCCGACTCATAGGCTATACACCGCACACGGCATGGAGGAGGCTGGGGTCCAGTATACCCCTCCACCAGACGATACACAGAGCAAGTGTGCCTGTCTCCCTTGCAATACGCACGTATAAGCCTCTTATGCGAGTATACATGTTCTATGTGTTTGTAGCGATGCACTCTCTTTCTCTTTCTTTCTTCCGTCTCTTGTGGCTCGAGACCCCACGCGAGACGCTTGCAGTCTCGTTTCGCACTATGCGACTCTGTAGAGAGGAACTGCATGCGTTGCACTCCGCGTGAGAGTCGAGTAACGTCTGCGCGTTAAAAAATCGTGGGAATTAAGAGCGGTGCACTGTGTCAGAAGAAACCGAGCGATACGCTTGCATTGTCCTTTAATGACGTAATGTCATGTTTTGACATTGTGTATAAAAATAAATGTTTTCATGCGCAATCGCATTAATACATTTTTATATTCTCAATTTGAATTGTAATAACTATGCAATATTTCTACGTTAGAGTTAAATTATAAAATTCATGTCGTTTTAGCTCATCATACATTCATCTCTCTTTTCCGTATAATTAAATTTCAGCGATATACAGCATTTAAACCGAAAGAGCATGCAACATTCCAGATAACGTAATTATGTGTAGCACAACGTTCAATTCGATAATAATGTAGATCATAGAAAAATAAACCCAAAGAATAAATCGAATCGGATATTGATTCGAGGGTGGACGCTGTTTACAACGGGGGCCTATCTGCCCCTCGTTCCACGCCGGATCATTGATCGTGGATCGGCGCGATATCTTAATCGCCTGTTTCTTTCCGTTTTTTTTTTTTTTTTTTTTTTTTTTTTTTACAAGAGATCAAATACCGCGGCATGGAATCAAGCATTATTTCTAATCCACCAGGCGTGACGCGATACTATCATTCCAGCTTTTCTGGCACGATTCGCCGGAATTTACGAAACACTTAATCTTTAATTGTTCGGCCTTATCAGAAATCAACAAAACTCCTATTCCTCTTGTGTTGCGCTTCATTAAAAGACAGCTTCGCAACACTAAACCTCCTTTTTTTCCAAATAAATGCCAAACAGTTTGCTCTTTCAAAATTTAACAATTATAAAGTATATAATTTTATATTAAAATGAAAAATATATCTTAAAATAATATTTTAATGAAATATATTGTCATATTTAGGGAAAAATCGTTTATCACATTCCATTGAAAAATCCCATTCTTTGATTAAATAATAATTCGTCATTATTTTGTAAAAAAAACAGTGAGTCTGTGTCACCCGCTAAATCTATGTATACCTGTGTAATTGCATTCGATTCTCTCAAAACATCCAAGATGCAATTGCATCTCACTGCATCGCGCTATTACATCTTTCTCTATTCATCTCTCGCTGTGTACCGTCGCGAGAATACAGAAATAGTTTATCCGCGAAGGGATTTCGAAAGAGAAAGAGAGGGAGAAAGAGAGAGAAGAGACCAAACGCACGGGCAATAGAAAGAGGATGGGAACAGAAGCAGAAGGAGAATGGAAAGAGAAACGACAGAAAATACGAGCGGGAGTTACGAGTTACAGCGGAAAACGGTGGATTATGTGTGTTTAACCCTCCCTAACCCGCCTGCCCTCCTTCTTCGACCTCCGCGCTCGCTCTCTCTCTCTCTCTCTCTCTCTCTCTCTCTCTCTCCTTCCCTTCGTCTCTGTTCGCGCTTCACGTTCGCCGTCGCCCAAACGCGCTTCCGAAAGCCCCCGAGTTATGTTTGAGCACGAAAAGTAAACTTCGACTTCGTGGCGACGTGAGGCGCTTTGTGAGGATTAGGTGGCTGCCAACCGGGTGAATCGATTTCTTTGTTCCGACTTCCGCACCGCGCAAGGGATCGATTCTCAACGGATAGAATCTGCTACATCGGAGGCTTCAAGGTCCGATGAATCTTTGCTCGCTCTTTCGTGCGTGCGAAGGCTTTAAAGGAGACTCGCGAGAGAAGAGAAGAACGACGTTGATTTTCGTAAACAATGCCGCGCGTAATCCGAGATAATGGCGAAGAAAGTCAGAATCGTTTCAGACGTGATTGAATAGTATAAATTACTAAATTATTACTTATATCTCTTATGTAAAAAGACTTGGGATATATTATGTCATATTGAGAGATATTATCTGATTTATTTCAATTAAGTTTCTTGGAGACTCATCGGCTTTAGTTTGCCAAACAATGTAGAAATATATGTAGAAATAGTTTAGGTACAACAACCCTGAGGTATTCGTTATTTCGGGAACTGCGCGGGGGTGTCGCTGAAATTTCACGCGAAAGTTCATACTGGAATGAAAAGGATGCGAATGCGGTTAAACTAACGTTCATTGCTTTCACAATTCCGACGGGTGCGACTCCGTAACAGTCAAGTTCCTCGACGACGCAAAGTGGAAATACCGCGGTGAGGTAAACCCGAGGAAAAACTAGACTGGCCCGACGTGCAACAGGTAGGGAAGCCAACGGCAAAGGCTCGGTGCAAGTCCGAGTTCGAGCAGACCGCGAGCGCGGTGACGGATCAACGACGGCGATCAACTTTAGATCGCTTTTAGATTTAAGTCAAGGTGAACGATACGGGAGAGCCCAAGTCTAGCGTAAAACAGGAAGCGCTAATTGTCCTCATGTCACGACAGACCTTTCCGTATGTGAACCTTCGATATTACATCAATTATAGAAATCATAATTAACCCTTGAAGAGGTCACATGAATATTTTAACTCTATCTATATTTCAATAATAGAGTACCTCGAAGACCTTAATCAAAATGTTTAAAATTTATTTTTTAACTTTTATTGTACATGATTATTTTCTACAGATGTTAAAAAATATATATGTATAAATTTTTGTAGATTTTTTTGATGTATTTTGAGACAGTTCAAACTACAAGACATTGGGAGCGATATGTGGTCAAGAACAGAGCAAAAAATATGACCTACAAGGGTCAAAGAGATCCATTAAACACTCTCTCTGGACTGTGATTTTTCCAGAAAGATATAGAGATTTTATGCAATGAGCGGACTGTATAATCTGGATTTATATATCACTGTCAAATATATACAAACTCAAATCATTAAACACTACATTTTATGGTTCAGTGACATAATGGATATCGCACTTATTCCTCTATTACCTTTCCCCTATCTATATAATAGACATACTAATCGCGCAATCGCGGTGCGGTAACGAGTAGGTGGTCCGCCGCCGATACGGATCGCAAAGTAAAGTGCAGTAGCGAATCGAGCAACGAGGCGAGTGAGCGACATGGAACTCGCGTCGATCAATGTGCCGATTACTCAACGAAACTAGTAATCGCGTACTGCAGGGTTCGCAAAGTGCCTAATCGCAACACCTTCACCTAGATATCTCGATGTTTGCGCGATAATATGTCCTTTCGAATCGAATTGAATAATTTAACCACATCATTGAGACAAGTTGATTTTTTTTTTATTATTTTTTTATCCTTCGTGAATTCCGATAACAAACAAGTGAAAATTGTTTAAGAGCGAGTCTTCATAAATCCAAATGAATTATTATGCGAATCACGACAATAATTTTGGTTTTTCGAAACACGTTGCATTTACTTCTTCATACGTAATTTATCAATTGGAGAATAAAAAGACAATTTTTCCCGTGTATCGCTTTGAGAAAACATAATAATTAGTCTAGTTATATATTGAATTAAATAAAGTATGAAATCTGACGAAAAAAAATCATGTTTACGATTTCCCTTACCACAATTAAATTTACACGACAAAGTTTTAACGCGAATTTCATCTAATTTCGATCGATGAATACTCAATCAAAGAACAGAATTGTCGTTTCGATTGTGCAGAGATTAGCGCAAGAGTAGTACAAGAGATCGGCCAATTTCTACCGATAAAATCTCGATCTTATCGAGGAGAATAAGAATTTATATCGCGCTCAGCGGGAAAAAGAGAGGAAGAAAAGCATTGGAAAAAAGCGCCTCTCTCCTCTCTCTTTCTCTCACCCTCTGGCAGTTCAAAGACCGTCTAAACGTATGCGACTCGTCGTCTCCCCGCATGATTATGGTCCCATTCATGTGCGACCAGTTCGGCTCGGTTTCTTCTTCGTACCGATTTCAATCTGACCGCCCCGTGTGTGCGTTACATATAAGCGCAACATAATATGTATAGTCGTTCTCGTTGTCGTCGAATCACGTGTACTTGGAACGGGCAGAGAACGTTCACTTTTAACAAACCAGACTGTACTACGCGGAATGATCGAGCATAGAGATCGCATTGCGAAATGATCCTTTGTCTCTCTCTCTCTCTCTCTCTCTCTCTCTCTCTCTCTCTCTCTCTCTCTCTCTCTCTCTCTCTCTCTCTCTCTCTCTCTCTCTCCAGCTCGCGCTCGAAAGAGAAAGAATTTCTCTAAAACAATCTGCACGATGTATCGTGCGACGTAAAAACGAAACTTTCGACAAGGAAGAATTACATATCAATCTTGCAATGACAGCATTTTCATTTTTTGTTTTGTAATATTAGATTAAAAGAAAATCGATAAATAAAGTTTCCAAAATTGATTATAAAACTTTTTTCTAAACTGTAGCACGATGGAAATTTAAGGCTTAAATTGAGATCTTGTCATTCGCGAAAAAGAAAAAAAAAAGATTGAACGACAAAAGAGCGTATTCATGACGAAAGATATACACATTTTCTATCGATACTGTACCGGTTTTAAAGGACTGGCTGGCGAAGGAGACGATCGGAACGAGAAGTGTACGCATACGCACGCAGAACTGGTATCGCACACGCATACGGGGACAGGTACAGAACGTGCCCGTGGATAGCATGGCGACAGTGAAGGTGCGCGAGAGAAGAATGGAGGATTAAAGATGAAAAGAGAAGAGAGAGAAAGAGAAAGGGAAGGAGAGTGAGACTAGCCACTGAAGAGTAAACTGGCCAGACTGCCTGCCGCCAACACAACGTAATGCAACATGCTAGAAAGAAAAAGAAAAAGAAAAAGAGAGAGAAAGAGGCGAGAGATTTAGAAAAAAATGAGAGAACGAAGAGAGAAGAAAGGAACTGATAGTCAGCATTGAACAGACGAGTAGAACGAAGTGATACGTGTAAGAGATACTACGCGTTGATGTAATTTTTTCCTGGTAAAATGCATCGAGGCATGTATACGTGCTGTCCGCGATTTTTGTATCTAATGTAATACCAAGAAGAGAGAGAGAGAGAGAGAGAGAGAGAGAAAAGAGACTCGAGAACCAGCCAGACAGCCTGTCGCCGACGACGGTGCGCTCGGAGACAAACGAAAAGAGCGAGAGACGAAAGAAAGAGAAAGAAACAAAGGTACAAAAGGTAAGAAAGAAAAAAAAAAAGAAGAGAGTAAAACCGATGATCAGGTCACGGAACCTAAAACATCAAGACGAAAACAGCACTTGAGAAGTAGCTTGTAAACCTGTCGTCCTTATTTTATCTAAGTTCTCTTCAACAAGATTTCCTTTGCGTTTCCCTAATTTTGTATATATGTGTATATATATATAAACGCGTAATTAAAATCAAGGCTTCCCCCTACCTATCTGTCTTGACGCAACAAATAATTCATTGTATACCAGTTGCATAAAATAAACATGTTATTTACCGCAAATTTCACGCGTATGGAACATTGCGTTTGACGTACCTCGCGTGAACAGTTCGCCGCATTTTCGATAGGAACAACATTATGGCGCTAACGCGCCCTTTGCTGCCCCGCCGCGCATTACAGGATCATTAATTATTAATTTTCAGTAATCATTAATTTGTTTAATGAGACGCAATCTATTATTTGCGTATTGTTTACTAGTTTAAACATAAGGGTTGTCTCACACATTTTGAATCGATAACACCCAATGTACCCTAATTCATTGTTCTAAGGGCGCAAGTAGTTCCATGACATCCTGTATAGTCAGATTGCGCAAAAAGCCGTTGATTGGCAGTAGTTCTGGTACGGTATTTTAAGCCCGATCTATTCGAGGACCAAATAGTTCTAGACCGCAAAAAAAAGAAAAAAAAAAAAAAATAGCATCACTGCCATTCGGTTCAACGGTCCATGCGAATTTCGCCGACATTGATTTCGCCGTTATATGATCCTATCTGTCGCGAACAAAGCGTGACAGAAACAAGGGATCTACAATGCAGATAAGCATTTCTCTGTGCGGAATTACAACGCTTAGATACTTAACCGATCTCTAACAGTGTGTCCGGGTACCGTTAGATTATCGACTCGGAGCAAACGGCGACCCGGAAATTAATTCGGCCATTATACATAAAAAGAAAGTGCTATAAACTTTTACAAGAAAGGTTAATAGGTTCCTGCTACTTGTAATTAACTATGAGAAAACCAGAGAAGCGAGAATTTGACATTATACATAATGAAAATTATAAACAAAATAAAAATGCAACTCGCAATCTATCGCGATTAATGTTAAAAATTGATTACTATGTTATCGTCACGTTACGTGACGCGTATAAAATTCACGATATTTTTATATACGCGTCGTAATAATATTATATATTATTTCACATTATAAATGCGATATAGCCGTCTGAAAAACTCTGCGATTTTCTTGATGAGTCTTACGATTTCTCGAGATTTACAGATCGTTTTACGGGGCGAAGATTAATGAGCTGACTAAATAAACACATAAAATGGATGCATATTACGGCTGTATAAAGAAGCGGCATAAACACAAATGAAACAAATATATTTCCGCGCCCGCGTGGAAAAACAACGAGCGTTGTCGGGCAGGCACGCTGTTAGAAAGTTGAATGAATTAAGCACGCCCGCGGTGCTTACCGATCGCGACTACCCACGTGTTCACGTTCACGTTAGCGAAGGTACAGAGTGGACGACTTACGTGAATCCGGTCGCCCGTTCACGATTCTCGCACAACAGCATTCTTACATTTTTTGCTGATAATCGAGAAATTGAACTTACCTGAAACAAAAAAGACAAATTAAAATTAGCAATATTTTTATAAATTGTTTTAAAGTTTAATTATATATATATATTCAATTAACAATTTAATTCACTTAATTTAGTATCTCGCAAGTGTGAGAAAAATTATTATCCATGAGAACAATATAATTGTAAGTCGTGTTAACAGAATAGAAGGACAAGATTATTCACGGAACTGATTATCCGCGAAAGGAGCCGATTATTCATCACGCTTCCGACGGCCGGAAACAGTAGTAGAAACGAAGCCATTTACGCAAAGACCTTTCAACGAATGGCGCGATAGTCCCCGGAGAACGTACTTCGCTAAGCGATGACTTCGACATCAGTGACTTCTTCGCAAATCAACAAAGAAGAAGGAAACGGAATATATCGCCCTTCGTTTCTCAAGGACACGTGACTCGATTGCAAATACTATACTTATCAGAGTAAAAGTCCACTTAAACGACATTATTTTTTTACCGTAATTTCGTCCCAATATTTTTTCTAAATTGAATACAAAACATAAAGTATATTTAATAATTTTCCAATAAGAAAATAAAATATATAAGACAGAAGAAAATAATTCCAATAATATTAAAATAAAATTAATAATTATTAAATAATTAAAAAATGATGACTATTAATCTTATTGACTGCTTGTTGCTTTATTTTATTTCGCCATTTAAATTGCTTTATGAGTTACATACAAGTTCGCACGATACATTGTTTGAAGATCGACCAGTGTAAATGAGCCTTTACATCACCGCGTCCGACGACTTATGACGGCAAGTTTTTTCCGAAACGGGACAACGCGACAGGCCATTTTTGTCTTCTCGAGAGCCGACCCCTTATGCGGCATTCGCCAGGAAAAAGAGCGCGAACATCTTTCGTACTTTGAAAGATTCATTAGGCACACGGTGAACAACTTGTGCCAAGAGGCAGTGTCATCACGTCCGAACTTGGAAGTGCCGAGAACGTACTTTTTCTACTCGTTCTACTCTGGAACGAGAACAATCAATGTCATCCCCGCGACTCGAAGATAGAAGGAAGAAAACATTGTTCTTTCCAACGTACATGCACATACAGAAGCAAGCGCACATGACCTTCGTCCTATTAAAATGGAAAATGTCTTGAAAAGAACTTGGTCAGTCTCATCGGTAATGTAAATTTTATAAAGCTTTTCCAAATCCGCCTCTATCTACATATCTTGTCGATGCTAAGATATATGTGCTGCTGCTTTTGTATATTTTACCATTGATACATTGTAAACATATGTTTGTGTATGTGCATGCGCGCAGATCTTTAAAGTATACCGTGCGTTGAACACAAAACGTCAATAATTTGGATCCTTTTTCCACTCAACGAAAAAGTCTCGCGAAAAAGAGACTTTATCCAACAGATTTCAAAGAATTGCGATGTTCGATTGTAAGTTGAGCCGCGTTCACGGAGGATTTCCGTGACTTTTAAGCGGCAGCTGGTCATCGCGCGAATCGCCGGAAGTCTCCCACGCAACGGGTGACGTAAAAGTATGCGCGACTGATTTCGATAAGGGAAGGGAGAGAGCAGAAGAAAATGAGAAGAGCGCGGGACAAAGAGGTACGAGGAAGAGAAAAGAGGGAGGGCAGTTTGCGACGATAACGAACAGAATGTCGATTCTCAACAACACTCGTAAAGCCGGACATTTAACGATGGCGATTTAACTGTCGTTGGGCGCAGCACGCATACAATATGCTCTTGCCGCTCGTGGTCCCCGTCGCTCGCTACACAATAATAATTATGGCCCCGGCTACGATTGTTTATGGAGGCGGCAGTTAAATTACCGCCGGTTGACGTTACACGGACATTTCGGCGGCTGCTTTCCCTCCCGCGTTGTCGCTGTAATTGTTATTTAACCGTGGTTGCGACCGTTTTTCCCTTCTCTCTCTCTTGTTGTCACTCAAATTTGGCATCGCCTCTCGGATTAAGTGCTGCAGTTTGCATTCGTTATTAAATAAAAGCCCGGAAAGTGTGAAATGCTTATTAAAATTACGGTAATGGATTTGCACGCTGACAGATGTTGGTCAAGAATGAAAAACGCACGTGAGATAAGATGAACCCTTGCGCACGCTTAGTTGTGTATTTAAGAACGTCACGAATCTCGCTTACGACTTCCGCGAATTTATGCGGCGGTGTCTTTCCCATGAAGTTTCGCCTGCGGATATACGACTCTCATACTGACGGATTGACGTCATCCTCCGGTCCGCTGCGCTTCTATCGCGTGCTTTTTCGTTATCACGATGTACGGGTTCGGATAAGACTTGAGGGATTCGGTAGCGAGATAAGTTTGTAATTTATAAAGTCTATTTTAGATATGACTTCATATTTACCTTGCAAATTTTCAACTCATCTATTTTTGCATCGAAACCTCCAAATCTAAAAATACAAGGGATTGATTTAATCTGTCTCTGATAAATTTAAACATTTCTGATTGCAATGGATGACTTACACTAATTACCGAAATTGACAGATAACAGTAGAGAGTGTTCAGGAAGTAGCTCGTGTCAATTTATGAAAAATTCGATAATCCTTAAATAATTGATAACCTGTCCTTTGTTCTGACAAATAATTTAGAGCCGCAAATGATTAGAATTTTTAAAACATCCGAAAGCTATTATTCAATGTGCGAGGACACGCGCGTTCCTATCGATTTATCATCGACACGATCGTAGAGCTTGCGGCGGTAAGTTGTATGCTCGTAAGTTCTACGTAGATGGCACGCAAACAATCCTTGACAGCCGTCACTTGACACCAACATCAAGTGTTTAATGCGAACGCGTAGTCATCAGGTGGATATCTTGTGTCTAGCCAGTTACACGAACAAGTTGCCAAGACACGAGAGAAGAGACAACATATCATTCCTATTATTTTTAGAAAGCAAATTTAATCGTAACATGTTAATTTTAAACGTGCTGAAACGTATCTTTATAAAATGGATTTTTTTTTTATAGCACTAAATTACTCAACAGATTTATACTCGAAAGCCATTTAAACTTTAATTACAGCTGTTAATTTAAATAACACCAAATGATCGATTACTTCAGACGAGACTAAAAAAATCCGAGTTTGTTCCCCACATGACGTGCGTTAACTCGATTGCCTGAGAGCTTTCATGTAATTCGGAACAATTCATAAATTTATTGCGACAGACAACACACAGATCCCTCCCTCGACTCCCCCTTTCTCGCTCACCCTACCTTGTTTCTCGTTTCGTTTTACTCCCTTTCCCCTTTCCGGTGACCCTTCGATACTCGTTCTCCGCTCTGCGTAGGGTTGAATCGTCGAGTCGAGTAGATGGAGAGAGAAATGAGAGCGGGATGGAAGAGGGTGAAGAGGTGGGCTATGTGTACCAACTTAGACACATTAAAAATTTAATAACTTGCTCGCTCGGTCGAGCGGTTGGTAAAGTAGGTAGCTAGTAGTTCGTCGAACAGAGAAGGAAGAAAAGGATCCCTTTAAATCCAGAAGCTCCCGCTGCGATATCTAGCGATGTGTCATTTTATATATCTTCGAAAAAGTTAAATAATGATTCTCAAAAACTCAGTCAATGGTTGTAATCACTAATTGAAAATTCAATTATATTATAAATTATATATTTCCTATTAAATTATATCAAATTATTCAAAATTATATCAAATATATTAAATTATTACAGAAAAAATTGAATAAAGCAAAATAAAAGTAGCATATTTCTTATAATAATGAAACAATTTTTATCTCAGTATGATATATAAATATGTGTCGATAAAATATATAATTCTAGATAAAATGGTTAATGGTCATTTTTTATCACGCGTAAAATATATTCTGAACAGAAGTGAGAGTGTTTCTCATAAAATGAGAAACACTGACGACCATATCGTCGAATTATAGCCATCTTTGTCCCGTAACCGTACCGCTGTATCACTTATCTTTTTACTTTATTCGCTGCGACCGTCGGGTTTTCTCGTTTCGTTGCTCGCTTAACAACAGTAAAGCCATCTTCATTTCACGATTTAACTCACCCTCATCTTCTTTCTCCCTCTTTCTATAGAGCGTTCCGTAACTCGATTTCCGTGATATTCACGACAGATGGATGTATCGTAAAAGATACTCTCGGAAAAAAACATCCGACCTATGAGATTTAGTATAATGAACTTTTCAATTATTCCTGCAATTATCAAAGAACTTTAAAAAAATGTCAAATCACGAAAAAATTTAATTGATAACATTTTCAGTCTTCCATTATCTTCTATTTTAGTCTTAAACTATACAATACGTTTTCATTAAAAATTCAACAATCTTATTTTTTTCTTCAAAAGAGCCGCGTTAATTTTCGACATAAACATAAACGTGAATATAAATGCGTGAACGCAAACACTTGGCATCACGAATGATTTTTAAATATAGTTACTTTCAAATTAAATATCGTATCACTTTTAAATATTCATACAAAACGTAAAAGTTGCGCAAATCACAACTATTAGTTTCGAAAAGAATTGACAATATTTATCACCGAACAAGAGATTAAAAAAATTATAGTTATACATTTTGTAATTTTTATATTTAATCATAATAGATAAATCTGCCAGTGACTTTGGCCTTCTTGGTTAAAACTTCTTTCACGGATACTTTTCGACCACCCTCGTTTTCGCCCTCTTCTCTCTCTCTCCTCTTTCTCGACAATCGTGCTACGAAACTACCATAAATTCATCTCCTTGTTGATCTTCGGGAGTTTTACGGCTCCGTATGTCGGGTGTACCAATAAACGGAGACCTCGCCGTCGTGCGTTTGTCGTACAGATCAAACTGTCGAATACCCTGAACTCTCGACTCGCGTTTACCACCTAAACGTCAGTATCCAAGGCCTTATGAATTACCCACATTTCATTTTCATTTCAATCCGACAATCCGATTGTACTGCTTTTCCAAATTATTTAAATCTTTTTTTTTTTTTTTTTTTTATGCGAAACACAGTAGCTGTTTCGCATTAATCTTTTCTCGGCAGGCAATATGTAAATTCGCACTTTGATTTGTATAAATTTTATGCGCGAGATTTGCAACCCGTGTGAGAATCTGCGAGCGACACGTTTTTCCGTTATTATTAATCGCGCAACACAGCGAGAGATAGCGGCTGATTAAATTCATCGGCGGAATAATTACCGCGAGCACGGCCAGTTCGATTAAATCATCAGGCCACGAATTTAAATATTACGCCGAGAGACTCATAAATTCGTCACTCGGCTAAGATAATGACCTCATCGACTCGTGAATGCTCGCGCGTATATTAAGTGTCAAATCTGGACGAATCGTTTGCGTAATCATTGCACAAGAGGCGCTGATAATAACGTGCGCGAAAATTGGCTATGCATTTCGGATTATGCGACCAGTTAATTTTCCACGTTGATTAAATCGCAACGGTCGCGTGGTATCATCGTTTGGTTCTTCATTCGGACGAACGTACGTTGATGATAACGTCACCGAGTGAATTCATTTGTATAGCAGTAAACTTGCGCGTATCGCGATCGCGATGCAAAATTCGAATCTCTACTATAAGTTAGTCCTTTACCAGCGCCAAATTAATTCTAATTTATCTTAAGTACTAATTAGGTACTGAAGTCCGGAATTAAGGGCTTAAAATGTTTGACAGAAAATTAAATTTATATTGGAGAAAAAGAACTGAGATTAAATTGTCCCTCCTATATATATATATATATATATATATATATATATATATATATATATATATATATATATATGTATATATATAACTCGAATAAAAAAAATTAATTATTAGATACTTCAAGAAATCGTTAGACATACAAAATAAAATTCTTAATAACATTTTGCTGTTGTGACATAGTCCGCGCGACCGACTTTTAAGTACGAAATCTTGCACCTAATTACCACTTAATTAGCATCAAATTTTAAGATAAGTTAAAATTAATTTGGCGCTGGTGCGGAGGGGGGCGGGGGGGAGAGGCTTTAACTTAATGGAAATAAAATTCGAGCATTGTAATAATCGGGAGAATTTTGCAATTTTGTAATTTCAATTAATACAGTTCCTACACAAATTCATTATTTTTTTTTTACCGTATAACATAAAACGGTTTTTAATGTATCACGACATACGATTTAACATACATTTATTGAGCACATTAATAATTGTTCACACACAATAAAATCTATGAAACTTTCAATATAAATAATAATTAATTAAAATTAATTAATTAGTTATTTTGATAACAGGACAAGAGGATGTAGGTCGAAATTATCGTGTACACTCCTACTGGAAAGTTTTGCCGATACCAAAGCGCCAAAGCGTGGACGAGAAGCCGGAGCCACTTCTCGCGCTTGGCTTCGTAGTCGGCTCTCGAAACGGCAACCGTTTCTACGTGTCGCTACACGCGCGAGGGTGGGGACAGAGCCGTGCGTGTATGCCGTGCTCTACGAGCGTGTTCGTAGAGGGTGAGAGTGGAAAGCGTTACGACTGGAGCGCAGAAAGGGAGGGTAAGAGAGGGTGAAAGGAGGGTGCCGGCTAGAGGCATTATAGCGCTGCTACAAATCATAGGGCAGACCCCCGTTCAAGGCGAGCGCGTGTTCCGCGCGTTCGGTGTGTATGCGTATGTATATGTATTTGTAACGTGCGTGTACGCGCGCGCGTGTAGGAGCGGGCTGGTAGGGTCGGCTGACAGTGGGACGTTACACGCTCGGTGTACTGTATACTTCGTGGGGATACGAGCAGGGGATGACTCGCCCCCGAAAACTGCCACCCCTGCCGAGAACGGCCACGGCGCCCTTGGGATTGAAGTATACGCGTCGTTACCGCTTCCCCTCTTTCAACCCCCTCGTCTCGCTTTCTTTTCTCGTCGTTATTTTTCCCGCATGCCCGTCAACGTGAAGATGTTAATTGAAAACGCACCGCAGACTTTGGAAAACAGTACCATAAATCCAGTGAAACTCGAATTGATTTATTTCACTTTTTTTTTTATATATTAATGCTATTATATATGTATTTGTTATATATGTATATTTTATATATGTTTTTATACTTGGAAACTGTGTATATTTATGTTCTTTCTAATAAAATAAAAATCATAAAAATATTTCTTTTACGCACCCCACAAATTCTTTGTAAAAAATATTACGTCCTAAATATGACATAGTCAGCAAGTAAAATTAATTAATTCTCTTATCGATGTATTTCTCATCGACACAATTAAATGAGATTTTCTTTTTAGTTTTTCAGCTCAATGGGAAAAATTATTGCCTTATTATCACTGTGATATCAATTTGGAAAAATTTAGTAATAATGATAAGCCTTTGACCTTAAAGAACCATATTGCAAATATCGGAGAATTGATATCATATCCTCGAGATGCATAAACTGAATAAAAGGCCAGAGGCTGCGGAACGACAGGCGAGAAGCGAGAAGCGAGAAGGGGCTGCATCGAGAATTAAAGCGTTTCAATTATTTGATCGGTCGATAGAATTATACGCGTCGAAGCGGATTTAGATTGAAACAGGATGAGACTGGTGGAGAAGGTAGAGGGTAGAAAAGAGCGCGAAAAAAAGTTTCTCCTTCGAGAGGGGAACGGGACACAAAGCCGATCGCAACGACGCATCGCACCCCCGAGCATTATACACGGTGTCGGAAATTGCCTTACTCGTCCTCGTCGTTTCATTGTTATCTGACAATTCTCTCCGTGCCAATCATTCTTCTTAGTTACGTTTTCCGCTCGATACAAGTAGCACCCGTTTCTAAGAATGTGGTCAAGTATGTAATAAATAACCTTTCTGTGAAAATGATGTATGGTTCTTTTGTGAAAAATGCTATGTTCGTCGTAGCGCGGAGACATTTCGAAAAATACAATTGCAAAAAATGTGAAAGATGTGTTTCTTCCTTTTCGCGATGCGACTTGGCGAAGAAGAAATCGAGGAAAAGGAAGAGAGAGAGAGAGAGAGAGAGAGAGAGGAGAGAGAGAGAGAGGAGAGAGAGAGAGAGAGAGAGAGAGAGAGAGAGAGAGAGAGAGAGAGAGAGAGAGAGAGAGAGAGAGAGAGAGAGAGAGAGAGAGAGAGAGAGAGACACGTAGGAGCATGAACAGGAGATTAAAATGTGTCTGGTGCAACTATACTTCATTCGCCGCGCACAAAACTTTTATTTTCGTTGCTCGTTAACTCTCGCGGCTCGCTCATTCATAAATTAACAAGTTCGAGAAAACGGTAGAAGGGGTGGAGAAGTCGCGGATTACGGGGAAGCGGAGGACTAAAGCAAAACCGGGTTTTCGAGCTAATTAGAAGGCCAGTGCCGACTCTCGGTAATTAATGGCTATTTCGCTATCGTCGACTGCGCGCAAGATGCTTTTTCGACGAAGAAACTCACGCGCGCGGCGAATAATAACGCTCAAATTGGTGACAACAATTGCGGAAAACGCATATTATACGCGCATATATTTAAAGAACACTATTATGATAATCACGAAAAAGAACGATATAGCAGCAGTATGTTAAATTATTTCACGAGTCGCATTTAAATTCAAATAAATTTGCGATTACCACAAGATATAAATGTGATAACGCCTAAGTCATAATAAAATTTTATCTTTAAAGATTTTTCTTGAAACTATAATTTACCAATATATAATTTCGATAAATTTTATTCGAATACTAAATATTATATTTATTCAAAACAATACAACGTAAAATACATTATTCTATAATATATATATGTAGCATCGAAAATTGAATTCACTGAAATTATACCAGTTTCAATCGCTAAGATATGGATAAAATAATCGAGCTAAGGATAAGGTAAGACTGTTCGCGCAGCGTAAAGTGTATTAAAGGCGAAGTATAAAAGTTCAGCGACGCGCAAATTTACGAGGCGCGTGCGGGTACGAGATAAATATCTTACGGCTCAGTACTCTTCGCCATCTTCTGACCCTCGCAGCAGCAGACTCGGATGGTGTATTCACATACATACGTACGGACACACAGACACTTATGCGACTAGACGATTAAGCTCGCAAAAGCATTTACGCGTCGAGTAGTAACCAGTATGCAGAAGAAGAGCGTTAAACTTATAACTCTGCTAGAATTATTTGCGTTACGTCCACTGAAATTTAATGACGAGTCGAAGAAAAATTTCACAGCCAAGAGTGTTTAGTTTAAAATGATACGGATAATTTTACGGCTAGTAAGCATTATTAAATAACGCACGCGCAAAAGAAAGAGAAAGAGAGAGAGAGAGAGAGAGAGAAAGAGAGAAACAAGAGCGAGTTACAATATGCTATATAGCTTTCGCATCGTTAGCCGGAATATAGATCACAGCGGTAATTAGCCGCTCTATGTAACGCAAAGTAATTTTATATCCGTGATCATTCTAGATAATTTTACGGTTTTATGAACGATAGTGCTTCCATCCCTTGTTGTGAAATATAAATAAGTAATGGCTGTTTTTAATGGAGATATGAAGAACGCAATCAAGAACTTCATCGACGAGTTCATACTGGAAGTACTTTTTAGTCCATATCTTTTAACATTCATCTTTAATATCCTCATAATTTCAGTGAATTTTTCGAAACTTACTAATTATGTATAAGATAAAAAAATAACATATTACAGATTTCGCCGAATCATCCTTCCTCTCTATAATCGCGAAAATACTTATTTACAGCCCTGTCAAGATACATTTTTTTTTTTCCTCTAACAATTTCGCGGCAAGTTTTTTGCGGAACGCGAAAATGTTTCTTCTGGCGCGGTTTACACGTGAGAGCGTGTAATCTCGGCTTGCACCTGTGCGTGTCGAGCACGCGTCTCCTCGCGAAGCGCCACGGACAACATGTTGTCCACGTGTGTATACGTGGTTGAGCGAGAAGAGAAGAGAGAAAGAGAGAAAGAGAAAGAGAGAGAGAGAGAGAGAGAGAGAGAGAGGGAAAGAGAGAGAGAAAGTAAAAGAAGGGGAAGTACAGCGAGAGAACCCGTTACCTCAAATTACACGGCTCGGTTTATTATTTATTGTCGGCAATTTCTGCTCCCACCGAGAAGGTGCATCCGACCGACGATCGAAGAATGATTTGTGCGCCGGACACGCTCTCGAATCCACGCGGTCGATCAATGAGGAGGCGCACCGCGTGTCGATCGTCCGAGGATCGCAATTTGAGTTTCTTCCTCGCGCGCGGCCGCACCGTTATATTCCTTCCATTCTTCCCTTCTTCTTCATCATCTGGCGAAGGAACCATTGCCAGAAATTGGCGCGAGCGCGACGATTTTGCGAGACAAAAATAATTACGCGTACGTGTGTAAAAGAAAAGATATCGACATACGGTTCGATGGTGCATTATCGGGAACGAGAAACGCGATAGGACGAGCACGAAAGGCGACGTTCCATAAGAATGGCGTACCACTTGGCGAACGCAATGACCCCGTCGTGCACTCTCCGAGACTTATATGCTTCCTGACATTTTCAGATATTCAATTACCGCGACACGAGATATTGTGCGGCGAACCCGTCGCAAAAACGTAATAAATCGCTCGCTCGCTCGCCGACCGCTATACACGGTGTGCACGCTCGTGTCGATTCACGCGTATATATATGTGCGTAACCTCATCTCGTATCGTCTTGTACGCACGATACTACTCTTGCCGAACTGAACCGAGACGAACGCGGATCGATCTTGGAATGCCGAGCGTATCCTTGATCGGCAAAGAATCATGCCGCAATACCAGACCGGAATCCAGAATTCAAATCGAATTGATTTAGATGATGGAAATCCTCGAGACGAGGATGTTACTGTTCGAACTAACGGTGAAGTCGTTTAATGTCGCTGTGCCGCATTAATACCGTGCGGAGAGCTCTCGCCCGTCTGAAGCCTTATCCGTTATTTAAAGATGTTCTCGAGTCAGTGAAGAATTGAATGTCATTGTGAGAGACAAACAGATGAAAAATATTTGAATGTCAAGTATATGACACGAATCTCTCGATAATTTAGAAAAACACATTAGATACAACGATAAAAGTCCCCCCCCCCAAAAAAAAAAAAAAAAAAAAAAACAATGATAAACTACTAGTTTGAAAACTAATAATTACATAATGATAAATTATAATAAATATAAAAATAGAGGTAAAAATAATCGCTAATAACAAATTAAATAGCTGTGTAGCGAGATTGCGCCTGAAAAGCAGAAATGAGAAAGGAATTGCGAAATGATTCGGCAAATTTTTCCGGTAATTGTTCCCCGCGGGAGATCGATCGACACGATTCGCCCGACTTTATTACACCGTTTCCCGCACGCGATTAAATTACGGCTATGACAGAGCCTAATTTTGTTTCAGCATGTACTAATAATTAATGCGGTCGCGACGCGGCCGTGCTAATTCTCTCTTTCTCTCTTGCTTGCTCGTGATATGCGTGCTCGTGAAACACGAAGCGAGAGATCGATGCGACGCGCGTTCTCCGGCACCGTAAATAAATAAATGCTCGCTCGAGCGATTAATTAAATGATAACAAATAATAATGACGTGTGAAATTGTAGCCGCACCTGCGGCAATTGCACAAATGTTAAGTGCGGACCGATCAATCCGGGGGGGTACAATGCCGCACCGAATATTATTATATTATATCGCTTTGAGCGTGACTCGTAGTTTTTCGGCAGTCACGATTTTTATTTATCATCCTCGATAAAAGGTAAGTAATATCGATCATCGCTGATTTCATCGATATTAAAACTCCAACTCGGTACGACCGTAAAGCGCTAATAATTGGAACACATTCGGGAATATTCAAATATTGCTACCCTAAGCCGCTTAAAAGAATGACTAAGTAGATTAAAGCAAATGAAAAATTCTATTCTATTTTCACATTTATATTTATCGATTCAATAACGGATGATTTGTTTTTATAAAACAAAAATAATCAAATATACTGAAGAGATACACGGCATGCACGAAATAACTAAGGCGACGAATATATATTTTTAATCATTCTAGTATAGGGCAAAATAGCTGGAGAAATTGTTCGAATTGCAAATCTAACAATTGCGGAGAGCGTGATTTATGGCCGCGTATTTTTTCCAGAGAATCGTCGTCTATGTAGGTAAACGGGGAAAAAAATGTAGAAAACGTAAATGTAATTGGAACGTGAAGAGAAGGCTTAACGCTTTTAAAAAGGCCGTTGCCGTCGCCGTCGTTTCACGACGGCATTATGATTTCAGCATCCGACTAACGAATGTCGATGCCGCTCGTTAATATACGAAGAGCCGCGAAACGTCGTTGGAGTATCCGTGTCCGACCACGAGAGCCACGCCGGCACCGCTATTTGCATAAACACGACACGCACACACCTGTAAATAATTTCTTTTTGACACGGCGCACACTTACACACGGGCGTAGATCATCCTTGACACATTATGGATCGCGTGGTGGAGCACTCGCGCGATTTACATAGGGGGCCCTATTCCATGAGCACCGCGTGAATTTTTTCGCAAATTAATGAGACCGCATAGGAGGCCGTAAATGGGCTTTCTAATTTTTCAGGAGACAATGGCACGCCTCTGCGGAACGAAGCAACGAATGCGCGATTAGCATATAGAGTGGATAATTAATTGTGAGGGGCACAAAGGTCCCTTTTATTTTATTTATTTATCTCTTTTTATTATTTTCTCTCGCGTGTTTTCGATCGTTTTTACTCGTGTGCCGACCTCGTCTTCAGCAAGTCGTGTCATATATTCAAAACCCATGCTTAAAACTAGAAAATTTAATTGCAATCTAATTCCTCGAACTACATTCATTCATCAAGATGAATATGCAACGGTTTGAGAATCAAATAGCCAGATTTAGAGTTAATCGTGGAGTGCGAGAGGAAAGACGGTGGAGGACGAGGAAAATCATATGGGACACGCTGCGGGTGGGCTTTTCGAAGAGAAAAACAATTCGAGGTATCGACCAACGAGTACACTTGAGCACGAGTGCACGCGCGTGCAGGGGTGCGTTTTTCGACGAGCGCGACGCGACCAACGGTGTCGAGGGCGCTTCACTGATTTTTCAATTATACACCATCGCATCGAGTGGAGTATCATTTTTGAAACATCAACGACACTTCGCACATCGGGAAGCAACAACTGTTTCGGCGCGCTCGAGTGCCCCGTCGCGGCCTCTCTGGGATTACGCGCGTTTAATTGAAGGTAACGCGCCTATAACGGCTCGGCTCGGCTCGTTTCGAATTCGTAAATTATCCGCGTAATACACGCAAACGGTGGGATGGGTGTCGATAGCGGCGAGTTTACAGCCGGCAACTTTTCACGTGCGACGCAATAACTTTGAATTATTAATATGATTAAACGAATGCGCGCCCGCGCGCCCGCTTGCACGTAAGTTTGTTATTTAATGTCATATTTGTTATTTAATCGTCATTATTTATCGGTTTATTAGCGGGTTATAATAACTCTCATTAGTTCAAACGCAAATCGGCTTTAAGCACGAATGTTTTGAAAGTTTTAATACGAGAGTTTATTTCGCAAAGTTGTAAAATCCTAATAGAGTTTATCGTGCATTAGCTCCTATGATTTCTAATTAAATTAATTACACTATGTATGACAAAGCGTGAATTAATCTCGATATTTTCGCCAAAGAACGGGAAGGAAAAATGAACTACCGAGAGAATGGTGAAAAACAAAAGAACCGACCGGTGGGAAAAGGAAGGAAGTGGACTGAGAGACTGGCGACATAGAGATCGAAATTTTCAAAAGGCATTTTCTCGCATCGTGAATTTCCGCGGGACACAGAAACGTACTTAAACTGCCTTCTAAGGAGGGGCAATAAAACCGCGATTGGACTTTCGTCGGAACCGTCGTCCTCGCCTTCGCGAGATATCTTACGGATAAAGATAAGAGATGCGGCGCTTCGAGATGTTGCCGTCCTTCTTCGTCGTTCCCCTTCGACGACGCTTCCCCGATGACACCCTCACGATGCCACTCCCGGGAGTGAAATGCCCTGTTACTTAAATATTTAACCAAAGCCGACAAAGTTTCTCCCAGCCTCGCGAGAATATGCCACGCCAACTTATTCCCTCGCCCTTATTTTCCTCTCCCTGAGGTTATTAAGAGACCGAAGAAGAATTCCTTGCGGTTGCTACTCTCGTCCTTCCAACAATATTGTTCTTTATGAATCGTGTATTTTGAGAATTTTCATCCGAATAAAAGAAATAATTTTGACTTTGAAATTTCAAATTGAGATAACTCTTTCAGAGTCTCTCTTTACCCTAGTATATAATATAACCAAAGGAAAAAAAAATATTACTTTAGAAAATTTATATATCGTGTTGTATACTCTTGTACAATAAATTTTATACACTTGTTTATTTTCAAAATAAACATTTTTTCTGTTTTTCTTCTTCGTGTATAATATATATTTAAAAAAAAAAAAAATAAAAATCCTCAATATCTCTGAAGAGAATTATTTCGATATGTTATTTTAAACGTCCATATAAATACACGAATCTAAATTTATTATTAGATTATACTATATGTAATATGCGTGTTTGCCTCATATCGATGACAGTGTCGAAAACAAAATTACGGGCTCGCACGCGCGAGCGAAATCGCGCGCGACGCGATGGAATCCGCCCGAGGAAGCGCGCGCGGTAGCGTTTTATGGGATTTGCATGGTATTGATTTATCGTTTAACGAAAGCGGGCGATGCTTTCGCGGGCAAACGGAAGAATGGAGTGCCCGTGGATGGCACAAACGACAATAAAATATCCATTTTAACAAACATCAGACCACCGAAAAATAGCCAAAATTCAGCCGAGCGACCACCCTCTCTCTTCCTCCCCTTGCCTCAGCGCGGTATATATACCCGGCGGACCGATGATCAATGGCTCGCGCAGACTTTGCCGCCTCTGTGAAAAGTTACAGTCGTCCCCTATTTTACCGTGTATCTGTGTGCGTGTCACGTCGACACAAAAGCGCCAACGCGCCGGCATTGTATGTGCGACGAATACGCGCATGGACCACGTGCGTGGGCGGTTGATTTTTCAAAGCACATAATAACAGAAAGTCAACTCCACGATGCCTCGGACCACGGTAATGGAGCCATTCGTTGAAAACGGGGTGAAACATTATTATCGGTCAAACGCACGCCGAAATATGTAAATCGCGCGCGTCGCGATCCCAACCGACCGGCCGTATGCAATGTATGTATCGCTGAATGGAGGAGGGAGAAGGGAGGAGAGTACGGGCAGAGTATAATTCGAGACAACAGTTCTCCACCGCACCCCGACCCGACCGATATACAACCCGATTCTCGATCGATCATAAAAATAACAATTAACAATTCTACATTATAGACATGAATCAAATCTCTATTGTTAAATGATAGTATTTGGAAACATTTCACTCTCTAATACTGAGACATATATTATTTTATTTATTTTTTTTTTTTTTTTTTTTTTTTTTTTTTAGATAATTACACGTTCAAATATTATATATGAGAATAATGCGATGTAAAAGGAAAGGAAATGTAATTTTTCTCTCTTTATTCACAAAGCACTATGCATATGGAGGTTGGAGGGAAGATAAATGCAGTCTCGTGAATTTTGTGGAAAATTGAAAGTCTCGCAACGCTAGGCAGTATAGAAATGTTATTCTTCCGCGTAATAGATACTATCGTGTGACCCGGGATTCCTTTTACGAGAAGTCGATAAGAACGATCCTTATCGCGGATCGTAGTAATGAACAGGCGTGCATTCGATGTAAACGAGAGTGGTAATGCGATGCGAGGGACGATAAGGAGATAATGACGATGATCACGACAGCGCGGAACCGACACTTTGTTCACGGCGTGCCGCGATAATAATAATAATAATCGCAATTAGACTCGACCCGTGATGAAAGTGACTTTACTGCTTTGCAAGAATCGCGATTCCAACTATCGTCAAATGAGAACAGACGATCGATCGCTATAGTCGATATAGCGATCCATGTTCAACATAAGCGGAAACGATGAGAGAAATTTGCGTTAAGTTCGAATCTTATATAATTATATTCTTCAAAATGGGTAGTAATAATGCACGATAAATCGCAGGGTCGCCAATATTTCGCGATGCTCTCGACGTTTTTTGCGCGATGCGGTATGGAACGCATACTCGGCCGCGAGCGATAGGATTTTTGATATCGTCTCTTTTTCGGCGATTTTTGTGCCATTTTTCTTTTTTTTTTTTTTTTTTTTTTTTTTTACCATCGTACGCGCGCGCTCGAGGGTGGAAACTGCGGCGGAAAATTGTTATTCGCGCGGACGGTTATTATCGCGACGCGCTTTTGCGAGGGGACATACGAGCGGGAGTTGAGAACTGTTCTTGTGCGGTCCACAGGACGCAAAAATCATGTTTGCACCGATATGAGAAATACGAGCGAGTTTCGCGGAACGAATAATCGCGTCGTTATTGGGCACTTTGACCTCTGACCTAACCCGCGCGTTTGCTTTATATTTTCGCGATATTTTTCTTTTATTTTCCATGCCCCCGGCATGTGAGTAACCAATTATGTAATAATTTCATCAGCGCTGCACATATATGCTAACGAATAAACGTGTCGTAATTTTCGTTCTACTGACGAAATGAATTTTTGAGTTACGATAGGGATTTTCGCAAAACAAAAAGCTATTTTTAAAATTTTTACAAGCTGTTTGATCGCTTTATTCGTCGTAATACAGTTGCCTTGTCATCAAATTTTTTCGTTGGTTCATGCAAGGAAAAAGCCACGTGGAGCAAAAGGAAGAAGAAAAATAACTAGAAATATGACGAGAATACGGATTTAGTATCATAGTTGCCGGCTTCTTCTGCGTCAATCAAGCAACGAAAAGTGTGATAAGCGTGCAGACAACATGACGCTCCTCAGTGACCCGTGACTATCGGTCGCTTTTATTAAAATAAACGACAAGCGGAGCTTTTATCTTGCTGCGCCCTAAGGTTATCTCGTCTTTTTATTTTCTCTTTCTCCCTCTCTCCCTCTCTCCCTCTCAATCCAATCTTCTATTGCGGTGCTAGATCCGATGAAGGAGATAGACAAAGTATAGCGAAGCGGAGAGAAACCGAGCAGGCCGTCGAGAAAAATGACGGCGCGCGTTTCTTGGAAGCGAACGATGCCGCCCGAGTTACCGCGCCGCTAATTACGGCCTTATGTCCATTCGCGCCTATCTTATACCGTTAAGGCACTCGATAACACAGTTCTCCGGAGCTCTGAGATTTTTTTCGCGATAAGCGCTGCATTAAGCCGGTCGATATATCTGCGTATTTAAGACGCGTTTGAGACGGTTTGAGTTCAATTACTTGATTGAAATCGAAACCATGTCGAAAGAATGTTCTAAACGGGATAAGAGACGCTTTTAAATTGTCCTCTAATAAATCGTGATGATGTTACTCGACATAATTCTGTTTTCGGATACGTGAGATTCCTTGTTCGCTGATTAATTCCATCGACAGTACGCGAGTGAGTTCTTATTTCAATCTGATGCAAAGCTCGCCTTCATGGTGAAATCTAATCCTGTCTTACGTAAATACTCAGATCGAAATAAATATCAGATTCTTTTCCACCCTGCTAGAAATCTCTCTCGTTTTCTGGACGTGCAGCCGTGACTGTCCTTCTTTCACTCGGCACATAATCCTTCGTAAGACGTTCTTCTCCCTATAGCCCCTCGTCGAGATTAACTCAAGGTGATCCGGAGGTTTTCGTTCGATATAAACGGCGTCTGCCTGACCAACTCGCTCGTATAATTGGTTGTCAGTCAAGTAGTCAGTGCCAACCCCCTCGGGGCAGCCCCGACCGATTCTCCTTGGCATTGTCGTCCATTCGTACGTACCAATCCCCGAGGAACACCGGGTATATAGAGACACCAAACTGAAATCCTGATAGGATTCTACATACGACCGAAAAGGATTTCTCTTATCGATTCCGATCCCGAAATGTGTCGGACAAGAAACGACGTTTTAAGCAACGGACCCAGTTCGGTTAAGATAAGAAAAACGTTTCCATGTGTGCTCGTTTGTCTTGCAGAGAAAATAGAGAATGTAAATCTTCAAACACCAATCGAAGCTGAACTCATACATCTTTAAATTGATAATGACTAATGATAAATAGTGATATATAAGCGAAACAAACATCACGATATGTTTTAGGAAATAAAATATTTCATTAATATAAAAATCAATTTACGCCAAAGGTGTTCGCCAAATTGTTTTTTTTACTTACGCTATATTTTACCTAATGACTCGTGCGTCAAAAGACGAGAAAACAATGCTTGAAAGCTTCCAAACGCAGAGAAAGATCTCGACCTCGACAAATTGGAAAATTTTTTTCCGCGTAAGCCCGAGGGAAAAGCGAAAGCGTGAGGGAAACGCGCGGTCGAAAAAAAGATGCGCAAGACGAAGAGAGAAATTACCACAATCATCTCGAGTTAATGGCTTTTGGCACGAAGTAGACTCGGCGAAGCACCCTTGACCCGTCTAACGTGCGATAAATAATTCATCGGCCGATTCCGCCCGAAGTACTCACGGAGATCGGTGCTCCAACAGTAAGGTATCAATAGTCGCGGATAAAATAATTGGAGCCTAATTAAGTGGCGGCCTACTGAATAATCCCTGCACCTGGTTACGCGAAACGGTCTCCATAATTCAAGTGAAAGGATGGAACATAATGCGGGAAATGTGCGAATTAATTTTCAACAATGACACCGATGCGTCTTGAGTGACAGTTTATCGTCACTTATTTACGTAATATATTCTGCAAGCCAACTAAAAATTAAATAATCGTTTTCTCTCGTGTCGTAATAGACATAATATCAGCTCGATTAATTTACGACAATAGATATCCATTTACATTTTATACAGATGCTATGACAATCTCCGGAAATTGAGATAAACCAATTATTTTATCATGAATACAGAATAAGATACGAAAAAAATATCTGCTTTGATATCAATTTTCTGTAACATTTATAAAGCACGATAATAACAGGAAATTTGATTTCTCTACTTTATTTTTTTTCCACTTCAACTTTTAATTATCGACAATATTTTAATATGATGAGTAAAGCATTAGATTAAAATATACTTTCGCATATCTTGCATGCCTCATCATGCATATTCTCCTCCTCTTTTCTTTGTGCGCGATACAGATATCATCGGATCGAGTCGATTACGAGACCAACGAACGGATGCCATGTGACCACCAAAGGCAAGTTCATTTCCTGGTGCATTAAGGTTAGCAGTTAACGCGATTGAACATACGTACGTGCATAAGCAACGTAGGGTGCGTACGTTGAGTCCGGCGGCGTCGCGTAATGCGAGTAATTAATAATTGCTGGTACGCATCAAAGCTTGTCATTAATCTCCCTAGCTGTGGTCGGTGATGCGCGAAACGTTTTGATCGTTTGATATCAAACCGAGCGATTTCACGGTATAAATCGCAAGCAGATGCGAATTGCGCTGATTACGCCGAAAACGCCGTCTCTATAGCCAATAACATGCGTCTAATCAAAATCTCTACATTCGAAATTTCGACATGTATACCTTCCAGATACAGAGAGAGAGAGAGAGAGAGAGAGAGAGAGAGAGAGAGAGAGAGAGAGAGATTCTAGAGACTGCACAATCCTGTATCCTCAATCATTTATAGGTCAAAGGTTATTGATAAACATTTCAGATAAAGAAAAATTGACTCATAAACAGATCCAATATATTTTTAAGACATCAGGATAAATTCTAAGACCTCGCGTACACGTTTTACGAACAATTACCAGAAATATACTATTATATTTCTTTTATTACCCGCGATCTCATGAATCGAGCAATCTGCTATTTCTACTCGACTTTCTCCTAATGACATTTTCAGCGCTTCTAACAAACCCTACGAGCGCACATTGTTCAATTTGCTGCATTCGACACGCAACATAAGGCAACTGGCCTCGTTGCTAGATACCGAGGCGAATAGAACAGTGCGTTTCGCGATGCGATTCCGCAATCCTTCTGTTCTCACAATTTGCATTTTGCGTTAAACAAACAGCATGGACAAAGAAAATGTCATTTCTCGCGGAGCCCTTTCTCTCTCTTCCTCTCTTTCTCCCTCGGTATTTTCCACCGTCAGCCATTAATCGTTCCACGCAATGGTGGCCTAAACTGGATAGACCTCACGGTGCACGTGTACGACATTTCCACCAATGTTTCCGCGGCAAATCACTGGCGATCTTGCGCGGGCGTTTCAAAGGAGCCGACGTTTTCCCTAAACGGCAAACTCCCGCTATACTATTAGGAAAACACGAGAGAAAGTACTTTTTTCTTTTGCGTCTTTTCCTTTTTCTATCTTTTAACGAGTGTAATTATTTATCAAATTTTTAACTGCTAGAAAATCTTTATAATGTTTTTAAAATAATCTGAAGTAAACATTTCATGAAAAAGACATATCTTATTCACAAAATTATTATTGTCTAAGTAATAGTTATTTAACTTTCTTCTTTAATATTTATTATTTTTTTTTTTAGCTACTCGTTAAATATTTTTTTCACATTTCCTATTTGATAAAAAAAAAAAACATATTTTAAAATCTAAAATAAAGCGCTGCTATTCCAACTTCTCTCCACTTCGATTTGTTTGCTTTATTAAGTTTCCCTCGATGGAGTATGTTTCTTTCATTCCATACCAAATTATGTATATCCGATACGGACTCGGAATTATATCGATCGAAGTCACCATCCGATGCAGTTACCCTCAAGCGTCGTCGACACGAGCAATCTCGCGCGCTAATAAATCATGGTTAGTTACTACTTTTGCGACGTAACGCGGTTTGTGCTTGCGCGATATGAAAACTCGCCAGAGCGATGGTATCGCTAGTTTCTACTTCACTTTTATAGCCTGGCCGACAAGGGGACAACGCGCGCCATTGTCACGGCGAGCGGGACAATTCGCTATGGATAGAGTTAAGCCGCAGCGATGTCCTTTAATGGCTCGCTCTCGTATGCATCGATTTCTCAAACTGCACAACGTGATCGCCCGGTACGCGCGACACCGTACGGGTTTCGACGCTTGTTTCGCAAGCGGCCACGTGGCCGGGCGGACGACCATCCACGAAGCACGAAAATGACTTTTCGTACAGCTGCGGATTCCGGTCGCGCGCGCGTGCGCGCGCGCGCACCAGCGTCCTGGACAAGAGGAAGAGAGAAAGAGACAGAGAAAACGCCGCGAGCCAACGGAACAAAAGTGCAGCAGCCGCTGCAATACACCGTGCTGGTGCATAGACGCGTGCGCGGATATTATTCGCTCTCCCCCCGCGATGGGCGATCGGTCTAATGCCAGCAATTTGCGGCTATTGCTGTTATTTAACGGTAACACCTTGAGCGCGATGCCACGGAATTGGAGACGAGGAACGGCGCCTAGAGATAAAAGAACGCCGTGGTACGAGAAATCAGAAAATTAATGTTTCTCTATTACATTTAAATATTTAAAAATTATTTTTAAAAAAGTCAATCCATTAATTTAATAAGCAACGCGCGCGAAATTTGTATTGTTTATGATTCTTCTTAAATAATTAAACAAAGTACATTAACATATCTATCACTAATGTGTTTAGAGTTATCAAATTTCCATTAGTTTAAAGTTTTATAATATCAAGTTACTGATTGCATTATAGTAATAATATATAATTACAATTTCTTATAAATATAATGTTCTCTTATTTTAAATTATGATTGCTTTTCCTAATACATGTGTGCATCAAGTAAATAAATAATAATTTTAAGATGTTATTTTCTAAAATTTCTTTTGTTATCTACAATCTTTTGTTCTTTTCTTCGACATCTGTAGTTTTTATATAATACTTAAGATTTAATAATTTAATTTTGTAAACAAAACAGTATTACACTCAAAAAGTAGTAATTTACTCGTTGCCGTTACACGTCAATGTCCCGGAGAATACGCGTTTATAATAAAATCTCATCGTACGCCGATGGATCCTTATATTTTTCACACACGAATGGATATTTCGCGAGGGTGGATTTATTCCGATGGACAATGCCTCTTGGCAGGTTATATCCCGCAGGATAGGACGCAGGTAATTGAGGACGCCGAAGGTTGAGCACCCCCCGGCCAAAGGGAGGCCGCTGATTGGTCGACAGTGCCACGCACCTGGCGGACAGCTGCTACAGAGACGACGTATGCGCATGCGTAAGCGCCGTTAGCACGCATATATGCGTGAATGCACACGCACATGCGCATCGTCATCGTTTCACGTCGCTGTCGCGTATACACACACGCATGTAAAGACGCGTGTATGTGTGAGTGTGTGTTGCTGCGTGCAGGAACGCGTACGAGTAAGCAAATACCCTGTTCTCCCCGTCAATATTAATATAAATACGAGCAATCGCAAGTATGTGAATAAAATCATGCTTAGAATTGCAGCCGATAACAGAGAAACGAAACTACACGTTTGAATGCAAAGCGATGATATTAAATTCGATAATTTAGCATCGTGTAATATAAGTAAGATTAACGAGCAGATGGGAAAACTGAGAAATCTAGCTCGTCTGGATGGCACATCTGGACAAAAATCCCGGTTAGTAGATGATTTTTCAAAAAAACAGGTAGAGAATAAAGGCAATGCCGCATCATTTTGGTGTGAAAACAATAGTCACGAGGAGGGGTAGAATAGTTGCGGGTGAAGTTCGAAGGTTCGTTTATTTGTCCACACATTCGTTCACACGACGACACTGTCCCAGCAGGTCCTTCCACCTAGGACTATGGGTTTTAAAAAAATATACGATTGGTTTTTCAACCGACTGGTAACTCCATTGTTTTATGTACGAGAGATATAAAACATGATTGTATCTCGCAGACAAAAATAATACCGTAATTAGGATTTTTCCGAAATTCTAATCAACATTTTTCCGACATTTTACAGAATAATAGAAATTGCGTTACTCTTGTAAAATTTCACATACCTCAAAATGCTAGATATGAAGAATTAAAAACGATACTGTCAATTTGAATTTTGACTCCCTCCCGCTTCCACATAAATATACATGGAAATAGTTCAAATATTTATCCATAATTATGAAGAAACATTAAAAATATTTTATTACGCAATAAAAAAAATTCTGTAATTGAAGACAAATGATGGTATTGTACTATCAAACAACGATTACACAATTTGATCGTCAATAGTTGAAGACAAGCCCGAATTAGAGGCACAGCTGTGTAAAGAAAACGCAGCAAGGCTGGAATGTTCGAATGTATATAATATTTTCCCTATTACGAGCATACTGTGCTTATTTTAACACGATGCAAACGAAAGAAAGTAGGCGAAAATTGCCGAAAAAGTTATGTCTTTTCAAGCAAGACAGTCATGATATCTGTCATGCATTTTTTGTTCACAAAATTATTATCGCGTTTGCTGTTATTTTTTAATCGCATTAACATGTTCAAGAAGTCAAAGCTGTTATTCTATTATACTTGAAAGTAATCTATATTTTTAAATATTATATTCTTCATGATTATTCGCCAGTGATGCATTTTTCTTTAGCCGTTTGATCGCACGATTTCAGCATCGGCAAACAATTGTAGCATCTGAATAATGTTCATAGAAAGAAACATACATAGCGTCGCGACATAAAGTCATTTCGGTCTAGACCGTGTATATCATCCGAGATCTGAGAGCGAAGAGTTTTTCCCGAGAGCGATGGAGGATCGCATTTTTTCCAACTGTTTTTTTCAACTGTAATTTTCCTTGTCGGAGAGGCAGAGTTCTCTCATCCAAGAGATCGTAAGATAGGGCGTATTATAAGGATGCGAGAAAAACGCTATCTTAAAAAAAAAAAAAAAAAAAAGAGAGAGAGAGAGAGAAAAAAAGGTCGAGGAAAAGAAAATAGGAGAAAAAAGCGTGCGTGGAAAGAGAGAGACAAACATTCCGACGCGACACGCTCAGGAAATGACCCGGTCATAGGCACAACGCGCGACCATAATTCTGACCAACGAAACCATAATTCCCTGGGACTGTGCGGAAAGAACGAGAAGGCACTCCCTCCCTCCCTCCCTCCCTCTCCCTCTGCAACCACCTATGTCCTCCGTTGCCAGCAGCCCGGAACTCGGGGACCGTGTCTCGTAATTTCGGATCGAATTTCAGGGGCCGGTCACGCGGCTCGAATTAAAATCCCTGTCTCCGGGGAAATAAGAACGCGTGAGAAGAAGAGGCTGCGTATCGATTGGTCCAAATGGAGGGACGTCAACGTCTCAAAATCTTGTAAAATCCACTTTGAGTGCGTTTGTATTCTTTTGTCGTATCACATGATATCGACACGTTGAAGTTTCGCGAAAGTCTTTGTTAAAATATATCAAATTTATTAATAAAAAAAATTGTACAATATACAGTTATTAAATTTTCCTGTCATTTTTAATCTTGTTTCACTCACACTATAGTTAATAAAAACAATCCTTTTCTACAACAAATTTTTGTAGCATCATCAGAAAAAACTCGCGAAGGTGAAGAATCGCAATCTCGTAGGTACGTCGGAAGCATCTATAGTCCACGATATGCAAACGGTATTTATAGCAAAAGTCAATAATTTCGTAGTAAAGAATCAGCGAGGACAACTCTCACAACCTATCGTTCACGAAGCAACGGTAGCTTTATTTCTTCGCTACCCGGTATGTCGCGAGATTGACCTCGCGAAATCGAACGGGCCTAGTCTTCGTCGCGGAGAATCGCTCCATCTATCGATGACAATTATCGCTCGAGCGATGCGGAACGATGCAATTTCGCGAAATTACTCCTCGAGCGAGCGATTGTCTATAAGGTAATCCCAAACCGATCGATCGAGTTTGCCTGCGAGCGACGTACACGTGGCTGTCTATTCTTGATGTATTACAACGTATATCTCTTTCTCTTCGCGCGGAAATCATGGTATTATTTTGCATAAGTCGTGAATGTACGAAAATTTATCTTATCACGTATTACAATGAGTGGATTTAATCTTCGGCCATTCGTAAATCGACATGAGATCTCTCGATATCGATCATATTCTTTCGATCGAAAACAAAAATCTACATCAATACGATAATGAAAAATAGTGAATTTTCAGAAGATATTGATGTGATTTTTAGCTTGATTTGAAATCTAAGGAATCTTAAAGTCTCTCCAGAGAGTGAGATAAAGCCAGGTGTTATTTTTTGCAATTGCCATTCGCGTAGTATATCTTATAGATCTTTTGATGAGTTGTTTGTGCACGTGTAAATATTTTATATTATTATGACAATTTATGACACACACAACGACAAAGTCGACAAATTGACGAAGAAATGATCGTCAGCAAAAATTGGTTTGTAATGATTTTTAACGGTTTTTAATATGATTATACGCTGAAAAATTATCGATACAAGTAAAACGACGACCCCTCGAGGTAGAACTTTGTTTGTCTACTTTCTCATCAGTTATGTACATATAGTCGCTAAAAGTTTTGCACTCGTTGAATGCACGACGTTGCTACGCTAGCAACAACAGCAAGAATCGCACGTAGAAAGGTAAACTCGGATTTGCTTGAGAATCACCGGGAAATAATCTAAGGGCCAGGTACGATAGTAGGCACAATCAACCGCGTGATCTCCGCGGAAATCGAAACTGGCTCGGGCGCTTCTATTCCGGGCCCCCGAAGCAGTCCGTGAAATATAACTCGTACCATACAACCCCCGTCGTTTTATTTCATCCCAAGATAATTGGATTTGGACGCCAGAAGCGAATTACGAATTATAACAATAAATGGCTGAATACTTATCTAAAAATTCCATGTAAATATTTTTGTATAAATCTAGAAAATTAGATTTCTTCCATAGCGAAAAATTGCTTTTAAAAAACTTTAAGTTCTCAAAATTTAATAAACTAAGTTTCTTATCCAAATTTCTTATCTGCGTGAAAATATCATTTTAAAGGTACAAATTATATCGCTACTTAAATATCGCTGTATAATTATGACATAATCGTAAACAATAATAATGATGAAAGATTCGAAGGGAGGTAAAACGAAGATTGCGGGTGTAGAAGATGGAGACAGGCACGGCAGCAGGTACGATCTATCGCGAGATCAGCATGGAAATCGGAACTGGCTCGAACCAACCTAATCTAAGCTTTATCCGAGAGAGAGAGAGAGAGAGAGAGAGAGAGAGAGAGAGAGAGAGAGAGAGCACTTTACCCTCTCCGGGACACTAACCTAGCTTACATGTTCACGTTATGGAGCTCCAGTATACACTGGACACGCATACCGACGCATAAGCACACACATGTTTCTACCCTGCGGCCGTCCGCCTGCATGTGCATGTCCGCCAGCGCGTTTTGCACGATTATGCGAGAGCTACCCGCTATGCAGATCGATCCCTCGGGTCGAAGGTGAAGTCCGTTTCGGTGGCAAGAATGCCCGCGTGTGGACGCGACTGACGCGATACATGTATAGATTATGCGGGTGTGTTTGTGCGTGTGTGTGTGTGTGTGTTGTGTGTTTGTATGTGCGCGCATATGAATCGGCACATTGTGTATTCTACCGCGTATACGTACGGAATGTGCGCTTCATGAGAGAGAGAAACAGAGACAGAGAAAGGCAGAGAGAGAGAGAGAGAGAGAGAGAAACTTTAGGGTAACGATTGAAATGCTTATTAATGCGAGAGATGCTTCCGCATAATTCCGCACAACTTAGATATTCGACTAAGGATTTTCAGTCGGTTCTCTTGAAAATGCGCGACGTGCGGCGAAGATTAATCGGCTAATGTAGCATTCATTTTGCAACACGTCCATGTCACGCTACGCTGGAATTCGCGATACATTTTGATATTCTCGATCGATATAGTCGCTGATTAAAGGCTTTATATCACTATGATTGACACGGATGTCATTTTCTTATCGCCGAATGAATAGCTAGAGATAGATTTCTAGGAAAAATTTAAACAACTTCAAAGAGAGAGAATCGTATAAAAGGAGAAAAAAAAAAGAGAGAAAGATAAAGTAGCAGACTGATAGCGTAAAGATCGAACGAGTCAGCGACTAAAATCGCTTCTGGAACAATGCGAGCCCGACCTAGACACGCAAAGGGCGAAGAACCTTCGCTTCGTGACTTTCAGACGAAACCACTCGTCATCCTTTAAGAGCCTGGCGGCCGCTGATTAAGGCTCCTGTTCTCGCGAAGAGAAGGGCCGACGGTTAAAAGAGAAAGAGGAAAAGAAGGAAAGAGAGAGAGAGAGAGAGAGAGAGAGAGAGATGGAGAGGAAGAGAGAAAGAGATTAGGCTACGTCCATGAAAGTTTACGGTGCTTGGGCACCCGTAAACGCCATATGGCCCGAAAGTCGCCATGTTTCCATCGTTTTCTTTCGCCCCGAAGCGGACCGAGGTCCCTACGCGTCTTTATTTTTTTTTTCCATTTTTTTCACGGTAGCTGCCCCTCGCTTCGCTACTCTTGCTAGCTCGACTCGAGCTCTCGATTCGACTGATTTCTGTTCGAGTCTTAAAAAACTTCGATATTATATTTTCATTCGCTCTCTCTTAAATCCGATTATGTTGATACAACAATAATATATCTAGATTTTCCTCTTATTCAAAGTTCAATTAAAGTTTAGTAGTCAAATAGGTAAATCTTAATCAAACATACCCGCGGAGATGCTTATTTGTCTAAACATTAAAATAATTGAGCATCTAATCCATAATCAGGTGTGATAGAGTTAAGAGAAAAATTGAAAGAGCGTAAAATTAAAAATTTCACGGTAGATAGTTGCTATAATTAGAGGAAATAAATAAAGAACCGTGCGCGATACAAAGGAGAAACGCGGACATAAATCTCTCACCAGCAAAACGCGCTCTCGGTACTGATCGCCACACACGCCATGAGGAGAGAAGAACTGTTAACTCACCTGAAACAGAAAGAGAATGGGTCCGTTATTAGAAGACATATCTTATATACGACCCGAGGAACGGGTAATTACGGCACAGTATGGTTCGTATGTGTATATTTCTCTCTGTTCGCGCGTTCGTCGCGCTGGCCGGCGCAGACAGAGTACACGGAAACCTCTAAGTACAATAGACAGTCGTCGGACTATCGGACTATCGAACAGATTATCCCGTCGTGTCGTCACGGGCGACGCCCACTCGCACGACATTACGACGAGAGAGCCACATCGATGGTCCACGCGGCATCGCCTGGCTAAAACGTTAATCGCGATGCCTAATTCCGTCGCATTAGTCGTCCGGCTGTTAAACGGCCTTATGTTCCAGCCTCTACGACTATGTTAATAAATTCTCCATGCTGTGTTATTGGCGTATACGCGGATCGTGCAAGCCGCTGCGCGATGTGCATCAATACCGCTACATCGTACAATTAGCGTGACTATAATTTAACATGCTGTTGCAAATCATTAAAATTTGTGCACAAATGTCTAATTGCGATTGTGGAATCGTTAAAAAATCTACATCAATATTTCATAATTCGCTCTTGTGTCGAAATAATTACTCATGTATATATATATATATATATATATATATATATGAAATAATTTTATATATATATATATATATATATAGCTTTGATTTATTATATGTCTATAATTTGAGATATACATATAATTATATACGTACAATAAAACATTACAGATATATATAGTGATAACAATTTCGAAAAAGTAAAGAAGCATTTAATTAGTTATTCCACCTAAAGTTCGATATTCTCATCGCGACGCTTTTGCTTTCTGGAAAATTTCGATTATTTCGCGATCTGGACGCGATAACGCGTCGCGACGCAAGTCCCGTCATCATCAACGTCATCATCATCAACGCGAACAACACTCTCAGCCGGCGGAGAATCAGAGAGGGCAAATGTGCGCGAGAGAGGGAAGATCGCGGGGATACGAAGGGTGTATATGTTTCGAAACACATCCAGCTGGCGCCTCTCGGCGCTATAGCGGGCGTTATAAGCCCGCTACCAAATCAAGCGTGTGTGACACACTAATAATCGGACGTATGTACGGTGTCCATATAGTACTCACAGGTACAGACATACACACATGCACACACTCGTGGATCAGCATACGCCAGGCTCATATGTGCCGTTGCTATATTACGCCGGAGGATACACTGAAATGCATATGTGTGTGTATGTGTGTATGTGTGTATGTGCATGTATTTGCATACGCGCGCACTTGTGCTTTTGTGAGCGTTCACATATACACGCACATTTCGAGAACACACATGCGAATGTTCAGGGGATGATTGTTGGAAGATAATCGGGATATCTGGCGCCGCGCATAGTTACTTCCTTATAGCGGCGTTTTCAGCCATTGCTTTGGCGGTACTATTTGCCGTCCTACTTTGCCAAACGTATTGTATAATATTAAATGTGTACGACACTACGAAAAAGAATTATACAAAAAAGAATTATACGAAAAAGAATTATACGAAAAAGCATGTACATATACATAACTCGCATCCATCGAGATGTAACAAATATTGAAAGAGTATTTAAATTTATCATTAAATCTGAAAAAAACTTAGATTCCAAGATTAAATGTAAACAATTAACAAATATATATATATATATATAAATATAAATTTGATTAAAGTTTTATTAAAAAGATAATCTCAGATCTAAACAAAAAAAAAAAAGATCAATTTTATATCGAAATAAATACTGAGTTCTAAAAACACGCGCGAATCGAGTACTAGAATACACACTTGATAAACGCTCGAAGTGCAACGCGGAATAGAGTCACAGCCGTAACTGCCCGGGATATTAATTTATGATTATGCGTTCCACGCATTTATAGCGCGCGAGCCGACCGAAAATATACATCAAACGGGAGCGCGCTCGCGGACGATCGTCGGCCCCGCGCAGAGAAAATCCCAACGATCTCTGTTTCTCATTTTTCGACCTTTCTATCTCGCCAACGTTAATCGTTATAATCGCACAGAGTACACGCGGCTTCATTAGGATCATTTGGCCCGCGCGTACACAAATACGCGTGCACATATACGCTACGTATATGCTTACGCGTATTCAGGTACTATGTACATACATGTACATACACGGAGTATGCAACGTATGTAACGGTAGATACGCTGCAAATGTACGCGCGCGCGCAAGTGCGAACACACACACACACACACACACATGTAAGTAAATACACGACGGAGAAACGCATATGTACGCGCGCTCGTGTACGGAGTACGCGTGTCCCGGAGGCGACGTATCCGCGCAAACAGAGCCGAGGGATAATGGTTACCAGCAATGGATATATCGGCGGACGTGTGTTGGGGTCCTAGGATACCGCTATTAGTACGGCTCTAGGCCGCGTCTAATTATACCTCGCGCGCGCCGCCTCGCGCGGATATGTTTGTAGCCGCGTATCTATCGTATATGTTTACGCGCGGGTATGTGTGTATATTGTGCGCAAATTGTGGAGAACAGAGAGAGAGAGAGAGAGAGAGAACCGGGGGGGGGGGGATACCGTACGCGTTCAACGCGGTCGTGCGTATACGTGTGTATACGAGCGTGTCTTATGTATATGTAGCGCGTGCGCGTGCGTAGCTTGTAGCTACAAGCACGATCATATGGGTTACACATACGTGTCGAGGTACTAATGCTAATCCCAACCATAGATTACGAGACGGGCGGCGACGATCGACCGGAACTGCCGCCGTCATGGAATTTCCGCGACTCCTAGTTTCTAGCTTTCCTCGGTCGCCCGGTTAGCGTAAGTGTGAATGCTTCGCATGTGTCAACCCCATTTTTTTCACCGTATTTTAGCCACTCGAGAGAAATATATCTCGTAGAAGAATATAAAGGCAGAGCGCGAAAAATGATAGCGCTATATAATTTGTATCGTATCTCTCGCGTGTACGGAATTATCATAATTTTGTTTCGAATCGATATTTCATGCATTATACATAATAGAACGAGCAGTGTATAGAAATAAATAATTCAGAGATAATGAAAATTCTCTCTGACCCCTATGATGCAAATTTCATCAAGATAATATACGCAATCAAAAGTTATTTCATTAAAAAAAAAAAAAAAAATCATACATCGTGATAACATTGATGAAAATCATTTGTGATAATTAGAAATTTTAACATTTATTTCGGAAATGCAAATTCTCTCTTTTCTACCTTAATCGACTCGTGTCGACAATTCGGTAAAAGCACGGTAACGAACTCGTTGCGATAATAAAGTGGCACTTGTCGACCAATTCGAACGATAGGGGAAAGAAAAAACAATCAACTTCGAAGACCGAAGCCAGGTCGCCGTCCCATTTATATCAATTCTATTCATTGCCGCTTTTAACCTAGCACACTCGCGTGATCAGTGGTTCTCATTGGCAACATTTTTCTCAACAGAATACCGAATTATATAACGCTTCTCTTTCAATTTGTCGAGATAAACAAAGCATAAAGCCTATCAATCAAACAAAGAAAAAACATCTGCATATAAGTTTATTTAAAATGAAATATATGTGACGTTTGACGTTAAATTGTATATTATTGATTACTTGTGCTACTTCACAAGAATTCGGGAGAGAGATGAAATTTTAAATATAACATTCACATTCGACGAGCATACACACATCGATGCGGTGCCACGTTTCACTCGGAGTAAATTTGGTCGTTGGCAGCGCACAACCGTGGGAAGGCAGGTGAAACGGGGCGACGTAACGGGCCTATCGGTTTCATTGATTCGTTTTTTTTCTTCTCCAGGCAATTACACCGACCTCCAAAGCGAGCGAGCGAGCGAGCGCGCGCGCAAGCGTATTTACTTCTCTGATGATTTGCCGCGCGTGGATCGCTCGTAAAATGTTGAAAGCGCCATGACGATTTCGTCGAAGCCTGCGGCTTTCACGATCGCGATGATCTTCGTCGATCCGGCTTGCACGCGCGCACGATCCTCTCAAATTTTCGTCTTAATCGAAGCGAGCGCGTTGCTGGACCACCGCGATCACCGGCCACTTTCGCTTTTCTTTTCGCTCGTCATTTTGCTCCTTCGATCTGAATCTCCATTTCGAGAAATCTGCATGCCTACAGTCGTCTCACGATTAATTAATCTTTAACTTGAAAATCGAAGGGGTATGTAACCGAAAAAGCAACGAGATACGAAGGCTATACAAGTAGTGTGCGATTTCCAAATTCTTACGATTGTGGTAAGATGAAGGAATTGAAATTGAGTTCATTAATCCTTGATAGGATTATGTAAAAACGAGGGTAGTTATGACAAGCCATTTATTATGCACCGAGGTGGATGTATGTTATTTTTCTTAGTTCTATCTTTCTCTGTGTATCCGGCTGAAACGAGCTTTATAGAGAAACGCGCCATCGCGGCGTAATATGAATCTTCATTAATAATGTCGAAATGGCAGGTCTCGACGCGACGTCGTAAAACGACCGGATAAATGCAAATGTCTGTTGCACGTATTTACTTATTAGTTTATATATATATATATATATATATATATATATATATATCTTCATACGGATTACACTTTCTTAAATTTTTTCTATAAAGAAAAGTAAAAAAAATAAAAAAATTAAGAAAAATGCATATAATCGCGTCTGTTTGTGTTGCCATTCTAAGCGAGATTCAATTTGGATTTCATATCGTTGCAGCTTAATCTATCAAAGTGATTCACGCGCGACAGCTCGAGCGACTTAATTTTCGCTTGGGATTTGCTCGACCCGCGCATTGTAATACCCCAAAATGGACGCGGCGAGCTAATTAAGTCGGACGTAAAGAAAGATAACGTTTCATAATGAAGGTGGATTTTTTGCCTATTTTTCGAGAGCGCCGCCGTCTCCCCTCTCGTCGTCCCGACGCTGCGCCGGGGAAGATTTTACGCCCGACAAGCTCTCGGGGAAAAAAAAAGGTCGTCCGAGTGTACCAGAGAGAGCAGCGAGTTTAAAACGTTGCAAGTGCCGTACCGGATATGAGGGACGTGGAGGTGGGGAAAAGAAGAGAAAGAGAGGGAAAGAGAGGGGAAAGCGAGCGCGGACCGGAAATGGCCGCCCTTAACCCGGCGCGATCAAAAACTGGTTTCGCCAGACACACGAAAGCGCCGCCGAGAGATGAGGGAAGCCGAAAAAAAAAAAAAAAAAAAAGAGTGAGAAAGAGAGAGAGAGAGAACACTTCCACCACCGTCCTTCTTCCTACCGCTCTCTCGTCGGTAAATAACGGATAATTTCGCTCTCGAATAAATCGAGGGAGGCAAAAGTTTCGGCGTTAAAAAACGTTTAAGCCGCTGCAATATTTTAAGAGAGCCGCGCGGGAAAACTTTAATGCAGTTAATCCAGAGTGACTTCCACAAAATACGGCCCTGGGAATACTCGTCGTGGTGTACCGCGTAGTTTTCTCTCGCATGAAGAACAACAACAACGCGATTTCGATGATCAAAACAGCCGCCGAAAATAAGCGGCAAACGTTAAATTTATCAGCAGACGTGATATTCTATTGAAAAGACTTACAAGTGATTGAGAACGATTTAATTTCGACTACAAATTAAATACCTAACAAGTATCAAAAATAAAACATTTAATTTATATTTTATTAATTTTTGTAATTTATAATAAAACATTAAAGTTTTATTATTAGAAAAAACAGTCAGATATATCATTGTATTTTAATAATGACATTCTTTTCATCGAAATGTGTGTCATACCCTAAAATTTGATATTTTGTAACATAACTCTACAATTCTTTCGATTAGCCATTATTTTCTTAGGAATGGTAATGAAGTGAATTAAAATTGATGACAAAGATACTGAAATAAAGGATCGACAGCTGTCGAATACAGAGTAAATGCGTGGCCTACACGATCTCACTTGTCTCGTAACGTTTTGTGTCATTAAAGACGTCTTTTACTTGGTATAACGCAAGAAGCATAATTATGACACGTTTGTATCGTTAACATTTATAAAACGTTTGATGGAGAGACGATCCTAAAAGCTGAATGAAAAATAGTCGACGAATTAAGAATAAATAATTATAAATCGCGCCATCATATCTAATATCAATGTATTAAAAATACATTATTAAATTCTTTTGTGCGATAAGAAGATCGTACTTTTATTTTAATCGATACATTATTAATCATCACAAGAAAATGGCGAATTTAGTAGTGAATTCTATCGCATAACGAGATAAAATAAAAAAAAAATTAAATTTCCACTAAATTTATCACAATCTAATAAATTTACGTTATATCTGATGTTTGTACATCAATATGTAAAAAAATTTAAAACATTAAAGATAACATTAAATATTTTAGAGAATAATCCGATTTAATGAGAAAATCCTGGAGACAGATAGACAGATTAAATTTGCAGTCCCAAATCCAAAAGGAGAACCGCTGCGAACAGTCCATAAGCCAGAGAGGATCTAGCGGCTGTGTAGACTGTACTGAAATAATGTACAGTGCCGTACAAAACGGCAAGTCGGCGAGGGGAAAAGAAGGAGGGGGGAGGAGGAAGAGATCGAGAGGACGAGGGGACTCTCCGTCTCTCTTCCTCGCGTTGCCCTCCACCGCTCATATCCCTCTGCCGTCGTCGGGGTAACAATGGTGTGCAAAGGAGATTAACAAACAGAATAAGCTAACGCATAATCGCATTATTTCTAGCTAAGCCGCATTTAAATTAGATAGAAATTCCATTTAACGAAACAATGCGGGGATGATGAGTCACTTTGCCGTATATATACACGACGACTCGCAATGTCGGAATAGACATTGTCCCTTGACTGCGGCAGCAATCCCGGCATTCCCGGCGCGACGCTCTCGCTCGCACGAATTTCTGATTCCGCGAAATTCTTACAAACCGGCCGTTCTTATCACGCGTGGTCCGGAAACGGGTCTGCACGAGTCTCGCCGGATATGATTTGCCAAGCGCCATATATTTCAGCGATTGTATTTTTTTTTTTTTTTGGGGGGGAGGGGGGGTTTCCGGAAAGCGCACAATGACCAAAATAATTATATATTTATATTATCTCCCACTTATTTATATATATATATATATATATATATAACTAAATTATAATGTGAAACTAGAACAAGCAATATTAGTCGATAGTGCGAGAAGAAAGGATATAACTATAGGATCAACAGGATGTAGGATTATCTCTAGAGCATAGAATGATATCGCTTGTTCTAGTTTCAAGGAAACGTGATGTTCGTACAGCGTTTGCTTTCGATCTATTGGTTTTGGAAAAATATCTCAGAACAATATGACTCATGTCGATTGCCCTCTGACATTTAAGGATCTCATATTAGATAACACAGCTTCTAAACTCATCAAGCCGTCGTTTATTCAAATCAGCTTCAAAGTTAGCGCGTCTACTATCAATTTCGTTCAACATATGTATGTATCTGGAAACGGTTCGCGAGTTTGTGCGTTCAATTTCGCGGAAAGGTCGCCGTTTAAATCCGACGTGTTTTACAGAGAATCGTTGTGCCGGGTCATAAAAATTTGTAGAGCACCCTATATAATCGAGGAAGGGTGCCCGACACAAAAAGAGCGAGCCAACGACGACGAGCCCGCCCACGTGAGGGCGGCCATATTCGTGACGTAATTCTGACGTCACCGTCGCCGATAACGTGCTCCACACACTCTGCTGGATGCACGGTGAAAATCGTAAAACGTGTGCAGCTTCCCTCCCTCCTTTCAATCCCCATCGCAATCCCCTTTCTGTATTCGCGATTGACGCGCAATCCGCTTTGGGGGAAAGCGCTTTTCTCGCGCGAGACGAAAACTCTCAAAGGATATTTAGATTTTTCGCGGAGAAACTCTCTTATTCCCTCTCTTCTGCTCCTTTCGAAAAAATTCCTTGTGATAAACATTTTTTTCATATTACCCGTTTTATATGTGTACACATTCGAGAGACATCGTTCAGATTAAATTATGTCGGATACAATCAGATTTTGACAAGTCAAAACAAGTATTAGTATCGTAAAACTAATGTTGAAGAAAGCAATAATAACTAGCCATGTTTTATAATTATAAGAATAAAAAGTATAATTGTCGATTATGCAGTCAATTAAATAATTGTCAACTGCTTAATTAGAGGTATTCTAGGTATATTGCAGGGCATTTAAGTCATTTAAATCCAAAAAAAGTTCTTTGAACTTTAGATGAAAACTCGATTAGAAAAGAAACTCCCCTCTTTCCCCTGATCGGATCAATGAATTGCAGAGAACATCCCTCGATCTCTTACCTGAGGACCGCCGCCCACAATCGACTGATAGGCCGATTGAAAGACGCTGCCCAACTGCGTGAGGCCCTCATCTTCCATCTGGAACATTATGTCCGCCCCTGGCGAGCCGTTATTGTTGAGATTATTATTGTTACCCATCAGCTTCTCCGTGTTGCCGACGTCAGAGCGGAGTATCGTGTTGGACTGCATACTCACGGTGAGACACAACGACAATGACACGTGCGAGCTTGCGAAAAATCCACGATGAATGTTCGAGCGCGCGTGTATTCGATATGTATATCAATATATTTCGATGTCAGATTTTAGCGACATCGGTAGTAAACAATCCCGCGTCGATCTCATCGTCGTTAAAAATCTCACTGGCAGGAACGCAAAAAAGATGATCGTCCCGCGACGATTGGCGATAACAGTGATAATAAAAGAACAACGCGCGTCGTCATGTGACGAGAGTCCACTTGGCAGAATCCGCGACGTGAGAACGATCGGAAAGTGCGTAGCGTCGTGTACCCGTCAGGTCAAACATACCACGCACTTGTCACGGCGTCTGGTATATCACACACCGAGAGAAAGAGAGAAAGAGAAAAAGAAAGGACGAAGGAAGGACGACGCGACGCGTGCCGGAAGCCTGCCCGAGGGTATCTTATCGTTGTTGTTGATATTATTGCGGATCACCGATCTTCATCCTCTTCACGACGACCCGAATCCTTCTCACATGGAATCACAAACGCGTCATATCGTTTGCCCGCGTTCGGAGATACGCACATAAAATGTCACCGGCAATACTTGCATCAGGATGCACACGCGCGTGATCGCCGCCGCTGCTCCGCTGGCTGCATGGCGTCGAGGAGCGTTTTCGAGGTTAGAACGCGCGAGAGAGAGCCCGTCCGTTTAGCGGCGGCCGGCGCGTCCTATCGCGCGCACTCCATTTTTCTCCACCCACGAACGAATACACGCTAAACGATCGTGAAAGCAGAGAGCGCGATCGCGTTCACTGTTATCTGCGAATGCACTGGTCGTTTACGAACGGAGGAAGCGACAGAATCGAGAACGGACGTGAGAAAATGTTCTCCCTTCGAGATACGCGACGAGACTGACGCGTCGGGTGGGGAGACGACCGCTATTACTATCCCCATTCCTCACCTCCCGCCGCCAAACGTTCCCATCCCCTCCCTCGCCGCCGTGCGCGCGAGCCTCACTCCGAGCCCGAGGCCCGAGCGCCATCGTCGTTCGCTCGTTCTCTTGTCCCTTCGGTCTGCTTTCCTCTTCGGTTGCTCCAAGATTTCTCTCTCGTCTCTCGTCCCCTTTAGCTCCGATCTCAGGGAAACAACCCCAAGCGCGAAGGGCCACTGTTTTTGCCTGCGTGGAAGCAGGCGTTGCTATATGCCGGCGACAAGCGGACGCGGACGCGAACGCGAACGCGAACGCGAATGCGAGTGTGGGTGGGCTCTTTCTTCTCTCTCTTTCTCTCTTCTCTCTTATCCGCAAACTATATGCCGTGTCGAAAACATCGGTCCACTTGTTGAGTCGAAAAGAGAGCGACCGAACGAGAGCAAGACGGAGTCGGAGAACGGGAGCGTGTGGGTGCATGAATGCGTGTGCGTATGCGCACGGAAAAGTGGCGTTCGAAATAAAAAGCTTCGCGCGCCGCTAACGACAGACAAAGTCGGAGAATCGGCCTCCGTGAACGAGAACGCGCGGTCGATCCCTGTGTGACGAGAGCCTGTCTTTATTTACGCTACCGTTCACGATATCGTGTTTCACTCATTGTCAGATCAACGCGGACACGCCGATTATGAATTTGTCTTTGATTTAGAGCAACGCGATACTTACATACTAAATTTTTTAATATTACTGCCATATCAACCTTGTGTTTCATTTATGTATAATTAATATAATTTTAATATTATTATTAATTATTATGTAATTTATATAATAATCCTTTATATTTATATAATAATAATACTGATAATAATACTTGCAAAATAAATAAATAAAAGCGGCTCTCTTTATTCCAAGTAATACAAACAAATAATATGGCTGTAGACAGCAATAATATTTGAGTTAATAGTATTTACAATAATTAATATTACAATTAATAAGATTAAAATTAAAATAATAAGATTAATAATAATAATACTAATAATATTACTTAATATACATTAAGAAAAAAAGTGAAGATATGCAAAATGTATATTTTACAATTAGTCTACACAAAAATACCGAAAAATATATATTTCAAGAACAAAATTACGAATCAATTTTTCGACTTTCTCAAAAAATCATTCGAGATATAATATATTCATTGATAACGAATAATGATAAGAATATTATAAAATTTGCATAAAACGAAAACGATAGCGAGAAAGAATTTCATGACATTTCGTGTAACTAGTCCCGTTGCGAGTTTCTTCGAAACTGTCCGATCTCACCGTCGACGTGCAGTTAATTAAAAGCTCGGCGCGATTCTCGCCTCTACATAATGGATCGTCGGCGAATTTTAAGGTGGCGTGCTTAACTTTTGCGCGAAGTTAAATGGCGTTGTTTACCGCGCCCGACGAAGTTTAATGATATCGCGGCCGAGAATATCTTCATCTCGTCGCCCCGCGAGCGGGGAGTCCCGTAAACGACCGCTCGCGATTTCGGAAAATCTGTCAGTGAAAGAGGAAGTGGGAGAGAAGAAATGAGCAGGACAAACGAGATATCTCGTGGCGCCAAAGGTGCCTCGTTAGTCGGAAATTCGTGAGTAATTTTAGTGTCGTATCCACGCGACTGGCCGAAGGTTTATAATTACCTAACCTCACCCGACCTGATCTAACCCACTTGGCAAACGAGCGAGAGTTCTAGTTTTCGTCTCACCGAACGCCGGATACGACGGGCGGAATCTCGTTAAAAAAAATCGATCGACCGGAAATTGTCGACGGCCTTCCAATTAATATCTCACTCGATTTTTCTCAGACCTCAAAACGAATCGAAACAATGTTTTATAATTTATGATCAATAAAAAGACGTGGTTATAAATTAATAATTAAATCCTAATAGAATATAATAGTACAAATATTTGCGTTTATATAATACGACTAAATAGTTTGTCGTTATAATGTAGCGACAATTGACATCAATTGCGAATGGCCGCTTTATTGAAGACACTTGATCTCATTTCGATTCAAGTCACAAGTCGAGCGTGCGAGCGAGAAACAATAATAATTTCTATAGCACACGGGTTGAATGGTATTTTGTTATAGCGTAAAGGTAAAGGAGAGAGAAGGAGAACGCGCGTGTATATACTCATTTTCTTCGCATATAAATTTAAAATAACGTACGTTTAGGCTTTTTTTTAAGTAGGTTTATTAAATGTAAAAAAAAAGTGTTTGTACCTAAAATATGACAAAATGTGGACACACTCATCACCGCGTAATGAGTCATAAAGTAACGAAAGTCAAAATAAATGACCATACACTGTTGAAAGGTTCGACTTGCCGCCAGGTATAAAGAAATTCTCACTGTTTGTAGCTGGTATTGACAGTACAATAATTAAAAACGACAACACCGGCACAATGGGACAACACCCAATGTTTGGGGGTCGTTTGTACCTGCTCTGCCCTTCGAAATATCCGCAGGGGCGTCGAAAAGACTTCACTTTTCCGACCGATCACGAATCTAGAGACGCTGTAGAACTCGTTAATTTCGAAACCCTCGTCAAAATTACACAGCGTGCACTCATTAAGATGCTTATTTCAAACGTTGCGTCAATTGTTTTCCACTGCGCAATCTTTTGATGGCTCTTTTTCTTTCGAAAATTTTTCAAGTAAATTCGCATAATAATGAGCGCTTTAACTAAATTAAGGAATATAATAGAGAGAAACTACCAAGGTCTTTTCATTTAACATCTTTTTTTTTTTTTTTGTTATGATAATAACAATACGCGAACGCAAAATATGAAATTACGATCGGAATGATATTTAATAAGAGAAACAAGCCATCGTTTCGAGTATAATCGCTAAGGCAAATAATGACACAATTTAATTAAATAATTACGTAATGTTCGTTTGTCAAGTCGATAAGAAGAGCACGTCGTTCACAGCGACTCCGAGTATCGATCATCACGAAATAACCTCCCGTGAGAATGCAGGTTACCCCCCCTCGTGTGAGTTTTGACGATCGACGTCAAAATCTCCAACTAATGCGGCGCATTTGAGAATTTCACGGTGCAAGGACCACAAAAGATACCCGGGACGACATCCGTGGTGTCCCCGACTGACATTAATATAGTCGCTGTAAATCTCGAAAGATACTTGTCGTACTGCGCGACTAACCCGAGATCAGTGACATATGGTGCTCTCAGATGGGATCGCAAAAGCATTTTACTTATCGCAGGATCGGTCCGGATGATAGTATTAGAAACTTGAATGAAGAAATGAAATACGCGGAGAAAATAGTTTATGAGAACAGCAACTTTGGGATTCTCATATTTGGAAAATGGTTTTCACGTTTCCCTCTCGTATCTCTCTCTTCTCTCATCATTTATCCAGAGAATATTTTATTAAAAATCAATGCAGACTTTAAAACTTAAAAATTTTTAATTATAATAAATTTTGTTAACTTTACGTAATAATACATATAAAGCGTATTTCAACATTACATGCATGAGCCGCGAGGAATTTTTTTTCGAATTTCGCTTCGTCAAAAAACGCGAGAATAATAAAAATTAATAGAAAAAGAGGAAAGAAGAGACGTAGCGTTTGTCTCGAAGTGTTTCGTCATTGAACAACCAACAAATAATTAGGTAACCTCGCCTGACCAACTGTGTAAACTGCGCTCCCCTCTGTGTCGTATCTCCGCTCTTTCTACACCTTATCAGGTGATGTAAAAACGAATAAAGCGAATAAAGAGAGAAGAAGAAAGGAAGAAGAGAAGGACCCGGTGATAGAAGTAAAGACGAAGAAAGGTGGAGGAGAGTCGTCGACCCGGACGCCTCTTCTTCTCTTCTCTTCTTCTCTTCTGTTATACTCGTCGCGCGATTCCCCTTTCGGGAGAGCGTGAAAAAAATAATAAGATCGTGGCTGTCGGAGGTCGATCCTCCTCGCCTCCTTCGCTCGCCTGATGCGCGCGAGAAACACGACAAAAACATCATCTGACAAGAAAACGGAACTCGGTGTCCTCCACTTCGTCGACAGCATCACGATGCGAGCTTAGATGCTCTGATGCCATAACTAATAGGCCGAATAATATACTCCGCAAAATTGATATAACTCTTATTTAGAAAGACAAGCAACTCTAATTGTATACCTGAATAAACTTATTAGAATCTACTATATTTGAATTTATAATATTATTCGACGTGAATTTAACATACATTTTTTTTTTCATATTACATTAATTTTTGACATACCCTCACACATATGGTAAAAATAAAACTTGTATAAATAAAGCAAAATATCGTGATGCTAACTTTACATAGGATTATTAAAAACCACTTTACAAAGAACGCCGAAAATAATTTTACTCATAATAATCATTATACAAGGGACGCAAAATGGCAATATTTCGTGAAAGGTAAACGCGGTAAAAAGCGCGGCCGAAGCAAAACTTTTGCGAGAAACCGATTTAATTTCCCCCGATACAACCCTCTCGTGGATATCGTGTCCGAGGGTGAATGGCTAAAAGGTAATAGTTAATAACAGCGCAGCCGAAAAGGGGATCCGGTAATCCTCTTCTAATTTCTAAAACAAAGAGAGCCGCGGATCGCAGCACCAACGAGAACAGGAGAAAGAGATAGAGGAGAAGAGAAAGAGGGAGAGAAGGAGAGATGAACGGGTGAATCGAAGGAAGCATGGAAAAGAGAGAGAGAGAGAGAGAGAGAGAGAGAGAGAGAGAGAGAGAGAGAGAGAAACATTCTCTCGCAGAGGCAAAGCCGAGATCCCGAGTTCGGTGGATTCGAAGGGGCGAAGGAGAAAGCGGGTGGTAGAAGGAGAACTGAAATTGGGATGGGAAGATGGAGGAGGGGGAGAGAGGGGACAAGGTTCCACCCTGGAACACATTAACTGCAGGGCGACGGGGTATATAGGGGTGGGTTGGGGCCGCGCCACTGGCGTAAGCCGAACGGAAAACGAAATCGTTCTCGGGAGCGTGCAACGTGGTAGGTACGGCTTAATTCTGACCTCTTGTTAACCGAGTGGCGTAATGGAGGTAACACCCTGTACGCTTTCACGAGTACTTCCTCCGGAAATTATCGGACTTAACGCGATGGGTGAAATTTTGTTCTGGAAATTATTCCGACCTATCTTTTCACGACACTTTAATATTGTATCAATGTTACAATTATTTTTGCTAAATTTTTTTTTTAATTTGATCATGATACAATTCTTTTCGATTAAAAATATATGTCAATATTCACACTAGTGCTACAATCTGAGAGAAAAAGTATAACTTTTAATTAAATAAAATAATTATAAAAATACGCGCATGTGTCGAACACGAAGTAATGAGATTAATCTAGTACATTTTTACGCACAATCAAGTGACAGAAGAATCTCAGTGGTTTATCATTATCAGACCTGCCACATGTAATCCTTCGAATTAATTCCATTCGATTTCCTCGAAGACGAGGATGGATACGAACAGAAGCAAGCGGTCTCGTGTTGTAAGATTCGCGAGATTAATCCCGATTAGCCTTAATCGACATTGGATAGTATATGTACTTCCCCCTCAATCGATTTGTCCAAATATAGATCGGATAACGACCACGATGCGCGACATGGCCGTAGCAACAACGTTCTATAGTATAGTCGTGCAACTATCAATGTGTGGATACATCGAGAAATAATAAGTTCTAAAAAGGAGACGAAAGCCGTGGGTCATATCGGGAGAAAATCATATCTCATTTGCTCGCAATATACTATTTTTTGTTTTTTTTATCACACATCCTATTTCTAAATATCCTATCGATTTTGTTCGATGATCGATACAATCCGCATTATAGAAAAGTCCTACTTTACATATATTACTTATACATGTTTTATTCCTATTTTCGTGACAACTCTTTTTGTCGCGTAACAATTTTTAGTCGATAATTTTAAAAACAATTTACAAAATTTCTACACTCCATTTATTCTATTCTTTATTCTTATTAAAAAATAATTCGTATTTTGAGATTACGTCGATATTTAATTTTCGCAAAAAGCAATAATTAGAGAGATCTCATGCATCATTATTTAATCTAATAAACAAATAATTTCTAAAAAAATGACAATTATTCATTGTATCGATATTTTGATACAACAGGAAAACGAGCAAAGTCCTGCAATACCTACGCCAATGCGAGACACTGAACGAGGGGCGGCAGGAGCACTAGTAGCGTAGTTAGGGGTGGCTCGGTAGGGATGCTTTAGGGTGAGATTTAGTACCAACCTACGTCGCTTAGTCTACCCATCCTGTGTATAGTGTACGTAGTGCATGTCCCGAGAGTCGAACTATAGTCGATACTCAGGAGAGAAATACCAAACCACCACGAAACACTATCCACGACGATTCATATCAGTCTTTGCTTATGATACGTAGAGTGTCTCGCAAACGGAAGTGACGTGTCGTCGCTTGCAACACGTCGATACTTAGCGGGGAAGTAGTGTTAACGCGTCACGCCGAGTGGATGCGTCAATTCGTTCTTCCTTAATGCGGTCTACGCGAATGATGACAAAAGGTATCCGCGTGTCTTAAATTATTAAGTACGCTCGACACGCGCTTAAACTCGCGGTGACTAAAGCCGCGCGACGTTAAGGCGAGACGTTATCCGTCGTCCCAAGACTCGCCCCACTTACTGTTATCTTATATGGCGGTACTTAGGGTGCATTACCCGAATACGAAGGTACCGAGCCCCGAAATTTCTATTAGTTCGGGCGAACACGAGGAGCAGGAGGAAGGAAACCACTTCACGAAATAGGACCCTTAAGTTACCGAGGGGGAGCGACGTGAAAGAATCCCGGGACAACTTCCTGCGGCTCGATATATATGCCCGGAGCCCTTCGATGTTACCAGGACCGAACTCGTATCTTTGTCCCTTTTCGAGAACCCCTGATTGTTACTAAAACATATCCCTGCTCTTGTAATATCGCTACGTCCTACAAGGATTGCCGGTATCTATCTTAACGCGCATTACATTTTATCCCAGTACAAATTTCTTGCGTACAGAATTTTTCTATGGAATTTTCTGTTTTTTTTTTTTTTATTTATGCGAATATATAGAAAATAAATAACAATACAAAAATTGTCCAAAAATAGAGCATATTTCAATATATATATACATATATATATATATATATATATATATATATAAATATTTTTAATAATATTAATAATATATTATATTAATTGTTTAAAAATACCTAAGTGAAAGAGTTATAAATATTTACATATATTTATATATAAATATATATGTAACTTTCACACTAAAATATTTTTTAACAATTATATACAATACATTTTGAAAAACAATTTTCTACAAACGCTTGGAAAAAATATCCTGTTTTCGCTCGCTTATTCTTGTAGTACTTTTAGCTTGACTGAAGGATTCACACGGATGTTTGGCCAACGTCTTCCGTAACGGTAGTCGTTTCGAGACTCCGAAAGACAACTCCGGAGCACTCGGAGGGATAGAACGAGGGATTGTAGCTCGTTTTGTGAGTAAGGTCTCTACGGAAGAGGGAAGAAGGAAGAGGCGGAGCAAGGGACGGGTATCCTTTCGGAGAGAATCTTCGGAGCCGAGAGGGGAGGCACAAGAGTCAAGTAAACTCAAGAACGGCGGCCTCTTTCATCCCCGAAACTTCAAAAGCCGTAGGAGAACGGCTCCGCTAGTCGCGCCATATGCTGCCCTTCGAGAGGAGGTTTTCTCTCCTTTTTTCCCCTCACCGTCGTTCGCGATAATAAAATTCTAATCAGTTTTCCTGCATCGCGCGGATAGTTTTCAAGGGCCTTGTAGGCGTGACACCGCGCATCGATGAGAAAAGATAAGAAAAAAATGAGATCGTAACCTCGTCTCCGAAGCTTAAAGTTAATTAAGAATTCAGGTCGAAAAAATGGAAACGATCTTTTCTGGACCGCTGGCTCAAATATAACGGCCATGTCTAATATTTAACGAGATGAAAACGTTAATCCGATTTCCAAACAAGTTTTAAAGACAAGACTAAATTTATGATAATAAGATTTATCTGACGAAGAATGTCTCTATTTAGAAAGAAAAATTCTGAATATTAATAATCTAAATTATTATAGTTTTCAAATAAGACGTCATCTTGTCAGAATCGATTAAATCCCTAACAGTAGCGTAACGCGCGATGTGTGCAAAAGAAAATTAAATGCATAATACGTAACGCAAATGCAGGTACCAAGGAAAGATTTAAGAGACGCGGTATCCCTTAAATACACGCCGAAACAGATAATATAAGCTCGCTACAAAGTGCACGGGTTGTTTGCTCTGGGGGCTGTTTGCACACACGATCTCGCGGCTTTCCGCCGGCATGAAACCTCTCGGGGGTGGACTGCTTCATCCCCGGCGAGTCCGTTCACCGCCAACCGTATTTCGATTTTCAGAACGACCTGTACCTTTCCGCCCCAGGCATGTTGGTTTTATGCTCCGACGGAGCTGTCATTTTATATTTTCCGATGGATTATAACCTGCGAAGCCACGTCACTCGAAAGAATAGAATATTTTATGACTGTTAGATTAATTACTCGTAACATTACCTCTTTAATTCTACTTTTAAATTTATATCATCGTTTCCGAAAAACTTTATATTTTTTTTATTTACACTGATTGAACTGTTACTTAGAACGTTACATAAAATTTTAGAGAAAATATTATCTCGATATAGAACTTTGAGGAAAATTCAATTGTTTACTCACAAGCGCAGTTTACTCGCCAAATTCTGCATCACCTATATAATCGGTATGCAAAATATAATAAACGCGTTTATCCAGAACTCATTAAAATTCTAACATTCATGTCAGACCGACGATATATTCACACGTTCATATAATATACCTGACATAATACAAATAATTCGCTCCACATACACGCGGAGCTTTGCATAATTTCGCGTCTTCTAAAAACCTGGATCAGTATCATTGAGGAAAATTGTCGCCAAGTTTTGGAGTAACGTCTGATCAGACAGCCAACAAATCATTGTGAGGTATCGGGAGAATAGAAAATTGGGCGATAGATTGGGAGGAGAGAGAAAGAGAGAGACAGAGAGAGAGAGAGAGAAGGGAGGGAGAGAGAAACAGAGAGAGTGAGAGGAGATAACCCCGAATTTCACAGCCCGCTACGCCACAAATGAAGCACACTTGGGTGGTGCTCGATTTAGCTCGTATCATCCCGCACCCTCGGCTGAGCTCTACGCATCGAGCAAACACTGCCACGCATGTAGAACAAACACACACACGCGACTCTGTGTACACAGTCAATGAAGAGATATATGAATGTACGAGCAGTGGCTCGAAATCTTCGCACGGCTCGATCGCTCGCGAAAAAAAAGCGACCTCATCCCCTGGGAAAAATTATTCTCACCGTATGTGCCTTCGCTTAGTACGTAAAATTTTATGTAACACGTATCTTTTGAATTACAAAATAGTTGTAAGATATTACACAGAAACATTGGCTAAAATATATATTAAAAATTTTGAATAAACTCAAACTGTCATATAATCACTGTTGCACACATATTATTTAACATATTAAAATGTTATAATAATAAATAAAGTTAATAAAACGTATACATTGTAAAAATTTTTAGTAATAATAAAACATAAACAGTTGAAAAAGAAAAGATTCAAGATTCTTTCGTGTTAAAAATATATCCATTTGCTGATACAAGCGAACTGGTAGAAAATGAGAATGGGAAAATCCGTTTAACGTCATTGATATGTTAATTGATTCGAAGTTCTCACTGCGATCGTTAATCCCCCATGAAAACGATCGTAGGGTACACGACTAGAGTACCCACTAGAGTAGAAAACCCCCGCGTACAAGCCACGTGACCCTTCGAAGGGCAGTAGATAGCGGCCACTCGAAATTTCGTGCTAGTTTAAGGTAATAGATTAATCGTACGCGTCGGTGGCCGATGAAAGGGCGGTAGAAGTGGACGGGATCGTTAAATATTGTACGCACCATGAAAAACTCAGCCAACCATAGGATCAGCCGTATGGGCCACTTTTCAACCCTTCGTAGAATGCAACGTCTCCGCGTGGCGCGATGATATCTCTTAACGTTCCTCTTCTGCCTTCCCCCCTTTAATACACCATAAAAATTCTCACTCCAGTAAATAATACAACCATCGTATCCTACGTGAATGTATGATAATAAAATTAACATTTTAATTAAATTAACTATTTAGTATGTGTTCATTAAATTTTTAATGATTATATAATCACCTAATAAAACAGACACTATATTAAATGATTCGTTAAAATTTTAAAATAATTGTAATTATTTTAAAATTTCAGCAAAATCTAGCACTGGCCTCCCAAACCTTGAATTAAGAACAATAATGCAGATTATTTGTGAATTTTTCTTTTCATTCGTTCATAAAGATGGCCGATTATGATTTGTGAGAAAGATTCTTTTCCACCCCCGGCGTGTTGGTAATTATTATTGATACATTCCCGGTAATAATCTCGACGACCCAATTAATACTATCGGCATACCGATAAGCGCAGTTGCGATACACGCAATAATTTATCGCGATAATCCCACAATGACCGTAAACTATCGCTCACGCGTGCATTTTGGTCAGCTTGCACGGTATTTCGTATACTCCACGGCCTAACAACGGCCGCCGATGTATGGTACATCGCTGTAATCTATAATGCTCTACAATAGGCTATCCTTCCGTATTAAAATAAAATTCACTTCGATGCATAACGAGGCATTGACAAACGACGCGCGTGGCGAGTTATCTGAAATTACGCTTCTACGCCAAGTATAGAATCGAGAAAAAGATTTATTAATCAAATCGGACCAATATCATTATTAATTCGTGTCGCTAAATATTTAAGCAAATTAATGTAAATATATGTCCGTAATAAACAAATAATTATTAATATTATTACTATTATCACGCGTATTAAAATTATCATTAAACAATCAATTTTTGCTCTCTAAAAATAGGATTGTCAAAGAATGAGTTTTTATCATCTGAAGATGTACCGCATTAAACCGTTTAAGTACAGCGATAAAACAAAAGTTCTCTCTCGAAACGAAATCTCTCATCGATTGCTTTATATCAAATTATTGGAGGTTTTCTCACGATGCATTTCTGCGACACGAATTAATTCACGCGGACAAACAATGGCGAGTGTATGCGATACCGTCGCGTTCGAAGGCAGAAAATATGTGTATAGATCGCATCCGCGATCTCCCTCCTTCTCTCTGGCTCTTCACCCAAGCCGATCTCGCCGTCCCAACGACCACCGTCAACCCATCGGGTGGTTTACCCGGTGTAAGTCGACAACTCACTCCATAAACCCGAGGCGCTCTGTGTACTCTGTACACTGCGGCGAGTTTGCACGAGACGCGAGCGAGCGAGAAGCATGGGATGAGTGACGGAAAAGCCGTGAAAATAATCGGAGTTGCAAATAAATCTATTTAGCCGTTAAAAGGATACATTGTTATGAATAAATGAGAAATACGCTTTTCTTTCTTTCTATCTTTTTTTTTTTTTTTTTTTTTTTTGTGAATGAATTACATTATAATTCCATGTCGCGAGAATGCATAATAATTGAAACATATGTGACGGAAATTACAGATTGTTGCATACGATGTAAATATAACGGGGACCAATATCCTCGCGACCAATGGCGGAGGTATTCCATATTCTCGGATCATCTCGTTGGAAAGCTGTAATTTACTGAAAAGTAACGGTACCGCCGAAAAAATTATCGCGATCTGCTCTCCAAACGCTGTAATATCACACAATTACATCTTTGCGCAAGATGACGAGTAGCTGCACGCCCAGGATTTACATTTTACCGTATATGTATCTCGCGTGCCGTTGCAACCTTCCAAATTGGAATGCGAATGACGCAGTTATCTCGCGTTTCGCAAATATAAAATGTGATTAAACGCAAATACATTCTCCTGCAAAACAGTGCTAAAACTCGCTTACGTGATCCCCATTACATATTACGCGCCAAACTCAGTAGAAAATTTCCGCATCTTAAATATCATTTAAATATTACCTTCGTATCTGATCAAAATCTGAAACAGTTCTTTCGTCATTAGTTGCGCGTCATGACATGAAATTATAAATTAAAACATTACCAAACACAATATACTTTACATTACAGTCTGCTGTATATCTATATTCTTTCTGTTCGTGCGCGTTATATTCATTCCGGAATAATTTTTATATCTCAAGTTGCGCTTAAGCTGACGTAGCTGACATATATGGCCCATTGTAATCACAGAGGTTACACTTAGTCTACTTTCAGCTAGTAATAAAATTGTCAGCGTATCTAGAGAGAGAGTGAGCGCGTACACGTGCCGCTACGGAAACCGATGAAAGAAAAAACGGGAAGAAGGATGAGATTGGAGCACAAAAGGATCCAGACAATACCGAACGAAACACGAAAACCACTTACCGATTCCGATAAGGAGAGGCCGACTGATCGCCGCGAAACGCGCTCGTATGCATCTCGCACGATTTCCACACGCGAAATTACGACCTCCGCATGACTATTACCGTGACGAAACTTGCGCTCTACAGAAATAAAAAAAAAGGTCAGATTTCTCTCCCAGCGCGCGACCGCGTGTTACCCGCCTTACGTCATCGCTATTTCCAATAATAGCGTATAAAGATGACGACGCGCGATGAGAAAGCATACTAAACTATCTCCACAGTCACTTCCATCAGTGGAACCGTGCTGGTTATCTAATTTTTAACGATATAATTCTACAGAAACGCTAAAGAAGATAAGCTAAAATCATGATTTGTAAGATCCAGTGTAGATTTCGTACGAATTATGAATTTATGATTCTTGCAAACTCTTCGTTAATTTTACTGCTTTCTCCGACAATCTTCATCACAAAGCGCGCTTCTCACTTCCTCGTTTCCGAAAGAAGCACAAAGTAATCGAGTAAACAAATGCAAAGGTGTGCAAAGGGGGACGAAGTAGCGTGTGCCATGAAAGGACCGGAGAAAGGCAAGAGAAGGAGAAAGAGGGTTGAGAGGAACTACGTGGTCGGGCGAGAGTGCACACCGCGAGGAGAGAGGTAGTTGGTGTGCTACACCAGCAACAGGTGCCCGTCAAACAACGTTCAACGAACGTCTCTAGCAGCGCGAAGCCGCCTCTCTTTCCGCCCCGCGCACTCTTCCTCTTCTTTCTCCTTCTTCCGCCGGGCTCGCTTCGCACGCGATTCTCGATAATTGATTCGCTGACGAGACAGCAGGACATACTCCTGTCGGATCCGTGCGAGCGATACAAGTCGTAGACAGAAAGAGAAAGAGATCCCAGGGTGTGCTATTCGTCGACGTCGTTTCACGCTCGATAAATCTCGCTCTCGGCCACCGATAAATAATTCCCCTGCGCATCACGCGCGGCTTCATATTACGCAATCATCGAGATTATCTCCTCCCGCTGCGCGAATTACAAAGTCGCGCCGGGAAATAAAATCGGCCTTTTCTTGCTTTAAAATATGATAAACACGGATAATCCGTTATACGTAATTTTCTAAACCGTCGTCTTTCTTCGTCGAATTTCTTCAATCAAATTAGAAGCAATAAATTCTCGTTTCTTTTTTTTGTAACAAGATGTTTAAAATTTCTCAGACTCTGATTAGAAATAGAAATTCCTTAGACTAATTAGGAGCATGAAATTCCTTAGACTAATTAGGAGCATGAAAATAAAGATATATATATATATATATATATACTCTATCTCTACATATTTAAATAAATGTATTAGAATGTTGTCCTAGAACTTTAATAAGTACTTTTCTTTTTCCTTCTTTTTAATTATTGAAAATTGAATATACATAAAACGAGCTGTTTTTTCTGTTTTTTTTTCCGTGTATGTATTAAATAATGTTAAAAAAAAAAAAATAAATATAACTAGAACCTACAATTTAACATTCTCTTCAAAATGCATGTATCAAAAGAATCAGCCAACAAAGGGCGGGAATACAAAAAAAAAAAAAAAAAAAAAAAACGACGGACTTTATGGCCTCCTAAACAAAACTCAACTCAATTTCGAAATGGTTCTTCCACGATGGAACCAGTCAATACAAAATTCAAAATGCGCGATTAAATAAATGCCATGGCATTCTTCGCAATGTCAGTGATGAAAACGTCAATACCAACGAAACTCGCCGAAAACCGAAAAATTCGGCGGCTGCATCTCTCTGTTGTCAACTAAAACCGCGGAAACACCTATTTCAGAGCAAAAAAAATCTTCAGCGTTATTTCTAAAAAAAAAAAAAAAAAAAAAAAAAAAAACTGTTAACTGTCGAGTTTGATTCAAAGTGATTGCTCTCGCCATTATGTGAGTGGTCATTTTAACTCCATAGATTTATTATAAAACTATAACATTTTTTTCTTAATTTACAGTATATAGTCATAACAGTTGTTTATTACAATTACATTGTTATTGTTTACATTAATTTTATTCAATTCCGAAAATTGTTGAAAATGTTCGAATTTAGATTTGAAAATCTTTGCTTAATTTGTGAGCAACTTTCGCACAATCATCTCATTGAATTATTAATTTTTATCAAATGAGAGGCGGAAAAGTCGATGCAAAGCGTATTTTTAATCGAGCATTTCATGGAATGCGTTGGTAATAAAATGCGATCAAATTTTGCCGCGCAATTAAACATACATTCTGTCAGCGAGAAAGAAAAAGACCGTTAAGAGACTTAGCCATTAATTAATAAGAAAACTGGGCGTACCCATCCCAATTTTCATCACAGATACTTTCGTTTCATACGCTGAGCAAGAAAACGACATTAATGTTCGGTGATTGCGGATCTTACAAGGCAGTTAAATGTAAAACCTTCAATTTAACTTGGAAAGAAGATCTCGAAAGTCTCTAATTATTTCATTAGCCTGGAGATACGTTTGCAAAAGGCACGCAATTAATCGGGCATTGAACGGTATATTGAATTCAAAATTATCGCTACAAAGCGACAAACTTTAATGACAGGTACGAATAACGCGATAGAGAGAATAACAAAAACCGAATTAAAATCTCTAGCAATTGCTATAATTTAGAGATTAAATGCATAGTTAATCAAACCTCGTTTGGTGCAAAACCAGCGTATTGGGCATATTATATAAATGAATAATCTTTGCTTTAATAAAGTATTCGAGTGACGCGTAAAAACTTAAAAATACCACTCTAATTAAGGCTATTCGAAACAAACACCTGCCCTCTCCGGTAAAACCAGTAATGCTCGTTGTGTTACAACCCAAACGTCGCAACGCGTACAACACGCGTGTAAGAATGTCAAAAGACTATACCACGTTGCCATCGAGTTCGTCTAAAGTTCTTTCGCGAGCGCAATAAGAAGGAGGCACGAATCCCGCAGAAAAATAAGCTCGCAGACCATAAGGACAACGGCACAAGCGTCGTAAAATATACCCGGGCCATACGATACCACCGTATCGAATATGTGCGCGCGAGTGTGTTAATATCACGTATTATAAAAAGAAACGGTCCATCGCGAGAGGAACAGGCAGCGCTCGGCCGATGGCGCGTGTAAATTCGTGCCACTTATACGGCAGCCTCGCTATCGGATCGGACCAAGGGCCTTCCAGAGACTCCCAGGAAATTCCACGAAGCCACGAATTAGTGTGAAACCCATCCGGGGCGCCCGGGGGCCGGGATGCGTCTATACACAGCGGGGTACGGAAGACATTTTGGAAGAGAGGGGGAGTGTATGTGTGTATGCGCCGTCGCCGTCGCTGCTGCTGCTGCTGCTGCACGGTCTGGCGACCGCAGCACGCGACACCATATGGTCTGCCGTGACCTCCGTGCACACAAACACACCGAGCCCCCTGAAAAAGACTCGCGGAATTGAGGGATCCTAACCGAATCGGCCGATGGGCCATCCTCGAGCGCACGCCCCGAAGATTGTCCCTCCGGTGGCAAGGCGACGGAAATTCGTAAAGCGGTCTCCGAAACTCTTGCCGAAGAATTAAGAACAATGTACGCGCAGCGTGTTCTGGAACTACCGGATGTTCTTTCAGCCGGAGATACCGAAACTCTGGATTAAAAAGAAATATAGCGATTGCCTCGATGCTGAGACGCGAATACGCATAGTTGTCACAAAGTGAAGTTTTCGATGATTAATAAAAATAAGAAATCTATGTATGTGATTAACTTTAAAATTTTATGATTAAACATTTAAGATTTGTGTTCTTATTCTCACAGAGATATGCTGTTCAAAGTTAAAAATTTGTTTCATATGTATATAAAAAAATCGACAAACTCATCGCAGGATTTACGAGCTGAGAGGTAGTCCGAGCGATTCCGGAACAAGCTCTGTATAGATTTACTGCGATAGCTAGGATACATACGATCAAACGCAGTGGACGTGTTGATTATGCGAGTCAGTGACCCGTTGTCGGGCCGAAAATTACGAGGCGAACTGCGGGACGGCCTTTCGACGCTACGCAGAGGGTTATTTATTCCCTTCGGAAACGACATGAAATGTTTTTTTTAACACCGTCATCGGCAACGGCAGCAACGGGCACGTTTGAAAGAGCTTGAAAAGGAGGGCAGGAGAAGAGCGAGAAAGAGAGGAAGCACAGGGACAACGGACGATGCTAACGATAAGTGAAACTCCCGTAGGAGCCACTCGGGATGGCGGTTACAGTCCCCCAAGGACGCCGTCGGTGCCTATATCCTAATAGAAACGTAATCGCGTAGTTTTGCTCGCTGAATAAATCATTGCGGGGGCTTATATGAACGAGGGAACATCGTAGATTAGCGGCGATCTTCGCCGTTGGGGCATTCGTGGATTTATCTTATTCTCTTCCGCACACGACTCTGCTTATTTATTATTGTTTCCATTTACATTAGTGCATTATAATGTAGGATCGTACGAAATAATTTCCTTTTTATTACATAATCATATATGTATATATAGATACTTTGTTTTATATTCTTGGGGATGCATAAAAATAAGTTAAGTGCAGCGATTGAAATAATACAAAATCTTTTGTTTTAATAATTATGGGAAACTTTATCTTTTCATACACTTTGCGACATTTTTAAATTTTTCAAGATGCAGCAAGAAAGAGAGAGAGCCTTGAGAGTATTCTGCAATTTTTATCTGTTAATAAATCAGTTAAAATGGATACATCGAAAGGATTTATACAGCTGCTAGTAATTTGCTTTTTGAGCAAAAGTCAGAGAAAATGAACGATAAATATTGAATTTCTTACGATCGATATTTTATCTGTTTGCAAGAGGTCCGGGAGTTATCTCTCTCTTTCTAATACGCGCGTGTGCACGCGCGACGTTTACGAGACCCGGCGACTCGCTCGTTCCCCGTGCTAGTTAACACGAGACTCTAAACAACAAATTTGACGCGCCTCTTTGATTGTAGTTTCATATTCTCGGATCCCTGTTTACGCGACATGAGACATTGAATTGCAAACTGTCACCTGTAATAGTAATCCTCGTGTCCGTAACGGGTGTCAAATTTTCTACGCGTACGCGTCTATCCGCGGATAGTCTATTATTCATTCTTTCAAACATATAAAAAGAGATAAATATATAAAAGATAGATTTATCATACTATATAATGTATATATTTGTAATTATATTATAATGTATTTAATATTATTAATTTTTATTGTCATGTAATAAATTAGAAAATGTTATCTGAAAGGGTGAATAGTTTTTTTGATTTTTACCACGTTTGTCACTTTTATGTAAGAACGCAAAAAAAAAAAAAAAAAAAAAAAAAAATTTCAAGAGGACCGATTCAAAGCTCTTGAAGAAAATATTACGAACGTTGGCGTTTCATGTCGGTCGCTATGAATGGTAAAATCATCATCTTCAATAACGTTGCATAAAGAGATTACGATCGCCAGCATCGCCTGAGTTCATCCGTGCGTCTCTGGCTCTCATATTAGATGCCGAAGAGATGAGAGCAAAACTTAATTTACAAGTTAACCTAATTACGGATATAAAATTATGATATACTGTATCAAGTTTTTAATACTCACCCAATGCTGCGTTGCTACTACCTCTCCTTCCGGTCCGTCGAGGTTCTGTAAAAAAAATTGAAAATATTGTTAAAAAAACTGCAGATTAAATACACGAAAAATACGTGTCACGTGATCGTTGTATGACACCGATGTTCGCATGCAATATCTAAACGCGACTGCTATCGATTGTGAGATTCAAGAGCTGCCTAATCATTGATCGAGTGAGTCACGCTTGTTTTCGACGCCTCGTCGAAGGCTCCCGTATATACAATATCACGAAAAAGAGCAAACTAAATCGAAACATGTTTAATTTTGCTGAGTGGATAATAAAATTATGTTGCGTACTCAATATTTTTGTTAGTAATTTATAATAATTATGATAAATGAATATAATATCAAGAATACTTACGTCCTTCTTTCTCTTTACAGTTGCAGCACCTAAAATCATAACAAAATTTATATTAAAAAAAATAATTTTTCAAAAAGTTTTTCAATAACAAAACGTATAATGTAATATACTTATAAACATATACAAAAATTAAAGAATTATTTTTCTTTTCACACACATTTCTCTTTTAATTTCTGTATCTCTATTTTTCTTTATCTCGATAAAGATAATGCGATAACAAAGGACTCACCGCCAGCGGGATTAGGTAACCGTGCGCCGTTGGTACCAGTGGGGGTCGCTGGATTCACGACGGGGGAGGGGGTACTCACGGTACCTACGGTAACCGGTACACCCCTGGTCCCGAACGGAAAATACGGCGAATCCGGGGGATAGGTGGCGCCCTCGACGCCACCACCGCCCCCGCTGCCACCTCCACCGCCCCCGCCGCCTCCACCCGGCCCCCCGCCTGGTCCACCCGCTGTAGGACCGAATGCACCACCGCCATACGCCTGAAACAGAAATCAAAACATGTTCTTTTTTTTCTCGATTTTTTATTTACACATCTCTGGACACGACAGCCGTAATCGCAATATTGTGACAACGGATTATCGATACAATAATGATAATACCGAGCGTATCGTTTCACATACCAAAATATCCAAAATAAAAAAAAAAAATAATTATTTTGATAAAAATATTACAAAATTTATAAAATTAAAAGCTCCTTAAATTAATCTCAACTAAAAAAATAATATATTTGTTACAAATAACGGTCGCAAATTGCAATAGAAGAGAGTGGAATGCGAAATGGAGGAAATGCGACAACGATAACTCGGAGGCGGCTTCAATAAATCATGCATTGAAATCAATATTCCTTATCAGCTATGGTTTAACGACTGTCGATTAGATATTGCTCTCTCCAGCACTTTTGAAAAATTTAAGGATATTATATTCATTTCGTTTCCATAGCTTATATAAAACGTTTATAATAATAATAGATAATTATATCTCTACAGATTACATGAGTAGGAAGAGTGTACTAAATTAAAGTTAATTTATACGGTAAATAGATGTGGGTCCAAGGTTATTCACGTTCCACGTGTACACGATGACCTTTTACGTAAGAAACATAAAAAAGGTGTAACATTGATGTTTTTGACAAGAATAATCAATAGGTTATTAATAGTGACAATCTTTGTTTCATGCGATAAAAATTTCAGAAACTAACGCAGTAATTAAAAAATAAATGATATGTATATACTTTTTTGATAACTTCAACGAAAAAAATAATACTAGTAATAGTTGTTTTAAAACAGGTTTTTTTCTAGAATATATGCGCGTCTCTTGATATGCCATATATAGATACATCGTCATAGATAAAAGAGAGAGAGAGAGAGAGAGAAAGAGAGAGAGAGAGAGAGAGAGAGAGAGAGAGAGAGAGAGAGAGAGAGTGTGTGTGTGTAAGTGATATTAAAATTGAAGGTTGATGACACTCAACCGCGTGGATATATTTGTTCCATTTCATTCGTGGTTCTCACTATTGCTATTATATATATAAAATATGCTATAGATATTAATTGTTAATTAATTACTGAAGATGGATGTCAATCTGTTAAATAAATAAAATTTAGTTTATGACTAACAAGATAAATTAAGATCCTTAAGATAAATGAATTTAATCAATGCACATGTTATTTCTCATAGACTATATAAATTATGTTGATTATATCGATAAAGAATAAGTTTTCTAGAAAAAAAAAATTACCCAAACGTGACAAGAAATGAGAACCGCTTCCCGAAAATATCACCCGAGGTAAAGTTTTGGGATTATGTCGGGGGTTGCTGGAGAAAGAGAGTGAAGTCGGGTGGTGCAAAGCGAGTAACTTTTTCTCAGATAAATTCGCTCCTACGACTGCAATAATTATTACACTCCTATTTCTTATATAATCCCGCTTTGTTTGGAGATTCAAGTTGCTCGCGCAACAAAGAAAGAGATCTCGAATATTCCAACTTTCCTCTCGCGCGTCGCCTGACTCGAATGGAGAAGAAACAAAGCGCGATGGCAGAAAAATCACTGCGAATCGCATTGTTGTATGAAGGTCAATATCAAAAGATCACTCACCATTCCATTGTCTATCGTGGAACCATACGGCGTCTGAAAGCCTGGCTTTTCTGAAACAGATAAAACAAATCGTAAAGATCAATTCCAGGGAAGCAATATGCTCTTTTTCATTCAAAAGAATAATTAATTTTATAAAGAAAATTTTTCAACCTTGCGCAGTTCATATCTTGTGTACAGTGTCTACGTAAAAAAAAATTTCGTAAAGCGTTAGCAGTATATTTCTTACTAAACATAAGTTACATCTTCATAGTGTAAATTATATTGAATGTTACATTAAACGAGCGGATCATAACGACACGTGTACGAAGCTTGCTACATAAATTTATCATCCCGCCGCTCGTGCGTAATCCTTCGACCAATAAAAGCACAGACGTCCCACGCGATACTAAAAGGAAAACAAAGAACGAGGATATTTGAAAAATATCCGCAGTGTTGGGGGGATGGGGGAGAAAAAAAAAAGAATATTCCACATCTTACAGTCCGCAATATTCTTGGCGCGTGAGTCGCCGGGCGAAAAGGGGAGCGAAAAGAAAGTTCCCCTCTCGAGAAGAGTCGATGTAAAATTAATGTCGGGCATAAATTCGCGATGCGTCTTTATAAATCAAAACCGCGATCGCGTTAAGAATCCGTACGCGGGGATATATATATACATGCGCGTTTTCCACGTTGCGGCCGCAGTACGCACGCGGAATAAACAACGAGATAAACATTACGAGGTTACCGCAGTCCGGGGCTTCATCCGTTATTAATGCCCACCCCGTACACGTATAACGTAGGAGCGCGAATCTATGCGCGAGGCGCGCCGTGTCTTGTGGAGAATTTATGAGGATCGGTTGGATTTACGTTTCGAAAACCGCTCAGAAAGAATTGTAAAGGCGACATATTGCCGCATCGAGATTAATTTTCATTCGACCAGATACGCACCGGCAAGTACCCTTTCGTATTATCCACAAGCAACTCTATTTCTTCTTACCGCATTAAAATTATACCGAAATGGCCGCAGTCCTCATATAATCTCGACAAATTTAACGTCTCGTATAATCGTAATAATCGTAATGTCGTCTATATGTATATCTCGATATATGAAGAAAATGTTATATTTGAAAATTAATAAAAGATATATTATAACAATTAACAATCGTTAGGCGTGAATTAAATTTAAGTAGAATACACATAAAAAAGATGCCATTACATTGTACGAAATTTTTGCAATCATATCCCTTAAATCCTTCAACATTCAGGATTCCATGTCCTAGAAGATAATGAAACGATATTATAGTCTGAAATTCAGAAGGGTGGAGCAATGTCGGGGGATTCTCACATACACACAGACATAGGTATATGAGTGCATACGCATCGCGGGCATACGTATTACAATTATAGAGAGTATAGTCGCGCGTGGACGATAGGGCGAGTGTTCTCGGACGGCACACGATCGTCCGAGATAACTATGAATCCTAACAGTTTCGGCTTGCTCGTGACATGTTTGCCGAAGCGTGCGGCACCGACTCCGCAATATCATGCATCAAAGGACAAGCTAAACCATGGTCCATCGTGTCATCCTCAGAGCCGGCGCAAGCCCGCTCGACCGTTATGACGTAGTGCTGAGCGCCGGGCCTCCATGTCACGACTAGTTCGTCTTCCGCGTTGCCTCTGCCGCCGTCATCCGTTCGGTAATTGTTCGATGAAGAATTAGCCGGGAATTAGCTGGTTGCGAGTGTCGCCCTGGTACGGATCGTACGGATGTGTCGCATGGACAAGGATCACGATTGCACACAGCCTGGTGTCGAAGATGCGTATCGCGAGAAATTTTCTTTTAAGGGATATCCCGAAGAAATCAATTTTACTATAAAATAAAATATAAAAAATATATACATATATGTAATTCTTATAGAAAGATGTTTCTTCACTGATGAATCTTTAGAAACAATCTCTCTTCTATCTTTTCGCGCTCGATTTTCCGTACACGTTCCAACAAACAAATAACCAGAAGCGGCAGATTAATGTGATACTTATACGCGAACAAAGGAAAAAGGTAAAGTTCGATATAAGGAATGAAAAAAAGGGAACGAACGATGGCGCGCGTCCCGATGGCATCGACATGGAGTGTGTTATGCGATATGCGCCAGTAAATTTTGATACGATAATATCTCTGTAGGGTCTTCGGACTACATTAATACGATGTTACACCTCACGATTCGCGCGACACGACCTCGAAAACCGCTATATAGCAGATGATTCTCGACACGCGACCACAATGTGTTGGTCGTGTTCCGCTCCGCCGAAAATCCGCAAAGTACCAATCGCATAATAAAAGACACATGACGGCGGAAGTTGACTACCGTAATTATTATAATTCACAAGTGTGCATTAAATTGTATCGCGATTGCCTCAAGATTGGCAAGATTGAAAATTCACATATTGTTAGACACTTTTACACAATTTTTTTTACATCTTTTGCGGTTTCAGACATTTAACAAAATAATTAAGTTGTTACATAATAAAAAAGAAGATGTATTAGTAAAATCGAGACTCTATAAATTATTTTAAAAAATAATTCGTTTTGATAAACTTTCTCTCTCTCTCTCTCTCTCTTTCTCTTAATGTTTTAATTATAAATTAAATAAAGTCAAGCTTTTAGCCAGCTTTTAACGACCAAAGCATCGTCGGTACCCGCAATCGAATAAAAACTGGAACATGAACAGTGAAGTATTGCGACGCGTATATGCGCACCGAGGTCAAAACTGCCGGACACTTTCAACGTTGACGATCTCGTAAAAAAGAGGCATTCGCTCGTGTGGAGTGCGCGACGTCCCGGAACAAAAGTGCACGCATAAAAAAGCGGAGAACGCGAGAGCGACAAATAGACACGCGTGAGCGTGAACGTACGCGGCTGCGACATCGAAGTACTCTGGGATATATATCTGCATTTCGCGGTCGCAAAAATATAGCTCTCGGCTAGAGATTTCGCGATTTAATGTCGGGGTGTAATAGACCGAGAAGGGGTCGAGAAAAATTTCAGCGTTACGCGGTTTGCCATTGAGGTTTACTATATGGTTGGGATTAACGACTAATTGCGGGAAAAATATCGTTTATGCGGGAATAAGCAACCGCAGGAAGAACTTGATTCGTCTGCGAATTTGCGAAAATTCGGGGACAACGAAATGCACGCAAGAAAGGATAGCTATGGCCGTAGATCGTATTAAGAACGCTCGATCGAGTGTGTTCAACATGATCTCGAGTGAGATGACCGTCTGGTCTTTAACTCCTCACCTTGCCGTGAAGCTTGTTTTCACTGAAAAATAATCCGCTGTTTATTCGTCCAGCTGGTACTCTCGGAAATACCGCTTCAAAGGAATTTCTTAATTTTATGCAACAAGCTGTATACCGATACATTTAAATAAACTCAAATCTGTCAATACTATAGTATTAAGAGATATTCTAAGTATCTTAAAAAAACCGTTCAACAAATATTAATTTTTAATATTTAATATTTATATTATAATTATATATATTAAAATAATAAAAATATACTATAGAGATACATCCTGTATGTATATTATATACTGCAAACGAGTAAGTATTAAGTAGATAACGCAAAAAGAAAAGTTCTGGGACGTTAAACGCGTGTAACGAGATTCAAGGAGACCATCTCATGTAAAATGAACAGTGTACAGGTGAATCGCAGCAGCCGGTTTTCATGTTTCGGCGAAAGATAATTCAGACGGTCATCTCGCGCGTCGATCGTATCGTCCTTCTATCGTCTCTCGCGGATCACCTGCCGAGAGAGTGCGTGCCCGCACGCACGCACGCAGGCAGGTTACACACGTTGACGTCATTCTAGCGCCAAGAAAATCTCGCGGGACGTATCACGACAAAGGCGGAGGAGCTCGTAAAGCGGTAAAGGAAATAATTGAACACCTGCGCGCCGTGGCGGGCTTAATTCAATTAGCTCGCCCGACAAATGCCCGACACTTTCTTTGTGCGCCCGATGTAAATTTTACAAACAGCTTTACAAGGGCCTGCCGTATAAATCTGGATACGCACGACCAATTCCGACAATTTTCTGCATGCGCAAATATTTTTTGAGATAAAACTGCAATTAAGTATTTTAATTCCACAATGTAACACGATTGAGAGATAAACCGATGGATCTTTTTATTGATGACTGGAAAGTTGAAAGAAGAAACAGCCAGGCGACTCGATTGTACGGTTTCTCAAAATGTCGAGAAGCAATCTGAAATGTGCGCTTTAAATTAAACTCTACTTTTATTGGATAGGACTGGATTTTTTTTCAATTTAGATAACGAGAAACTATTATTATTTTTATAAAATGATTTTAATATTTATAATTGTCACAAATATTATTTATAAGTGTATTCAATATTTATGTTATAATGATATCATTTGATTGCTTTTATATATTGATTCAAATTTAAAATAATTATTTATAATTATAAGTTTAAATTATCAATTTCTTATTTTTGGGCTTCCGCATTCGTTAATTCCATCACTGGATCGTCCTTATAGTCGAATTCGCGTGCGTATCGCATAGTGCCACGCGACCCGAAAGGGTGTTCGAGGTTTCTGCAGGTAAAACGAGGAGGGCGGCGAAAAAAGGAGCCACGATCATTGAGGTATACAGAAACAGCAGTAGCGGGGGACCCGCCACCCTCGGGGCCTACGACCCCGAAAAGAGGTAGAATACCTACAGGGTTCTACCGAGGGAGTAAAGAATAGAATCAGACGAGAAAGACGAAAAAAAGCGTAGAAAAGGGCTCAGGTAGCCATTGGTGCTCAACCGAGCTTGCGCCATTCCTATTATTTCGGTTATTCCAATAAAGTTTTGCGAGTCAATTATTCACGAATTATCACCAAGATAAATTAATGGCAAAGATAAGATGGCCCAAAAAGGCTATAAATAAAAGGTACAGAAATACTCTAGAGAAATTGCAAGAATATATTTGCGCATATTTTTTTCTTATACAATAGAAAGATATATTCGAGAATAATTAATTCATCATAACAGAGTTTTATTATATATGTAGGTAAAAATAAAATAAAGACAATATTCCTGAAATTTAATAAGAAATGTGAGATTTATATGATTGCACAGAAAGTGCAATGCTTCTTAAATGGTAGTACCCTAGGACCCGAAAGAATCAAATCGCGGGTGCAGTGAGATCGTCGAAGCGAGGATAATCGAGATTCGAAAAGAAATGTATGCGCCCGCACACACGCACGCACATACAAATATGCCCTTCACTTTCAAACATTATATTCTCTAGTTCTGTATCTATACTAGTGGAGCTTTGTAAGTCCCAAAAACCACAGAGCGCGACCCGGGTCTCACGGGGCTTAGCGCGGAAGCAAGAGGAAGCGACGTTTCTCTCTCCAGGAGGCAAAATTTTATGAAGACCAACTTCTGGTCACGCTCCAATTTCCCCCTCCAGCGAGAATCGAAAGAAACGTCGCGTGTACCGACGGAAACCCGGGAATACAAAAGCGACACGACAACTGCTGCAAAGGAAAAGAACCAGAGGATTTCGCCTTGTGAAATTATCGCTGAGCTTTTACTATCTGTGTGTGAGAAGGAAGAAAACATTTCACTATTTAAAAAATATATACATAAATTAACAAGATTGTATTTGCTAGTTTATGATTTTCCTCTCTTTACGATTTTATTTTAAATTTTAGTTAATTCATTTAATTTAAAAAATTGTTTAACAAACACACGCACACACATGTGCACACGCTTTTAAAAAAATATCTGAAATTATCTCTAATATTATCCCTAATATTGATTTGTTTCAGCAAATAATTTAATAATTCCATTGAGCAGTACATTTTTTTTGTTCTTTCTGGTTATCTACTAATAATAAATAAAAATGTAATAATAAATAAATGCAAAATAATAAATACACTAAATACAAAATAATAAATTATAAATAAAGATAAAAACTTATACGACGTTAAAATCATGGAAGGAAATGAAAGACTCCAAAAACTTCGATACTGAATTCTCAATACTGATACTTGCATGAACGTCACCGTCATAAGCAAACGAAAGAGCAGAAAGAAAGTGGTAGCGTGACAAAGTCGGTATGTAGCAGAGGAAGAAAGAAAGAGAGCAAATGAAAGATGGGGAGTAAGAGGAGGAATCGTCCGTTGCGCTGTTCAGGAGTAAACGGAACAGCGAAGGTGTATTTTGTGGAGGAGAAGGCTGCCTGCCACGCGACCATGGGGCCCCATAGTGGGGATGTCGGCGTGCCAAGGGGCCCGCGGGACCAAGAAGACCATGGGCCGAGGGGGAGGAGAGGGCGGGCGTGTGTATGTAGGGAGACAGAGGGAGGAGGAGGAAGGTAGCGAAGCAAAGGGGGAAATGCAGCAGCAGCAGCAGCAGCTGTCGCTGCCAGTGCCCCCCTTCGTGTTACCCTAGAAGGGGCCCACTGGAGGACATTGGCGCAGACCACGGGGGCCCCAGTGCATCTCAACCTGTCTCGTTGGTAAAATCACAGGACAACGTTGGTGCTATCTATATTACATGAATTAATTTTTGAAATAATCCAGAAAAATCTTTGATTTATATTAGAAAAACAATTTCAATTTGTCTTACGATTAGTGTAAAAAAATAATTGATAGTTAAAGACTTTTTATATAAAAATAAAGAAGAAAAAATATTTAATTAATAATTAAAATTAATAAAATATTCAATTCTTTTATCCTTCCGTATCATGTACACATATATAATTTTTCTGGATGCTAATTTTAGAAGAGAGAGAGAGAGAGAGAGAGAGAGAGAGAGAGAGAGAGAGAGAGAGAGAGAGAGAGAGAGAGACCGACGACAAGATATTCCAAAATATAATAACATATACGTATGATATTCTAAAGATAACAAATTCTGATATAGACGTAATTACAACATCAGTGCGATCCAGTTCTGCATCGAACAGTTGAATTTAATTCAAGTATTCGAGAATGTGGGTTAAACGCGAGTTGCATCATGCTCGTTGGTAAACGTTGCACGTGGCGACGTTTACCACGTACTCGAGGAACGTTCCTTAACATTCTCGATCGTCGCATAATACTGGACCAAAAACGAGAAGAGATCGGATCGATCGCTTGTGGCGATTTGCGGCGAGTAAAAGTATGCCCGTTGTCGATTCTGTCGATCGGTGAAAACAAGGAGGAAACGTGTGTGCGAAATTGTGTATATATATAAAAAAAAAAAAGAAGAACAAGAGAGAGAAGGAGAGAGAATTCGAAGTGGCCAGAGTGCGTGCGCGCGCGTGCCGCTGTCGGCACGTGGCACACACGTGTTCCGGTTTCTCTTGGTCTCGCTCACACTCACTGGCGACGCCTTTACGCGACGCTCTTGACACGCGTGTTCATTCACACGGCTTTACGAACGACGACACACGGCAGGACAACGAGAACGAGGATGAAGGTGCAAGGAGAGGAGGAATCTTGATGGTTACCCTCCGGGATATACATTCAACAGGTGATCTCGCGGCACTTTCAACGCGATTTTTACTTCCGCAATATCGCGACCGTGATAAAGCTCAAACTAATTGAGAAAAAGACGCGAATTTCTCTTTAGGAGGAGGTTGCCAGAGTTCAATTGAATACATACAAAGAAATATCATGATAAGTAATGTATAAGTATGATATTGATTTAAATTTTATTTTTCAATGTTTTCCTAGATTTTTCGAGATTCTCTAGAGAAGATATATACGCATTTATAAAAGAAATGAGATAAATTGGAATAAAAATTAATTTTGATAGTAGAAAAGTTAACCGCGATACTTTTCACCGCGTTTGATCGCGCGTTTCTCTCAACGGAATCTCGTGATCGTTTACCTAATTAGAAGCGACATTCCTCCGGACTTCGTGCGGGCCATTGAACGTCAGAAGGTGACGTCGCACGCTCGAGGACAGTGGCACCTGCCAAAAAATCGGAGCCCCTTTTTCGGAACTGGCGCTGCCAGGAGAGCCCCGAGTGCACATTTGTTGTTCGAACCCCGGTCGCGTGGACGCATATACACGTGTAGCGGCGTACACAGTGCGTAGTACATACGTGCACGTACGTACGCGTACTATGCGGCAGGCCCCTACATGTGGGCCTAACGAAATCTGGCCAGATGTCTATTTTGAACGTGGTGCAGGTCGGTGCCATGCGTCGTCGAAAACCCACCCGGTGCATACGCGCTTCGCGCATATACATGCGTGCGTGCGTGCCCACACACGCGGGCTCAGTCAGATTCGCTTTTCGAATTGCACGTGCTTTACAGGTGGCACACCATCTACTTCTGATTTTTGTCGTCGTTCGAGTGAGTAATTTACATGTGGTAATGTCAATGTACGAGTAACGAGGAGAAAAAATGAGCAAAGAAAGAATTTATTACGATTTTTAAATCACGTAAGTAAATATTGATCAATCAATTATTCTAAAAATTATTACTATGCAATTTGTTATCAATATATATATATATATATATATATATATATATATATATATATATTAATAATTGCATATTAATAAAATTTTAATTGATTACATTGATTAATATCGATTAATAGAAAAAATTGTTTGTTTTTTTTTTTATGTGCAACCGTATATGTACAAAAATTTGTTCTTATATTTATTGTAAAATAATTAAAACAAAAAAATTCTGTTAAACCATCTTAGATAACCGTTTATAATTCGAATTAGCGATTTCAGTTGATCGGTATATGTAATTATTGTAAAAGTCGATAAATACTAAAGAATTAAACTCTACCCAAATATTACATTACAAAGTTTCGCTGCTTTAACGACAAAATATAGTTGAGAACCACCGCACCTACGCCAATGGAGCAAGGGGATACCAGGATATGGTGCCCCTTGTAGGGTGGTGCTTTCAGTCAGGCTGGTAAGAGACACGACTCTCTAGGACGATAGGTATTTGTCCTCACGGAGAGTATGTCATTCGATATAGCATCGCGATGAGATTTTCAAAGACGGTGAACTTTTATTCTTCCCTGTCGTCGATCCCGAACTATAACTGTATATCACTTTTTTTTTTTCTCGTAACTTCAAATATTAACAGTAAAATACAGTTAGCGATAAAATATATTTTTACGAGAATTAAATAAAACTTTATGTAATCTTTAAGATATCCGACATACATTAATCGGTTGCCAGGTGTTTTATGAAACGATGTACATGAAGAACCATACGCGGATCATCCAGCATCTTTTTTATCGCACCAAGCTCGTTCTGTAACCCAGTTCTCGCCACGGCTAATGGACTTTTGCTCTTCTCCGTGGAGCATCGCAAATTTGCGGAGTGGAAATGAGGGTGGCAAGGGAAGGGCGTACAGAGAGATGAACAGAAAGGAACTTTGAAGAGACACGCGCAGAATACAACCGCAGGAGAAAGAGGGACAGAAAAAAAGACGGAGGGAAAGAGAAGTGACGAGAACGCGGAGAGAGGCGCGGAAAGAGAAAAAGAGAGGACCAGAAGCAAGAGTTTCACGCAGTGGCAAATTCATATCGACCATAACAGGAGCGAGGCGAATGGCGGTATACGCGGTTCGGTAACGAGGGACTTGCATTAGTCAGGAATTCTGAAGTAACACGCGTCCGTGTTTTTTACAAAAAGCCTTAAGATGTCTTCCATTTTCTGTCGTTTTCCTTCCACCGCCAGTTGTTCTTGGCTGTCTAAAGTAACCGCGATGAGATCGAGTGCATACATCGATGTGTAAGAATCGTACAATATACTATTTCACTCGAACATAACTCGCCAAGAAATTTTCATACGTCGAACAATGTAAAGAATTTTCATGCATTATTGTGGTGAAAATATTCGCGCGATATGTACTTTTAAAAATTTACCAGTTTTTAAATATATGGATATAATAAGGACTTTATAAAATAATGTCATTTCTCATTCAATATATTGCTAACGTAATTTTAAGTTTTTTTTTTATGTGATGAGATATCAATGGTATCGAGATAGTCATTGTTTCGACCGGAATTTTCGTGACCTATCGATACCACTGTACGCTCTTACGTTTTTTTTTTTTTTTTTTTTTTTTTTTTTTTTTTGCGAAAGAGAGAGAAGGAAGGAGCGATGAAGAAAACACAAGAAAGAGAGCGAGAACTAAAACGAGAGAGTAAACTTGATACAACGAAGAAGGAATGATCCTGATTGGGAGAATGCGCGGTGTTGGGAGAGAATGCTCGTTGGTGGGGAAAGGGATCGAGTTTAGGGCGACGGGTGAACAAGAGGGTCGAGGGCGAGAGGGGTAGAAGCAGATGCTCATCGAGTCCCCGCTGTAAATGTAGATTATGCTCGCGCCCTTAATTTGTGTGCGTGCATATGTGAACGCACTCTGGACTTGGCCTTTCCTAAGGAGAGGATTGAAAAGCGTCCAAGGAGATCGCCGTCTCTCTGTGATAAAACTCGCCAGAATATATTTATAACCGCGATACTACTATTTCCTTCGCGAAATCTGCCTGTGCATCTCGTGTAAACACTGTGCTCACGCAAAGTTGCACCACTCGGTGCTAATAAACTACTCAGTATTAATAAACGAAGAAACGTACGGATTTGACCGCGGATTTACGCGGGAAGATTATGCGGATTTTATCACAAATAATCGTATATATTTCCATACTTATCATACAAATCTTCTATTTTGTAGAATCAAAGATTCAAAAACAGAATCGATATTTTAAAACTTTTTTTATATTTATTAAATAATACCTTTTTATATTTGCCATACTATATTTTTAAGATTTTAATATATGCAAAAATTTTTTTAGAAAACCTGCAGAACTTGTAAAAATTGAGATATTTTATTTCTGAAAAAAAACCTGTTTTTAACATTTTAAAGGCTTGATATTTTTTTTTTTTTTTTTTTTTTTTTTTTTATTAAAATGATTCGAGCTTACAAGGAAACTAAAATTCTGCTTAGATCGTGCGGCGTCGCGATTTGTACGTTTTTCCGACATCGATGGAAGGTGACGCACCCTCTTCCATATTTTAAGTATGTGGGTTTTCGACATGAGCCATTATAAGAGAGTTCGAGGACGCGCGCGCGAGGCGCGTGCACGGAGACGGAGAAAGAAAGGCTGAGAAAGAGGTGGCAGTACACGGGAGTGAGAAAAAAACGGAGAAAGAGAGAGAGACGGAGCGAGAGGCAGGTGCATCACGGTGACACTCCCTCGATAATTCTCCGGAGAGAGAGAGAGATAGATAGAAAGAGAGGGACGGTAGTAGGTATGCACGATAAAGAAAGAAAGAGAGAAGAGGACCTAAGTCACGAGTGTTGTGTCTGGAGATCGTTTATAGTCGTTCGCTTAAACTCTCGCTCCGAGGAAGGAGAGTTTCGAAAATGGCGTCGATGGACCCCGGTCGAAATGTTCGGCGTGGCAACCTTCGCGACGCGATGATACGAGATATCTTGAAGGAAAGTCGCGAAAATGGCGATGATTGTGGGACTTCGTACATACAGGATACATACTTCGCTCGCGAAAGGCAAACTTATTTTTCGCAGAAAAATAGCGCGCACTGGCAAAAAGAACGCGGATGAAATATATCTCTCTATTTGACATACAAATATTATAAATATCTGAAACGATATAAATATCTGACGACTCGCAAAGGAATTAATGATCCGATCGCACGGCAGTCCGCGACGTTTGATCGATCGATGCTATACATGAATCATATGTGTGTGTGTGTTTGTTAAACTATATTTTATCGAGCTCGCTACTTCCTGAAACAAACTCGTACTCAGGTAGATTTGCTCGTGAGTCATAGAATGTACGCGATAATTTTAGATTCTGATCGACCATTTGGTACCGTATTTTCGCTGCATTACGCGTAATTTCAAATCAGATTATTTTCTCGGCGAATGTTTATCTTTGCCGATGGATTCTCTAAGATGCATCTCACCGCCGTCGTGGCGAAATGCAGCGCGAAATAATTTTCGAAACATCCGCGGCCGTTGGATTTACGAAACACAGACGAACAATAAAATGCTTATTACTCGCGTTTTATCTCTGTTTTTTATGTTATTATGTTGCGTTGTATATTTGATAAAATTTTAGTCGATTGAACCATCATGCGTAAGAGAGAAAAAAAAACTGGAGGATACGAGTATTTCAGAATCTTCTTAAATGATAGGGAATTAAAACGGATACCGGAAGTATTTTCGGTAAGTAGGGTGGATGCTATTTTCAGATACCCTTGCACTTGAACCCTGTGTCAACCCTCGACTCTTTAGGGCACTACAGAAAATGAAAAGCAGATGGATATGTTTTACTATATAATTTCATTTAAAGACAGGGGGCATCTTTTCCATGTTTATATATAATTCTCTCTATACTTACTAATATATTAAAATTAATGTCAATAATAATTATTATATAATAAAATAATTTACGCGCATCAATACTTTTGCTGTGTTGTGTATACTATCGTTCTGTACGTAGGAATTAATTGAACCGAAATTTAATACGAATTGTTTACGAAATAGCGAATCGAGCGATCGTGCCGTGAATTGAAAGTTCGCGACCGTCGTAATACGGCTCGTTAAATTATGATACGCAAAGTAATATGAACCTTAATAATACAGTCGCGGCGTAATACGGTCTGCGGCGAGGCCTCTTCGACGCAAAGCGACAATCGTCGAGATTAACGGGCCGAAACAAACCAACGACAAGTCAACTGTCTCATAGTTATCAAATTATGAGAAACGAGACTCGGCGAACCTGACACCCGGTAGAAACACTCGAGCGTAAATAATGAATCTCATCGATTTTACCATAATGATTCCCCGATCGTAAAGAATGAAAATATTTCATTTTTTGTTATCCAAACTAACTTTGATCGATATTGAATAATTTTATGCGAAATAAAGTTATCATTAACATAGTAATAAATTAATATAATAATAATTATATAGTAATAAATTCTATATATTTATGCAGTACTTGAATTAAAGAAAAATATAAAATATAATTCAATATATAATAATAATTATCTCCTGTTTCGAGAATTTTGAATATATACAGAAAATTTTGTGAGAATATTATCGCGTAAACATCTATGTGTACAGAATTACAAATTCAATTCGTTACGAAACGCATTGCTTTTTCTTTCGAAGCCGTCCTACCATGTTTTATAGGGAAACGCAATGCCGCAATATAAATTATATTTAACCGAATAACCGGCATATACGGTTCCCGCAGCATTTCAAAGGAATATGGGAACGCCTCGGACGGAGCGTCTAGAAGGCGTTTTTGCGGTCTCTCCGAGCTGCTCGACTGCGCCGAACTTAGCCTACGAGAGAGGGCCTACAGCACGGTCGTCTTCCAAACAACGTCTCAAACCAAACAAACGTTTGAGACTCAGTTACCAACTATGCCGCGGACTACCGCACAAATACTACACATCGCTCTCCTCTAAATCGTAATTTCAAATTGCTTTGTACGCTCTGAAACGATAATTAGCGCGGGAATTTCGCGGCTTCGAATAACACTGTCATGTTATTAAAATAATTCTATTATTCAAGTATAATTAAATGTAAATATTATCTAATATAATCGTAATATAAATAGATTAAGAACATATATATTTACAAATTTGATGCAAATAGATAAACTAATATACTATATATATGACATGTAAAAATGCAAAGATGTGAGATCGTTCTTTCTGTTTTATAAATAAATATTTTTATCAAAATTGTTTTACAAGTTATATATATATATATATATATATATATATATATATATATATGTGTGTGTGTGTGTGTGTGTGTGTATGTGTATATTACTAAACAATTTGATGAAAATATATTTGTAAAACAGAAAGAGAGATATTTAGTAGCTTTTAGGTAAAATTTTCATTTAATCGATAAATATTATTAAGTAAATATTATTCATCGTAAGGGATAGAAGAGAATGTATACAGTATTTATCTTGATAATAAAAACATTTGGTACTTAAAAATTAACAAAACTAGAACTGTTATTATATTTGACACGTGCCGTGATAAAAAATCCACAAAGAATGAGAACCTCTTTCGAGAGGTAACGCACAACTCGGGGCACGCAACGGCGCATCGCTCTGTGGCTGCTTCTCTGGCAGGTGTATGAAGCGAGAAATAAAAGAAAAACGGCATATCCTCTCCGCGCGGAGGCTGACTGCGAGAGAACGAGCGAGGGAGGAAAGAAGGGAGAGAGAGTTCACGAGAAAGAAGAGAAAAAAAAGGGTTTCGATTTATGAACTACTGCATTACATCCAAACAATTAACCACTAATGATTCGTACGATCGCTTTGACGTTTCGGCACGTGGTACGATAACGTGTACGCGAACGGATAATTCGATCGCGGGCATCGCGACGGCGATCATCTTTTTCCCGGAAGTCTCCCTATCGGCGTTCACCCTCGCATTCATACGTACGCATTCACACATACACATATACGCATACACATATACATCGCCCACACTGTTGCATATGACAGCGAGCAGCGACGTAGGAGCGTCTCTTTAGCGTGTCTAGGTTATGTTATTCTCATTCCGGCGCGACACCGCGATATACACGCGAGGGTGAAAACTCGCGCCGACGAAGAGGAAAATCACGGCGTCGGTGAGAATAATCACTTAACGCGAGGAACACGAGACAGAGAGCCGTTGCTCTCGGCGCTAGTTTCCGTCGACGGGGCAGCACTGTCCAAGGCACTACAAGCGAACCAAAACACAGAACGGGGTAGCAGAGACGGTCATCGTTGACGATGCGATTCTCGACGCGATCGCAAGCTCGATCGACCGATTGAGAGACGCGCGATGGGCTTTAAATATGCACGAAATGAGATACACTTATTGTTAGACACAGCAGAGAAGAAGACAGAGAGCGAGAGGCAGAGAGACGTCCGTCGCTTTAATTTGCACACGAGTTACGCACGGCGCAAGTATCGAGATACACGGCACTGTCGACGACGCACACTCACCAGGCTGCTTATTGGCGATCTTATTGAAGCAGTTCTGAAAGACCTCGTAGAGATGCATCGGCTCGTCGTCGCTGGCCGCCATGTTTTCGCACGAGACGTGAAAACGAGTGGACGTTCCGTGGTCGAGGCGAGTGGGCACGGTTTCGCGGTGCGGCCGCGCGCGGAGCCACCCTCCTCCCGCTACGATCACCCACACTACTGAAGCGTGGAGCTTCACGGACGCGACTCTTATACGGGCGCGGCTGGCGCCACCTCATGTCCAAGCTTGAGCGCCGCCACGTTCACGGCTCATGGCTCGCGCGCGGCTTTTGAAACACAGCGATGATTCAAGTTGCTTTCAGATGAATTTAAACTGAAATGAAAAATATATATACTTTATTAATTAAGCGATTCGATACAAGGTTTTGTAGAGTATATTAATTTTTAAAAATAAAAGCACTTTTGTCTCTATAAAAAGAGACTTTTAAAAAATCCATCATATCATAAAGAACAATTTTTTTTAAGAATAATTTTTCTTCGATGATGACAATATTACATTAAAATTTTTTATTCACAATTCGGGAGTAGAAATATTTATACAGAATAAATTCTGAATGTATTAAAATTATTAGTTACATACAACGAGCAGCGTAGAAATTTATAATAATACAATACATATGAGATTTGGATCGCAGTGTTTTAATTAATTGGTAAAATGGATAAAAGAAACTATTAGACGGTACTAATGTGTAAAAAGATTGTTGTACACAAATTTATATTGGTATCTAAGAAAATAAATAATATTAATAATAAGCGCTATTATTATTAATAATAATCACAAGCTATTATTGTTCCTTAAGAATAATAATTATACTATTATAATTATCTTAATGTTTTTTAATTACTTATGTTTACATTATAAATTTGTGTACAATAACCTTTAATACTCACACTAGTATCTAATTGAATTTGCTATATAACTCGAGTATTATTATTAATTGATTAAAGTAACTTATGCCAAGGTAATATTTTTATATTATGTTAATTGTAAGTAAAAAATATAAAAATATCTTATATATAAAATATATTGCAACAGATCAAACCAAGATAGAGAATATTAATAACAATAAATAAACAAATATATAATCTTTGATCTCATTAAAAATTGAATATTAATAGCATCAATAAATAATGCCAACATTATCTAAAATATATTATATCGCAAACATGTATATATTGTATTTAGAAACTTGTTATTTCAAGCAAGTTTTGTTTTCTATCTTAAACTCCATCAAAATCAGAATTTTGTGGAATAGGATGTGATATGTCTTCATAATCTTGCCGACCATAACCTACAAATTGAAACAAAATAATATGAAAATTAATTTTATTTATACAATCGTTACAAAGCAAGAAATTGCTGCTGCTGGACACTACAATTTCATGCAACATAAATTCAGGTGCAAAGCAGTCATAAGACAAACAGTATAACAGAGAGATAACTATAACACAGAAAGAGATATTTAGATAATTAAAAATTGTCGATTAACAAATTAACGAAAATAATTATAAATTCCAGTAAAGCCTATAACGTCACGCACATACTTAAAACCAGATCTTGACGAAGCACTGACGCACTACAAAAAGCGTAGATGTCTACCCAGTGATTTACTGACCCATGGCAGGACTTGGTGCAAATACTGTGGCTAAGTTGCCGTTTCTCCCTTGGCCTATTCGCAACAGATATATACTCGATATTGGACGGGCAATCAAATTTATAATCATAAGGGCTGCACTAAATTTATTAGACGCATCTACAAATAAATACAATTAGATAGATACATTGCTTGCATGAGATAGTTAGTAAACAGTAAATTAATATCTAACTTTCTTTTTTCCAATTTGTTAACTATCTTTTTATCTTTTTTTATTTTTTGTATAAATAATGTATATATACACATTCGTATATATACATATATATATATATATATATATATATATATATATATATATGCTCAATATTATCATGCTATATACTATACTTACTGTTGTATTCTGAAGGATAATAGACTGATAAAGTAACCACATCAAGAAATATAGAGAGCACATTTATAAAAAGTGCCTAGAAGAAATATACTGTATAACTAGTTTTAAATTAAAAAAATTATTTTTTTCTTCCTTTTCTTAATAACTTACAAATTGAAGTGGTTCATCTGATTCGATACTATGAACAGCCCACAATATACAAACAAAGAACAATATATTATAAAACAACACAGATTTTGGACACCAACTTCCTTGAATACCCCTATAAAGTATTTTACAGAGCTTGTAATAATGCAAAGTTTTATAAATAAATGAATGCAAAATACACTTTATCACAAAACAAGTTGTTCTTACCATGTTACAAGTACCAAATGTATTGCAAATATAATCTAGAAAAATATATAATCAAAAATAATATATAATAAAAGAAATTTAATTTTTGTTATCACCAAAATTAAAATTCATACATTTGCAGTTTACAAGACTTTATGTGTCATGAAACATTAGTAATTCGCATAAGATATAAATTTACTTATACAGTTTAAAAAATGGATGATAAATTACATACGATGGCATTAAGTTTACGAAAATACTGAAAATGCATACAATAAAATGAAATAGAACGAAATTAATTTTTTATTTACATACCTTTAATGAAAAATGAGATAAATTGGTTATATTAGGCATTCTCGTTGCGTATGACTAGAACGGTAAAGTAATCGAATCAACGCGATTAAAATATATTTTTTTAGCTATAGTGGAGCACTGTGGCGCACTATCTAATCTATTTTTCCGCCCCTACAAAACTTTAATTCGATAACAAAATATTTATTTATTTGTACTGCGTATATCAGCTGTGGTGCTTGTCAGTGCTTGTGGCAGCACCTTTTACAAGTATTGCCATCTGACATTCTCCCATCAAACTATCAGATTGGAAACTAATTTTGCAACCGCAGTAACCGCGTATATACATTCATATTTCAATAAAAAAATATAAAAAAACATTAGTAGGTACATAGGTTTGCAATCTTGAGTGTATTATAGTAATATAGGAATAGACACACAACACATTTATTTGTCTTAAATATCCTGAACAGAAGAGAGAAAATATATATCTTTTTCTAACATTTATGCCACACTATCATCACAGATAAGGAAGGAAAATATATTTCTACATCCGTCTCTGTTTCTCTTAAATTCATCTTTATATTGCCATATTTATCTCTCGATTTTTATGACAATTGCAAGAAATAATATCGTTAGAGCAAATTATAGAACAACGACGTTGTACATACATACCTGATTACAGTTGTCCATTGCATTTTCGTTGCATTTCGTCGAGAAAATAACGGACTCAAATACATATGTCGGCTTGGGAGGGGGGAGGGTTTTGCTCAATTCTGGATCCGGACGTCACACATAGACCGGTTTAGCGATTGTATGCAATAATTAACGCGTTACAACGTCTGACACTTCGCGAAACATTCAATTTTCACGCGCGAGGTTCACTTTTAGACGATGATAATCGCGAGAAACACGGAGCGATTCGAATCCAACTTTCGGGTTTGTTGGGACGCGTTACGTATTACGTTACTAACCCGCGCAAAATCTATCGAAAAGCACGCAGATTGCGATTCTCGAAGTAACGCAATCGATCAATCGATATAAGGCACTCTACAGGATACGGCTATAATCGGAACAGTTTGACACTGTCGGTAAAATCGCGTTGTCTCTCTTGACATTGCACAACACGTGTGATGATGTAGCATTCGTGCACTTACACTAATTCGATAAATGTAAATTATTGATTATATGTATATACATACACATCGAAGTCTTGATATACATTTTATCATACACATATACGTACACACATACATGCACATGTGTTGATTACGCTGATGCTGATAATATTGAATTGTAAATAACTTTCGAGGGTTTTTCCATTACCTAAAATGATTCTATAGCATGTGTTAATTGTTGTCCATTAATTTTTATTGTTCATTATATTGTGGTGATAAAAAAAATTTATGCATAATGTTATACAAAAGTCGTTATATACTAAGGTACTTTCGACCTTTTGCGAGACTTTATCATGAAGAAGCGTCTGTTATTGGCAGTACGCCAAATTTTAACTCATCAATTTATCAGGTTAAAAAATGTTTTTATATTTCATTGTTTTCTTTTATAATTCTTGTGTTTCTGATAATAATATATTTTGTAATTTATAAAACTTAGTATGCGATAAATATACAAAATATACTATATATTGCAACACAAATACATAATTTAGTATTTGTTTATAAATATTTTGAATATTCATTTTTTTTACATATTGCACAGGAGAATTATACACAAATGAAAATCCTTGTTGATCAATTGAAAAACACTGTGGAGAAGATAGTTGAAGGTGGTGGACAGAAAGCAAGAGAAAGACATGTAAGCAAAGGAAAGCTTTTACCTCGGGAACGAATAAATACTCTTTTAGATAAAAATTCACCTTTCTTAGAGTTTTCACAACTGGCGGGTTACAAGCTTTATAATAAGGAGGAAGTACCAGCAGGTGGAATTATTACTGGTATTGGAAGAGTAGAAGGGTAATCCAATGACAAAATCAGTTTATTATAGTTGTCTTTAATATTATTTTTATCAGATATCTTTTTTCAGCACTGAATGTATGATAATAGCAAATGATCCTACTGTAAAGGCTGGTACTTATTACCCTATATCGGTTAAGAAGCAGTTACGTGCACAAGAAATTGCAGAAGAAAATGAATTACCTTGTATATATTTAGTTGACAGTGGAGGTGCAAACTTGCCTATGCAGGCTGATGTATTCGCTGATAAAATGCATTTTGGCAGATCTTTTTATAATCAAGCAAACATGAGTGCTAAAGGAATTGCGCAAATTGCAGTTATTATGGGAAGTTGCACAGCAGGTATTTGTCACTATATTGATGATATTTGTATTGATATATTATTGATATATTTTATGTACAAATTTATGTAATCATGTTGTAGGTGGTGCATATGTTCCTGCTATGGCAGATGAAAATATTATTGTTGATAAACAAGGCACAGTATTTTTAGCCGGTCCACCGCTGGTGAAAGCTTCAACCGGTGAAGAAATTTCGGCAGAGGATTTAGGAGGCGCTATGCTTCATTGTCGGTAATTATTTTAGATACTATATTGAGCTTTCTCTCTTATAAAAATGCTGATCTGTAATTCTTAAATTCCAGACAATCTGGCGTCATTGATCACTGTGCGATAGACGACACTCATGCTTTGCATCTGACACGTCGAATCGTGAAAGATCTAAATCGGCAACGACCTATGGATGTGAAAATCAATAAAAATATTGAATTGCCTGCCCATGCTGTCGATGAAATCTATGGTATCGTTGGAACAAATCTGAAACGTCCGTTTGATGTCAAAGAAGTTATCGCAAGAATCGTGGATGGATCGAAATTCCATGAATTTAAAGCACAGTATGGTGAAACCTTAGTCACAGGATTTGCTAAAATTTACGGCTATCCTGTGGGCATTGTTGCAAACAACGGTGTATTATTTTCCCAAAGTGCTTTGAAAGGCGCTCACTTTGTGCAACTTTGTGCACAAAGAAAAATTCCTCTTATCTTTTTGCAAAATATCACTGGTACAGTTATAAAGCTATTAATTCATTATTTTATACTTTAACTTACGTTATATGTATAATATAAATATGTATAATATAATATGTAATAATATAAATTCATCAATATAGGATTCATGGTGGGTAAAGATGCAGAATCGGGAGGTATCGCCAAAAATGGTGCTAAAATGGTAACAGCAGTAGCTTGCGCGCAAGTACCCAAAATTACAGTAATAATCGGGAGTTCTTATGGAGCTGGAAACTATGGTATTTTTTTTTTTTTACTATAACTATTTAAATTATTTCTTTAAAAAAATGTAATGCAAATACATGATAGGAATGTGTGGCCGATCTTATTCTCCACGTTTCCTTTATTCTTGGCCAAATGCTAAAATCTCGGTAATGGGAGGAGAGCAAGCAGCTGGCGTATTGACGCAAATCACAAAGGACCAACGTGCAAAAGAAGGCAAACAGGTATATATATATATATTTTTTTTCTTTTCCATATACAGAAAGATTCATATATGTCTCGATGATATAGTGGACTCAAGAAGAAGAAGAAAATCTCAAAGACCCAATCATAAAACAATTTGAAAAGGAAAGCAGTCCGTATTACTCTAGTGCCAGGTAAGAAATAATCGTCGTTGCATAGAAAAATTTAATTTGTTATCTTTACAAATATTCTGATATCTGCTAGACTGTGGGATGATGGGGTGATCGATCCAGCCGACACACGAATTGTGCTTGGTCTGAGCTTATCTGCAAGTCTGAATGCACCTATACCTGATTCTAAATTCGGGATTTTCCGAATGTAATATGCATACAAAATATTAATGAAAGTATACAAAAGTACTATATTAATGTTAAATTTTATATAGTGTTTTATATCTGATATCTAATCCAAAGATATTTTATATTTTATAAAGACTATTTTTTTTATTATTGTTGCTATACATTTCAAATATATGTTTTTGTTATATTTTGCAATATAAATAGTTTTTAATTATTTACAATAATGCCTCTTCCCTGGATGCATTTCATTTGAAAAATTTACGAAATATTATCTACTAGAAATTTACCTAAAAACATTATCTACCTAAAAATTTACTATATCTTCATTGATACAACAATACACTGCGCTATATTTAAACAACTAAAAATCACACACACAGTCTAAATTCTCTTCCAACATATATTAAATTTTTCATATATACCTCATTTATAATTAATTTTTTAATTTTTAAATATTAAGAAACAGATAGAAAGTGTGTATGTGTTAATTATATGAATTGTGTGATATACATATATGAACATGGTCAAGAAATAATCATTGTATCACATTGTTGTCGATTTATTTATTTTACATTTATTTACGTAATAATTAGACTGGGATTACGAAATACGCAATTAATAATTACTAAATTATTAATTAATTAAGTCGCATTACAATATTACACCTCGTCGCACGACTAGGTATTCCACTTTCTCCGCTCGCAAAGGCCAATTTTCTTTTGGCAGTTACTCCATCAAGAGATACGGCAGTTACTTGAAATACGTAATAAAAAAATATAGTAAAACAAATGTCACACATGACTGAAAATTCGGCGGTCGCAAAGCGGAGAAATCATATGTTACTGCTTATTTATATTAGCGCCAAGATAAAGTGTATTCACTTTTTAAGTTTCTTCCAGATTCGACAATTTAATTTTGCCGAATTCGTCGTCTAACGATTGATTATTTTCCTTAGATGTATCTTTATATCACACACAAAGTGCTTTAATGCGAACGATAATTTTATATTGTATGATGAAATTTCTTCTTGATGGAAATTACATTGCTTTAAAATATTAGCAAATGTTACAAAATAAATTTTTCTTTCAGTGCTCTTTTATATATAAGCACATTTTGACTGTTTACAATCAACGTGTATATGATCAACAGTATGCATATATGTAATTGATGATCCGCTACCATCATATTCGAAATTCCAAAATTATTAGTGAGCAAGTTAATTATCAAGTTCTCAAAAGCGATACTTATTTTCCTTCACGCTTTTAATATCAGACTGCATCTTATTTACAATTAACAATTATTTCAGGAAGCACGAATTTCAATTCTTTACAGGAATTTGTAGAAGCAAAGAAGGACGAAGAGAAGATTCAAACTCATTGTACTACACGAAGAACAATTAACTACTACCTCGGTGACCTTATATTTGAATTGTTCCTTGAGTTCTTCCGCCAGAAATGCTCTCTCGTGCGTCCTAATCGTCGTCGGGTCAGACTGTTCTCCGATTTCTTCGGCGATCACTGCCCTCTCCTTCGTGTGCGTCCTGTTCTTTCCCTTCCTAATGAACTCCGAGAGTACTAATAACATAATTGCGGAACAGAAGCCATAAATATGATGAATATGCAATAATTATTCAAATGCTCATTCACTTTGCGGGATGATGAATCTTACCTTGATCGATCATGACATTATCCGCAGAATCGACCTTGATGAATGTCGACATGGTTACCTCGAACAATTTGTTCTTGTCGGTATTTGACATCTCAATAGCTCGCCTTTTTCGACCGAAACCGACTTGGCCGTTGCTGCATTCGATCTGAAATATATATTTATATCTTAATAAACTCAGGAAATTTTTCAAGACAGAGTAGAATGATAAAAAAAAAAAAAAAAAGAATTACGTATAAATAAAGTCATAATATAATTAAATTGCGCGTTCAATAAAAGAATGAATCCTTACCCCTGGACATTTATCTAAGCAGACATTAACGGTACCGCGAAACTGGACGTAAGTACTTTCCGGAAATTTGAAAGCTCGAAATTTCGCCGTCAGGAAGTCACCGTCCACGGTATTAAAGTTTTCGAACAAGTAAGGATCGACAGAACATCTGTAGAGAAAAATTTCATATTATTAAACTCGTATAAAACATATATTCTTTTAATAATTACAGTCGCAGCAACGTCGACGCTAATCAGTTACCCGTTAATAATAATTGTTTCCTCCTGCGTTTTGGTATCGGTAACCAGCATGTAAGTCACAAGCAGACCGTAGATTGGAGCTGAGTCATTGTCCAAAAATATTTCCATCTGCAATGGCGTGCCAGGACTAACGTTCAGTTCGCCGGTCACCAAGACTCCACCCTGTCTCACTCCGACACCGAGGATCGGGACTGGTGCCGTTCCCGAAATTTCTTCGCGTATATCGATCACTCTAAAATAAGTAAACAAATCTTTATAATCTGGGACCATCAGATATTGTAAAAGAATTATAAGAGCCTGCTTGTCATGGATGTAATATATGCCATATGTTTTGAATTGCGCGTTCTTTGGAGAATTATTGGAATTTATCGCATGTCGCAAATCCGCGACGAACTACACGATTGTTGTTGATGAAACCACAAATCGTAAAATCCGCAGTCACCTACTTTCCAAAATGAAGTTACGAGGGTGAGCACCTGGCTGATGACGAATGTTGCGTGTCCAAATATGCAATTCTAATGGAGCGTCAGTTTGTGTATACGCTACACCAACGCACAAGAATAACGCGATGACCTGCGGTTATCCGTCGCCGCAGTTATCTCCGTAGGAATATTCGACCTACTTTACGGTCTTATGTAAATCATGGAAAATTATGCGCGCGACCCGCGCGATCTATTTTATTGAGGAAAAAAAAAAAAAAGAGAGAATCATCCCCGCGTAATGCGTGTCGCGTTCACCACGTGAACGCGTAAATCAATTCCAAGCCGATATGCCCCAGTTTTCTGCAGACTCATCTCTCGCTTCTGCCGACATTACGGCCTTGGACCACGGAGGCGAGCGACATAGATCGTCGTTCAGCGATTTCGCTCAACGACGACAGACGAAGTAATGAAGACGAATATGTTTGTCTTGGAATGGGTAGACCATGAAATTACCAACGGCAAAGAATCCAAAGGCGCCGATGAAGCGAGATAGAAGCGAAATAAGTCGTTTTAAAATAAAAGACATATGCGTACACGCACATAAATTCACACATCTACGGACACAATTCGATAATAATGTATCAGGGTGTCCAATGCGAGAACCATTAGCTATTCTTATGACTATGACTTGTATTATTTTATGCAATTTCGTTCGTCCGATTCTCTCTTTCTTATTTTTTTCCTTCTTTTTTTTTTTATTAATCCCAACCCACAAAGCGTGCTTCGTTAAATCGTTTTTTCACTCGTAATGACCTTTTGTATACGCGATACAGTGATGTAAAAACTACTTAATTATACAACTTCTTTCCGTGAAAAGACACGCAATGTATTAGACACACTCGGGAAGAAAAGCACTCGAGAAATTCCTCAAACTCGGTATGTTCCTGCGCAGTTCGAATTCTCTTCAAAGAAACAGCACTAATCGAATGATCGTCTTTCATAAATCAGTAACTAGATTCATCTCAGAGCAGGTTGGACTTGCATGCGCAATGAGGGAATCGTGCAGTTTCATCGACAGGTAGAAACAGTTACGAGGAGACTCTACGTCGCGTGACTCGATCCCAGGAAATTCATGACAGCGGTCCACCAAGAGCGCGATAATCCAACAATAAAGATTTCACGGTATTCCCGATAAGAGCAAAATCCGCGGAATTCACCCGCTGCCAAGGTGTACGTTCGATTAATGCCAATAAATTAGCGTCGTGGCAGCCGACGCGGCGTTTGCGATAAAAATTCCCGTCGTGTTCCCTCGAGAGCACGTCGTCCGCGAAGGGTACTTGAAGAATGTCCGACTCGCGAGGCGACTTTCGTCGGCGACCAGAGGGGAGAAACCATGTAAAAGATCCACTGACAGGTCTCTCCTTCTCCTTAGCAACCTTCGTGCAATGCGCTAAAATCGCGTGCGCATTCCGTGACTCTTCCACCATCTAAAGGACCCGTGACGCTATAAAATCAACTCTCATAATGTCACCGCGTATCTTAACTATGCGCAGGATATCCCGCTATTAAACCTACCTCGATAAACTTTACGTCAATCCTATCGAAAGAATTTCGAGAGAAACCGGTACTTGTATTCTAGCTCTTACATTCAAATTTCTATTTCTTAAATTTGTTTGATGATTACTCGAATTCTGAAAAAATACAATTTATTCGAATCTAATATAAATGAACAAACACGCATTATTGTTTAATTATATCAGACGCTTAATTCCATGATCAACATTTAATTATTCCTACAATCTTCCCATGACAGCAGTAAATAAAGTGCGTAGATGATTAAATTTATTTCTTTTTTTTTTTTTTTCAATATCAGATATAATTTTCTTTGCATTTCAATCGCATTCCTTGCCGATTCTGCGTATTTATTTTCTCGAGTAAACATAGACCAGCTGGAATAGTTTCGCACGAGATGTGAGTGACTCGTCAAGTGATTTTCGACTTGAAGAAGGAAAAAACAGGAATACCGATTATAGGTCTCGCGGATTGAATTATATTACAGGTTTTCCAGCAGCTGCGCGCACATTCAACCGTTGTGCAAATAAATCAGACGGCGGCGTCTTGACTTGTTTGCAAATTATAAACTCCTGACGATAACTCCCGTAGTTGTCTAGCTGGCTTCTGCATGCATATTCAGGTCAGGTGGCAAGATTTATTCACTCGAATGTGGATCGACCGGTCGGTCGTTCTGTAATCATTGAATTTTCCGCACAATTTTACCGTCCTCGATGAGCCGTCCTTTAGTTTCAGCTTTTATATCTGTTACATATATATCTGTCTAGATACAGCAGACAAAATTGTACTTTTTCGCTGATAAATTCAAATCACCATTCGATTAAAAACCATCAATGTGTGTCACTGAAAAATTACTCCATTACAAATTTAATAAAAATAATATCTCGCGTTAATTTTCATTTCGCAAAACTAACGATGAGAGCTATACTTATAATGACAGCGATAACGTTAGTATGCTTTGATGCCGACCGAAAGGAATACTATGTAATTACTGTGTTATACACAGTGATCTTAAACTCATTTATTACATGTCATCGTCAAGATGAAATATTAAGATAAGAAATATTGATATGAAATACTGTCCGACTTCCCTTCTTCGGGGATAAACGGAAGAAGTATATCACTTGGCAAATTATATTCCCGTCTTACATTTAGCAAACATAATAATTGCCAATATAAATTGACCAACAGGAAGGAAAGTTAATGCGATAATAAATTTTCCTGATTGAAACTCTATTCGTAGAAAGTTCTCTATATCGCAAATCGATAAAGAATCGCTCTTCGCACGACGACCCGGCAGAGGATGTGATTGTCATGTTCACCAAAATAATAGATGAGACGCCTGTACGAAGAAAAGCTTTTCTCTCACACTCGTGCGAGAGATGTGACTTCCGGGTAATTAAAACCATTCGTTTGGATGCCTGCACGAGGGATCATTTCGTACAGAGGAAGTGTGAGAGGTTCTTGTCTATCGCGTTGTTGTACGACACGATTAACACTGTCGGATGACTGGCGAGAAATGAAAAGCCGCGGTCCGAGAATCTCGAGACTGCCAAGTCAAGCTCTCTTCTATCTAATAGATTTGATAAATATCATGCTCATTAGCACGATACCTTCTTACCCGGTCTCTTCTATTTACGTTGCTTATAGAACGTATATAATCTCCAACTTTATTGCACGTTATTACTTGCGCCGCGATGAATTATACATATTTATCGCAACGACAAAATGAATGAGAGTGTATTCGCGAGTGTGTCACGACGAATGCCGGACATTTTGCATGTTGCAATATCAAATACTTGGTATGCTGAATGATTGATGACTTACTCAGGTTCCTGAAAGCCCGCCGGAAGAACGCTTCGTCGTACCGCCGTGTGATTGGACGCGATGGCGATTTCTGGCTCCACGACAACTTGGGTGATTACGCATTTCACGGTGAACGTGTGTTTGCTGGAATCTGCTGGCTCCTCCACTATTACCCGATGATAGTACATCTTTTGACCCTGCATCAACAACCATCAAAACTTATAATTCCGATACAACAATTTAATGCCACATTACGTTTAATGCAGAAATTTCAATTTAGATGTAACGTTACGTTATTAATGCCACATTACGTTTAACGCAAAAATTTCATTCACATGCAACGTTACGTTATGATAGAATATAACTCACAATATTTAGTTTGAAATTAAAACGGAGACTCGCAATAAAATTGTATAGATTACCGTGACTTTATTAAGAACTCTTGTAATACCACATCGCAACATGTCCTGTTCCAGCAATGATAATTTGAACGTGGCAACGCCATCGTGAAATTGCGGCTTACAAGCCTCATCTGTAAAAGTAGGATTTTATTATGAGTTGTAATTTTGATTTATGTTCGGCGAGTAATGTGTAAGGTATTTGAAGAGATATTTCACCTGGAAAATGTTTAAATTGTTGAAGATATATCTTTGCCTGCGGACTACTCCTCACTATATCCACTTCCATCATCTGCTTGGTACATCTCACTTTGCTTTGCACTGAAATAAAAGTATAGATATTTCGTAAGAAAATAAATAAAAAATGTATATGATTTAAATACACATGATTATTATTGAAGAAGAAATAATCTTAAATTATAAAACAGTGTTTTAATATATTTTTTATTTAGTCAATATTATTTTCTTCTTCTTCTTCTTCTTATTATTATTATTATTATATTATTATTTTTCATTTAATATATATGCATATAAAACGTTTTGATACATATATTATATGATTAAACACAAAATGTGATACAGATTAATATAAATATTAATATGAATTAATCTTTTTCCGAGACCAAAATCTTTTTTTCACTATTGCATGCTTTTATAAATAATATGCTGTTCATTTCGAATCATGCTGTTCATTGACATGTAAAAAAATAAATCTTGAATATAACTATCAAGACAATTTATGATTTCGCCTTGAAAGGATGAATGGAAGTTAGCCTTATCCACAAAGTAAGTTGCAGTATACGGTAATTGCCCCATAAAATCATAAACGTCTCGACCTTGAAAAGCGAAGAATGCAACTCAGGAGATGCATTCGCGGTGATGTACATACATACATCTCACTGGGTTAGACACTGTTTATTCGCGGAGTTGCATGATAGGTACTTTCACCGTTATTGGCTGACGTCAAGCCGTATATCGAAAGGAACATGTCCTCGATGTTGAAGAAGAGAGTTCAAATATTAAAAAATTTACACATTTTAATTCGCAAAATAATTCATGTCTCTATCGCGCTCTTTTCACACACACATATATTTCTCCGCTGATTTCGAGAAAATTTTTCCTTAAGAAAAATACGTAGGATAAGACTTGTAATCAAGAGCCACGTCCTCGCGAACATCAAAGTAGGAAGCGGCGCGAGAACGATTCCGAGAGAGGATATCGTGGCGGGTATAATTCAACATTAATCTCGAAAGATACGACGCGAGGTGGCAATATTTTCTTCGCACTTAACGTACGCACTTTGCGGCAAGCCTCGCGCGCAACGAGTAATAATTTACAGTGAAATATCATCGTCACGTGTGCAATGCGCAACTGTTGGAGAACGTGGCGAATGTTCTTCAACACGCGGATAAGACACCCAAGAAGTGCAACCCATGCAGTTTCACGGGATGCATCCGATTCGCGTCCAGGAATAAACAATCGACCTCCAACAACCACCAACCAAGTCTTCTGTCATGTCGCGATTCTCGATAATGAATGATAGAGCGAATAATAGCAAGATGTGACGTTTTAATAATGCTCTGTGAACGCTTCGCTGGTATCATCAATTTTTTGTATTCGTTTCAGATATCCGCTTAACTTAAAACAATATTCAATTGAAAGTACATTATTTCCCGCATTTTTATGTTTAATATATTTAATATATTTTGTGTGATATTCTTCATAGCTTTCTTTTATTTCCCTATATGATTTTATGTAATCGTGATAAAACAACACGGAGCTAATGCCGTAATAAAGGAGGATAAATAACGCAACTAGTAGCCAAGATAATTCAATGAGAAATAACGCCGGGTTGAACTTTTTCAATAGCTTATTTGATCGCTCGAAGCGATATCCTAGGAACCGGGCAGAGAGAAGACAGCTTCAACGTATGTTTCGCACGGAAGCTTTGCAGCAGCCGTTCCCGCTCGCAAGAAGCAAAGTTAAACAAGCTTCAGCTGACGGATGCTGAACGACCGATAGAATGTTTAATATACATTGTAGGCCAGCGCGCTTGCATCAGGAAGTGCACGCCGGGGAGAGACTTGGCGCGTTTCCTTTTATTACCTCGGCAGACAAATTGATGTTCAGCAGCAGCCGGTTGGAAGTCCGCCGCGCTCGCTGCACTCGGGGATTGCAGCGCTAGGGAGGATTAGCAGGTTCCGTCTGACAGGCGTTGATCAAGTCCTCGGCGAGCCTGCGCCACGTCGTTTCCGCCGAGACCGGATGGAACGAAATGACACCGACGAGTATGAGACCGCGCGGAAATCTTCGCGGTGTTTTAACCGCGGGACCATCCGTCTCTCGTTGCGTTATGTCAGAAAACGTAGAGAGAAGAAATTATCTCGATTCTCGAGCGTCGATTTTCATCTCTATCCACACGATACAGTCACGTCACGTACAAGTGGCTACCACGTGATAGAGAGAGAGAGAGAGAGAGAGAGAGAGAGAGAGAGTCGAGAGAGTTTCTCCTCTCCTCGTCTCGTTAAAATTGTTCTGTCTACTTAATATGCGACGACTCGTTTTCATCAGCATACTCGCCGGCTCGCCAACGGCTAGCAAACGCGACGCGACGATGTCGTCGCCCTTTTCTACGTTTCGCGACAAAAAGAGTCATTTTCCACTTTTTTTCGCGGAGTGTCATCCTTGACACAAAACGTGCTAGGAATTAACGACTTCCCTTCTGTCGGTCGTCACCCCCAGAGCCCAGACCCTTATCTAGGCGGACTTTATGCAACGGCGGTCAGTCAAGTCGTGTCCCGCGCGCGCAGTTAACGCGTAAATTACGTGACTGCGCAACATGTCGCTTTTAAACATCGCACAGCGGTCTTTTACATTAGCAAGTTTAAGCGAAGGTAGCGAAGGCGCGAGTCGCGGCCGATCTTCTGCCGATCTCGAAGAGAAGGAGGTCCGTGACCTTAGCTTCTCTCCCTCAGCCGTCGTTTCCCCCCCGAGCTGGCTACCACTCTTCTACTTCTTCCTCTTCTTCTTTATCTTCCTTCACCCACTATTCTTCCCTTCTTCCTGTACTTGTCATGGCGTGGTTTTTTTTCTCGGCTTGGTCACCGTTGTCACAAGCAACAATCCAGTATTACACTTCCGCACTTGCATTGTTCTGCTACACAGTTATAAATTGGCAACTAGATTGAAAATTATTATTTAAACTTGCTAAGAAAATTCTGCAGTGACAATGACAGCTTGAGTGCTTTTTTCCTCTGGATTTCTCCTTATTTTGATATAAAAAATTGTCAAAAATTTGAGAAAGAAATTTAGAGAACGTACTTTAATTTACTATTTATATTCTTTTTCGATTCTAGTTACAGACCAAAAAGATTAATGAAACTAAGGCTGAAATTAACCGACGTTAGCGAGGTCAGTTCCAAATCAATCAAAATATGTCAAGGTAGAACAGAAACGCTTCACGTATTATTATTATTATTATTATTATTATCTACCACCCTGTTCGTCCCGATCGCGCCCATCTTCCTCGCACATTAACTCCGCCGGGATTATTCGCGGCTACACTCACGTATTATCGGGCGTAATTATCAGTTTCAAATGTGGTGCACTTGCTAATCCCTCGATCTCGTCCCGAGGTCCGTGAACCTGGCCCTCTTCCTCTGTTTTTTTTCCACCTCTCTCCTCGCTCGCTCCTCTATCCTTCCTTATTATTCGATGTTTCTTATTTTTCCCTCCTTACTTCTTCCTGCACTCCTCTTCTACCATTAAACTTAAGAAGGTACTACATACACCTCTGATCCTCCCGTCGGTCCTGGGAGAGTTCCGCTTCTTCCTTCTTCATCCATTATTTCTTTCTCTTTCTCTTTTACAACGTGCTTGGTATATTACCATGACCACCCCCGTTGCCATTCGCGCACTTCTTCGACGCGCCGTTTCCTTCAACTCTTGCGAGATTAAGATTTCCGCAAGATAACCGATAATGACCTCCCGACTGATGAGGAAGATCCGTGACCTCCGACCTTCTTTTCTCCTTCGTGTGTTTTAAATGTGTAGACTCTCGCTTTTGCATACTTTTCGACTCGTAACTCGATTCGTTACTCAATTCGCCAAAAACCAAGTCGATTAATTTTTCACCGATTCCTCGTGACCCGGTTCACTCGACCCACTCTTTTATACTCGCTTCCATTATCTTCGACGCGGTTTTTGCCCGACAAGCTTACCTTACCGCGCCGCCACTTTACTTTCGTTTTTGTATTCCCGTTAACGCGCCTAAATCCTCTCAAGAGTAACGAGTCCATCGCGCCGTAAAATACGGCGTTATTTTCAGGTTTAAGTATCGCTCAAGATAGAGCAAAATCGATGATGATGAGAAAAATTCAGGCTCTTCCCTTTTCCCTTTGCTCGTCTTGTTGGTTCCCATTTTCCATTCTACAGTGATAAATCCAGCAATTGACTGCTCGATGACCGGTTTCGCTGATAACAGTCGATTTCTGAGAATATTTTATTTCCCTTGAACGGACGAGCGGCTACCTCGTTGCGCTACCAAGAAGAGGCGCAGTAAATTGCGCCAATTTACCATCGAAATTACAATAATTTGTGGCTATTACTGCAATGTGTTAAGATGAGAACCGAGATGAATAATTACATTCCTGCGTGGTTGCGTTTGAGCTCTCGCGAGGATCGAACGCGTAGGATCGACGGTCCTACGTGCTAAGCCCAACTTTTCCGCTTTCCAGAACGACGAGAGAAAAATCAACACGTTGCCTGACTATTGCATTTGAATATTTTGTTGATGTCGGAAGTGATTAAGCTTAACAAGATAATGTAGACACTAACACTTAAATTGGTTGGTCCTATGGGGGAACGTAAACATTCGCGTTTGCTAAGATGCGGCTTCTTCTTCTCAAAGTAATTATTCTTGTTATACTGGCTACATCGCGTAATAATAAACCGCGTAATTTTCTCTCTACGTAAACTATGAAAACGAAGAAACCGGACAACGGTAATCGCGACGGAAGGAGACGATCGTATATTACAGTAATCAATTAGTATTCACGCGGGGAGTTATCGCGTACGCGTGCTAGCGGTGCATAACAGTACCGAAAGATTGGAGAAAAAAGAGTGGACAAGTTTTTTCCGCAAGTTTTTCGTGAGATAAACCCAGCAAAGCGATGAAATAAACGATGTCGGAAACTCTCGTTGCGGGTGACATGACTCGTATTAACGTTATCTATTGTATATTATTAAATATTAACCGTTAATCGCGCAAACCGGATCGTTTGAAGACCCATCATCTTGCATAAACAGAAATATAAGTGACCGTGGAAAATGTAATGGAGGAAGAGTTTTATTATGTATATTTTAAAACTATGATTATGCAAGGAGTATGTGATTATCACTTTGTTTCTCTATAATTACGGAAACACGTCTTCTCTAAAATAATATTAAATGACATTAATTAATCATTAACTCTTCGAGATATAAAAATCTATATAAAAACAGAATGTACTGTAGATGTAAGTTATTAATAATAATTTATTCTGACCTTCATTGACTTATTTTTACTTACTCCCGTTATAGCTAACGTTTAGAAAGAATATAAAGGCATCACGAATCGTTAAATAATATACTTCTTCTTGTTGCGTAATTACAAACGCTTCGCATTAATCGGTGTAATCTTCAGCCGCTACTGTTCCGCTACTGCTTACATTTATCCTTTCCTCTACGGCCTTGCTCAAGTAGTACGAAAATCACATACCTACTCAAATACCGGATACTCAAATACTTAATTTTTTATTGTTATATATTCCATCTCATTGATTTAATTGTCGTTTACTAAGCGATGTGCAAAAAAGAGTTTTCTTCTTAAAAAAATCTCAAGCTCCTCTTCATTGATTCTTATAGAAAATAATTAGCGATTGATAAAACTCGTAAATCACTTTACGAATCATATGTTAATTCTGTTATTTACAACAATACAATATTCTACACTGTCGTAGTATGATTTTAACACCAATATGTCTTTGTCAGCAGGAAAGTAACGTACAAATCATTATTATTCGTAGGATGTTAAGACGATGCTCGAACTCTGCGAGAGGATATATATCGGTAACGATATAACAGGATCGAAAGTTCTTAATCAATGCAACGTGTCGAGTGATAAAAGAAGAGCACCGGTGAATCCATGAGATAACGGTGATTTTATTCCGGTTGCTTTTGCCTGCCATTAATACGCCAGTTACAAGGGTCGCAAGCAACATTATAAATAAATCACTGATCATTAGTGATCATTAGCGGTTCACAATTCTGTCGATCGAAAGTCGTAGAAACGACGGAAATCGCAAGATGACAGAGGGAAGAAGGCTGGTACAGATCGTCGAGGATTAGTACACGCGGAGCATGAGGCACGTATGCCGATAAGTATCTTAGTTAGTGCCCTCTTCGGTACTTTCTCTGCCGGTACTTCCTGGATCCGACTAGATTATTATGCCCAGCGGGGGAACGATGTTTTTCGGTTGCAATCGGATTGGTATGCCTTGACGGCTCTGTACAAAACGCTTTGCAAAACTTTCTTTGAGGATGATAGTTTTGGTATAAACCATTTTACACAAGTAGAAAAGCATCATAATTTTTGCTTAATTCAATTAAAATTATTTTAAAATCTTTTTCAGAATTTATAATGAATTAATTTTTATATCGTTCAATTTACAATCTTATTTATCTGAATTAATAATTAATAATTAATATGTATATACATATACCTTTTTGATAAAAAAATGCATTACAATATTTATGTTTTATTCGTAAATATATGTTGACAATGCATTTATGTTATTTATATAAAGCAAATAGTCTTGCACATGTTTCTTGAAAATAAAATACACTGACTCCTTTATGCGAGTCTTGTGTCGCGTATTATAATTTTTATTTTAGTGACATGATGCAAGAAGGCAAAACGAATCGCGTAATAAGAGTGAAGGCGCGTTCAGTGACAGTAATATAATCGGATATCGAGGATCACGAACTTGTGAGCATCGACTGAATGATTACAAATCGCAGGAGAACCATTTCTTTTAAAAGCAACGTCTACCTTTGGAATTCGGTATGTCTCTGGCAGTGTTGTTTATATCAACCGTACGTCGCTGAGTAATCGATAGCACGGAAGCGATTGATCGCGCATCACGTACTGACTCTCTCGAGAAAGCTAAGCGATTACTCAGAGAGAAAATGAACGAGTTAGAATGAATTGAAATAAACCCTCAAGAAGCGAAACTCCATATACCCATGTTTTTAATTTCAAACTTGAAAATATTATTTTAATTTTTTAAATCTCATGATCGATTTTATTGTTTTCAGAAACTGTTTTTAATGTCTCTCTCTCTCTTGATTGTTTGATATTAAAATCAATTACAGAAAACAACTTGTATTATTTTATAAATCACTAAATATATGTAAGTAATTATTCTAATAGAAATTAAAATAATTTCGACGAACCTATATATTTTTTAATTAAATTAGAATAATAATTGGAACGCGTTTTAAATTCTGCTTTCCGTTGAAGTGCTCGTACCTCCTGGAGCGTATCGATGTAGAAGATGCTGCGAAAAGCAATGAATTATTTATAACGTCACGCGGTATACAAATTGTGCACACTATCCGAGAATTACCGTTATACATACGTTTTCGGTAATCTTGAAAGGACGATTAAATCGATGTCCCGCAGAGCATGGCCACGTGATTATTTACATAAATAATTTTACGGTTCGGTACATCAGCGTACAAAGTGTTCGCGTGTGTTGTTATTTTATTATCGATCATTGTACACTTTTTCGATCTACATTCCACAGATACTATCCGCAAATCGTAACGAGCTATGCAATTTTTTCTTCCATTAAGTCCCGTTTGATTATAATGATGCAAAAATTATTAATTGATTTATTATTTATTTCAGTTATTTTAATATGTTATTTCACAGTTTACTGTCAAATTACATTTTATAGAATGGACTTGTTATTGCAAAAAGAAATGATACATATAAAAATCATGAGTATATAAGGTTTAATTTTAAATTCGCAAATTTCACACCCACACGGTATTTGTTTTATTCTTGAAACATTATGTGATTTGATCTAATGCTATATGTATATCTCGCGGTAGCTAATAATTGATTGCAATCAATTCTCGTTTACTACTTCATAACGACTGTTGATATTATGCTGACAAATATCGCTCGACAATCAGTCATTTCGAATCGATTTGTATTCGTCGAGCTGATGAAGCAGCCAGGAGGAAAAGAGAAGGAAAGGATAAGATCTTTTATTAACCCGGATGTTTCCTTGCGCGTGTGACTGTCATCTTTGAGATATCGAAACGAGTTCCAAGTTTATCTGTATGCGACTTCCGGCAATCTGCTCTCTATTATCCAGACTGTGCTAGATATAACACGAGCACGGAATACATTTTCCAGAGGATACTTCGCACAGAGTGCGGCGCTATCTGATCATAAGATTTAATTGTTTCCTCGAGTCCCTCTTTCCTTTGAAGGTGCTCAGCAATAATAACATAGTAACGTGAATTTTTACTTGTGTTATGAAAGATTTATAACAGATAAATTATTTGATAAACAATCAGATGTGTAAACACCTGTAACCTTTTCTATTTAGCGACAATCTGCAAACAGATTGTTTAATGAAATTCGCACACAATAATATTAAACTGTAAATAATATATACAATAAATAAATAGATAAGTCTGTATCGAAATTCGACGTCGAGATAAAGAAACCATTGAAAGAAACTCATATTAATTATTGCTACAATAACTTTCTTTTTACTATTATTTTTACAGCTATTTAATTAGGTTCATCTAATTAATCGTTATACGATAGTTGCTTGAAGTTAAAATGAAACATATTCGCTCGCGAGAGCCGCGGTTGATGGAATAATGTTAAAATGTAGAGATAATTATGGGATGTGTGAATCAAGAAAGAAAATTATAAAAATGTTGCAATTATGACGAATACATGACGTAGGGAGGAGGAGGAAAGAAAGTCCCTCTTGCTCGCAATAGCAGTAGTCGCGTATCCATGAAGCTGCAGCAACAGGTGCAAACGACGAACGATAAGAGTAATTATAGGTAATAAACTGAAATGACAGACTATGACGATCCATGCAGGATACGCATTCTCATTTATATTCGCCGTTCGTTTATCGTGTTATGATCAATAGGTTTGTTGATAAAAAATAAATTCGCAGACGAAGCGTTGTTTCAACGCTATTATTAAATTAAGTGCGTCCTCTGGTCTAGCATATTGTGCTCATTTGAGTTTTTTGCAATTTCTTATCTAATTAAGATTAATGCAGATCAATGTAAGTGTTTGTTTCGCTTTGCAGGCTCGCGTTTTTACTTTTACTTCTACTTCGTTAAAATTATTTCATATTTTACGAGATCTACTACTGGTTTTCTTATTAAAACAGTTGCATAATTATTTTTACTTTTTACTAAACATTAATTTTTGATTACTCCACATATTTATTGCTTGATTACACTGAAAATAATCGCGAACGCACGCAGTCAAATGCATTTATGCCTATTGAAATACACTCTAGGAGTGAGTGCACTCACGCACACATCTCGACATTTATTGCACACAAACATAATCATCACGGTGCAATTTCTTAGTGAGTTTTCTCCTTCGTTACTCTTACTCGTGTATGAATATTAATGTTGAAGCAACTAACCGAGTTAATGGCTTATTAAATATAACCTGCACATTAGAAGTATAAAATTCCGATCTTTCGGTAATCAAGCTTTCGCAATTAATCGAATGTACAATATCAATTTTGCGTTTAAATGTATATTTAATTAAGATATTCACGTCGTGGGTGCGATGTTGTTTTTATTAATAAAGCTGGAATGAGTAACGGATTTTTCGACGATCGTCCCGGTGCGCGGCATCCGACAAAATAAAAGATCATGCATGATTGATGATTAATTGATTATACACGTGTCTAATGACGAAGTTTGCGTGTAACCTGTGGCTCGCTGCTCACTGGATCATTATCAATCATGAAAATGAACGCTCCTGACAGCGAGAAAGAGAGCATAGGGCGTAAAGAAAACAGCGATTAATATGAATTAGTTCTTTTACTGAGGAAGAAACGAAGCGGGGACCGCGGGGAAAGTAGCAGGATAATATTGTTTCGTTATAAATGACACGAGTTCGATAAGCAAACAATTTCGTTCCGCGCATCATTCAGCGTCACAATGAGAGCAATTGGTGCTCCGCGGATGCGGATGCGGATCAACGTAAAGCCAAAATTTTTTTCTACCGTATCAAATTGCCAGATATTCCGAAGAAACCATGCTAATGTCAATGACAAAAAATATCATGTACTTAATGGTCATCATTAATTGTACATTATCGAAAAATTGATTCATTATGATTAAAAAACTTTAATTACAACTTTAAAGTTACGTAAAGTCTCACGGTAAGATATCATATGTATATTCGGATGGTTCGAGACGTGCTTTTTCTTTGGCAACCTTAATGATATGGTAGAAGAAAGATTTCATTCGGATCTTTTTAGTGAGATCACGAATTATCCCCTTAATGCATCTCAGTTTAACAATCACAATTCTTCAGGTGGGTTTATCATAAAATTTTTCTATTATTAATTAATATAAAATGAGAAAAGGTTTCGTCAAGAATTTTTGCCCTTGTCAAATTATATGCAATATTTCTCGTAAACAATGTACTATCAAGATAAAAAAAGCCATAAAAATTTATCAATTGTATAAAATACATTTATTAGCTTAAGACAGAAAATTCGTTTATATATATGCTCTATATCTTCACGTATACACGTAGACACGCATGATGCGTACACACGTGCTCATCCGCTACGCCACGCATGTACCAGGTGACATGCGTGTGCACGAGTGGTTCGACCGGTATCCGCCATATTTGGCTGGGCCCCACGCATACACACATAAAGTACAGACGTAGAAACCTGGGGAGAAGAGGTCATGCTCACGAAAGATATCGACATAAAGATACGATATTTCGCAAGACGATAAGCTAGCGATATCTTAAAACGAGCTATCAAAAAGACTTCGAAAAATTTTTGATATCCGCTCTTTTATAAATATCAAACTGGTATTGCGAGATTTTGAGCAATTTACTAATAAATCAATAAAGGAAAAATTCATTGCAAAGCACATTAAACGAGTATAATTTACACGCATGACAAACGTATAAACTTTGTGTAATTATAATCCACGTTGAAAAAAAAAATTAATTCGTATTTTTCAAATTTTTTCTAAAGAAGAAAATTCTTTCAAATGTCCCTAGCTTAAAATAAATTAAATTTACAGCTAACGGCAAACACACAAGGTATTCAACAATTTTAAAGGGAATTCCTAGATCGCGCATTAAAAGGACCGATGATGAAAAAATGGTGAGTTTATGATACGTCAAAATAATCGTTAAATACGCGATAAATGATTTTTGTCTGTCAATGGGTTGGGTCGCTATTCAAAGCTATCGCAAAAATGACATGTCAGGGTTCACTCCATCCACGTTTCATGTGCCACGTCCAGATAACTGTTCAAGACGTCGTTTAATTTGTGACAAGAAATTAAACGTTTACTGTTGTTGCCGTTTCAAACGAATTCGACATACCACATTGATCTTTGATCATTTCCTTTTTGATATCTTCGCACCTGCGGCAAAATGCATATCATTATCTCTCGCGTATGAATAATAATCATACACGAAGGTGCTTGATCGAATGAAACTAGGATCGTCAAGCGAAACAATGAAAGGTGTAACGAAAAGTGCGAAGAGAAAGATACGTTAAAAAACGAAGAAACCATGATTCGCAAAAGGAAAAGATCTTTGCAGATAGCACATCTGGATAACTGACGGAAAAAAGTGTAGCCGTTACGTCAAACACGTACATCAGTGTACATTGATTATCTGTACCGGCACTCGATTCTAAGATAGCTATCTTAGGACTTTGATTTCTCTACTACATGATTAATGGAATTTTAATAGACCAAGTCACGCATCCCTTTAGCGAATCACACCTCATCTCTCTTTAGATATTTTTGTTTTTGTTAATTCCACGTTACTTTTATTCGCACATTAATACACAACTCAAAGATATTGACCTAAAAAACCGTTTCATTATAAATTATTCATTTTTTATATTAAATATGAAAACAAGATAATTTGACGTGACAAAGTAACTTTGTTTTTATTATTACATATTTCGGCTTATATCGGATTTAATGAATTTTTTTATTTTGTTATGTGTGCTTATACGTATGTAACTGAATGTATGTGAAATTTACAGAGCGTTTTTTTTCCTTGGCGGTAGGTTGTTCTTTGTGAATTCAAGGGGGTGCATCGGACCTTCGCGTGTCGGGAAAAGCTCCGGTCGCTTTGCTGGAAACCGGAGCTCGGCCTTTTTGGCCTCTTCTCGGTGCTCTCGACGATGCTCTGTCCAACGCGTCCGTGTAGATCGGCAACCGGTTTTCCTATGGCCTCTCTCCCAACCGATCCCTCACTCCTACTCTCTCACTTCTACTTCTGTATTTCTCATTTCAGAACTCTACGCATTCTCCATATTCCATATTCTCATCCCTCACAGTACCATAACACACTACAGCGCCAACACATCTCTCCAAATTTATGTTTCCAAGAATAAGTACAGTCGGCAACGTGTTTTGCATTGTAAGGATATTGAATCATCATATATAAGTGTAAACATATGCGGTCCCTTTTGATTTTAATTATCCAGAGATGAGTGAGTGAGAGAAAGGAAAGGACGAGATAGACATTGGTGATTGAACGCATTCGCTTGATTCACTTTCTCATGAGTACTTATTTAGATGACACAAGTGTCACCATTTAAACATCAGTGAAAATAATTAAGAAATATTTAAAACTTTTATATACATTTAATAACTTTAAAAACTATATACTTTTATATACTTTTATAAACATTTTTTAAATATTTTTTAACAATTTTTTTATACAGATATATACGTCAAATTTATACGATTTATTTTAAAAATAATCGCGTTACTGCTTTTTTCGTAATACAAGCCAGGAATGACTTAACAAATAGAGAAGCGATAAAAGAGGAGTCTCGCTATTCCATATATTTTTTATCACAAAATAAAAATCGTACATACATGTAGCCATATTAAATGCGCAATTTCTTCTTGTAATCTTCGAGTTAATTTTTTTGTTAATTTCTAAAACGTCTAAATATCTAAACATTTCAACGTTGGACTTATAGCTTCTAATTAGCCACGGAACTGGCTGCTCCTTGTAATTCTCGTTATGCTTCATTCCTAGTCACGTATTTGAAAGCAATTATGAAGAGCAGAGACGACTCGGTGAAACTGTTTTGCTTTACCCTTTTTTTTCATTCGATGAACGTTTTCGCTTTCTGATAAAACTCCCTGCGGTTTCTAGGCTGGATAATGAATAAATAATAACTTTATGACTCGCACATGGGAAAAATTCCGCAAGCAACAGCTATACAAAAACGTTAGGAAGCGAGTGGTTTTGAAACCGCGAGAAATCTCATTATCTTTGAACACGCGCGAGTGCGGCCTGACGCTTCATTTTAACAGAGCGCGCGTCAATTTTCTGCATGACTCCATTCTCTTCGCGTTGTCGACTTTTTTAATCCACCATCGATAATATGCGCATAGCTTTAGGGCGGAAGCAATACAAAGAGTCCGTTCGCGAATCGAAATACTTGCGGTTCGCACATTTGTGATCTAACAATTAAGTATAATATTAATAACCGTGATAGCGATAAAATAAGCGCAGCAAGAGTAAGCTACTTAAATCGAGCATTTCACCTTCTCTTTTCTCGTAATCTTCTACTCACGCACATTGGCCGCAAAACTAAGTGTTTCAGCATCCCCATCTACAGAACGATGCAACTTCTCGAAGAGATTATCTCAAAGATTTTTAAGAAAATCTGGTTAATGAAGAAAAAGAGGAGTATAACTTTTGCGATTCTACATCAAGTTATCTTACTCTGTAAATTGATATTTACTGAGTAAGATAAGACAGCTTTGCTAAATAAACCTTCTGATCGAAAAATGATTATTATGTAAATATTTTTCGCAGCTTTACAGACAATACAAATAACATTTCTTTTATCGGAACAATTTTTAATTTCTTTTAACGACGCGAAATCATTAAAATAAGAATAAAAGGTTTAATATTAGTTTATTTTTTTAAACCATTTTGGATTGCAAAAAATTATCTTTTTATATCATTTACGTTACATTGTAGACTCGGATACGTTCCAAAAGGAAGAATCGCCAACGTACACAGGCAACCTTTAATCTTCGATCGTTCTTTCCCGTTACGAACGCATTAGTGCGAGAGCTACCTTATATTGTTTGGTTCTCCCTTTAATTCCCGGACGGTAGCCAGTTAAGATCGCACTGCGGATTCTGGCAAAGAACGAAGGGTGAATGAGAATAAGAAGTGCGTAATCATAACCACGGAAAATTGCATTTCCGCTTAATTATAACCCATTATATATGTACCTGAATAATCAATTTCGCCGACTTCGCGAATGAGAATTCGACGTAACCCTCGACAGGGGGTAACGATACGATAAAGGAAGTCGATCGTGGTCTATCTATTACAACGAAGGTTTAATACAAATATGAATTACAGCGAGCAAGGAAGAGAAAGAAATCTGAGATCGGTTTTCTCTATTATTACAAATCTATTAACAAATTTATTAAAGATTTATTAAAATTAAAATCAATATTGACTGCTTCAAATATTATAAAAAAAAACACAGCGTGTTTCTCTGCAAACTCTTGATATAATACTTTTACACCGAGCATGTTTTCATTAATCGTTTTAATTTACGTAACGATTGGCAATGTTCTAGTGCAAATATAGTCACGGTAATGTTGAAAGATCTTGGTAGAGTTATGGCATGATTCATCGCTGAATTGATTACTCAAACCCGACGCAAGTCACACGAGACGAGTGCACAAATTTCCACGAGGAAGAGAGAGAGAGAGAGAGAGAGAGAGATAGAGAGAAAGAGAATCGACACGCGGAGTAATTATTTTTTCCATGCGTGTTTTTTTATGCAATTCTGCGCGCAATCACACTAATTTCACCCTTGTGAAACCACACAATTCATTCAACGTCTATCTAGTTGTTATTAAGGTTAATTAATTGTACGTCAACACGAAGACTCAGCAGTGCAAACAATTGGAGTAACCTCGATTCCCAAAGCAAGCCATTGAACTTGCAAATCGGTCATTTCAATTAATATCTAATGAATACAATAATGTATTTAATGGTTTAATTAAAAAAATAATTAACTTCGTTTAAAAAATATCGATAATTTTCAATTAATTTTCCTCTGTGTCTTTTTGTTTATTTAAAACAATGTTGTCCTTAACGAATAATTAACTCCCGTCTTCTTCTAATTGCAAGTGTCGCGCGATTACAAACTTCATTAACTATGGTTATTTTTTAATTGCACATTGCATCAAGGATATGCCATGCAAGCGCGCGCATTGTTTGCGCACAGCTCGCATGAATTTCACTTCCGAGAAAATCGTCTTAAACGAGAAGGCATATCTCGTAATATTGCGTGATAGACATAAGAAAAGGTTTGCAGCCGTTAAATATGATCCGGAAACATATCGGTGAATTCATTCTTTGCAGCTGTTTATTTTTAAGACACGATATTCGCGCTTGTCACGTTGCGAAAAAAGGCTTCTTAGTTACAAAAACTAATCGCATTCTACCTGCAGGTTCATTGTCGTTTTGTTCTATCACTGTCGGACATTATCATTTTTATAAATAGTCGAACCGTGAAGCGAGTAGAAAAGAAACGTCACAGTAACGAGCTTAAAGTCAGTCATAACGAGCGCATTGCGCGACGCATGAGAGAACGTTTCAACCTTGACTGGCGCTTCAGGTAACTATGATCCTCGTGATACTTTGTGGGCATCGCAATCTAGGACATGCTATTTAGATGCGCGTGCGTCAGGTGCTTCGAAACTTTATGATGCATTCTGACAGATAGATTATACGGCTTATTATGCCCTATCATGATTGATATTATAATCGGTTTGGAATATAGACAAAAGTGTGTCACTTTCACGTTCGCAAAGTAAATATTTTACTGTCCTATAAATATTTTATATTCCTTATTATGATAATTTTTTTTAACTACAGCGTGGACTAGAATATCTATTCGTAAGTAAATATATTTTAGCGATGTGCGTGCATTTCTTATATAATTTCTCTCTTTAAAACTTTTATTATTATATTAAATAAAATGACGATGAAAAATGATGACAAAAATTACTATCGCTATTAAATTTAGACATATTGCTCACCATTGGCGCGTACAAGCCCAACGAGGCATATCCAGCACAGGGCCAGTCTCCAGAAACGGTCAGCCATGTCCATTCTCCGGATAATTACGAAACGCTCGCGGACTGTGTACTCGCGATCCACGTCGAGAGCAAATAAGTAAATAAAGAAAGAGGAAAGAAGAAAATGGAAGGAAAGGAAGAGGGTTCGAATATTTTCGTATTATTCGCGAGGAACTTTCATTTAGTCGTACATTCTCGACTCTTTGCGTAGGAACGACTCTCTCACCGTCCGCGGGACCTTGCGTCACAAATAAGCCCGTCGGTGAAAAGAATCGAAGACCGGAATGGGCCTTGATGAAGACGCGCGAGCGATGTTCCCCGTGCGAGCACGCGAAAGACACTGACGGGCCCAGCGAGTGGCGGAAGAGTTTGAACCGTCAGCGGACCCAGACCCCAGACCCCAGACTGCAGCATCGGCCAGTGGCGTAGAAGTGTAGCAGATACACTATAATGTAACTATAAGATAACTTTATACAATTTTAATTAAATGGTAAAAATTGATTGGTGCAAATTATCAGATTGAATCTTTTATTCACTCCAAGCTAAAATTCAATGGAGACTTAAATGAGACTGAGATGAATGAATAAATACCGATGAATTGATATTACGCATGAAGATAATTGTAGTAATGATAATTTCCTCATCTTGTACGAATATTTCTTTTTCTTCATTTATTACAATGAGAAATATATAATTAAAAATATATAATTTACTTTGAATTTGCTATCAGAAATTTGAGCACCATATTTATTAGAATTAAACTATTCTTTCCTTACTAATTACGTTAGCCAATCAATGAATCATTGAGCATGTCTATCATTATAGTGGATATGATAGGCCTCATACCACGCCATTGTTATTGAGAAACAAAAGACACATGGATGAGAAAGTGGCAGTCACGAACCAATTGCAAAGGTAGAATCGCGCGAATGTGTATGTATTGGCATGTGTTAGTGCACGCTTATCTGGTAACTGGAATGTGTGCTTGCGGGCTGTAGAATATAATTACAATAAGATTACAACAAATCTCGCGTTAATTGATTTATAGATTTATCGATATATCGAGTAGAATTCATCGATGTATCTTAGATGAAGGCGGGTCCTTCCATCCTACAGTCAATTCCATCGCGCCGATAGAATATACGGGATCCAATGGTTTCGGGCTTTAGAGAGACGTCGTCTCTTAATATACTAGGATGAGTCGAAAGTCGATTCGGCAAAGAAACGTTCACAGACTTGTCCTCAATTCTTTTTTTTATTCTCGAAACACGAACAGACGATGTTTTTAACGTAGGCGGTAGGGCCAACGGCACCTCTCGCTCTGGGCCTTACATGGATGCATCGTGAGTCACTGCCCAAAGCGGCGTATGTAAATGTATTCTGCTTACTTTGTTCATACGTTCAGGATGTGATGACCAACGTCGTAAATAAAGAGTGAGTTTTAAAAAAACATATAAGGACGACATTTATCACGATAAATTACCGTAATGTATAATGACTTAAAAAGATTAAACTCCTAAAAAGTGTAAATTAACATAAAAGAAAAAAATATATCATAGAAAGATATATAAATATATACATTTTTTTTCACTTACGGGAATGCGTAAAATCTATATTTATGTTCTCCGAACCACACTGTCTTTTACGACGAAGAGTCAATAATGTCAACGTGGTAATTTGACAAGGGAAGAGACGAATGTAAATTTACTTATGCCTCCAGGAGCTTCGAGAACTACGAAGTCTTGATGAGGCCCAGACATGTCCTGGGAATATCATCGGTTACGAGAATACCATTTTGTGGTACTTGGTAAGAGTTCGTATACGCTCGTGTACATATCATATTTTTAGTCATTATTCCTTGGGCCTCGGGTGAAAGTGTTCGACTACATGTTTCGCAACACGGTATCAAAACCGCAACGAGACCTCGTATCAATATAAAAAAGAACTAAATGTTTTCAATGTTTTCTATTTCTGATGATTCATTAATAACAATTTGCAATAATTTATAATACAATTTTAATAATGCATCTTATAAAAAATAGACCAGGATCTAAAACGGAGACTTGTGGTTTTATAATTTTTAAATCAATAAGTTATATATTCAGATTGAAGTAGATTAAATTCAAATTAATTTAATAATTTTTTAATAACTATAACATAATTTATCTAATTTTTTTAAAAATATTTGCCATGTTTTAATAGTTAAATATTTTAATAGAAAATATTATAACATAAAAATTATGAAATGTTTTGGATGACTTATAATATTTTTTACTAACTTTCGATGTGTACTGTAATAAAAATATTATAATAAAGTTGATTAAACATGTATGTTTGATACACATTTGTGAATAATTATTTCATTAAGTTTATTAATTTTACAGGGAAAATGGAAAAATAGTATAAAAAACTATAATTTACATAATTTACTATATTATTTATATAATTTATATAATTTATAAAATTCATATTTTTTCTAGTAAATATATATAATAAATCAAAAAAAGTTAATTTCAAAAAAGTAAAAAAAGAAACAAATATCTATATAATTTATAAAATTTATATTTTTTCTAGTAAATATATAATAAATCAAAAAAAAAGATAAGATAATTTAAAAGAAAAAAAAGAAACAAATATCTATTATTATCAAAAAATCACATCTTTAATGAAGGTGCTTTGTGCCAAAGAATACTTCGTTAATTAAGCATTAAACCAGCGTTAATCTCGATCAAGAGGGGCAGCCGGCCGAGCAGAACGTCCGGCAAGCGGCGGCGTGTATACAGTTTATTGTTTTTTCCGGTATATTCGACCGAAGCAATATTAATCAAACACGCCGTGCAATTTAAATTCCCGTTAATCCGCCGGAGACTTCGACGGATCGCCACTCGCGCGAGTATTGTCTCTTCCTTTCTCGGGAATATCATGGCCACGCAGGGGTAATCGATAATTACTATCGCGCGACGGCATTAATGAAATGCAAATAATTGACGAAATGAAACGAAAAACCTCCGAGAATGTAATCGCCATATCTCCGATGACGCTAATAAATCCACGATAATGGCATGCCCTTTTGCGGAAACAACAACTTCCACTGTTTCTCGGCCTCATTAAAGAACTCTCCCTCTTCCTTTTTTTTTTTTTTTTTCAGTGCGACGGAACACTCTGCGCTTAATCGTGGATACTAATTACAGCCTTCACAGGCTAATGAAATAATCTTACTACGCGTAGCTCGGGTGGCTGCTGACTTCCTTGAGAACTTTTTCAGCACGTCGCGAGAACGCTTTATTAGTCGCGGGACAGAAATGGCTAGACCACGCGATGGCGAATTAATCTCGTGGGATTAGCCAATCCTTATTAAGACGTATCGTTCGTTGATTGACTAGTTTTTTTCCTCGTTTAACAATCATAAATTATTGGCACGAATCTCAGCTATTACGCACGCTTTTTTTTATGTATCGAATCTTGATTAAAAAACAGCAAAATATGACTTGAATAATATGTATATTTTACAAAAATAAATACATGACGTTCAACGTCCCTATCTTTGAACGAGATACAATACAATTTATGTACAATCCACGATATACATATATATATATATTAATTTACTTCACAATCATATCGCTTTCCGTTTCAACGCGTACGTAAAATGTACGATAACAGTTTAAAATAGCAAAAGAATTGAGAATTTTAAGCTAGCGATAAATACGAGTAAAGATATTTTATCATGTACTTTACTGTCTTTGATGAATATAAAATATCTTCCTAAATGTTACGCGAGTATTATTTTTGTCATATTAATAAAATTTCACATAAAGATGCAAAAGGAAGCAACGATTATCACGAAGTACAAACTCGTCCTGAAACTAATGGACGAGCTAGAATTATGCTGATTCAAGATCTGACACTGCGAGTTTCTATAATGCTTGACATTTCCCTCGGAATCGCGTGCGAGCACGCAGAGCTCATATTTGGTGTTCGATTCAGTCAGATCGTGGATCCTGAAGGAACGTTCGCTGTAAATGACATCTTTCTCGATCATGGATTTGCTGCTGCCAGATTCTCGAACCACCACGTAAAAGTCACCGATGTCCTCGCGCGACGTCACGTACCACGTCGCTTTCCAACTATTGTCCTCATTATTGCTAAAGAAAATCATATAATTTACAGTTCTTGAAAAATTATCTGTCAAAAAAATATTAGATAAATGTCAATAAAATATATTTGGCTAAAATAACGTACTAGTCGATACTTCGATATTTCACATCGGGTGTGATATCGAATTCAGGTTTTTCTTGAATGTCTCTCTCGTCACAGCCCATGAGATCCTCAGTTATTTCTGAGATAGGTTTGTTCGCGAGATAATTTGGACTCTCGCATATCACGTTCGACCATTCTGTCGGAAGCTGCGTTTGAGTATTGAGCCATCTCTTTAACGGCCGCGCGTGACAATCACAATGCATGGGATTCCCTAATGTAATAGATTTATTTTAATAAGAAACATTTTAATGTAATAATAATTCCTACTATTAAATTATGTATTAATTAGTCACGTAATTTACAAGTTTCTGCTTTGTTAAATTTAATTATTTAATCTTTTACCAAAATATCTGAGCACCGTCCCGTTCTTGACGATCTTCATAAATCTTTCATCAAAAACTCCGATCTCGTTGTTTTCCAAGGCCAGAATTTTTAAGTTTGGAAGCGGTAAAATTTTATCGAGAGGCACATAGCTTAGATGATTGTTGCTTAAATGTAAGTTGGTTAAATTTAACGGCGGTAAAAAAATATCTCGCTCAGAGATATCGTTTATGTCGTTGTGCGACAGATCTAAAGTCTTCAAAGCCGTTAAATTCCCGATTACATCTAAAACAGAGCAGTTCTCTAATAAACGACAATCTTCAGCGAAAAATGTGAAACGCTGAAACGTCACATTTCTATCGTCCGATTAATCGTCGACATTATTAAAAACGATATTGTCAATTTATTACTCACATCTCCTAATCTCATTAATATTGTTGTGAGAAAAATTTAAGTATTGAATCTTCTTGGCACCGGCGATGAGGTCAAAAGTCACAACCGGCATTGTGTTATAAGATAAGTCGACTTCTTTTAGCCTATAAGGGATCCAAGGATCATTTGGCAGAGTTTTCCGAGTGATAAACGAAATCTTGTTGTGACTAAGATTAATTCTCTCCAAGGATAAACAATCATCGAGCAATCCGTGCGTCTTGTTGTCTAGTTTCTCCAATCTATTGTGAGATAGATCGAGAGTTCTCAAAGATACCAGACCCTGAAACGCACCGTTTGGTATGTGGCTGATGTTATTGTTTGTTAAATTCAGTGTCAACAGCTGCAATAGACCCTCGAATGTGCGACTCGTTATATTGTTTATCTTATTATTCGCTAAATTAAGTTTGAACACTATCGGCAAATGACCGAAGGCGGCTTTCTCTAGTTTGGTCATGTAATTATCCTGCAATATTTCGTCGATTAGAAAATTTACAAAATTATTTGTATTTAAAAGAAATTTTCTATAAAATTTTTTTTTGCCTTACTTGTAAATAAAGATATTGCAAACTGCTTAGACTACTTAGCGCTTGCCAGGGCGGCTTTGTGATGTTGTTCGCTTGCAGATTTAATATCCTCAAGGTCAGCAAGTTTTCGAAACTCCCCTCTTGTAAATTATCACCCAGCTGATTCCGCGAAAGATCCAGCGAGAGCAGCGCGTTCATGGCAGGCCACACATCGGTGCTTGGGATCTCTTCCAGCAGATTCTCCGAAAAGTCCAAATGACTTAGAGAAATTGGTAGTTGAAAAATCTTGGTCAGACGATTGTTTCTCACCGTCAAACTCCTAAAATTTAATACGTATTTATTATATGTAGAAACATTCTTGAAATTTATTAACGTGCGATGATGCACCTGCAGCTGGCCAGTCGAGTAAGACTTCCTCGCGAGATGTCGTTTAATTGATTAAAACTCATATCGAGTTCTAGAAGCGTCGGTAACTGTCCGAAAGTCGACGGTTTTATCTTCTCAAGAGAATTATGCGACAGATTCAAAAACCGCAGACTGAAGAGCGTTTGAAATACGGCATTGTAAATCTCAGATAGATTGTTGTACGAGACATCGATCGTGTGAAGCTCGTACAGCTTAGGAAAGGTCTGTCGTGGAATGGAGTGTATCAAATTGTGAGAAACGTTTAACACTTTCAATCCCGTCATATTGTGTAATGGAATCTGCGAAAAAATATGTTTTTTACAAAATTAGATCTAATAAATAAATATGTCTGGATGAAGAGATATGAAAATCGTCCAATTATTTGCATTTAAAGAAATACACTCACTTGATTGAGAGACGTAAATAGATTATAACTGAGTTGGAAGTCCATGGCATACGACGCGCTATCGAAAGAATACTTCGAGATATTCTCGAGTTTGTTGTGACTGAGATCCAGTGATGTAATATTCACACAATTCTCAAAGGCACCTGATTCGATCTTTGAAATCTCATTATGAGACAAGTTCACTTTTGCCAAATAGATATCTTTGAACGCCAATTTCTCCACAATTGTCACAAAATTCTCGGAAACGTCTAAAAGCTAAAATTATGGGCATATTATTGAAGAGAGTGTATAACTGTGTGTGAAAATGTATAAATGCAATTTTTCGAGCAATAATGTACACATACCTCAGCAAACTGTAACTGATTGAACATTTGGAAGTCGATCTTTTTGATGAAATTTCGAGAAAGATCGATGGTACCGATCCTTGTAACGGAACTGAAGGTTCCACGGCCGATGTCGTTGATTTGATTATCACTCAGATATAATCGCCTGAGAAAACGCATGCCGCGGAAAGTATTGGAATCCAATTTTCTGATTTTATTGTGGCTCAGATTCAGGACCTTCAAGACGGAATTTCGGGCAAAGGTACCTCTAAAACGAAAACACTCTTAGATATTTCATGTCGTAGAGATCATAATTATTGTTATTGTCAAGCTTGTCAACCTCTTCAAGTCGGCGATAACATTATGCGACATGTTGCACCATCCCATCTTGACGAGATCTGCCAAATGAGATGTGTCCAATTTGTCAATCAAATTGTGAGAGAGATCCAGAAACTCGGTATCTCTTAGACCTTTAAACTGATTTCTCTTGAGGTCTTTTATCTTATTGCCGTGAAAATCAAGCGTTTTTAGCTTCTTGAGCGGTGTCAGTGCTTCAGCGGGCAAAGAAGATAGCGTACCTGAAAAGTATGGTACAGTCTGTCAAGAGTTATAATTAATTATAATTATATAAATATTTTATAATTAAACAGATACAAAAACTGACATTTGTTGCAAAGTACATCTCTTTATATTTGCAACGTCATACAACAATTCAGAGCTTACAGATTTATATTGTCTTTAAACTCTGCTAAAATTGATATGGAAAATTATATTTTCTATTGATGATACTTTAAGATGAAACCGCAATTAAATACCGTTACTAATCTCCAATTTTTCCAACTTCGCAGCCACCGCGCTTTCACTGAAACTATTCCCTGGCAAAGTAGACATCCGGTGACCGGCGATGCTCAACAGGCTGAGATTACCGAGGACTTGCAGTGCTTCGTATGGAAATTTCTCTAGATTACTATTTATCACATGAAGCTCCTGAAGAGTCCTGTTCACACCGAGAAAGCTGTGCTCTTCGATCAATCTCAGCGGCGTATCGATAAATTTCAACACTCGTACATCCAACGGATATAGGGCGGGTCCATAAAATCGTACTATGGAATCGTATAAGTAAATTAATTAACCCGATTTTATTTCGTTTTATGTCGTTTTCTACGATATGAGAATCATCGGGCGTGTTTTTTTCGCGACACAAAATTAAATCTCGATAGCTCACCTATGTTACATTTATATAGAACCAGTTCCTCGATCGGCATGCCCTCATTCCCCAGATTCGTGAAGACGATGCTGAGACTAGCCAGATTCGTATTCTCGCAATGGATATATAAACCCCTGTCGCTACCCCGAAGACAAGTGCAGGGATAAATGTAAATCGGGTCCTTGGGACATCCGAATCTCGGCCCGGGTGGCACGTAGCCGCCTATTACGGACAGGGCCATGCCCAGTAACAGTAATGGCGATAACATTTCACCTACGCAAGAGATATAAAGACAAAAGATTTTATCTAACTCTTTCATAATTATATTTTGTAATTATAATTATATTAACAATTATGTACAGATGTATAGTGGAAATTATATTTATATAAAAGCTATATTATATTTTCTCTGTAGCATAAATTAACAAAATTACGCTCGAATCTTTTGTTACGTCTGCATCATATTGCTTATATAAGATTAATAACGATATCTTTCTTCCTGTCTTATAGAGAATCTACAAGCAATATCTTTACATTTAGGACGAATGTTTCGATTAGTCACACCATGATGTAATGTGTGAAAAGTGGAAAAGTTTTCGCTACGTGAGCTTCTTTAGTTAATCGCGTACGCAATAGATCGATACGCCGATAACCACGCAGCTTATATGATACATGTGTTTAAGTAAATAAAGTTTTTTTTCAAACTCGCAAACTGCTTCTTCGCTAAATCCTTTGTAAATCGACGAATCATTAAATCGCGCTTTCAAAGTTCTTTGTCTCCGTTTGCCTGTTTTTAAGTAAAAGGCGATTACATCGGTCGCTCAATTCACGATCTGATCTCACCGCTTATTATCCCACGCGAGCTGCCGAGATCCCGTGATTCTCTCGATATGCGAGGCGCGAAGGTGACTAACCGCTAAGATCATCACGATAGCCCAAAAGCGTCCTTGAAGAAGAGTCTCCGTTCTTTTCAGGTCATCGACGTTGCGTCCTACGCATCGTCGGCGCGTGATCTACGCATCGCGGGATAAGGCGACATGAGAAATCGAGACACCTCATGGATGACGTGCTAATTTCGCCGATTCATTATTCAACCGTAATTAATTCGTCCGCCACGTACCGATGGTAATATCACGCGATCCTAGCGAAGGAAAGCGCTCCAGCTGCACGATCACGTTTTTGTTACGTCGCAAATTATAAACTATCGTACAGACATTTAGCCTGTGCATCAAATGATTTTTTTGCCCGATATATTGCGCGCCTTGCAACAGGGGATTACGAAAGCGACATTTGTCCACCCGGAAATGTTAACGCAATTAGACGAATTATTCGTTTTCACTGTATATACTGTTCGCGACGCGAGGAAGAAATCCGTGAAGCCACCAGCGTAACCGTGCATGAAATTTCGATAGAAAATCAACGATTACATGCAACGACGCTACGCTGCAGTTATTGCAAAGCGATCGTTTTTTCTTTCGAAACTTCTCGACGATTAGCAAATACAATCTCTGTATAATAACCGTCCTTCTTTCGAAGATCATCGTCTGGCCTTTATGCTGATCGACAGTGGGTGGATTTGAAAAGATTATCTGACCATGGAAAAAATCTATTCGTCATCATTATTTATTAATTATATTATCTGGATGTAATTGTTATGCATCATTCTTTCAATTATTTACTCTCGTTGAATACTTCGAGTGAATTTATACTTTCCTCTTTATGGAATATTTGCGTTCATGGTTTTATCATTAATTAACTATTGCATAGTACTATAGAGAATTAAGGATTGTCAACTTATACTTTCGATATAGCTCAGTCTATTAATCGAGATCACCGTAGTAAAGTTCTCGCAATTAACGGTAGCATGCAATTAAAGTAATTGTGGGATCCACCGATCTGAGAAATAGAGAACTATGCCTTATTATAAGCCCTAGTAATTCAGCGAGCAAGAAGGTAAAAAGAAAGGCACCGTGATCTAGTTTAAGCAACATTTATGCAATGCTCGCGATATAATATACCTACGTGCATGATACATATATTGTATTTAGAAAACACAGTAACATCTACATTATATTTATAAGAGAGATTCACACATTGTTTTTATCTCAGAAAAGATATACGCTGAGTAAAAGTATACTTAAGGAATTATGCAAAGCTTATGTTAAGTATTAGCGTTATTACACAAATTTACGGATCTAAGAGATCATGAAATGATAATCTTTATAGGCAAAGTAATATTATTGAGAAAACACATGCGCCTTTCACTTATTTCAATTGATCTCTTTCCCTCGTAAACGCAAAGGAACTAGCCACTGGACCGAATCACGCTTGTCTCTCGTGATTTTAAATTTGTATCAAAGAAAAGTTGGAGGTAAGAAAAATAAACGATATAAATCGTAAAGCAAGTGACGTAAAACACTGGTAACACTCAATATTTGTTATCGCATGTATCTGAATAAAAAGTCGAATGGGTATTCTTTATTTATCTGTCAATATCATAATATTTAGAAACTTGATGGAAAATCACTAATAATAAAGATAGATCTAAGAACGTGAGACGAAGACGAGTTTCCGTTTCTCGAAAGCGGAAAAAACAACAGCAGAGAAAAAGAGCTTGTGCCACGCTCTACTTTCTGAATGTCTGTCAATTAAGAGCTATTGTGTTAGCGTAACGAGGGTAGTCAACTTACGTAAAAAAAATGCACGACTATCTGAAGAAGTATTATCATATTATTATAATTAAATTTTATTACATGAGAAACCAAAAGACTACACTTTCCTATATATCTCTTTGACGTAGCAGCTGAGATTATTTTCATTTTACCAGTCGTCCTTGCGGATACACAATATCTGCAGTATAATACATATTTTTTTAAAACATATAAGATTTATTTCTAGGAAAGAATACGTATCATTTCTACAATAAAAATAAATCGAAAAAGAAATCTTAAACATAAAAATAAAGAAATTCACAAAATTAAGTTGTTTGTAAAACAGGCAAACAATATTACAAAATTAGTTTAAAAATTAAAATGTGTTACATTGAATAATAAATATAATGAATAAACTATCTAACAATTTAATTTTATTTATTTGCATAAGAAATGTAAAAAATAATTATAAAATTTAAATTATCATAAATAAATAATAAAGTAACAAGAATTGCGCAGATGATTTAGTTAGACAGTTATTTTAAATAATAAGTGCAGAAACATAACGTTTTGCACACGCATTAAAGTCACCGTCCGGTGAGAAGCGGAGAACTGACGCGCCTAAAAACACACGTGGACACTCAACTGAAAACGTCATGGAGTTAGCACAGCATTGTATTTAAAAATATAGCAAAGTTAATAAGCCACTTAATTGACCGTTTCCCATCAATAATAAGATGTGAAGGGCATATTTGATCATTGTCAGTCGACAAATTGCGAGATTTCTAAGAAATAATAATATTTTATCCAAATTTTTTAAATAATTTAAAAAATTTTAAATAATTTTTAAATAATTTTAAGATAATAGGAACAAGTTTATTAGTTGTCACAAAAATATGTCATGCGCAGGCGTTACCTTATTGCACTTTCTCCGAGAATCCTAACAAATGCGAAACTCGTCTTTTTTTTTAAATGCACTGCTGATATCTTCAAGGTTACATGTTCGCCGGTGAACGGTTTATTTTTTTTCTTTCACCGTAGAGGAACAGAAAGAATGAGAGAGGAAGAGAAGAATAGAAAAAAATACACACGAGTGTTTTGGCCGCGTATCTTCAGGACATTCTGTATGTGGTTCCCGAATGAAGCTGTCGTGAAAACTGAGCCGAGGCTCGCAGGCAAAGAGAAAGGCAGCCTGAGAAGTAAGGCCTCTCTCATTGGCAGTTGATACCTGCTGTCCTTTCGTAGACATCCTACCTTTTGCTACCGACTTGCCGAATGCGATTTTGATAAAATACGACCGTATCTCGGAAGGTCATGCCTAATTAACTGCATTTTAATTAATCTTTTAAATTTGCTATTAAAAGCATAACTATGAAAAATACACCAAATTCTATCGTCTTTATAAATAATTTAAGAAATATAAATTTATTTATAATTTCGACTTTCTTATAATGAAATATTTCTAATAAAGAAATTGAAAATGATAAAGATTATTAAACACAAAAAATTAATGTAAATTTTATAAATTTCCTTGAGCTATTTAAACTGCTCTTTTTTTCTCTCTTTTAACTTTTCGACTTTTTTAAATTAAGTATTAAACTTAATAAATGAAAAAAATTATTGCATAATTTTGATATATATATATATATGTACATTTATTATATATACGATATTCGATACAATTCAAAATCTCATTTAAAAGTTTGTCATATCGAACGGCATTTGCTTAGGATTGGTTGGTGCTATAGTGAAAGTACCTTTGGATAGTTGCCTGGCAATACTGAATCAAACGATTTATAGCATGAAGCTGACATCTGTTGGTGAACAGATAAATTTAAATAACATATTTTCAATCGGAAAGATTATTTTCTTCATAAAAAATTATCTTTTTTATGTCAGAAAATTTCAACCAAAATTTTTTTGTTGAAAATGTTATTCGCTATTTTTTTCTTTTTTTTAATTTGTTAAAATATTTTTAAGCTCTCTTTGAAATTATATAGATATTTATATTTTCAAAAAAGTACTCTTTGTATTTTCTAAAAATATTCATCAACCCAACAGGATATGATAGTTAAGCGTCGTTTAAACGCTAATGAGAAGAATGAGAGATCTTTTCAGAAATTACACGGTTATTAAGGTCATTGAGCTCTTCGAGTTCTGTAGTTTCAAATAAAGAGCTCGCGATGCAGTCAGTTATCCATCGAGTAATCCGGTAATAGTGTTCGCAATACTAGTCATAAATTTAGCATTAAAAAGTAAAAAATTTGTGCTGTTTTAAAAATATACACATGATGAATTATTTTATATTTACACTAAACTTATTATTAAGTGAGTGAAAATTAATTGTATAAATTTATATAATATTTGTTTAAGCCTGAGAAGTTTCGTTTTATATATTTTTCATTACATAGGTACAAAGGTGACAAATCAATTCCCTTTGGGCTATTTTGTAAGAATTTAAATTTCTTAAATGTTGCTCAAGAAATATTTGTAATAAATTTTATCGTTTTGCGATTAAAACTTACGGATTGTATTATATATAGGACAGAAATCGTTTGGAAACCTACGAAGAGATATCGAGTGAACAGAGCGATATCTTCGGCAATCTATCTTTTCGTTTTACCTGTGAGGGTATGCCAATCGGTTTTTATGCTGATATTGATTACAACTGTAAGATATTTCATGTTTGCGAAAATTCCGGTGACGGATTTCCAGTGATTTGTTCTAACAATAAAGTGTTTGATCAGAAACAACGGATTTGCACGGACGAAGAAAATATTGATTGCCAGCATGCTCATGAATGGTATATGTATTATTTAGCAAAAACAATACAACAATACAACAAAAGATTGAAAATTTTTCTATAACATAAATATTGATTACTTATTACAGGTACTACTTGAATGAATTAATTTATTCAACAGAAATCGAATCAAAAACTGAAATTATAGAAGAAAATGAATCAAAAGTTCAAGAAGACGCAATACCTTCCGTTTTGCCACTTATGATTGATTAAAGATATTCTTGTTTTGCAATGAATTTTGTATTCACATTTATACATCATTATAGTAATATATATAAATCAATGTATTGCATGTCAGAAGCATTTTGATAATACGCATTTTTAATTTTTTTTGCTTTATTTAGAATAAAGATATACATACAGATAGATCAATTGCAACTATGCAATTCTACATAAAATTGTTTGCAGGGCTTTATGTCCCATTAAGAAATTGATACTAATCAATTATTAATAAAATATGTAAAATAATTACTTGAAATAAATAATTGCCGAGACACAAATGTCGAAAATTAAACCATTATAGTATTCTAAAATAATATTATTTTGCTTTTATATTAATTCAACGTTCCAATAATCATGTGTGATCGTGACTCCGTTTCCCTTCGTGCTCTTGTTTGCATCCCAGTGCATCTATTGCCGCATGCAACGCGTAGAACTGGTAAAAAAAATTAAAAGAAAGAAGAAATGCACGAAGAAAACCTTCGGTGTGGTAGTTCAGAATAATCTCGAGTCTATTCCTGACCATTCAAAGCTGGCTTTCTCAAGGCTCTTGAAAGTTGTAGCGCCAGTATTTCCGTATCGATGCAGGTATACATGCAGAATTTTATTATATATTTATATCATTTTATTATTTTTATTTCTTAATCAAATAAATCTTCTATCTTTTCTTTCTGTAAATACTATAAATATCTTTCTATCTTTTCTTTCTGTAAATACTATAAATATCTACGTTCTCCTTTTTTTAGTTTAGAGAATTTATAAGAGCAGAAATTTCGCAAAACTTTGTAAATGTAATTAAAAATATATATATAATTTTAACTAAAGTAACTTATTAATTAATTAATAATTATGATGTGTGTGCGGAGAGGGACAATAGCAATTGTACAAAATAGATACACTCCATTTATTTTCAGTCAAATAACATAATTGAAGAGCAGGTTTTAAAATCTATGCTAACAGTAATATTTATTCTGCAGTATAATCGCATGATTTTTAATGCCGTACTTGTTATATGATCTTTAAGAAAATATAAAGAAGTGTCACCCTCCACCGTAAAACCCCATGACAATGAAATAAATACTTCCTGTGAAATGGCGTGTGTTTTTCCTATTTCACAATTAATTTGCGAGGAATTGTTTCCACAATCATTTATAGGAAAAAAATACCGTTTCTTCAGATTCTAAATTATTTATATTCTAACTGTAAAGAACATGTATTCTAATTAATATGAAGCCCGTATTATGTATATATAAGATGAATGAAATTATCGACAATTTATGAGACACATTAAACGTATAAAATATAAAATTTTATGTCTACAAAATTTGCGAACAAAATTATGTATATAAAATTTTGTCTAATTGGACTTCGTCTTTATTATCTGATTTTGATTTCAGGAAATAATATGCAAACATTTATTAACGCAAAAATCGCATTAAACTAAAAATCATATTATTATCTCAAAACTATTTTGCCATCTTAATGTGAATGTTAAAGCTAAGTCAATATAAAATTCGATTTGATTTAGACTTTGAGGATAACAGTTGCGTCAATATAATTAATAATTATATTCTTAACGAGATATTTAGTACAAGATTTTAATATAGTTTACAAAAACAGGATAAGCAAATTTGATTAAGCGAATCAATACTATTTTCCATGACGATAGAACTTATGATGGTGTGGCCAAGTAATACCCGGACCAGTTTTATCATTGTCGTAGACATATTTAATTTTTGGATTTTCCGATCCGAATAAATTCTGTCGAAGCATACCGAACACAGCCGATGCAAGAGCCATGTTGCTAATCATTCCAGCCATAGAGGCGGCCGCTCTCGCATGAGCCAAGGCTGTTTGAATGATAAAGGATATTATTAAACCGATTCCAGGCATCATACTGTTCATCTTCATCTTCAACGTTCTTCCGAGATGTATCACCGCACTTGTCATTTTCCTGGACATAATGTCCTCTCGCAAACGTGGCAAGTGGATTCTCAATTCCGAATGCGTATTCCTATCAAGGAACGACTCGGAGGAAGTGACCTTATTTTCGTTATCTGAATCTTCGATTTCCTCCATAGGAACATCCAGTTTCTTTATAATCTTATCCGAATATTTATCCAACAATGATCTGAAGAATTCGTTTTTCGCACGATGTTCTCTTTTGCGTTCTTCATGACTCTCCGTAGACTCCTTTTCAACATTATGAGACTCTTCTTCTTTTAAAGGTATCACCTTTAGTTCTTCTGCACTTAATTCCGTTACATGGTCCTCAGGATTATTTTTTTTCAGATGTTCCTCGGTAAAAATCTTTAATCTATTCGCAAACTTCTCGTTCAAGCGGGTTCCAAAGAGTTCGCTAAAAGCATTGTAAGCATCTTCCGTGTTGAGGAATTGAGCGACATCACCGTCGGCAAAATCTGTCGCATTGGCTTTAATTTTATCCAGAAACATGGTGATTATCTGATCGTCATTTATGGACCGCTTGATGTCCGCGTACTCATCGCTGTCTTTCAAAAATTGAAAGTCTGTCTCCTGCACGTCATCCAGGCTTCTCTCTCTCTTTTCCTTCTCTTTTTTAATTCTTTCATTGTCCGGTCGTTGATCCAGTACTTCCTCCATGATGTCACTAATAATTGTCAGTATACTTGGCAAATTCTTGTTGTCCTTGATCTTCGTAGCTCTACCCTCGCGGAATCCGCTGAGGCTTATGCCCACTTCGCCATTCCCATAGCCTTTAATCGTCAGAAAACCTAGATTCGTCTGGAATTTCTCCTCCATCGCTTTCTTGTACCAGTCAAGAAGAATATTTTCCATGGATTCTTTTCTCATTAGCAGTTCTTTCTCAAAATTGCTCGTAGACATCCCGAAGAAACTTTCTACTTCGGTTTCTGTCGATCTTCCAAGAAAGCCAAGACCAGGCAGAGAGGGCAGTGATGGTAATTGCGGTAAACCGAGCAAAGATGGCACAGTATTGACAATCATAGGCCAAACAAAAATACCTACGCATCTGATGAAACTTAAGCTGAGTAAGCATTGAGCTACTTGCGACATGAAACCCCGATTCGCTGTGTGCTCGTTAAAATCTTCTACCAATTTTAATATCTCGTACTGATCGGCAGTCAGAGAATTCTTGATGGTAGAATTTAAAGTATCCACGAAATATTCAGATTTCTTCGGATTCTCGGCAGGTGTGTTTTTTAAAATTTTCTTGAAATTCGAAATATTAATTAGAAGTTGAAGAAATTCAGTTTCCGTGATGTTTGGGAACGTGGTATTTATCATTTCCGAGGTAGGTTCAATTTCTTCGTCGATATCGTAATAAGAATTTAATAATTGATCGGAGTTTCTTCGCTTTCTTTCATGTTTCTTAAACGATGAGTCCGTAGAAACAGATTTCGACAATGAATCTTGTTGTTCTTCAATGTCAGATAAGTGGATTTTTTCTTTAGTTATATCTATGAGGATATCCGAAGGTTGTCCAAGATATCCAGGAACGATTCCTTGTTCGCCTGAAAAATAAAAAATCAAAGATTGATAAAAACTGAAAACCGAGAAGAGAAGTTAGTACGTATTTAACGGAGAAGACTGATTCACCTACTGACGGAGTGTTCGCAGTCCTCGATATGCCACTTATCTGGTTCGTTTTCTGATCATCTGCGACTGTCGATTGAAGTACCGTCGTCTGTTCCTGCGACTTCGGTTCCTGCGGCATATCTGACAAGATTGTAAACTGCGGCGGTAAATTTATACCGCCAAAGTTAGGAAATCCTGGAAACTGAGGAATGCCAGTTGGAAGTCCTGGTATCATAGGGATTTGAGAGGGAAATTGAGGTAAGCTAGGGCTTTCAGCGAAAAAATTTCCCGGAACACCCGGGATCTGACTCGCGCCAGGAAATTGACCTATACCGGGGATCTGACCCGCACCAGGAAGTTGACCTATACCGGGGAACTGACCCGCACCAGGAAGTTGACTTATGCCTGGAATCTGACTGACACCGGGAATTTGACTCGCTCCGGGAATTTGAAGCTGACCGAACAACTCTTCAAAGTTCGGAACAGCCTGTGAAAATTGTTTCAAAGTTGGCCAAGTGATTTGCTGAGTACAAGTTATAAAGTTATTGCTTCTCATACATTCCAGCATGTTAGTTATATATACGGGACGTATTGAGTCCGGTATTGCTTTTTCTGTTAATCTGACGATATTCATTTCACGAGCAGTCAAAAGATCGTTTATTATAGGATTATTGATATCCAAATAAGAACCTTCTAAACGGAACGTCGAATCCTTGTTCAACAATTCTTTCAATATATTTTCTATTTTATCTTCGATCACGTCGACGGTAATCTTTGCCGTATTTTCATTGAATGCGTTCTCTGAATAAGCACGTAGCAGAATTGACGATGAATCGAATTTTGTCCTCGGAATGTTTTGACTTCTAAAATCAGGAAAATTCGGTAGCCTTGGGAAGAATTGAGCTATGGTTGGCCAAGTTATGTCTCGCGTGCAATCGAGAAATGAATTTTCTCGAACGCAATTGACTACTCGCTCTACAAAAACTGTTCTCACTGATTCCGGCAGCAGGCTTTCCGCGACATGAATGATGTTAGCCTGCTGTTCCGTAAAATAGCTCATCGTTTCCGGTGATTTCGAAGTAATCATGGGATATAAAACGCCCGGTGTGGAGTTCTGTACGGCCTTGAGAATTTTCAAAATTACACCTTCCGGATGTTCCGAGAAAACGGGATAGAATCTGGTATCAGTGATGGTAACGGTAGCATCTCCGTGCTGGCCAACCTTGACATCAGTCTCCGAAAATGGTGATGAATCAGTTAGATTCTGCGGTGAGATGGATTTGGTCGTTTGAGGATACGTTCCGAAATTCGGGAAGCTGGGCAGCCTAGGGAAATATTCTGTCAGAGCGGGCCATAATACATTCCTTGAACATGTCAAAAAATTATTCTGGCTAATACACTCTCTCATCCGATCGACAAAGCCGGGACGAGCTGCATCTGGTAACAAACCCTCTGTTGCATTAACAATATTCAGCTGTCGATCGTTAAGGAGGTTGGTCAAGCGCAGCGTACTCGTAAACCTAGCAACGTGATCATCTCGCACATTTGGCGATGACAGCTGAATTGATCTGAGAATGTTGAGTATCACTGATTCGGGATGTTCTGTGAATATCGGCACAAATCGAGTACCAGTCACGCTTATCACAGGACTGTTACTTTGCGGAAATTTGGTTCTGGAAATAATCTTCACATTAGAATTCGCTTCGTCTTGCGTTTTATCCCATTCTTGTTGATTTTTGATATTTGGATGCAAAGTGTTCTTGTCCTTCAATGTTTGATTTTCTTGTTTCGGCGGTTGTTGCTTAGGCGGTACGTTGGGAAATTCTGGTAAGTTAGGAACATAAAGAGCAACTGTAGGCCAAATTACGTACTTCGTGCAGTTGATAAATGCATTATTTGTCTGAAGACAAGATATAACTTGTGCGACGAGAGGAGATCGTGCCGGGGGCGGTACAATACTTTCCGCTAATTTTAGTATGTTAATCTGCTTCTCGGTAATAGTCGTCAAAATTATGTTTCTGTTGACAATTAGATGTGAATTTTCCGGTATTCTTCTCAGAGAATTACGTACTTCTGTTAAAATCTCTGTGACTTTGTTTTCTAATTCACTGGATGCTTTGAAAGACATTTCTTCTTGACGTAACAAGATCGTGGGAAAGCGACTAGGTGATTCTGGAGTAGAACCGGATTGCGATGGTTCACTTGTACTTTCTTCGCCACCTAATCCCAATGTAAACGAGGAAAAGTCGGGTAAATTCGGCAGAAAACTGGGCCACGTCCAGTTCGGAATCACACCGGAAATATCCGGTAGAAAGGGATATGATTGCTTGATCGTTGGCCACGTCGAATATCTGATACATGTTACATAATTTAATTCCTGAATACATTTCATAGTTTTCTGAATAAATTCTGGTCGATATGAAATAGGAAGAAGTTGTTCGGCCATCTGAATCGATAATAATTGTTCTGGAGAAAGTATAGCAACATAAGAATCGGTGTTGTGAATGACAGAAGGAAGTGGTGCCTTTGCATGCTCCTTCAGAGTGTTCTGAAGAATATTGATAATTATAGTTTCGGGTTTAGGTTTCCGCATTCTCGTGGCATCGGCATCTACGACTTCCGGAAGTTCGCCCGAAGATTCTACGAAACTTGGAAACGAAACAATGGGATATTGCGGGTACAATGCTATGGATGGATACCAAGTCTGATAGTCTGGGAAAGCCGGTAGGGTCGGATAATATTGCTTTACCATCGGCCAAGCAAAGTACTTGACGCAGCTAAAGTACTCGAACCTGCGCACGCATGAGAACATCCGGTCAGAGTATTCGCGGCGTATTTCACCAGGTAGCAGTTTTTCGGCCATCTGAAGAATCTGAAGCTGACCGATAGTGAGAAGTCTCCTTAAAGTCTCGTTCTTCGGATCAATGAAGGTTGGCGCCTGATCATAAGTGGCTTTCGATTCCAGAGCACCGCTCAGGATGCTAAAGACAACGGACTCCGGCGTTAACAGCCTCGGACGATGAACGCTGCTCTCCGATCTCGCAGATTTTGTTCTGTTACCCTGAAACAAGTCGATCAAGTTTATCTCGATCGGTAAATTGTTTAAAGAATAACTGACTGATTCCGGAAGATTGTCAAGTACAATGGGCCAGACAAAAATGCGCATGCAATTTATAACACTGAGACTGCGAATGCACTGTGCCATGTTCGTTACAAAAGACTGTCGCTGTTTCATTTCTATCAACTGTTCAGCACATTTTATTATTTCCAATTGATTCTTGCTTAGTTCAGTCGCGTTTAAATTGGCAAGATACGTCTCATTCGACGGCGATTTTCGCGACAGCTCTATATTCTTCAAGGTTTCTAGCAATTGATTTTCTGTGAATTTCGGAATGTCAGAAAACACTTCGGTCGCTTGTTCCTTTAAATATTGAAAAAATGTTCCATTTTTTATTTGTTCCTGAAGCAGCGTAGCTTGAGTCTTCCATTTTTGAAGGCGATTAGGGGCCTCATCTGTTGTCACAGATAATTGATTAATATCAAATCTATCAAGATTATCTTTTAATTCACTGCGTTGATTGCGAATCTCTTCATCTTTTTCGGCGGCAGCAACATCAATCTCGATCAATTTCTCCGAAAGAAGACTTTCTTGGTCAACCTTTTTCGATTGTTTCGTGTTATTATCGACCGATTCGAGAGCATCATCTCGTATGGATATCAATTTTTTTATCTGACCGTTCACAATCGATTCTTGCTCTCGACCAGGTGAATTGCCTTCTTCAGCATTCAAGTAAACAGTTGAACTCTTGTACTTGGACTTAGTCGAGCTGCTAGCTAAATGCCTATCCTCTCTATTCGGATTGAGATCTTTGACACCGATATTTTCATTATTTGGAGTCTCATCGGCAACGTGCTCTTCTTGAGTCCTTTCACTTTCATTCGCGTGGACAAGTTTCAAGCTTCGCAGATCATTACGTATTTCCTCATTTACGTCATCAACATTCTCGATTCGTGCTTCATCTTGATTATGCTTCGCTAAATTTTCGATTTGTTCCGTCTCTTCTTTATTTAGATCCAGTCTCTCTATCTGTTCTAAACTCACGTTTTCCAAGTTTTCTCGAACGTCGAAGGAAATCTCTGCAGACTTTTTTTCTTCCTGCCCCGCTCCATCTTTATCACTAGGTTTTGCGTCCACATTTTTCACGTCCGCATGCGCTTGCTTGGCGTTGATTAATTGCTTTTCGTGCTCAACGACCTCTCTTTGCGAATCGGGGACATCCTCAATAATGTCGAAAATCTTTCGTTGGCCCGGTTCCTCAATATCGTCAGACTCGATCTGAGCATCGAATCGTCGAATTCCCTCATCTTTTTGCACATTTTCGTCTTTATCCTGCAATACAGACTTACCAGGAAGGCTCACGTCGTTTCTCCGCCGCTTCTTCGCCACGCTACCTTCATCACCAGCAGCTTCGACCTGGATCTTGTCAGGATCGTCATTGAGTATCTCTATCGCCGGGTTTTTTCTTCCTTCGTCACTAACATCTTTATCATCGCTATCGTATCCTTCTGTCTCTATCAAGCTCTTTCTTTGCGCTTGATCCGCGTTCTCCGCGTCGTCAGGCTCAGGGTCACTCACCTTCACGAGAGGTTCCGAAATCTTCCCGTGCACTTGATCCGCGATGACGTCGCCGTCATCGTGAGGAACACTCCGCGCTCGTACATCGTGAAGGACACAAAGCAGAAGAAGAAAACAAAGAGTCGTACAAGGCACGAGTCGATGGATGCTCGTTGACCGTGGGCGTCGAGAGTTGAGTGCTCTCATGGTCGCGGTTGAGAGGCGAATGTCTCGGTCACTTCGGAGCCGGTCCATGGTCAGCCATGCTACACGCATGGTGATACACATACCATCTCCTAAAGCACAGCAGCACTGAGACCACCGGTTAACTCACGGACGAAGAAGCAAACCTGTGGATGAATAACAACCTGGCATTTCCATTTTTGCGGTGCCCCTCTACGTACTTCTTCGGGGTTGCGGGGTAACGAGCTTCACGCAGCGGACGAGTTCGCTATCGCTGACCGGTTGTGTTTCCTGCGCGGAAATGGCAATGGAATGCATCGATCGCTCGATTTATTCAAACATGCAATTTCCGTAGCGCAAATAAATTGTGTAAGCATTATCGTAAGCAGTATTTACGATATGAATTATCTGTCGCAAATCTGAGAAAGTTTATTTTAAGTTTATCTCAGATCACTTGACAATTAAGTAATTTAAATGATGGGAACATACTTAACATAATAGAAAACGAAAGAGTGATATTTGCAGAGAAGAAAATAAGAAGCGTGTCTCGTGTATATATATATATATATATATATATATATATATATATATATATATATATGTAGAGCTAACCATCCAGCATGTGTATTTTTATAATGCAAAGATTGACTTATATATATGGGCCAATAAAATATATAGATTTTGTTTATATAGAATTAAAGTCCAATCAAATATTAACAAAAGTATAAATTATTATTATTATTGTTATTAAAAAAATTAAAAAAGATAAAAAGTCTTCTTGTTGCAGACGTTTATATTGTAATGATATATTTTTAATATTGCCTGTATTGATAAAGAAAACATTTTTATTGATAAATAAAAAATCTTAATCTCTGATATTTTTCAAAACTAAATGAGAAGCTATGATCGATTCATATATAAAAAAAAATAAATTCATTAACTATATGTGAATATCTAACAAATTAGTCTTTAAATAGATAAATGGAGATTGAAAATCTGTAGATTTGGATGTATCGTATAAATAAACCAGGTTTCAGGTTTATATATAATATAGTTTTATTCGCCAGTTTTCCCTGCTTGTTGGTATAAAGGGTTGAATTTTTAGTCCTTGAAGGAATCGAGACTGGAAGGAATGGCCAGGAAGAAGGGGAATCCTAGTGGAGGTGGTAGGAGAGCGGAGAGCAATGCATTTTTACCAAGATCTTTATTTTCCAAGATGGTTGGCACGATGCTCCCTACTTTTTCCCTCTCTTAACTCCTTCCAAGTACTGGATTCACTGTGCAAAGACGATGCAATAAACCTGTATTGCATTTCTTGCTTTATCGTCTACTTGCTTACGGTGCGTCCACAATGTTCAAGACGATTTTATTATTCCAAATACGATTGTCTTGTATAATTGGTTATATTTTTATTAATAATTTTTTATCAAGACTTTTGTCTTTAATTTCTATTTCTATAAAATTTATATTTTCTTCTGTGTAAAGAAAAAATATGAATTTGTTGTAATTTCTGTAATAATAAATTTGATTTTTTCATTTTGCAATTTAACTTACCAATAATACGATAAAATAACGTAACTAATTGAAAGTAAAAAAATTTCTCTTTATTTAGTAGTAGTAAATGTATTGAGGCAATCTATGACGTCAATCATTGACCATGACCATGACCATGACCATTCTTTGAGCCACTTACTGACGTTAGACCGTTAATGAATTTTATTAAGCACAATATTCCTCATATTATCTCGTTATGAGGTCACTGAGCAATTTCTAAATTGAAAGCATGCATTATTGAATAAGGTATAAGCCATTATTTCTGCAGTTATTTATAATAGTATTGCACATATGAATGCACGTTAATATTACATTTAGGAATTTACCTTACAATATATGTGAGAATAGAAATACTTAAATAAAATTAAAAATTATATCTTTATTTTTCGCGATGGATAATGGATTCTAAAGTTGTAAAATATTTCTAAAATGTGTGTAAAAATCACAAAAATGTGGTAAATTCCATTAGAAAATTGTAAAGCAATGCTCTCCCACTATAAACATTCCTGGCGTGCAATTATTCCTTTTCTAGGTGATGATCGTACGTGATTGGTCGTTGCACGATAACCGTGGCACTGATGTAAAAAATAAAAGAGAGCAGGTCATTCCTAAAAATTATTTTTTTATCAAAATGTAATATTGCTTAGATAAAAATAATATGAACAATGGAAATTAATTAAATTCTAAGTGTTTTACATTAACAATTATCACCGCGCATATTAAATTTTCGACGGGACAGAATAACAAAGTCATACGATTCAATACTACGAGACTAGAATTGGTTCCGGAACTATCGTCGCTGAGTCCTGAAAATTCTCGAGATATCCTGGATTCAAAAATAAAAATGATCAAGGTGGAATATAATTTTTTTACATTTATTATATAATAAGAAAATATGTGTAAAATAGAGAAATACTATTCTGCGATGAAAAATATCTCTCACGACATTTAAAATATTCCCGAATAATTACAGATCAGCGTTATTATAAAATTTTATTATAAAAAAATAGGCAATGTTAAGAGAACGCCTTCTGACATTACAATGCAGGTCGACGTTTTTTAAATTCTATAAAGCGCTCATAAAATCGACACCAAAGCAGCCGAAAGAGGTGCGCAGAAAGTCAATGCGCAGTGAGCGGGCGATTCTCTTTCAAGTTCAAACAGCTTGGTGATCGTTGGAGGGATTCATACTGTTGGCCGTACGGGTCCGAATAACACGTATTTCGTGTAGTCCGACACGAGAGGCTCAAGAGAAGACAGAGCGAAAAAGATCGGTCGAAAGAAAAAAGATCGTCAGTGTCGATGAGTCCGGATGGTGGTAAACCGGTCTGAGAATGAAGGCGATTGGCCGGATCCTGGCGTGCATGCTATTGGCAGTTATAATCGCGAAAAATGTAATTGCAACGAGTGCCGCGAATATTAAATTTTCGACGGGACAGAATAACAAAGTCGTACGATTCAATACTACGAGACTAGAATTGGTTCCGGAACTATCGTCGCTGAATCCTGAAGATTCTCGAGATATCTTAGATAGTGGATTCAAAAACAAAGATGATCAAGGTGAGATATAATTTTTTTACATTTATTATATAATATATAAAATATGTGTAAAATAGAAAAATTAAAATGTGTAAAATAGACTATTTTGCGATAAAAAAATATCATAAATATGTATGTAATTTTATTATTAGTTTTTTTTTTTATTAAAACGCGCGCGCGATTTATGCATATTAGCACAGTATTAGTTTTTACTATCTATTAATGTGTATGTTATGTACCCTAAACTTTTAATTCGTTATTTTCATTGATATACCGCTATCATGTAAAATATATTATACAACATTATTAATTATTAATATTATATATTATATATTATATAATTATATAGGCATTGAGAGATTTGAAAAGGCCCGTACTTTTGGAAAAATTAGAAGATTGCAGTTTATGTTGATGCCAATGTTATACAAAATGGGAGTAATGATGACAATGTTGATGGTATTGACAGCAATCTCAGCAAAGGGACTTTTCGTCGGTAAGCATTACTTTCGTGCAGTGAAAAGTGTTAGCCACAGAAATGTATAACGGTATTCGTGATATCTTATGGATAGCGTAGCCTGCATACATGATTAGGTGATATCGCTGGCCCATTTATTCCTCTGATTCAGTATCTGAATAAGTATTAGATTCGCAATCTCATTCCGTTAGTTTGTATAATTAATCATAAATTATTTCAATTAATTCATAATAAATAATACATTCTTCTTCTTTATTATCATTAATTACAAAATTACAAAATCATAATTTTAGAATTTTTTATTTTAATTTTTGTTTTTAAAATAAAAAAATTATTTTATATAATATTTACATTTATTCTATTTAATTAGATAAGATTGATTTTTATGAAAGCTTTTTTTTACTTTATAAACAAAATACATAATTTATTTTAATCTGTATTATATTCTTTTTTTACAGGTATTATACTGCTGATACTTAAACTCAGCACTCTTATAGCAAAGTTTTATTCCGGCTGGCATACATCATCATCGCAACCAATTCACCTACACATTCATAATAGTTCTCCTAGTTCTCCATACGTTCACTCTAGTTCTCCATACGTTCACCCACAAATGTATCAGAATTGGGTACCGGTGAGTGGTCCAGCGGATCACTATTATTGAAAGGGATTAATCATATGTAAAGATTTTTTTTTTTATTATGAAGATTTTGTTAACACAAGCCATAACGAAAAGTAATAGTACTCGATAGAATCTGCATCATTTGTATAATTTATTAGATAGTTTTTTCATTCCGGAATTTTTCTTTGGATTTTTATTAATATTTGATAAATATATATCTATAAATTAATCTTTATCACAGACATACTTTTTGCTAAGCAGACTATTTTTTGCAAACATTTATTTGCATAAAATTTGTCTGAGAAAAGTATGTGAATACACATCAAGTTAACAAATCTTACTTAGACTTTATGCTATAACGATGACTTTTTTGCGTGTTTCATATGTAAATGTAAGCATTATTTTTATGAATATACCAAAGGAATCTCATAACTTATTAATATAAGACCGCAAAAGAGAATAATTAATTATTATGGACGGTCTTTTCTAAAAGAAATACGAGTAGCAATTTTATATAACACGATAAACATTTGATTCTTAATAATTTATTGATAATTTAGAATATATATAATATTTTTACACACGTATTTGAGATGTGCCACATATTAAATCTTCAAAATAGGCAATGTTCTATCTATTGCATGGCGAATTAAAAACTGTAATCATCGAAAAGTGGTTTGATATAGAAAGTATTTTTGGTTTATAAGAACTCGCGTAAAAAATATTTGCAATTTAGAGAGAACCAGATTTTTCTATACATATACCAAAACAACAAAATATTTATATATTTAGAATTAGATAATATTTATATATTAAGAATTAAAACCACATACCTCACATGTTATCAGTAAAGATATATTTATTGGTTACATTGTAATAATATATTCTCGAATTATTGTAATTATTGTAATATTTATTATAAATTATATATATTTATTGTGGAAAACAAAGAAAAAAATTTGTTAGTACTGTACACATATTGTATACAATAATTATGATTATTATAATTATAATATATAATAAAAAATATATACAAATAAACTTTTAAGATGTTAAGATCAACAAAAGGTTGACACAAAAAGATTCTATAATTCTTAAACACAATAAGAAAATTTAGGACAATTATATGGAAAGTACGATCTTTAGTAAAATCTTACCCATAGATTATTAAAAACGATATATGTATTTACCGGCGAGCGGTTACTGTAGTGAGTCACTGACTAAATGTATCCACATTTCTTCTGATGTAAATAGCGTTCTCTAGTAAACGAGACCCAGTTTTCCCGGTCTAGTGGGATACTTGAAGAACAAAAAAGGTAAAAGATCTCTGCTGCGCTTCGCGTAGCACTGCAGTCTGCGTGGTAAACGAATACGAGAACAACGTGTTTTATTGTAGAAATCATAAGAAAGATCGTTGAAACATTTTAACAAATATAAAAATTGTCAAAAAGTTTTTTGACACACAGACATTACCGAAATGTTTGTTTAATTAATATAAGCGTATCGTAAAACAGTAAAGTATCTTGTTGTAATAAATTAATAATAGCATTATATAAATGTATAATAATCGTGGAAGTGATGTGAATGAGAATCGTGCATCGTATCTAAAATTTGTTTTAACAAGATAATATATTTTAATATAAAGTAAGTTGTGAAATTGTTATTATACATATATATAGAATAATAATAACCTAATTATGTATTAGTATAAATAACTTTTAAAAAATAAAATTTTATTTTCTTTGAAAAACTTATACAGGTTAATATTTTTTATAAATATAATTAAAATTAAATTATCTTTTCTGAAAGCTGCATGATATTTATTTTTTCAGAATAAACATAAATCCATTCTAAATTCGAAAACATGGTTGGGACAAAATTATTTATTTGTAATATTATGATTTGGCTGGTAACATCGTCAAAACTGTTAATTCACGCCCAAGAAAAGCTAAATAACATACAAATAGGTTTTAATGAAACTCAAAGTTTAAAAATCCTTCCGGGACTCAAATGTTTATTGACAGATGATGAAATCGTTGTGCATGTGAAAATTCAAGACTTAATACAAGGTATTTGTGATGCTTTATTTTTTTCTCACATCTGAAAAGTACCTAGTAAAGTATCCAGTGCATTTTTCTCTTTTAGAGACGGAAGTCCAGAGTTCGAGAAAAAAGTCCGAAAATCCTCTACAGAAACTCGGATACATGGTGATGATGACACCATTTGTTTTACAGGTTTATTATTTATTTAATATTATTTGCTAGAAAAATAATAAAATCTACGATAACATGATATAATCTAAAAGTTTTTTTTTCAGATACTTTCTTTACCAGGCGCCATAGCATCTGTCAAAATGTCACTTTTAAAAAGTATCATGGTGGCACAATTAGCAATCGTATTAATGATCTACAATTTAATTAAAAGCACTCAAAATTCGGAAGTAGTTGTAATCCATCAGCAGCATCCAGCGCATTATTATCACGGTCACAATTATCCCAAAGATGACGAAGACGATTGGTTTGGTAGATGAAATATATATATTAATGTGCAATAATAAAAACACAGTATATATTTTCATAACGTAAGACTGACCAATTGGCTTTCAATTTTCCAAAGTGACACACTCAAATATACGCAAAGCATCTATGATATAAAGATTCGGTCTCGAAACAAAGAAAAATTAATTAAGTTATTATATTATTTTAATTAAAGACGATAAAAATAAGCTCTCTAAAATATCAATATAAAAGAAAACAAGTACAAGGTATGGAGAGCTGCATTTCATAAAATAAGAGTATTTAATAATACAAACCGTTTAATTCAAAAATAATAACATAATGGTAATAGGAGGCGCAAATTAATATTATAAAAATCAATATAAAGAAACAAAAATTGGTGGACGTTTTCAAAAATTGGCTTGACATTTCAAGCACTCTTCAGTACGTAACATTATTCAAATTATTGAAAGAAAACATAGTATTAGCTAAGATTAGGTCAAAACGCTCTATTCAAACCTGATGTTCAATAAGGCAGTATGCGTATAAGAAACATGTTAGTTTACAAACCGTAATGTAACTCGGTGGAAAAAATTCACTTCTTGAGAACCCACGAAGAACGTTCGTACAGTTAACTCTCACAAATTTGCAAATTAGAAGGAACCGTTATTAAAATTCATGATTATCCTAAAAGGCGTTTAGATTTACATAAGTAAAATATAACACTTAATTAACAATGCGTATCAATATTGTCGCGAACAATAATCAAGTCAAATCAACCAAGAACAATAAACAAGAATATCGTACTTTAACGTCAAAAATGTATATAAAATTGTTTCTTTTTCAATAACACAATAAAATAAAATATAAATAAAAGTAAAGACCAAAGTTAAATCAAATATAAGTCAAAATTAAAAGAACATTATAACTACTTATACATTAATGTATAACAACTCTAATATTATACAATTAAAGTTAACAGAAATGTTTCACAAGATAAAATTCTCCTTCTCAATTCGACGATTATAAATCGAATAATATTTTGACATGACAGTTGTTGTGGATTTATTTAACATGAACGACTTTCAAACACTCGGAAGTTTGTTGATCACACTGTGATATATATACGGTAAACACTCTATATCAGTCTATAAATGAAGGCTGTTTTTTTGCCGTTTAATAAATACCATTTCAGAGATCAACCTTTTATTAAAATGATATTCGTTATCCAAAATCGTCATCCCACTTAAAATCATGGTTATTGCAAATTCTGTGCTCAGTTATGACCGACTTACTAGTTGTGTTCTTACTAATATGCTTAATATTTTAATTAAGTTATTATATTTATTATATATACACGTATGTTTATATAAATTATTTTTTCTATGTTAATACATATTCTATTATTTCGTCGTCTTGAAAATATGATTCGAAAGAAATATACAATGATCTCTCACTGGTTGCATGTTCACCGTTTTACCTCGTATTAAACGGAATGCTGGTCGGTAAGAACGATATCAAGGTGCCGGCTGACCTACTTCGAGCCTCACATAACGGCATTTTGGTCCAGATTCTTACAAATGTGCACAGACGTACCCATTCAAGTTTTCCCATTTCTCTCTCGGTAAATTCGACATCGAAATCGAAATTAGAATTCCAACGCGTTTCCCGTCAAACGTGTCTTAAAAAAAAACTTTCTTAAACGCAACGACAAACAGTACTCTGACGCGTTAACAGGAGGAATAAACACGTTAATTATAGCGTGTATCGAAAATTCCGTCAACGGCGAATTGATTCTTCGAAACTTCGATATTCGCGAAGCGTATACGTGCCAGAAACCCACCTTCCGCGAACATCGTTGTTAGTATGCCACGACGATTGTCGTTGCTAAATCGACACCTCACCATACAAATTAGATTGGTATGTCGTTTTCTAGAGTACAGAGTGCACGATGCACGAGGCATACCTATGCGGCAATTGAGAATTGAACGTTTGCTTATCACGAAATCCTCGGATCAGGTAAACACCGCGATACAATACTACGTGACGGTATTTGTATCTCTCGATTCTCCATCAATTCGATATTCCACGATCGAATTTCTCACTCAACTTGTTCCAGATTTTGTCGCGGAAAAGTAGAAACCACGAGCGAATATATTAGACATATTTTAGTTAAATGTCTCGAAAGACAACACAAGTTGAATTTTCAGCGCTTTGAATTTTTTAAAGTTCCTTTTTTTTGTCTTAATATTCATCAAATATAAATTCTTAAGTCCGTATTCTGAGCCCATATTTATCGCTAAATATATCTCAAAATATATTTTTAGTCATAGAGATTCTAAAACATATTTAAAGACACATTTAGCCACACGGTAAAAAATTTTGTGTTAAATTTAACACATTTCTAGTGTCCCAATTTATCCACTCTAATTTTAATGTTAATTTAACAGAAGGCAAATATGTAAATAAATAACACAAATAATATGTAAAACATTAACACAAAAATGTGAATTAGTGTAAGATTTACTTGTTAATGAATTGTTTTAACTCTTAGAAACGGTGAATATTAACCCTTACTCCGTATTGTTATTTTTGCACCTTCTAACTGTACAGGTGGGTCAGCGTATTTTTGATAAGTTTATTAATATGTAAAAGTGTTTTAAAAAATGTGAAAAAATGTATATACCTTCTTTGAACATTCTAAATAAAGACTAAAATAATAAATTTGAAAAATAATTTACTTAAATATATTATTTTATGATTATTTGTTTTCGAGAAATTGACGTGTTGTTAGAAAAATCACAGACAAAAATGATCCATCAGTAATAAGAATTAATTCAATGCAGAAAAGTTAAAATAACATAACGAAAATATGTAAGAGTATGTTAAAAATTTAACACAAAAATTTCTATGCAAGAAAATTTCAACAAAAATACAAAATGTTTTTTAACGTGCGTAAATGTGAGCTCAGAATACGGGCCTTATTTTAACAAGAATAAAAATATTTTCTTCACATATACACACATCAGCTTATTAGATGTAATATTCAACACTTTCTAAACGTCTGATTGTATTATCGATTTTAATTGTGATGTCAAAGCCTCATCTCCGAGATTGTAGCTCATCGTGATTAAAAGAATATAACGGTGCCACTTTCGATGATCGTACGATTTCTAATCTTAGCGTCACATACACATACATATATTCTGTGCTATATATTTAGGAACAAATTTTTAAGACACAATTTCCAAATCAATTATTGACATGACGTGTATCACCTGTGTGAATAGCTCTGACTTTCATTCTACAATATTGTTCCATTTATGTACAAGCGTTCAAAAATGAGAGAAAGATTTTCTCTTTCTACTAATAAAATCAAAATTTTATCATCCACTTATTCATATGTCAGATAACTTTGCTCGAGGTTTACTTCGATCTAAGCCAATTAACTGTAACGAGGTTTTATGCATATATCATATATGTTGTGTTTAAAATTGCAATTTTCTACTGACATTATATCTAGCAACGTGTCCCATAGGTTGACCTATGCGTATTGAACGCGCATTAATTTATTCTAATCTTGCATCGTCCACACAGCATTCTTACAAGAGTGATTCGTTCTTTAACAAGATACGGCTATTGATCTAGCAACGCTAAATATAAGAAAATAAAACGAAAGGTCATCTGTAAGCTTATCGCGATGTAATTAACTTTTCACGCTTTGCTTGTTAGTATCTATTATAAAAAAATATTATTCAATCTCTACAACATCTGCATCAATAGCAATTTTAATTAATTTCATGCACTGAATTAATTTAATAGTTAATCAAATTAAAATAAATAAATTTATATATTTGCAAATTTTCAATCTTATTTTGTCAATAAATATTAATAAATATTACAATTAATTTAGCATAATATTAGACCTTTCAAAACAAAAATCTTGATAGTAATAGAAAAAAAGTCGCGTTAATTAAAAAAACAGAAAATAATGATATGGTACACTTAACAACTTCTATAAAGATATGATGTGTTTACTAATAACTTGTATAAAGAATCCAGAAAATAAATATTAACAATTTGCATATTTGCGTCATTCATAACTCTTTATGAGATTAAAAGATTGTCGGTAGTCCAATACTGTGTTATAAACAGCAATAACGTTTTATAATCCGGAGCGGATTATCATAATGACGATACATACGATGGGACGATTTACGACCATTAATGATTCCCGTGTAATTATTTCTCAGGCAGATATGCGAATCGTGTAAAAGCATCTGCCCGATCGCATCTGTCGAGAAAAAGTCAAAGGCTTCTCGATTTTTCCATCTCATCGACTCCTCTTTTCCTACGATGCGCGTCATCGAATCGTTTCATAGATAATCCGCGAAGGAGATGAGAATGTTTTTCTCGTTTGTTACATCACCATTGCACGCTCGAAGGATTCGCTCGTTCCATCATTCAATCGCGCGAATTCGAAGCCGCAGGGATCTCCGCGGGATGTCGTCCTTTGTGGTGAGGATCCAAGGCTGGTGTAGGAAAATACACGTTTTTTACGCCTAAAGCAGACGCGATTTTTATTGCAGATGAAACGGTGCACCCTTCTGTGCTTGCTGTGTTACCTGATCGCGCAACAATACGTTCTTGCGGATGATAACAGTACTTATCAATTTTCCTTCAACATTGTCGATTTTCAGCATAGATACGAGGAGAAAGGTATATCGATCAGAAAACGTGTTAGAAAGTAAAATTCTTACCATTACAAAACAAATTTATTCAGCAATCATCGTCGAATAATGCGGTTAAGTGTGACATTTCTATTTATTTTTCATCGAGATGCCGAGGGGCTTATTAAGGGGGAATATGGCTTCATTACGGCCGATGGTGTTTACCACGAGACTGGATATGCTACGGATAAAAATGGTGATTTTCTTATCACCAGGCAGAAACACCGGAAGATAACGAGTTGTGAGTTTTAAAAAGAGGAAAATTTTAATATATCTACTTTTCAGTTATCTTCTTAAACTTCTGAATATCTTTGTCTACTCTTAATAAGTGAAGGATGCGCAAGAAATATTCAAGGATAGACCGGAAGCGGCGAAGAAATTAGTGGAAGCTGTGATAAAGGCTTGCGGCGGCTGTAAGATCCCAACGGACGCTCAGCTAAAACCTGCAAAGACAGTCACGGAATCACCGATGAAAAAAATGGACCCGATATTGAAACAGACGACGAAGACATTGTCGGAAAATGTAAGACACGGTAGGTTAAAAAAAAAATAAAACAAGACTATTAAAATCGAATAAAAATAACGAGAAACTTACGCATTTTAACTCTACGTTTTCCAAAAACATTTTAGACGAGAAGAAACAGCCAGCGAAAGACATCGTGAAAAATATGATGCGAGCTGCAAAGAAACTATCCGAAGAAGATAATCAAAATAAAACCATGAATGATCGAGTAATGGAAAATATGACCAACGATCTTTATTATCGGTTCAATTACACAATAACGACGCACGGCCACCATGAAGACGGTTATCGAAGCGGAAGGAAGGACGGTAGCTATCGGTCGCGAGATGAAAACGGTGTCGACACACAGGTGAAGTATCTGTCAAATGAATTCGGGTATCAGCCTAATATTACAATCATCACACAAGCGAATACAACTGACGAAAAACATGCTTTCAAAGGCTACTTGTTTCGTTGGTACTGGCCGTAAAACTTGATTTTATACAAAATATAGATTTTATTCTAACTAAAATTATTAAAAAATGTACTAACATTTATTTAAATAATATCGAGCTACGTCTAGGAATTTTGTAAAATTTTAGATTTTGAAGATGATCAATTTTTCAGTGACAAAAATAATATACTATACGACACAATTAGTAAGATAAAGATAATTCATTATAATATATAAAATTACACATATAAATTAATAATTAAAATAATGTATTATTTTATAATTTTCTCTTGGACATGGCTCTTTATTAACGTCAACCTGTATTTGTGTAAAAAACGACAAATTAAGTTTTGTTATCAATTTAAAATAAATAAAACTATGATGAAATACTTTATTGAATTCAAACAATTTTTTTTCACCATTTGCTTGAAATTCTCGCTACGTCCTCTAAAATACGTGAGTCCTTTCTTTAATTACTAACAAGAAATCTAACAGGAACAAAAAACGGTGTAAAATCATAAAAATGTAACCAACGGGTAAAAAAACAGTCAGACTAAAATATAATAAAATACACAATTAAAAATTCACAATTAAACATATTTTATTAAATTTATATATATTATTTAAATTGTAAGGAAAGACCAGCGATTCACGCAGCATGTATCTTCAGCCATACAAAGTAGTAATAAATATATCATTTATACAGAAGAGGCGAATATCTACTACTTGCATCGACCAGATGTTTCGGAAATCATTACTAGAATGACTCGAAATTCATCTTTGTGTGGTTAGCGAATTTAGCTAAAGTGATTTAGCTGTCACGTAAATAACACAAGAAATAACGGTTATGATAGTAAAATTTACGTGCTGGCATTTCTGTTATATCAAGTATCTGTTTATTTCTAGTTTATACGAATGTCCCCTTTTGCTCAAATTGCATATGCAGACATTGAGTACATTTCTGGAAAAAAAAGAAAATTTTTAAAACGAACGTATTGTATAATAAATGCTTGAGCGATAACCCTTTATATATTACACGAGCCATATTTCGTTTTTATATGACAGGTTTTATACACAATCTCACGTACGCCCGATTTATTGTAAGCCATGATCGCGCGTCATAACGCTTATTACGTCTTGTAATCGAGGATTAAAGCGACGCGAGCAAAATATGTAAAAGGTGAATATAATCGTGCAGTGAAAGGTAAAACAAAAATTCTCAAAAGATTAATACATAATTCACGAAATGGCCAGCTACATATTCCGCGATTCATGTTCGCGGTTAATTAACGGCACAAAAGCCATTGAGAAACGTTGTGACAGTCGAGCTGTCAGACGCACGCACGTGACTACGAAGTCTGAGTTTCTAAAACGCGGTATGTCGTTCTTATGATAATCGAATCAACGCTGAATGACACTTCAATCTTTCCAATAAAAGGTCGAAATAAATTTAAAAAGAACAACGTACAACTTTGTACTCGAGATAATCGAATGCGATAAATCAAGCGGATTAAATCCAATAAAAGTAAAATAGAAGTATAATAATTATTCACAGAAATGTTCAAAGGTATATCGAATACATGCAACCTGCGATTCTTTTTTCGAAAGTAACGATTTCACTGCGATTTGATATTTCTTCGTTCTTAAAACGGCGATAAAAGTGGTCAGAATTGGGTTGTATTAGCATGCGCCGCCGTTCAAGTGGAATTTCTGTCTTCGGTCCACGTACAGTGTGTCGAGTACATGTGCCAAGTCACTTCAAATAGACTACTTTAAAATCGTTGTCACAAATAGAGTTGCCGATTGGTCAATCTTTAAAAAATTTATTATTTAAAAAAATTCAGAAAACGCCTCATAAACTTTTTAAGATATCGATTCATCGATACTCAATGATCATTAAAAGAAATGCTATTTTTTTATTATTCCCATTTTTACATTAAAAATCAATAAAATAAAACAAACATTTAACGATGTAAACTAAAAGGATATAAATATGAAGAGAAATGGTCGCGAAATTCTTGCAGAAATATCGTAAAATAATTATATAGAGAGATATTGAGAATGAAAGTTGCCGTGACTCTGCTACATAAATCATTTGCAAAGCCGTGCCATATTAGCGACATTTACATATAGCGGCGATCTCCATCGAATTCCTTTCCATTCACAACGCGAACCCATGATAAACCCCAGAGTCCCTCCAGGATGACGACTTACATTTCGTCGTGACGTGCACAAAAGTCCACCACGGTGGAGGGGTTGCCCGCTAGACTTGTGCAAAACCAAACCCACTATTGGCGGAAGTTGGGATGGAAGGGACACCAGTCTCATATATGTTCGACCACGCTCCATAACCACTTCGAGACTGTAATACGCGGTCCAAGGCCACGGTCAATCTTTTCGGTCAAGATCGCAAAAAAAAAAAAAAAAACGGAGTACGAAAGGGTGATAGTCAATCATCAGGAATTTTCGTGGTGATAACGGTGCGCCTCGATCTTGGTGAAAATCGAACAAAAACTCGGTGGAAAAGAAAACCATGAGAATAATCACATCGATCGTTTTGATCCTCGGACTTGCTTTGTATGTTCACTGCGAGCCAACGGAAGAAAGCAACCAGGAAGAGGATGCCGTTAGTATTTTCGATTGTATATTCGCAAGCAATGCCGGAAATTGTCTCAAGTCGAGACTGGCTCGTGACCTGGACCAAATCGAATTGGAAGTTACCGGGAAGAAGAGCGAACCGCCGGTGAGCACGGTGGTCGCGCAGGCTGGCAATATCATCGCGGAGGTCGTTGATGATTTGCAGAAGACTGGCGCCGAAGGAATTATCGAAGAGGATGATGTTCAGGACGATAATGTGGGTAAGAATCAGAAATCGAGTAGCAAATTACATGAATAAGAAACGATTTACATACATTACACACGACACACATACATTAATTCCGCTATCGTTTTTTCTTTCAATCTATCTATTACATAAGCGTCTAATCTAGAATCTCAAACTTTTTTCTTTTTCTTATCATTGCTCTCCTTAACAATATATTACCATTAATAGTTTATATAACATAATATTACTACTTATTATTTCAAATTATATGTATAATAAAACTTTCGTATAAATATATATATTATCATCAATTGATAATTCGCTGAATAATTATCGTAAATCGAGATCGGCGACTTTCCGATTCAAACTTCTAATTGTTGAACACGGAAACGGGGAACGCGTGACATCTGTGTACTCGTCTTCTTTCATATCAGAGAAGCACCGTTGAACAAGGCTGGTTAGCTCTTACTTGTCTCGTAGTCGCTTTCTTTATTGAAGATATAACGACAGGAAGCCGGAGTTCATTTAAGAGCATTAAAAATTACTGTGCTGATTTTTACTTCTATTATGTATTTTGTTTTCCTAGTTTTCCCTGAGTACCATTGTCATCGACTTGCCATGCGACTTTAAGTAAAATGAGAGAAAGCGGATGAGTAAGAATTGAAATAATTTTAGTATAAGCTTCATCTATATGATAATTAACTTTTTCTGCGATTTCCATTTAAAATAAAGTTTACTTTACTACGATTCATAAAAAATAATATAAATGTTGTTAATTACAAGTATCGTAATTCAAATAATAAATAATAGCATGTTATGCTATCGTAAACGATTCCGATAAGAGGGGAAACGCTATCGACGATCGTAAATGGGATCTATGAATGAATGACGTTCAATTGCGTGTTTCAACTCACGCAATAAAGCAAATCACACTGACAAGGGAAATGAATTTCGCGGATCCGAGACGCGGGTATCGCGACGGTAAAGGTGAACGAACCACGTCTCGTGTGTTTTGCATAACGTTAACGTCGGCTGGACGCGATTGCGTGCATAAACACAAAAATTAGAGCTAACGCTTCGAGAAGACAAGGTGAACCGCAAGTTAACGCGTGATCGGTGCCACAAAGTCCCTCGTCTGGGTCAACAGTGAGATGTTTAAATGCTTCGCACGCGACTGTGCTCGCGTGCGCGTGTCGCTGATATTGTAACGCAGTTTACTTTAATTTAATGTTATACTACACTTAGGCAAATCGACGATAACGGTACTAATCGCATTCGCTCATCACTATTTTATTGTTAGCTATTTTTTCCAGCAAAAATCAACAGACGCAAATCTTATGAGAAGTAAAAACAAATATCGGTAGAAAATTTTTATTCACCGAACAGACGCAACGATTGTATTAAAATCGTTCTTTTTTTCTCTCTCTCTTTTTCTTTCTCGATTTCTCTCTTTATCTTTCTAATGAAATATTAATCATTTATCCTACCAAAAAAACCTCAATTAGTCAAATGGACGTTAACGGTACCACAAACATTATCTTCGTTATCTTTTGGAGCGTACAAAAAATTATACGGTACTTCCGAGCAAATTGTCGACGACAAATTGAGTAATTCGACAGGGACATTATGTTAATTCTCTACGATTTATATCGGTTTAATATTTTGTCGACAAGCGAAAATGGAACGAAGTATTAATTATTGACATTTTGCGGACTATCCTTTGATCCTTACACATTGAAAGAGAGGGCGTTATTTTTTGATAGTGATGTGTAAAAATTCGGCCATGAAAGCGATATGCGTGACTCTTTTCAAGAAAGTCGTACCGGTTGCGAACGATTGCGTGGCCCGAAAGTCAGACGAAATGTACTACGGGTTAAGGTTTGTGGGTCAACTGGCACGGAGATATATCTCCACATATCCTTACCAGATTTTCCACTTTTTTCTTTGCTCAAGACATTAAGTTTACACTAAAAATTTTTAAATAATGCAGTCATTGTTTAAAGTGCTAGAATAGAGAATTTCTTTAAAAAAAAATACTCTTTATTTTTTAAAAAGAAGTTACTCTTTATATTCGCTTTCAGTTTACACTTCAATTTATCTGTTCTCGTGTTACATATCTTTTTCACGCAAAGATTTATGTTGCAAAAAATTTGTAACAGAGCATATATAATTTTTTAGAAGAGGCGCGCAAAAAGAAATTTGGTAAAAAAAAGAAGAAGCATCTGCAAAAACTCCTGGCTCTAGCAATGTTAATAAAAGCGAAAATCGGCCTGCTGCTACAGCTCATCAGCACGCACTTCCAGCTCAAATTCTTCGTCATCGCTATCATCTCACTGATATTGAACGCCGCCAGGTTCTGGATAGAAATCAAGAAGAACCAACCCTCCAAGGTTATCTACTACGAACACGCACAACATCAGCATCACTACGATCATGACGATCACGATCACGGTTATTGGGGAAGATCGTCAAATGAGACACCTCAAGAAATCGCTTATCGTGCTTACGTTCCCAAAGAATGACATCAGAATTGCAGAAATCTGACCGAAGAGATCTTATGCTAGAAAAATCAAAGAAGAATTGAAAAATGATATCTTCCAAAATCTCATTGTAAAATACTTACAGTCAGGCTTTATTTTAGAGCTAGCGAATTCTCAGTTTGAAAATATTCGAGACACAATGCGCGTCGCGCAATATTTATTTTTCGTATTCCATGCAATTATTTATTTATTTATTTTATTTATTTATTGTATCAAAATGAATGTTATCCAATCGTTTTGAATTTATTTAATAACGAATGATCGCAGATTTACCTGAATTGTAATTATCATATATAAAAAGAATATTTTCTTCTTAATCGCCTTAGGTTATACCAAAGTTGCTTACGAGTATCTGTTCTATCTCGCCACGCAGAGATTTTTTAGGATCAGCTATTGTAATTAAAAGAACATGCTATTACTCGTATCGTGACTTAGCGAACACGATCAAATCTAATTTTAACATCTCTCTGTGTGTGAATATTTATCGTAATAATATTATACAATTATGCAGCCTCTCAGAAAATGATTTTATTTTATATATATAAGACAATAATTTATAGTAGAAGCTAAATAATTCCTACAGAAGCGTGTGTGTGTATACTAAAATTTTTGATAATAAATTATACGAGAGATTTCTTTCCTGCATTTTTTTTAAGTACAATTACAGGTGCTACGTTTATTAACGAAAGAAAATGAAAAATTGTTACATCACTGTAAAGAGAAACTTTTGGCAGTTTTGATGCACGAATCGCACGACCTTCTTCAGACGCACCGGTGGACCAACCTGAAATCTTTATATTCCTTGTCATAGCACAGCGGACAATGCGACTGGAATCCTTAAGGAGCGGTGATACTTTCAGGGTGTTCACCTTGCTACTGATCGATTCAACGATAGACAGACGAGATTTGTGCGACGATTACAGCGCGAAAGGATCGTATTTTTGAATTTGTAGGAAAAAATATTATATACAAGACATATAAAATTAAAAGTAAAAACTGCGAACGTAAATTTAATTAACAGGAATCACAGAAAATACAGAGAGACGAAATTACATATAGTAGATGATACAGGGCATCTTATTTATAACAAGTAATACTATTGACATTTTAATTTTGAGACTCAAAATATACTATACATCTTTCTAATATAAATTTCTTTTATATACTACGATATGGATTAATGAAAACATGTAATAGCACGTTTATTTTATATGAAAATCTTCTAACTACCGAAAAGTTATTGAATTCTGGGAAAGAATGTATCAAACATTATTCGTTGTCTCCTCATTGTCAATAGCTAAAAGCAGATTTTGTAATCGTTGGATACACATCACCGTGGAAACCATTAAGTATTCACATCCCGAAGAAATGCCACTCGCGACGCGACCTTAACAAAGATAAGGCCCGGCCGGGACTGCCCTCGAATTTCGACGGCCAAATTCGCACGACACCCCGTCTTCGAAGTTTCAATTGGAACAAAGCCAATAGAGAAATGGGATCAATGTGTCGCGTTTCGGATAAAATAAATAAATAACTACGGCAACGAGAAGAAATTTATGAGATGTGTGAGATCAATAAATTATGAGAAAATTTGCGTTTCAACACATTTATTCTCAACACAGGTAATTTATATCCGGCCTCGAATCCGGCCACGCATTTTTTGAAGTCCTCATAGACGGCTCAACCTGTTTCTTTTAAAAAATAAAATCCTTTTTTAACAGAAAGAATCTGATTTCGTCTGTGATTGCTTAATGTTTTGTTAAATCATAGTAATTTTGTTATTTGATATATCACAGATAATTGTTTTATAAATAAAAAATATTTTTTAGACAATTTTCATAAAAAATGCAACAAGATATTACGCATGATAATGTATCGTAAAAGTATTCTCATACACAGTTAAATCTTCCAACTTCCATATATAGTTGTTCAGTTAATTTGATATTAACAGATTTAAAATAAGCAATTGAAGAATAAATTTTAAAAAATACTATTCTTTCGCGTATTACATATTTACGCAAAAAGAATTGCCAGTGATACAAAAAAAAATATTCATTGTGCATATCTTCAAGAATAAAATAAATCAAAATTGCCAAATGAGCACATCAAGCAGAAACATTTGCATCGGGCCTTCGAGGTTGATAGGAACGTCTGACGATGGTCATTGGCAGACAAAACGTGATAAACTTACTGATTTCAATTTACCAAGAATCTACCATTCATACAATATTCAAGATCCTTACGCGCAGTTCGCTATATAATACCCTTCTGGAGATCACATCATCAGTCTTCTCAAGATCCTCAAACAGAGCTCCAATAAAACGCTATATTCGCCGAGGAACTAACCGCAGTGACCAAGGGACCATCGTCACTCGAAGAAATAACATACAAAGACACGTATTTTATACCTCGTTAAAATTATGATGCGAGAGAAGTTCCTCGCCGTGCTGTTTCTCGGTTTTATTGCGATTGTTCTCAGTTTACCTCAGCAACCGAAATCGAAGAGACCCATTCCAGTGTTCAAGGTTTTTAGACATCGATTTTTGCGTTATTCTGTATCAATTCTTCGAGATAGTAGTTTATAGAAAAATCAAATTTTTTAATTAAATATTAATTAAATTTAGCAACCTAAAACTGGTGGCTTGCTGCTTCCCGATAACGCGACGCTCATCCGCGATAACATCGTCGACACGTTTTCCTGTCAGAATAGAGTTTATGGATACTACGCCGATATGGAGAACGAATGTCAAATATTTCACGTGTGCCTACCGCAAACTAGGGGCTCGATTAGATGGAGTTTTATTTGCCCCGCTGAAACAGTTTTCAATCAAGTAAACTAATATTTACTTTTTACAAGAGTTCTCTCTCATGTATTTTTTAAACAAAGAGAAAATCAGAAAATGCTAAACAATGGCTATTTATTTGCTGACTTGTTTTATTCAAAATCAAAGGCATCAACAATATTATAAAACATCTCTAATATCTTTTTATTTTTTACAGGCCACATTTGTATGCACACGGACAGAAAGTTCGATACCATGCGATGAATCGGAAAAATATTACGTTTTGAACGAAGAGATTGGAAAGGAAGTGGAAGAGGAAGAGGAGGCAGATCAGGAACGAGGAAAGGAAAACTCCACAAAAACTTCTGAATTGGAAACGGTATCGAGGAAATCATTTTCGAAGAATTCTAGATTGTTAGATCGAGAAAGATTGTTCCGACGTAATTAAAAAGAATACACCTTCTTTCGCTCATTTGAAAGGGATTATTCTATAAAGTATCGTGATTATGGCTAGTTAACATCTCAGCTTAAAAATAAAGCTTGCCCCGATCGAGATTGACTAAACGCTCATTTAGTCTTTAAGATAATCGCTTATAAATCGCTTCTCGTCTTTGTAAGACCTCGCATAATAACAAATACGTAGGCCTAACATTTAAATTATTGTCAATGTGAAATGTAACATAATTACGCGCGTGTAAAATAAAATTTCTGTACAGTACCAGTCAACGAATAAAAAGAGTAGAATAAGTCGTGTATTACATAATTATGTGTAAAAATATTAAATGCTTTTATCTGTAATTATTAATAGAATAAAAGATGCAGAAAAAGTAGCTTTTTTTATCTTTGTATTTGCAAGAACAAGAATAACAGCGAAGCACTTATATGATAATTATTGTTAAAAAAAGTTTGTTTACAGTGACATAAAAAGATACTTTTTATTGCTAATACTATATAAGTACAGGTCAACAAATATAATCATCTAATACTGATATATAGAATACAAGGCTATATAATTATACAAGAAAAAGCGTTACACGAATGTCCCAAGCCTAAAGTGCAAAAGAATCGTGACGCGATAGCCTCGCAAACGTAATAAAAAATAAAATCAGAAAACCTACTAATTGAAATGAAGCAATATATACACGATTAGAAAGTGTTGCGAACAACACTACGCATTTGCAGTAATTGATATGTGTCGATATTGGTCTCTTATGAACTTAATATAAAACAATAAAAAATATAAAAACACATTAAATAATAACATAAATTTTTCTGCTGCTCATATATATGTATACAGCTTTTACGCTAATATTAGATTGTAGTTTCGGAATATTGAACTTAAACTAGAAACACACATGCACACGTAAAGCGACTAAGAAATAAATCCAAAATTATTGTCCGATTCATCGATCATCATCATCGTTAAAATTTTCGTGAAATCGCACAAGTCGCGACGCTTGAAACATCATCCACAACTCCCGCGCGTTCCATTTTTTTTTATTCGATATCTTTGGATATCTAGCTATCATCTCAGACAGGCAAAGCCTATCTAGCTTTTCGCAATGCCGATAAAATAATAAAATAAGCAACAATTGTACAAGAACACTCATATCCACATAACAACATTCTAATAAATATTTCTTCATTCTCGAAAGAATTCGGATTAGACTGCCAATTCATAATACATTTATAAATACGATTTTGAAAATTAAATAAATGAATATAAATTCAAAACATCTGCGTCATTAATTCATATTAAAAAACTTGTATGTTAAAACATGAATTTTTATAATGTGGCGAATCATCTCCCTTCGATTAAATTAAAATATATTAAGTAAAACGTGTTACGTTCGCGATATTAGTAAAAATGTTGCACTTAATATACATGATTATTTTACTTAATATAATGATTTCGATTATATCCCTAAATATTTACATAAACTTATCTATTAATTTTTCTACATTCGTGTTAAAATATATAATTGCTAAATATATATTCTTTTCAATAAACCTAAATATTTCCATGCAATAAAAAATATATATTAAATCTTCTTTTTTTATGTATATGTATATCGAATTAATTCTTTCATTGTAAAAAATATATTGTTCTGTAATTTTTTTTTTTTTGTAAATGTGAAATAGATTTTTGTTTGGAAAACTAATATTGTATATTTTTTACCCTGCATATTGTCCTCTCCAAAAATTTTTCAAATTATAAAATAATTACCTATTCAATATCTCGTTAAAACTAAACAGAATTTTCCAAACTAGATTTTCGATCAAATTTGCATTGAATTCTCTTTTACTCTTTTACGTAAATAAAAGATTCCTAAAAATTTTCTTACTAAAAATTTATAATTCTTTTTTATTAAAAATTCATAATTTAGTCTACTAAATAACCACAAACTTTTCAAGCTACGCCTCGGAATCCATCGTGAGATCTGCCTCGATCTCTTCGGGGCTTCTCAAGTCGATCGCGAATCTTTTTCTAGCAGTGTTATTTCCAGTAACCTCGGCTAATTTCTCTTGAGCCTTCACGGTTTTGGAGTAAATCTCAAAAGCTGTTGCAAGGGCATACGTCAATTGTCTTGCATAGTACTTGGACTCGCAAACGAAACCGTGACACTCAAACGGCGACATTCTCCTGAAATTCTCTGTCTCGCGAACGACTATCATTGAGAAAACCCTAGTGTAAACGAGATCTTGCACCCCATAGGAGATCGTCTCGATAGGATGCATTTTGGAATGAGCATCCTGCTTCCTCTTATCCATTGGTAGCAAGGTAACTCCTTCCTGAGAGACCACCAGCTTGATAAGAGGAAGTATTGTGTTGGTCGGCAAAGCCTTTGCAGAAGAAACCATATTATCGACGGGCCTTCTCGTATGCTTGATGCCCCAGAGGCCTCTTGCATCGTGGGAGCCCAAATATTTCACCTGAAAACGGTCCGCCTATAGTCTCGGACTTTCAACGGACTTTTTAAAGGACCTTAGTCCTTGACGCGCCCTTTTAATATATCTTCTTCTAACACGATTTTAATCTTCAGTAATTAAAACGCTAATCATAAAGACACTTTGCGAAAAAAAATATTTGCAAATATTATAAACAATTAATTAATTAATGAGATTGTTTTGTAAAGATTTTTGTAAAGATTTTAGAAAAATATTTCTTTTTTCATAATTTTTTTACATTGTTTTTATTTTAAACAAAAGAGAAAAAAATATTTTTTTATCAAAATGTTTAGATTGCTCAATTTATACATCTATTACAGAGTATGATTAAATTGACCATCTATTTTACTAAAGCGAGTATAGAGTAAATATTAGCGCAAGACTTTCAAAAAGTTCAAGGCCTCCTAGGTGAAAACTATACCTGAAACACTTGCGGGAGATCGGTGGATCCTTCAAAGACATTATTGTCGATGGACAAACGCGACAGCTTTGACACGAGATCTTTCTTTTTATCATCCAAGAATACTGGACTCTTCTCCTTCTTCATTTCTTCCAGAGATTGGTCTCTCTGTTGCAAATTTATATTTCTTAGCGTACGATTCAGGACGAATTTAAGATCGATTATTAAATAATCCACAAAAACGATTGTTTATTACTATTTATATAATAATCTAAAAAGATATATAATAATAATCTAATAAAAATATATATATAAGAATTTATACAATAATCTAAGAATTCCTTTATTTATATAATAATCTAAGGATGAATAAGAAAAGATTCAATTAATATGAGAATGTCACATATAAATAATGAACAAATAAAACATAAAACAACAAGATAATTTGAGACAATAATGCTTGGCATTCTTGGCATAATTTTAATTAATTAACAACACTAATTAACAACACTAATAGAAATAAGATAGAGCATTCCTTTCCAACTTATAATTTTCAAGCATGTTTTTTATCTGCGCTCTCCGCAAAAGAAACTTAAGCACTACTCACAGGAATATTATCGTGTCGGCAGTGTCTCGTTGTTGATCTAGGCTTGACTTTAAGATGATACTCCACCACGTTCGGTATGTTCGGCGTGTTGGGCACGACTGAGCCGGCGGCGGTTGACGCGCGTTCACGACCCTCGCTTCCGGCCCTGGTCGGAGGCGCTGATGTCGTTGATCCACCACCACCGACTTCCGACGTCTAATGGCATTTTATCAAGCTGTATAAACGTCAATCTATTCTCGTATCTTTGTGCATCTTAAAGCCCAGATTTTATTTACTTTATGTCATCATAAAATGATGATCATTTTATGAGATCGCGGAATCTTTGTTTATTTTTTGTATTCCAATATCAATTTTATTGTCTTAGCAATTTTTCAAAGTATTTCAAAGATATTCTATAGATATTTTATTCTTTGTTATATATTAGTAGAAGTATTTTAATTTTTTGAAAATTGTTGAATGTGCAAAATAACAATTTCTTGTGCAAATAAAAACACCAACCTTAGACGGAGAACAGATTCGTCGCTCATCGTTACGAATTGTATTGTTATCCGTTTGTTCATTGCTAACAGTGTGGATCTTTCTCAGAACATTGTCAGACCTTCTCGCGAAACCAAAGTCCTCGTTTTCCATGACGGTCGGTTAAATCAGCTTCGTGGTTAACATGAAATTTATCGCTTCCTCTCTTTCTCCTTTTGTCTTTTCTTTTTCTCGTTTCTTACAGGACAGAAATAACGGAATATCTGCAAATAATGTTCGTTGATCCAGAATGCATTATATCCTCGCGCTGTTCGAAGCTCCTACGATCGTTAAACAATACAAAAAACGAGACATCTGTAATTCTTATGATGATCTACTTCCTCCTGCGTGTTTCTCGAAATGCGACCACCATACCGATGAATAAATAACCGCGAGTTTCGATGAATGACTTTGCGAGTCTATGACAGACGTGGGAAATTCACCCCCTGTCACATTGTAATTATTGCTATTTGAAGATGCGCCCGGGCGCGAAATTAAAAATGGACTTAACGTCTGAATTTTAACCGGAAAACAGCTGTCGAGCAGCACGTGTTGCACCTTGCATCGGTCCGTTTCTACCAAGTTTTTTTCCACTTCCTTTGTTCCACTTCACCGAACCGTTTATTAGTACTATTTATAGCTATCGTTATTGTTATATTATAGCAATCCTTCAAACAGAAAATTTTTATTTACTTTATTATTATAGGCTCAATAAAAAATTAATAAGAATGTAATTTCGATTGTTTTTCTAATAATACTTACAACTTAAAATAATAATTATTTTTTTTTTCTTCCTCGAATTTTTAATCACATATTAACACAGTCCATATACTTTTACATATTTGATATATTAATTTTATTATATAATCATAAATTTCATATTAAATTACAAATAAGTAAGAGTATGTAGGAAAAAATTATATAACGGACGGATGTTCACTGTTTTAACTTTCGCTGTTCTCTGTAAACGCGCAGCGACAATGACAGGTTTTTGTCCACGTCTGTGATTACATCTCGACAGCGGATGCGCAGGACGCAATTGTATCGGCGATTTTAACTTTACCAAGGGGGGGGCTTTTCAGAGCCGACAGGAAATGACTCAGGTGACCGATAGTCAGGTGAGGAAGGATTCATTAATGTATTCCGTCTGTTACAGGTGTGGCCTGTTTCGGTTACTCGGCTTTGGTGTTTACGATGCATCCACGTGTACGAACGTTATTTTGAGAATATGCAATAAAAGCCTCGATGTATACACGCAGAAATGGAGACGCTCGAAACTTATAAATGACACGGACAATAGCGCAATTAGCGTGAATGCATAAATACAAGTCACATTATATTATAAAATTTAATCAATATAAAATCTTACTTTTTTTTTTTTTGCAAAACATAATATTATGGCTGGCAAAAAATATAAATGTAAAATCAAAAAATATAAACGCTAAAAAAATAATTTTACAACAAAAGAAGAATTCAAATCTCTTGAATTTTACAGATTGTCTGTACATTTTGAATGAGGAAAGAAAAGAAACAGTTTTAACTCACTTGACTGACATTGTCAGAAAGAAAACGTATACGAAAGCGAAATGGAACACCCTGTACGTAGCTGCGCTTGTACACCTGTCGTCGAATTACACCCGCGTACAATAGCAGAACTGTTAATACGAATTACTACTTAACGGGTGTCTACTAAAAATTGAGAGAAAGGTCTTGCTGAATAAACATTCGTTTTACGCAAGTATATACCTATCTGATCGATGCGAGAGAATCGTGATTGCGTAAAACATTTGCACGTTAACGTTACACTCTTGCATAATATCGAAAAATTGAAAGACACGTCGATGATCAATCAGTACGTCGCGGCCCGTGCATGTGCATAATGTGAGAAGCAAAAGAGAAGGTTCGGGATATGCCCGATAACGGTAGCGTTATAGCAGATGAAATAGAATCGCTGCTCGTTATTACGGTTTCTCCTAGATTTCCGTTATATCTGACGTTATATCTCGCAGAATCCCGGTCTTTTATGTAATAAAGAGAATTGCAATAAAACATAAAAAAAGGTTCTGATGGAGCGAGTAATCGCGCTACCTATAATATCGCACATTGCACCATGGCGAAGCGCATTCCTCATCGTCAACATCGGCGCGATGCTTTCAGGCCGCGATAGGTCGAAAACAAAAAAATCGCCAACACCGAAAAAATTCACGACGCGGACGTTATTCGCAACCCACGATTATATCTGACAACGCGAAATCAGTTAATTCCCTCTTTTCATTTGCAGCTCGTGGAAGGGTGGAAACCGGAAGCGAGCGCCGCTGGATGTCTGAGCGGAAGTTATTATGGTCGTGTCACGAAGGAGCTCCAACGATGCGTGCCACGCATCCGTCCTCACGGAATTCGAACGGAATTCAGAGGATTGTAAATTCGTTGAGGGAAATCTAACAGTCGTGTAGCGATTAAATCGCTACGTCAACATATAAATTCCTTAAAAAAATCACATATGTATATTCCCGTATATCTTTCATACGTATCAAGATCTTTGATAAAACAAGACTTGTGAAAAAATATGGTGTCTGATTAAAATTACCTGACGTCCTATCTATTTGCTTTATGCCCGTCTACTGATACTTCATACCGTCAGTACGAAACTTAATGATCGATAAACAAGTCAGGTTAGATAAAATGAAACGTTCGTTTAAGCATAGTCATCGATTCCACTTGTTTTTCTTCATAAGCTTCTTACAATTAAAATTCTTTTGATTCGATTCATAAAATAGAGAATAATGAAGAGTAATATTTTAAGAATTAAATTTTACAAACAAGGTATTATTAACGAATTATAATAAATTTATAAATATAATTTATATTTAGAAAAATGTTGACCAAAAATTAAAGAAACTTTGAATTTTTTCGAATCAAAGATTATTTTCATTTATCTCTCATTGTTGTATGTGTGTGTTATTAATTTTCTTCAAACAATAATGGGTCGCCATGAGATTATCTGCATGCTTTATCATATCTCACAATTGTTAAGCCAATCTTTGATAAAGATGACACTTTACGATCGAACATCATTGTTGAATACATGACGAGAAAACATACGCAATTACTCGCGAAGCGACTTATCGTTTGGCGACGCAGGGATGCGTGCGATTGCACAAGCACGACGGGAGACTATCGCAGCAGGCGAAACTATCGGGAGAAGAATTTACGACAGCCATACGAAGCGCGGTACCATCGATCGTTAATTTAAACAATAGCCACATGCTAATTACGATCGCTGCCGGACTCGCGGCGATGGAAATCAGCTGCAACAAATCGCAACGAAATACAACGGATATACTTAATCGTAAGAATCATCACTATCCGCTCGAAACTAAAAGGATGGATCGATTTATAGCGATCGCGATAAAATAGTCTACGATCAATTATGATTCACGAGCGATCAAATCCGATATAATTTATCGCAAGCGGCGAATTGTACCTTCGGCTATTTACCTTCACTTTTCTGCGGCGGTTGACATGATCGGCGAAACGCATACGCACATACACACATAGTAACACGCGTACACGTTCTAAATCGAGGTTCTATGGCGTGCACTCCGCCCAGGTGCGATCGTTCGATCTCGATCTTACCGTTCGACGCACCTGCGACGAGCGGCGACGATGACAGTAGCGGTGGCGGCTGAAAAAGCCCTCGTTTCCGAAAACATCGTGGCGTCGACGGTGACGGTTCATCCGCGTGCCAACGAGGCTCGCGGCGGTTCCGCCCGATTTCTCTACGCGATCCGAGACCGTAATATATCTAGCAGAGAAACACACGATTGACAGGCACCTGCGGTATGCACTGTCGCGTACGTGCGACTGAAAATGTGGGACAGCGCGTTCGCCGCGCCGTTCGTTCGTCCGGAGTCGCTACTGATAAAACGGAACGAGCAACGAGCCTCGATAGAGATGTATACACGCATACATACATATGTACAGACACGAATGAACCATGCGTCAGTTTTATGTGCCGGCATACCTGTAATAAACCTGAGGTTGACACGAGCGATAAGATGCACGAGCGACGCGCGACGCCGCTCAAGATTAATTATATGGTAATCGCGCGACGTAAGAAGAGGAATATTTTTAGATGCTTTTCGAAATCGGAGAATCTATTATTTGGAATAATTATCATAAAATGTAATATTTTTTAGATGAATCGTAGCGTAGAAATGATCGTTTTATAAATTATAACAATTTTGATAAAATTAAAGTTATATATCTTCGGTAAATGATAAAAAATGAGAGTCATCAATTCTGTTGCAGAACAAAGTGCGGCAAGCGCTTCCGACATTCACTCTCATTATGATCTTTACCCGTATTACTTACGTAAGTTAAAACACAATCAAATTCATGCGACAGAAAAGTAATCTTACGCAATAACGTCGGCAACTTTAGTCGCGAGAAACAAAACTTGGTTGTGTCCAAAAAAAATATTGCTATCCTCCGTCAAATCTATGCATCTCTCAGCTTTCTTTCTCTCTATCCCTCGTTCCGGATATCAATCACACTCGCATTGTGCAACATGACGTAATAAAATACACGCAAGAGTTTGTGATTAAATGAACATTTACATGTGCAATTAATGTGGATCGGTGCATCCATCAGTGCGAACAATGCGTCTCTCGCGCGAGTTCGTTCCTCCTTTCGAGAGAATTTAAGATATATTATATAATAACGGTATGTTACACGATATTTTCTCATTTATTTTATATCACTGGATTTATCGTCGGCAATCGACAAATCTTCAAGAAATCTCTCTACTTTTCTCTCAAAGCTATCATCCTGATCCATGATGAATTATTTGATTCGCTCGGCGAACGGTAAAAACGTGAGAATAGCTTTCGTGTTTCTTTGTTGGTATTCGACGACAGGGAAAGAAGATGCTCAAGTTGTTATGAAATTGCGAGGGATTATATCGGGTGAGTTGCGATGCTGGGCCATTTCAAGAATGTCACGAGTGAAACATTTTAAAAAAAAAACATTTCCTACTTCTGAAACATGTAATGCAGCATAACATTTCAAATATTATCATTAGAAGCGAATATGAATTATCTTTAAACTAATCAAACCTAATTTGAAAATTTTAACAAATTGCTAATAAAATTTTGCTAATATGATTATGTTTCAACAAAGATCGAAATAACGCTTTCTGTATGTCATATGTGTGTGAATTTTATCTTTATTGCAGCATTTTATTTTGCGCTAAATTCTTACGAATAGGTCGTCGAGTTCTCAGTGCAAATTCAGATCGAGAACATTTTCCGATGTAAAAGACGCGCTAATGACGGGTTATTTAATGAGAATAAAAGAGACATTCTCTGGCGAACGATGTGTCGGTATTCTTTCAAAGTTGCTTCGTTCGCGCGCGGTAAATCGCAAAAATAATAATCAGACCTTCCCACGGTTGCTGCGTATATTTTGCAATCGCTCCAATATGTGTAATTAACACAACCAGACAGATAATTTAATTAAGAACAACATTTTGCACTCGCGCTCCGCATCCGCACGCAAAGCGCGCCGCAATATGATCCGTGCGAAATCGGCCGTAAGGAGAGAGGGATGCGTGCTCCAACCGCTTGTTTCCTGTTGTTCTTGAAATATGTACCACATTGACGCAATGTTTTAATAATATAATCGACAAAGCATAACGCACGCAATTTAAAAATTTTCTATATGGCATAAAAAATGCATTATTAAGATCTACTATTTATAATCTATTCTGTGAGAGGAAAAGTTTCCGCGTTAAATTAAATTTATAATTTTATTTGTATATAATAATTTTATATAAGTTTTATATATACAATTTTTATAATGTATAATTTTATATATTTACAATATTTTTCATAATATATAATTAACCCTTAAACTGAACACGTGGGTCTTTCGTGTCCGTGTCATTTTTAACCATTGTTTTAAAAAAATATTAATAAAATCTCGAGAAAACTTATCCAAAAAAAGTTTGTGTCGAAAGGGACTTATAACTGAAAAGACAATTTAAACAGTTCATTCAGTGCAAAGTGCTGGCGAATCTAAATCTGAAGCGGACACAAATGACTCACGTATTTGCTTTATGTATATTAAATAAGAAAGGATTAATAAGTAAATTTTTTGTTTTAAATATTGTTTTTGTGCTGTTAATCGTTTTTTATAAAAATAAGTTATAAATTTACAATGATAATCTCCCTAAAAAGGAAATAAATTGCTTTAATTTCTATTGTGTTCGAGCAACAAACAGGGATTGTATGTATTAATCAATTTTTATAATGTTGATTGTAATATAAATTACATTTTGTTTTCGCTTTTCTTGCAAATAAATTATCTTTTAGGAAGGTTAAAAAAAATTTTTCCTCAGAAAAAACACATTTTTTTATATCTGAAAATTACCCATTTTTGATCAATCAAATAATTATATTTTTTTAAAGCCGTGTATATGTAGTATTTTTTCTTTTTTCGTAAACTTTGAACTTTGAACTAAAAATTCCTGAAAGCCTTTTTGTTTAAAATTATTTTTTGAAATTTTTATTAATTTTTATATAAAACATCTATGTTTCCAAATCTTAATTTAACAAGTAACAAAAATATAGTATTTAAAAATATTTTTTCTTTAACTCTACTATATAAACTTTTAGTTTAAACTTAAAAAAAGATGTGTAAATTTTTTTAGAATTTTGTAAGTAATTTTAGAGTACAAAAATTAACTCGGACTCCAGTTACTAACACGTTCAGGATTACGGTGCCAAAAAAAGCGTGTTCAATTTGAGGGTCAATAATAATCAATAAATCTAAAATAAAATAATTATTAAAAAGATTAATTAAAACTTAAAACTTTATTTTTTTTTGCTTGAAGGAAAAAATATAAGTTGTTTAGTTCAATTCACGATATGTGAGTCATTGATGACTGGGTGTCTAGTTGCCTCAAATTTGCATGTCAATCTGGAAAAGCTTGCAGGCGTCCATTATATACATCGTTAATTAGCATGAAACGTGTTTCGAAAATTAAGGGTTTCGGAACGGAAGATGCCGATGCGCTCGCGCAGCAGAATGCAAATGAACGACTCCGGCCTCGCGCAAGATGCGACTCGCGGTTCTTAATTCCGCGATGTATCTCAAGGTCGCATCTTTCGTGCACTCGTGAAGACATTTTCGTGTGAAATTCAGACGTCAAACTTATAGTAAATGTCATCGTTGTCTCACAGGTAAGAAATGAGAGACGGCATTCATCCCCTCAAAGAAGAACTTTAGAAGTTACAACTTTAGAAATTTTGTTGGATTTCCTTTGTAAGTACCACGCAATTATGATATCGCGATAGATCACGTAAATTCGCGCACACTGTGACGTCCATCTGTGGTTATTAAAGGATCATTAGAGGACCGCGTTAGCGAGAGCACAATAAAACGCGTATAATTATCGCTCATTGTGATTCAGGGTGAAAGCGTTAGCTGCCAAAATAAGAATCGTAGAATCGTATGTCACATCACGCTATTGTGCGATCGCGAGAATTTCAAAGGGCGATAAAAGGCAGAACAACGTAGATTCAGATTCGTTGAAGCGCGATATGACGAATAACTATGAATGTTGAGCGACAGCGAAACCTTGGATCTATTGCATGATAAGAACCAATCATTTCAGAGTCCGCCCTGTTGACGAGCATTTCCGTTTTATGGAAAAATCTAAAATCGAAAAAAAGAAAAAAAAGTCATATCTGATCGAAAAAACCGACGCGGTGATCTCAACCCCTCCAGCGCGGATGCACAAAACAGTAATTAACGATACGATCGTGCAACCTAAGAATATTCGATTGCTTATGTAACAAACTGATACGTCAATCATGCTTCAGCGAAGTGGAAAAGCGTTGAATTCTAATGTTATATTACAAGGATAAAAATTTGTACCTAACATAAAAGTTTTCGCTACTTTTTTTATGTTTCAATTTAAAATCTATATTATAATTCCACTAAAAATACATCGTTGCTTTCTCATCAGTTAATGAATAAAATTATAAATTTTTTAAGACGATTTTAATCCGTGATTTTATCTCTGATGTGAACTATATTTATAACAGCACATTTTTTTTTAGTTGCTTGCAATTCAAAACACTAGTCTCTTTCTCTCGTAATTATTCTCTCGTATTACACACATAACTCTCAAGAAAAAGTAGCTAATTTATTGAACGTATCTTGATCATATGAAACATATACCGAATTCATTTAAATTCCATTGATTAATTATGATAATCATCTCTCTCTTTCTCACTAACAATAAGTATGGACAAAACTTTAACAAAATTATATGTAAAAATTTCAAATGCGTGAAAAATGAGAATAATCATATACTCGCTTAAACTTTCTTCTATTCCGATAGAGAGAATAAAAAGAGCAAATGCATTACAATGTTTCAAGTACAATGGTTACGAATATTTTCACGGGTGTTAGACGATGATTGCGTAAGAGCAGAATCTCTACTGCATCATAGGGGAACATCCCTGCTCCTTCCACCGCTCTGGGATCTTCTCTTTCTCCGTTCGTCTGATGTGGGAGCCCCAAGAAAGAGAGACTCTCAAGAATCCCCCCTTTTTCTCAGTTGATGTCTAAAGCCATATATATACCACCACCTCGTAGACCAATCCTTTGAGAAAGATACTTTGGAAGTAACGTCGCCTTGCAAACCTATAAAGCACTTCGGATAAATCATCATCACATTCGTAAGTGCAGTGCACGGAAAACTGAAAAGACAGGGAACACGAAAAGATAAATGATCACCACGCAGCACGATACTGCGGATTAAGGGGACCAGCTTTTTCGAAAAGGTAGGCACATGTGTGACTGTAATTCTCTATTTCACCCTTCATCTCCCGTTAATTTTTTATTATTTTTTGTCTCCAAAAAATTTTCCACTAAAGTGCTTTTGAAATTATGTGACATGAGAGAAATTGATAAAATAAATATACTGACAATAAGTATTTAAATTTCTCTCACACATATAAAACAGAAAAGCTTCTGATTTTTATTCTTGTTAATTATTGAGTAATCGAAGGTTTCGCATTTTTTTAGATGATTTCGAGATATCAAGTACTCTGCGCTCTTTTGCTTTTTGGCGCGGTTTTAATCTATCAAACTATGGCGGTAAGTTAAAATTTTTGTATTAATTTTTTTCGATCTTTTTTCCGCAACACAAATCATCCCCTTCAAAACTCATAAATATTAATACCGCAGCTACCAAAAAAATTCTTCTTATGAAGCCATAAAAGATTATATCTTCAAACAATTGCTCAATATGTATGACAATTGGGGTGGGAAGGTATTTCGAAAATATTCTACTTTTACAAAACTAGCATGGTGGATTAAAGCACCAAATTATTATTTTCATCGCAGCTTCCCACGATGTATCGCGTAACAATAACAAGTGAGTGAACCTATCTGCACGCATCATCTTTTTCCAGGTGGTAACATTAAGTAATTCATTAATTAACCTATGTTACACGGACGTGCTTTCTCGTTGGCATACGAAATGCATCGTTAGGCGAAATCATTCAAAATTATTCTAACTCGTGAATACTTTTATCATTTTAAGATTCTACATAAACACCGATCTTTCGACATCAGGATCATATATTAGTAAAAAAAAATTTATCGTATCAACTTTTTCTTTTCAACATCAGGAATAATTTTCAACAACAAAGTTTATATATATTTTTTATAAAATATTAAAATGTAAAATATCGTATCTCTCTATATTAATAAATTTGAATAAAAAATAACGTACAAATATCCGGATTCGACGTACCCAATCTTGCAATTAGAAGACATATTTCACCGGAAATGACAACCGTGGAACCGATGAAAATCGGGATAGAAAATAATAAGCCGAGAAATAAAATGCAGCTTCAATGCCGCGAGGCCAACAAACGGAAAGATAAGATACTTAATTAATTTTAGCTCGCAGTATCCTGCTTCCTCGCGACTAATGCATCTTTCACCACATCTTTATATAACACAATAAAATAATTCAATTATTTATTTATAAAAGTAAAATTTAATATATAATATTTAAGGAGAGCATATTTTTATATTATCACATATTTATCATCAAAACGCGTATAATTAAATCCTACTACATTCATGCGATATTTTTTTCATCGAGCTTATGTCATGTTTTAACAGTAAAAGCACAATATAACGAAAATGGATCTGTCTTCTTACCAACCGTTAGAATTACCTGTTAGATTGGACGCGGATAGAAAGAGGGGAATACGGATCATATACCTGCATACATACACGTGAAATCGTAAACAAGAGATCGTATACAAAGCCACAGAGATGCGCATCCGCTTGGAAGGAACAATGTAACCTGACTTCCGGTCAGACATTGGCACGTGCACGCACTGAAGGGTCTCGAGCCGGCGCGTCGTGTGTTGCAACCGCCTTTTTATTCCTTCTCGTTTGACTGATGGTCAATTGCGAAAAAGATACTATATCGCGCCCTCCTTCTACATTTAAAATAAAACACAGAAAAGAATTGCTTTTTAATTAATGTCATTTGATAATGTTTATTAATTATAGATACTGATTTCAGACAAAAGATTATATTTTTAATGATAATATTGGTTCCAAAAGTGTAAACATAGTGTTATCAAAATTTATATAATTTAGATTGTAAAATCAAATAGAACCGTATATATAATATATGTAAAATTCAATAATCGAAAAATATATATTTTTATGTGCTCGCTACGTGTGTAATTGCAAGCTAATAATATATTAATAATAGACTAATTGATTTTACGTGAAACAGATTATATGAAATTTATCGACACATACACAAATTTTAATGGCCTCAACGTGCGTGCTCGCGTTAAAGAAAGAGGAAGTGCAATTTATGGCGTGTATCCTCATTCGTGCCACATTCCATTGTCGAGATGATACGTGTTGAAATGTATTGTTATTTGTTTCAACGGAACAATAACGACGGCTACGTGATTGTGCTTCTCCTTGTTTCACTATTTTTCGCTAATTGTTTCGATGCAACCATCAAGATTTGCAATGTAAATTAGTACGCAAATACAATCCACGGTAATGATGTAATTGCTGCGCAACAGAATAAAATTATAGCAACAAATGTTTTAATTCTCTGGAAAAATAATTTTCAAACGAATAAATAGTAATATAAAAATCATGGTTATCTATGACACGCTTAATCATTGGTGCATTACAGCAAGTGGACGGTTATACACCTGGCGTGGACTATCCAATTTACAACTCGGTGCCGTTCGGACTCGCGTTTACCTGTGGAGGAAAGTTACCTGGATATTATGCCGATCCCGAAGCCAGATGTCAGGTGTGTCCATATGGTTACCGAACATAGTCTCATTTAAATAATCGAGATTATTTAAATGAGACTATACGCACACGTGCGTACTATTATATTACAACCTGCTGAGCTTATTAATAACTATAAGAACGAGCTCAATATAACAGATTATTCTTAAAACAAATAATTTTCAAGCTACTCTGAAAATTTAAATACAAAATATTAATTGTAAATTGTTTTAAAAGATATAAGATTTATATAATTTTCTTTTACTCGCAAATTTAAAATATGAAAAGAATATTTAGAGAAAAGTTGGAGAAAATTTGTAAAATTTGTTGTCATCTAATAATGAGATAAAAAAAATAATTGGTATTTCGTTATAGGTGTGGCATTGGTGCTTGCCAAATGGACGTCAATTTAGCTTCCTCTGCCCAAATGGTACAGTTTTTAGTCAAACGACTCGCGTTTGTGACTGGTGGTTCAAGGTATACGCGTATATAAAATATTTGATATAGATACTGCTCTTAGAGATAATTAGTTTTAATTGATTTTAATGCTCCTCTTAATTATATATATTGGATACTGCAGGTTGATTGCAACGATTCACCGAGACTTTACGGCAACAACGACGAGCTCTATAGAGATGTGAATGGAAACAAGATTTAACAACTCCTATACTATAATTAATAGTTATATATATATATATATATATATATACATATATAAAATTGTGTACATTAATAAACTCTTTTATACATATTTTTTTCGCGAACGCAACGCTATCCGAAATACTATTTGTATTCTACAAAGTATGTGAAGCACGTAGTACTGAATTCCTAGCTTGCCGATGCAGGAAAGTAACAAGGATGTCTGCTTTATTTATCGCTGTTAAATAAAATAGAATTTGCTCGAAAACGATTAGAAATTTTCTACAGTTATATAAATCGAATGCTAATGTTTTCACGAAACATCGTTTTATTTTTAGAAACATATGTTTCTGCTTCCTAGCTACATGCTATATGAAACTTCAACAAACTTCAACAGTTAATCTCATATACTATACTATACTTAAGTATATAAAGAAATCATAAAATAAATAACACAATTTCTGTTTTAAAATGATTAATTTAAACTAAAGAAATATTATTTAGAGTGTTAAGTAAAATTCACGCCGGACAATTTCTTGGCATGATTGGACAATAGAAAGTGAGAGCTCGTCGTGACTGACCAGGCAAACCCCACCCTCTTCTCTATCTTTCTCCCTCAGATACTAACTTCGACACTTAACTGCTACACTTTTTCCATTTGCGTTTTGCATGCGTGCCTCGTTACGCGAAACAACTTTTCATCCTGTTTCGCAATTTCGTCTGACCAAGAATGCACTTTACTGCTTATCACGTTAGTGTATCATGTCTTGTAGAGATCGACACAACTTTTACTGTCATTAGTGAAGATTCATCAGAGTTGATTATAAAGTCTTCCGCACAAAATACATATTTATAGAACTCCAAGGATAAACTTCAGTGATAAACACTCTCTTAATTGAAAATGGCCTTATAATCATGAAGATAGACAAAGTAAGAGGAAAATTAATTGACTTCTATTCATTATATATATTTATAATTATGGTCCCTCTTTTCGATCTGAAGAGATAAGAAAATCGCAGAGAAAATTGGACTGTGTAAAATGTAGGAAAATACATATTTATATATTGAGGTATAAAGTATAAATATTAAACAGCGAATGACTTCTTATATGTTGTACATCAAAAATAATATCTCTCACGTATCAAATAAGTCAAATAAAGCTACAATTATAAGGACAGCAATCTTTCGACAACCAATATAAAAAAGAAATTACACTAAACCTGATTCCATATATTCGACCTTCTATGCGAAGAAAGACCACAATCGCGAGCGAGCATAACAAGTCTCAAAAAGATGAAAAAGAGGAAAATGAAGAAAACGAAGAATGTCGTCCTTGGGTGTCGATGATAGAGGAAGAAAGGATTCGTCGACTTCTCAAGAGACCAAGAAAGCGTCGTCGATCTCGTATAATGAACAAAACTTGTGACACGAGGCCAGACACTCTTCTTTTTGTAATAAACAGGATCTACTTTACTTAGCCGATTATTGATGAGATTTCCAGTCCTTTCGAGTAGAAATAAAGTTTATTTTAACGTTTATATTTCATTTAATTTTACCAATTAACAACACAAAGGCAATAATATCTATTTTTTTTTATCAAGAATGGTATTTATCCTTACGAGAGAAATAAAGCTATAAGTATGTAAATTAAACTGCCAGAATTTTTTTATTTAATTCACGGAATAAACTTTATATAAATATAAATTCATCAAGATAAATAGTGTGTGATGCGTCTTTTCGCCCATTATTATGCAACTGATGTAATGAATTTTTAACTATATTACATGATGTAACGTCGGGAGTATGATAATTCTTACAACCAGTTTCTAATGATTATTACACTTCCCACATATAATGCGAAGGGGAAATCTTCCCACATACGCAATTGATGTATCGTTATTTTCTTCAAATGTCATTAGAAGTGACATATAAATTCTACGCTTAATGTCGTGTTAGCAGCGCTTTAATCCCATGGAATCCAATGGAAGATCCGGTTATTCTCTTTGGTATCGGCGACAACATCCATTTAATCCGCGCGACCGTGAAGATAATTTATTAAAAATCCGAGAAGATGGAAACATGTGTCTCTGCGAGCATTACGAAAGACCCGTCGCAGAGGAAACTCAACTTCCTACATCTCGTCAAATTTCACGCAATATCTTATGGTTGAAAAGTCAATTGAGACGTACATGTCATGTGTGCAACTATTTCTGGCATCTATTGTCAAGATATTAATGCTCGACGTTCCACTTTCACCCGACGCATCTCCGATTAATCTTTCATATATCCTTCAAAGTATGCAGGCTGCAGGCTGAGTTTATTCGATGACAAATGACAAAGGGATTAGAAACTCCTAAAGACAGTGAAAGACCCCTTCGATAAAAGTCTCGATAGATTTGCCTCCACTTGATACACACATATACCTATTTACCATGACAATAGGTGTCGAACCGCTCGCATTACAAATGTCATAAAAATTTCACTCCGTTCAAATCGACCGATTCCCTCCACTCCCATTTGTCATTCAATTAAAGCTAGATCTCTCACAAAGATCAAATATAACGGTGACACTTAATGCGTCGATCGTAATGGATCAACAATAGAAATCAAACGATCGCGGCTATAATCATCCACATATATATGTCATGCCCGTCGTAATTACACGTCAAAACGGCTCGTTGCAAAGCGGAGTCCGAGATTAATCCTGTCCGCCGCAATGCGAGAACAAATATCACCGTCGCACGCAGCAATGACCTTACCATTTCGATATCAAGCCCGCTTTCCGTATGTACGTATGTGTGTATAAATGCGGGTGGCACGTCTGTGTGTTTTTCTCGTTCTGTCAGGTGGCGACGCAGGTGTCTATCTGTCTACGTGCTGTGCTTATTCGCCGCGCGTGCCTTTCTCTCTCGACCCGGGGCCCGGGGCCCGGGGCCCGGGGTCTCAAGTCCGCGAGAAGATTACGCCAATGCTCGGATCAGACCCGAAAGACGCCAATGCACCGCTCGATCCCTCCTCCACCTTGTCGTCGGTCGTAGAAAGCTCTCAACCAGACGATGGTGGTCGGAGCACAACGCTCCTGCTGGTGGCTTTTCCACTTCCATCGCGCAGTCTTCTGGCCGGACCGGACGCCGCGATCTCGCCCCGCACCCGCACGAAAAACCGTCTCGCGCGCGTATCGTCTTGTCCTGTCTAGTTTAATTTTCGCCGTCCCGCCGAAAAAAAGAAACCAAACAGCGAGCATTTTCTCGGGACGTCGGAAACGTGCTCGCATCTGCTCGCTCTCGTTCGTAATAGAATTTACCTGTGAATTTGCATTTCAAGTGCCAGTCGATGTGAAGACGGTGGTTTCATGAGGAATTAGCGAAGAAGTAACGGAGTCGAGAGAGACAGGTTTGGTCCCTTTTTTTATCTTCGTTTTGCTCAATGCGTTATAAATTACATTCTCCGCTCTCGCGGAGATATAGGCTGCGTAATCGAGGGTATCGGGCAATTTTCAAAAACACAAACTTGAATCATTCTCCATTTCGGAATAAGGCTTTCGCGACTCTCGCGATCTTGCGAAATCTCCATAGTGTTAAATCGCTCGTTCGAGAAACGCTTTAATCTCCCGGTGAAACGCACCGATGTGTATACCTATATGTTTTATTAATTTCAGGCGCGCAATATTTATACTTTACTTCGTATCTATATACGCGTTCGCTATTAAAAAGAAAGCGAAGCGCCGCGATGTTTCGACGAACTTAATGAAATTTGTATTACCTCACCAACCCTAATCATAGTGTTTATTTAGAAAGAGTTCTCAGCTCCTGCCCGCGGTCAGAATATCATTGTTCTCTTGCGACAGTTCATGTAAGTTGGCCCGGGGGAATAGCCTCGAGAGAAAACTCGAGAAATTCAAAGTTAAGATTTTAAAACATTAATATTTATCTCTAATATTTTTACTCTCTCTCTCTCTCTCTCTCTCTCTCTCTCTCTCTCTCTCTCTCTCTCTCACTCTCTCTCTCTCTCTCTTTTTCGTATCAGTTATTTAATTATAGAAATATAATAATATGTTTACCTCTGCCTATTTATAAAAAATACAAATAACCCACGTATGATGGGTACGAGTCATCCAAGTGAATCGAGGAAAGGATATACAAAAACGCGAGCATTAAACCGAGCCGCTTCGGAGATCGCAATAAAGACAGGACTTTCGCTGCTCGTCGCATCCTGTACTTCTTCCTGTTCAGTCTTTTTTGCATCATCGTGGCAAGATGACAACGAGAGCGAACTGGTTTTATCATCGAATTTGTCACATCAGACTTTCCACTCGGCCGATGAGCGCGAAATCGAAAGAGTCTCGCAAAGTATCGCTTAAAAAAATAGCGCAATATTCTTGATCCTTTTGCGCGATATTTACCATCGCGAGTAGTCGAGCGATTGCGTTCTCCAGCAAAGTCACGAATTTCTAATCTGCTCGTCGGGAATCGCGAGTAACGAGAAGAGAGTTCGACTTAAAGAGAGACGTATACTCGAACGCGCCGCACACGTGCATGCACCTTCACACATGCAACGGCACGCACGCATCGGGCACGCATTCGTGCGCTCGCTCCACGAATCTTATTCCCGATGGAAACTTTCGTCGGTCTTATGGTAATTTATTCGTATTTATCACAGCACAGGAAATAAATCATATACGCCATTGCCATGAAATTGCGAGAAAAGTTTTCGTCGACGTAAGATCTTAAAGATAAATGAACGAGTAAAATAATTAACTAATTTAAGCGGTCGCATAATTAATCAATGAATATTGCGAGACGATAGAATAAAGATTTCGAATCGCTAATAATTTCAATCTCTTTGCCACCTGTGTGAGAAAATACCATTGAGTTTATAAATTATAAAGCGTTCATCGATTTATTTAAAGCAAGACATTTCACAAGCGAGCACTCACTTAACTTTCAATCGAGAATCACGATAACAACATATCTCCCTACCTTCTCTTATCGTGTATTTATCTAAATCGAGAAATTATTTTGCGCGTATGCAAGTTGCTACGATCAACCACTTCATCGATTAGGCGGGATAAGTTTTCCGTAACCTCGACGATACCTCAATCGACCCGTTCTCTCTCTTTCCTCGCCTCTCTTCTACTTGTGTAATTTATCGTCTCGCTTCGTCCAACGTGTTCTAACGCGTCCACCACGTTCACTTTCAATCGGTGGATTCCGCGAGGCGATTGTATACACGTTCGAAAGTGAATTTAATTTGCGAGAGGAACGCGTTAAAAGCGACACGCCTTGCCAGCTCTTCCTAACGAGACCCGTCCTTTTTTTTCAATTCCATTGGGACCATTTCTTGCGCTTAAAACATCACGATATATTTTCACCACATCTCTCGAATCGCTCGATTTCAACGATTAAAATTAAAACCGTTAAAAACCCCATCAGAAATTACGATAAACAATTGTGTCAGACAATTTTCCAATGTTCGTTCTTGCATAGATTCTTGCATAGATTCTTCGCATTCCTATAAGAATCTTTAAGTACCTATATATCTTCGTAATGATTTCGGACTCACGAGGGGCAAGACCGCAATATGCGCGAGAATTTTCGCCGCGCGCGAGAACGTCGTCGTTATGTAATTAAAAAAGTTTCATAATCACACGGTCGTCCGTTTTCTTAGCGCGCCGATGAATCGACGACGGAGGGTGCAGCGACAGCAGCAACACGTGCTCTCCCAATGTGCCGTTTGCGGGATCTTTTTCATAAACAATATTGCACAGCGCCACGGCGTTACGACATAATCCATGTCCGCCGTCGCGAGCAAGAGCGAGCGACGGTCGGCTTTCTCCCGATACGCCGGCGGAAAAATAAACGAATGACTTCGCCATAATCGAACGCCCGGATAGTTTTGCGATCCGCACGATTTGCGACGACGGCGACGGCGACGAAATTCCATTTCGATCCGTCATTAACGCCGGCTAAAAAGGTGACGATTAACAGAGGGAACACATAGTAAAAAATGTGTACCAAGGAAAATATAATATGTAATGATAAGACATCTTTTATTTATAGACGTATCGCGCAATATCTCTCAAATAATTACACGAAAGATACGGTTACAAAAGGGTATAAATAAAATTTTGCTCGCTAATGATGACATTGTTTGGTTTAACAATCTCGATAATTGTTATCTTATATCTTCCAGCCCACACACTCCTCACTGTATATAATAATTTCTTGGAAAATATAGTTACATTCACGGAGAAGATGCTGAATAAATGATTAAGAGGATAACCCAGGCAAAGGTGTACAAGTTCGGAGAATGTATATATGCATAGCTCTCTGATTGTGAGTAGCGTGCAAATAAAAATAACAATATGCATTTGAAGTTACTACTAATCACTATCAAGTAAAAACAATCGTTGTAAAAAGTCACCATTGATTGGAGAGAAAGCCAAAATTCACAAATTTAGTGAGTGCTAAGTGAGAATTGTTATTGTTTCCTATTGATAAACATCATTTTTTGATTTATCACGTTTCGTAGAAATTTGAAAAATAAATTGTTGGTGCAACATGTAAATTTTAATTGTTTGATAGAAATCAGACTTTTGAAAGCTCATGGCGTATCGCCCGAGGACAAAACGAAATTTGACCATCAGCACTTTCATAGTAAGAAAACCAGACCGGTGATCGAATACGTCAAGAAGCAAAAAGTATGTCACACCTTTGCACGATATGTGACGATGTTGCCCGAGTCTACTTTCGATAAATATATTTATTTATTTTGCAATCAAAATGTTGTGTATGCAGCTGGTGCAGAAGTAATAAAATAATTTGTAATTATTACTATATAAATAAGGACAGATGTATATAAGTATTTCTATCTCAGGATTATTAGACGTAATCTACTTTATATCATTGTAAAAGTTACATACGTAAAAGCCTACAATAAAGTACATTGTATAACTTGTATGAATTTATAGCGCGATAGGAAGTTACCATCGAAACGCCGTAAAATATCTCCTACATGGACCCCCATCGATCTCATTGTGCTCTCTTCTCTAACAAACAATCGTTCGCACGGAATAGGAAGAGCAGGAAGAAGATAGCGGTGAAGCACCGGCTTCACGACACATTAATCGTACTAATTATACACGAACCTCTCAAACACAGACCTCTCTTCTTAGGGGAGAAATTCGTAGGAGGCGAAACGGCGAATTCGTTCGATTTTTCTCTCCGCTCGCTCTTAAATAATATACTTTCGAATAGTTTCGCCAGATATATCAAAACGGTATCTATTGCGCGTTATTAGCACCTCGTGCTTACGTAAAGCCTCGTAATGAAGCGTGCAAAATTATTAATCATCTTGATATTATATTAATGCCTGATCCTCGAAATTGAATCGATGTAAGTTGAAAGCGCAACAAATATCTAGCTTTTACTAAGCAGATTTAAGAAAACCGCAAAATTAGCTTTTTTTAATTATTATCTTCATATTTTTGTATTTGTTGTATTGATCTTACACAATAAATCAACAAAACAACGTAAACGATGCTTTACGGTCGAATAAATTTTATTCTCAGTAAGAGTGAAATTATTTGTTCCAAAGCCAGTTTCTCGTCTGAATCGGCAAAAACGGCCAAAACACTTTCCGATTGATTCGATCGAATAAATTCTGAATCGCTGCCCGAAACAACAATTTTTGATAAAAATTAAGACTTTTGACTAATGCGCCAAAAAATTTGAAAATAACATTTTAAATGACAGAATATAAGAAAATAGAATTACTATTAATAATCGATAATATTAATAAAAATAACAATTAATTCGATAAAAATATTAAATGATATTATATTATTGCGCAATTGCTTTGTAATAAATGAGGTTGATTGAATTTTAATCCTAATTTAATGCCTGATCATTAGAGCGTACAATAAACTTCGTGAGTGCAAGTATTAGAAACTAATAAATATATCACTACAACTACGCATATATTGATTCGTTAAACTTGTTTTCCCACAAAGAAAAAATTCTATATATTTCCTTTACATGTAAATTAATAATATGTTATTTACAAATAACATATAAAATTAACTAAATATACACCCTCATAGAAAGTTTATAAAATTATTGAAAAATTTCTAAATTCTAATTGGAGAAATCGTTCTAGCGTTAGAACGGAAGCTTGGAAACACGATATGTTGGCGAGATAAAACAAAAATTATAACACTTTAAGAAAATCTAGTATGGAAACATAATAAATTTAAATTTAAATAATAAAATTAAGAAGAAAAATTTCTATTTAACATGTGTGAAGAAGCTCTTATAGCTGCTTATATCAGAAACAAGTAATATTATAAGCAGTATATTATAACGGAAAGAAATAAAAATACATTTTATCAAAATAATTTTATGGAAATAATTCAACTTTTCAAATTTAATTTGCTCTTCTTATTTAGCATTAAGATATTTTTCTGATTTATTTTTCATCGTAGCATAACAAATTTTATTTTCCACTCTACTTATTGCTTTAACGCTCTGGAATACAGAGATAATTTCTATGCAGGCATTTCTATATTTAAATATAAAATGTTCATGCTTACTCATTTTGACATGAAGCCATAAGTCATTCGCAAATAAATATATATCCGTAAAAAAAAATAAAAATCGATTCTTGCATGTTTACTTCACTCCTGGACACAGCTGTGCAGAATCGCATTTTGCTCGTATCTTTCGAAAATCCTCAATGCGGCCCTGGTGCTCGTCCAAACAAGTTCAACGTTTCATACTCTACACACAACCACATAGTAATCTACATAATTTGCGAAGGATACTTCTTACGCGCACGCACGATCAACAGCTCCCGTTGCGATTATTAACGTTTGCCCTGCATATGTTTGCCTTACACAATTGCACACTTTCTACCTACAAGGCAAGCAATGCTTGTAACTAAGGTAACAGATACCCTACGTGCGAATAGCATGATACGAAAATTAGAATGGCGAGAGGTGTTTGGTTTGCGATCGATTCATTGATATAACGGATTACGATAAATCTATTTCAAACAAGATCCGCTTTAGTAAATATTACATTTATTGATACACATATTCTGACTCAATCTGACTTAGTTCACTGCTTTATGAGAAAGTGAGCAAAACTCGTTACAATGAGATCAATTCTCTTTTAAAAATTTTGGTTACTTTATTGTGCGTGAAAAATATCGGTTCTTCCTTTTATTAGAAACTATTGCAAAACAATAAAAAATTGTGTCCCTAAACTACACATTTGTATCTTTGGTTCTGATATTTGGTTTCGTGGTATTTAGCTTCTAAATGTCAACCACCAGCTGTTTATGTAAATTGTGGCTTCAAGCGGCATTGCGATAAATTGCTAAGTCACATTTAATTATAGGATCTTAAATCAAATTATAGTTTGTAGTTTTCCATATTAATTACAACATCTTATCATATTTCTATGTATAAACAGCAATTCTCGTTAACGAGAAAAAGATTGATATTCTCGAAAAACGAAGAAAATTTTCGTATTAATTTCGCAACTTGCAGTATGTAATCGCATCTTTTAATTAACGTTTTCTCTCATCGTATCGCATTGCATTCGACATCAGTCGCATAGTTTTTTCTCGGTCGACGATTAATTCAATAATACGCCTCGGAGCGAGCATTCGAATAGCACGCACGAGGAAATGAAAGCCTGTTATTTCGGCATACTGTACTTTTGAAGGCTATCGAGTTTTGTAACCACGCCTTAGCTCGTTCAAAAAATGTCATTTGTCACATTTGAAAAAAAGCAAATAAATTTTATAGAAATTATTATTAAAAAAAAGAAATAAAATAACTAAACTCAAAATTACAAATACAACTGTCGGAATATTATGATTTATTTTTATTAATAATGTTTATCTCTTTTTTTATAATTCTCTTTTAATTTATTCAAAAAAAAAAAAAAAAAAAAAAATTAAAAACCTCTTAAACATTCTTCGCTGCACACTTGCCAAGATTGACTTAAGAAGTCTGATAAATCAAGTGACTCGTCGTACGAGCCATCACTTCCGGTGACCTTTAGTGAGCATGGCTGACCGTTACTCGCATGTCGTAACATAACGTAATTTACCGTAAGCTAATAGTATGTGAGTAACACATTCCGTATATAACTTGACAAAGAATACATCTTCGAGAAGAAAAATATTAAATAGGCAATAATAGATACAGCACGGAGATGTATTTAGATTGTATCTCTCTCTTATTGCTCACAGAATACGTAAACTCTTTCAGCAGTATGATAATTTTTTTTAAACTTTTTTTTCTTCACGTACAAATATCCATTTCTAATAATCATAAAAATGTCATAAATATAAAGATACAAAGATATACACATACGTAGATAAATGTCGCCGGAAAAAAAATCAAATAAACAAGAACAAATTACTACTCATTACGAAACGCAGTATTATTATTTGCTGAGTAAAAGAATTGTCCGAAATTATATTCATAGATTTCGTTAAGATTCGAGTCTCATTTGCGCAGCTTCCGGATAAAATTAATCTTTAATCTGGGGAAGGGATGTTTCCCATGCTTCTTGAGAACTCGCTCTCGTTGTGACACAAACACAGGGAACAATTACGAAAACTTGTGTAACTGAATAATGCAGTCTTGTATGGTTTTAGCCAACGGGGGAAGCATCCTCTCTCTTTCTTTCCTACTTTTATAGAAACGATAAAAATCTATCTGAGAACTAGAGCGCGATAGCGCACTTAATTAATACGAGCATATACGCGGTGCACTGCGTGCGATTGGCTCGAGCGTTCCACATTTCTGTGCGGAAACCGAAAAGTACGTGCGAGGAATCTCTCGCGTGTATTATATTTACGCTTGAAAATTACATGCCGCGCCTTTCTGCTTAATTAAAGGCGATAGACCGGAATTGAATTCTGTTGTGCGTTTTGCATTATGTTGGATTCATTTATATAATCAAGATACATTATGTATAGTTAGACATATAAATATATAAATATATAGATTTTATATTTATTGATGAGTTTCAAATTTATTAGATTCACTGTAATGTAAATCTCATTAACAGACCGAGTATAAATGTTAACAAGTATATATTTTAATTAAGTTTATATATATATATATATATATATATAAAACTAGTATAATATATATATATATATACTCGCCTGGTATATAATTACATCAAGTTCACAAGATTGATAATCTAATTTGATGTTGAAAGATTGCAAGGTTACTTTCACCAGGCGAGATAAAAAAAATAAATTTTAAAGGCGTGATGACGGTATGCAAATTATCGACAACGATTGGCAGTTTGGAAAAATGAAGAAGTCATTTACGAAGACATAATTTAAGTTAGGATGAAAAATTTTTTTTCAACTCCTTAATAAATTTTACAAGTAAATTACATGATATGACATCTATGTATATGATATACAAGAACTATATAAAAAATTTAAAAAGATTCTAATGTAAATTCAAGATTCGGAAAAAGGATACAAGAATGCAGTACCTATCGCAACAGCCTTGCGTGAAATATCTAGCATAATGAGTTATTGAATCAACAGACATTATCACAATTATCGCATCGGGAATCTCTTCCGAAAGATTTTGCTAAGCAGACGCGTGCGTTGCAGAAGCATACCCTCTAGTAATTAAACATTCGCAATCGCTACTACAAAGTCACACCCGATATTACGTGATCGCGCATTTATATAACACCCGCATTATCCTTGCATTATATGGTTAGCAGTGGTGACAGCACAGAGAAAGTTCCTATCCATTCCCATATGCTCAAGCACCTCTACAGTCTACGGCTATAGTGCTAAGGCTCTTTGCTTTGATTATATTCGCCGATTTACAGTGACGTACAATTGACTCTCAACACCCTGAGGAATTTTACTGACATTTCGCAAATAGAAACTTGTTTATCCTCCAGGATGTTTTGCGTAAAAAAATAACAGCAGGGAAATATCAATAAAGATAATAGATGGAATTTTAGTGACTTAGTATTTTCACCCTTTCTTTTTTTTTACACTATATCAAATGATTTAAGTTTTCCACTTAACATCTTCTAATTAAAGTATACAAACAATTAGCTAACACGAGATTAATTTATTTGTTACAGTGCCAACATGCGGGAGAAACGATGGCTGCTGCTGCTCGCTCTGTACGGTAAGCATAGGAGGATAACCATTCTGGAGGATGATTCTTCGTTTCTCGACGATCATGTTTCCCCAATACTAAGCGGAGCTTGTCAGCGGAACTTTTACTCGATTTCTACTATTTCTCGAAATCCTGTTTGTGCCGCTCCGCAGAAGAAAGAATCTCCCCTTGTCCATTTCGCGATCCCCTCTAACATTATGTCTTTAGTATTTTTGGACTTTTCACGGCCGTAGTGGAATGCCGAAGAGGCAGTGGACGACCTTCTACACTCGAGAATTTTAAGTCGCGCACGTAGATCGATTCTCACCGCGATTCATCCGTGCAATACAAAACAACGACTACCTTCCACGACGAATGAATTAAGTTGTGTATATGTGTATGTGAGATGGATAATTCAAAAAAAAGTTATTATATTATAAAAATGTCTGTTAATATCAAAATGGAAAAGAATTGTCTATTTGAAAGTACATATTGCCATATGAAAGTAAAGTAATTAACTTAAAAATTGTAAGACAAAATATTTCTCTCATATTTTGCTCACACAATTGTCAATGTTAATAAAAAGCTCGTAAGAAAGTTTTGACAGACGAGTTTTATGGATCGTTAATCAAAGGTACCGAATGGAAAAAGTACTGAGCCCCGAATCGTCGAGTGAGACAAGATTTTTATTAATCTCTTTCATCTTATGTCAAACACACATTTGGTATTCGTCCTGCGATCGTGGCTGTGTGTGATCCGCAAAAGCATTTTACAAAGAGGTTCCACGAAGAAAGGAGGACCTGTCGTGAATGTCAAGAGGGCCATTTTCTTTGTCTCGTCGTGAGGCATGTAATAATTTTAACAGTTCGAAAATTCAAATTAAAATATTCAGTAAAATGTACATTAACGTCAACTTGGCATAATCGTTTCATAATCGTTTTATTGCAATAATAAAAAAATTCAAATCTAATAAAAATAGGAAATTCCGTAAAAATTAATGTGCCGGAAAAGAGATTACTTCACCATTGTTTATAGTACACAATACAAATGCGTATTACAAATTGAAATCATTATCGATTTATTCCACTCCATTCCATTAAAACAATTTAAATCAATCACGGTTAACATTTAAAATGTTTTCTGACATTTTCTGCTTCTTAGGAAACCTTCGATTCAAGATCTTTAAAATCTCGCTTTAAAATCACGAAATAATTGAGAGGTTGCTATTCTTATAGCATCGTAAAAGTTTTACGATAATCATATAACGCTATATAAATTTTACAACGCTAAAGATAACTAATGTTTAATCATTACTATGTATTAGACGCAGAGGTAATACACGTAAACGCGTCTCGTAGCATCACAATTTCTTAATGAAAATTATCGATTGGGTTAAAAAAACGTGGTCACGCCCGCCAAGAAAAGAAAAGGTCAGGTCATTCCCATTCGCTCGAGATTCCGCGTCGTCGATAGACAATTGGATGAAGCAATTTATTTATGCCGACATAGTTAACAATAGTGATTTCGTCATGAAAACAGATTTACTGTAACTGTATGCATGAAAGGGGAGCACGCCCACGTGTTAGCATTTCTCACAAACGGAATGTGAGCGCACTCTCATAATTCATTTTTATACAATGTCGGCTTGTGCAGCGCGGTTTCTTATCGATCGCAAAGCCTGGAAAAGTATGATTCCGTTATACGATCGGTCGTCGAGCCATGCATATTTTCAACATCACTTTCGAGGACATCCACTTTCCGGTCCATAAAACCGCGTTCACGTAGCGCAGTCCTAATCGAACGTGCCGTTTTTCCGCATGTATGCGCACCATATTCGAGAATCTAGAATGTGTCGAAAATAACGGGAGCGAGAAGCATAAAATGATCGTAAAAACAACGATTACAGGCATTATAAAAATACCTACTCGATTACTCGCTTGTAATTATTTCTTCACTTTCACAGTATATATTAATTAAGTCAATAAAGTATGTATCATTTATTAATTCTCGCTGCTCTTTCTTCGAAAAAAACGATATTAACGTATTAATCAAATATATAGGACATAAATCATTGATTATATTCACGCTTATAAAGATGTTACGACCTCGGAAGATGAAATATTAAAAAAGCGAGAAACAAAAAAACCTCTTTTTCTTTCTTTATCTTAATTCGTACTTTGCAAACTGTCCGTACTTCTACGTCTTAATTCCCTCAGTTGCTAGTTTTCAAAACAGCCTTGAACTACTTCAAAACAGTTACAAGTATAATTCAGTAACAAGGTCTTCGGAGGCTAATGATTGGAAATGGCCGTTAAACATTTAGATTTTTTTCACTCATTTTAGAATTTAATAATTAAATATTAATGTAATATAAAATAAAGAATAAAAAAAATATAATTTAGAACCTATTAAAAATTAAAAAGAAAGAGAGGGAAGAACTTAATATAGATTATATTAATATAAATTAAACAATAAGGAAAATAAATAAGAAGAAAATTGAAAAATAAAAACTAAAAATTCATGAAGGACATTGATTGTAGATTAATACACAGTATATATTATAAGCTTATTATGTTATCACGTATATGGTTCGATTGTAAATCAACGAAATGTGGAAAGGAAACGATCAATAGACAGCCTTGATCCGTTTAAGAACAATTACCCAACCGAATGCACTCGCTCTCGGTGAGAGAAAATTACAACACTTATGTTAGATTCTCACAACACTTCACGTCCAAGTTTTGCAACGCCGACGCTTCTCCGCGATTTACGTAATCCGTGGATACGTATAGTGGCCTTTTTCCTTAATGTATCGGACAACTCATCAGAGCCATCGATACTCCTTAAGTAATAAAAATAAACTATATTTACTTGGAACTGATTCGTGATTATTCTTCTTCTTTCAGTCGTGATGCTGAGTTATTCCTAAATCAACGCTCTCGATAACGAGATTGAATTTTTTTTTTTATATTTGTAGGAATATTATTAGCCCACGCGGTCTCTGCAGCACTCAAGGCCAGGCCAAAATTTAAAATTGCGACAACCTCTACGACGACGACTACCACCACAACTGAAGAGCCTCACGAGGAGGAAAATGAAAACGCAAATTCGGAGGTACATATTTAAAAATATATAAAAAGATTACCAGATTCGTAACATAACTCACAAAATAAGATGATTAATTCTCAAGTATTATCTAATAGTTTTTAATTCAATATTTATCTCATAAGCCCGGATTTTAATGTTAATATTTATGATCAATCTTAAATTACAATTCTAAATCAGCGATTGAAATTGACATATGGTAAATGCAATGAATTCAATTTACTATAAATGTTTTGTAACGAAAAATTGTACATTTGTATAAAAACTTAATTAAAGTGAAATTATGTCTAATTCTAATGCTAGATGTTCATATTGTTCTCGTGATGCATGCAAAATACAATCGTCGAATGTTGCAAGACCGATTCAAACAGTCACATCACATGAGTACCAAACGAGTTCTGATTTCGTAAAACAGAGCTTCTTTGCGAATAAACCTCGTGATATGCATATACAAAACGAGACATAAATTAACCGCTAATTAAACATTTCGCAAAACATTATACAGCCGCTTTGTGACAAGTATTATGATAAGATGAATATCGTGCATCGTGTTCTAAATAACAAAGACATCACTGTGTAAAACGTTGTATGCGTAAATTTAATTTACGATCGACTTATCAGTATCTAAGATATCTGCGGAGGCGCCGCGGCACTTCGATTAATTTATGTCAAATAAATGTAAACTTTAAACTCACGCGCACGCGACAAGTTCACCTTCGCACACAAACGAGCGAATGTGACATCACCAAATCGAACTCGAATGCTCATCGCTAAACATTATTGCACGGCACACAGCGACTTCTTCGAGCGTAAAATAACTTTTCTATCAGATACTAGTCTGTCGAATGCGAGCGCTTTTCCGTCCACGGTTGTACGGAAATTGTTATTACGACAAAATCGAATCGATGCTCGTAGCTCGCATTTCCCGCAGCGGAAATGAAAGCTACATGAAATGTGACATAGACATAAATTTATTAAAGGTTTCAAACCTTTGATATATATACTCGAGCCTGTTATTTTGTAAGATTATGAAAAGTTCAAAGTCTCAAAAAAATTCTAACATTTATTCTTCCAGACGACAACTGTCGCGATCGAAACAAACGGAACGACCGGGCACACTTTAACAGGAATTCCGCAAATCGATTACATATGGGACCCGAATCTACCGCGCGAATTAAATGGCTATAATCTCAGTGATTATCCATTTTATAATAGTATACCCGAAGATATCGATTTCAAATGCGACGGCTTGCACGACGGCTTCTACGCCAGCGTGCCGCACAAATGTCAGGTAATTAATTTAATAATACTTATATTACAGAAATAATATCTAATCGGGATAAATTCAGCACGACATGTATCTTTGAAAATAAAAAAGAAAGATATACACAATCATAATGCGTGCGATTCGACATCGAAGGATGCTCATTACATTGAACGCAAAAAGCTTCATCGCTGCTGCTTTGTAATTAGAAACATATAATTAAAACAGTAATTAAAAATATAACATTAGAAATATATAATTAAAAACAGGTGGTAAGTTAGAATTATTTCTTTGGCAAAAAAAACTGATGCTGTCAACGCTAACCGCGGTGATAGGAAAGTCGATATCGTTTGAATAAATTTCAAAGAAAGATCTTCTGGACACGGCGATGTCTCCGTCGCGTAATAAACAGATGTCAATGATCCGAGAGTGTTGCTTCGAGTTTATTGACGTTTCTAGCATCAGTGAAAAACAATAATCATGATCCGATGTGTACTAACGATAATCAATCTACGAAGAACTTGATTGATAAGCATCGACACCCGACGCGAGCAGCCATGAACGAAAGTGAGTTCTCGAACGAGATGCGAATGCAAAAAAATGCGTATCGATTGAGCACACTTTTACCAATCATCGCTGAGAGCGATCGTTTCACCGTGAATCCTGGCATGACGGGATCGGCCTGAAAAACGACCGATTGAGAAATCATCGTTGCAACGACGCAAATTTATTTGCCTCGTTTGAATGCAATCAAATTACTCTTACTCTTCTGATGTAATTACCATATATACACGAACGGTAATTATTACAACTATATAGAAGGAAGTGTAGGCGAGATCTGACGTAATACCTATTATACGAAATTAAGAAGATTAACATCGCATTTATTAATACAGTATAGTGAAGTCTATTTCGATGATAACCAACGAGTATAATAATATATATTATACTTGTTGTACACTCCGTAATTTGTGCCAGGATAGAACGATCGATATTTTCGAAAATTGTCAAATAATTGGTAGATATACCATTATCGCGTCGATTGTAAAAGCAACGACGCAACACGAGTAGAAATCGATATCGAAAGTGAAAAATGTTTTACTGGCCGCAATAACAAGGTCGCGGTGGAAAGAAGCCGAGGAAGAGGACTTTCGTGGTCCGCTACGCTTCTCGTCCCTGACCGTTCCGCGATTCACGTGCGCGCGAAAATCCTACGATTGTGAAAGCGAAAGATTGCAAAGCAACCTCTTTCCGATGTACTCGGTTCAATCGTCTCTTATCGATCATTTTCACGGGGCTGTAGAACGAATGTACCATTGTCATGCAAATATCGTAAGCGAGATTCGCCGGCCGAGACGCGCTCCACGTGTGACGTTGTAAAAAAAAAAAAATAAAAAAAAAAAATAAAAAAAGAAAAGACGATTTACATTACTGTGCGGTTTGTAAAAGATTTGTCGCGGAAGAGAAATTGGGAAATGAGCAATTAATTCGCCGCACCGGCTTCCTGCCAGGAAATCACTCGCGATCGCTTGGGTTATTTTCTGATCTTTCCCGTAGCCCCGGGCAAATTTACAATTGTAATGGCCCTGATGATTAATGCTTCCAAGCATGATCGATAAAGAACATCTACGGAAAGATAATACGGAGTAACTTATTATTAATACGAAACTAAGGATGTGAAAGATATCGTACGGAAAAACTCGTCGAATAAAGAAAGACGCGTTCTGAATAATTCTAACGTCAATTCTAATGCAAATAACTGCAATTTGTTTTCAGCATTCGGCATAAAGGAAGTTCTGACAAACGCTTTACCAACTTTCCACCATAAATTCTTTACAGAGTTGAAACTACCGAGGACCAGAATTTCCTGAGAGAATCGGTGTTTCATATAAAATAAATTTTGCCGAAAAATATTATCAAATATTTAATAGAATGCATTCTCGATAATTACAATTGTAACAAACTAAAAGATAAGTCGAAACAAGAATATATTTCTGGCAAAAGTTTTATATAACAACTTTAAGTATACTAAAATTATTCTACACCGCGCGAGGCTCATTAAACGCGCGATTAAGCATTCAATGATCGTCTGACATTTACATGGCGAGTTGAGTAAGATTCATGATCTATTATTGGAGGAGATCAACTCCCCTTCTTTTTACAAGAATCTTAGTGAAACGATGTCGGACACTTACCGAAAGGATGTGCTCTAAATGATTCTAGATAATTCGCCAGATAATTCACTAGAGTTTTTGCGTTCCAGATAATACAGCGAGCCCTCCTCGCACACTAACTCTTTTTTTCTCTGTCTCTCTCTCTCTCTCTCTCTCTCTCTCTCTCTCTCTCTCTCTCTTTCTCTCTCATACCGCAGGATGCACATTTATGTGACTCGATGCAATTATTTGCCGTCGCACACATGTAGCCGCCGTGTGAAAGCTACGTAGCGTGCGGTAAGATCGCTCACGTTCGTTCGCGGTGAAAAGTGTGCTAAAATCGTCATATCGACGTTTCGTTATCTGAAGAAGACGTAACAAAGTGATAGCGAGATTTTCAAATAAACATAAAAAAAAAAAAAAAACGACCAAACATCTTGAAAAATCTCGAAAACCTGACATGCGGCGCCAATTCGTCGCCCGCTTTCACTCATCGATCGATTCGATTTCGTAAAGTTTATTCGTCACAATTTATTTCACTGGTCTTAACGATCATCATTATAATAATTAATATGGTGCTAATTTAAAAAAATCCGTTGATAACGACCCGTGTATCACGCAATCATTCTTATCTCGCTTGAATCTCTTTTTCAAGGTCTATCATCACTGTCTCTTTGGCACTCGCTACGACTTCCTGTGCGCTAATTTCACGGCGTTTGACCAGAAGACCTTCATCTGCCACTTTGTATCTGAGGTCGATTGCGCCAACTCTAAGAAGTACTGGCATAGAAACGACGCTCTTTATCAAGCAACTACAACTACAACTACCACGAGGACCACCGTAACGCCGGTTACCACATCAACCAGTCGACCGGCCGTACGTGACCGAATTCCACCCAGGAGAAGACCACCGGCAAGAAGGAGACCCTATGATTATTATGAGGAAGACTACTACGACGACGAATACGGTCGTCCGCGAGACTTTGTTAGTCGAGACGAATACGAGTACGACGACCGGAAGTACAGGCGTGATAGGGATCGCGAGTTCAGAGACCGGGATCGCGATCGCGACTTCCGGGAGAGAGATTCGCCATCGCGCGGCAGAGATGATAGAGATCGAGATACCGCTAGAGACAGATACCCAGGTAGAGGCAATAGAAGAGATCCATCGAGATCAAGAGATTCGTTGGAAGATGATTTGAGACCACGAGGAAGAAATCCGGATCAAGGTACTAGATCAGCGTCGAGGGAGACAGACGATTTAGATGTGTACGATCGACGACCAGAATCGAGAAACAGAGATACCGACGATCGAAGATACTCTGATAAGAGGTGAGAGGGAACTTGTTGATCTCATCTGATATATATATTAAATAGGATAATATTTACATGTGTTTTTAAATCTCTCTCTCTCTCTCTCTCTCTCTCTCTCTCTCTCTCGTATTATTTGAGTACATTTACAAGATTTAATATTACATTTACGTGCACGTTAGGTATAGAGATGATTATGATGATAAGGAACCTGTAGCGCCTTCGGCGAGTGCAACGTCCAACGCGGAAGGTCTGGTGAAACCAGCTGTGCCCAGTAGTAGTTCGGTTTATGCAAGACCGAGAACGCCACCCAAGATTAGACGACCGGTACCACTCTCGGAGCAAGATAAATATGCATATAAAACCACTCCTGCGCAACCAACAGGTAAAATTGATTTCTCTTCGGAAAGTAGTTATTAAATTGCTGTTTAAAAAAAAAATAATTAAATTATAATTAAAGAAGAACCACGACGACGACCGGTAGATTTGGTGGAAGATGATTATTACGATGACGAATTGGAGGATGTTAGACCGATTAGAAGACCGCTCAGAAGAAGGCCCTCGTATAGGGACAGAGACAGAGACAGAGATTTTTATGAAACTCGCGACAGAGACCGCCCTCTCAGGTAAGGTAATTTACACAACACTAATAGATACAATAAACTAAACTACTAAACAAATCATATTTATATAAAAAGAGAGTGTACTAAATATTTAAAAAATTAATTATATACTGATTGAATCGTAATATTATTAGTAATGAATCATTATAATTGTAGGTGTAAAATCTCATACTGTATAAATTATATCAAGATATTTCTAATATATTATACAATCATTGACATATTTTTCTATTAAGTTTTAATATAGAATTTTAAAATTACTTTTTAACAAAACACGGTTGCTGCAAAAATCAATTTACGAAAGCTTAACGCGACCATTAAACTTTACATTAATCGTTAATTAATTAATAACCATTGATGATAATAATTATTAATTTTTCTAGAACTCGTTATCATACATCGCCGGAAGAAATACGACTCAGAACACATCAAGATCGTTCAAGAGATCGCTACTACGATCGAGAGAGGGATCGAAGTAGAGACAGATCTTCTGATCGTGGAAAAGATCGTGGTTCCGAGAGATCTTCGGATCGTGATCGAGGAAAATCGCAAGATTCCGAAAGACCCTCAGATCGTGATCGAGGAAGATCGCAAGATCCTGAGAGATCCTCGGATCGCGATTCGCGTGGAAGATTGCAGGATTCCGATAGGCAAGAACGACCATATTCGCCTCGACTTCTCGATCGCGAAAGAGACACTGAACGACTGCGATCGTCCTCGAGATCGAAAGATCTATCAGATGGCACTGAAGCATCCAGAAGACCGAACTCTTACGATCGAACAACCGAGAAAGCTACTACTACCACAACAACAACTACAACAACAACGACCTGCTTACCGGAACAGTTTATTCACAAGTCTGAAGTAGACACTAAGGATGCGATAACTGATCGATCAGAAAAGCCATCGTATCCGGAATCGTATTCGGAACGGCCATCCAGACCTATTCAGACACAGAGCGATATTCAAGATTATCATAGAAATTTGTCTGGCCAATCTCAGAGAACGTCTCAACAAACGGATTATCAAGACAAAGACTTGGAAAGCAAGAATGAACAGAGCCATCATCAGGTCACATATACGGACGAATATTTGTCGGAATATTATGACGAGCCACTGGAAGATTCGTCTCCATCTCCCCCTCCACCTCGAACTGCCGTTCGAATCGTAAAGAGGCCTTTCTTGCCATCTCGAGGCGGTAATCCTAATCCGAGAGGATTGTTACCAGTCGGTTCCAAAGCGCCGCATTCGTCTAGAAGAGAGGAAGAAACGACTACTGATCATCGAAGCGCTTTAGGCGAAAACGAGCACAAGAGTTATTATGCACAAGAGGAACAAGAAGATAATAGAAACACCAATCATCAAGAATCACACTTAAAATCGGATAACAAACAGTATGATGCTTACAAAGCTATTCAAAGTGATATTCAGAAAAAGCAACAGCAAGACGAATATGACAGCGCGATATTTAGACCTGTGCTACGAAGACCGATCGAAAAGCACAACGAAAAGGAGGAAGAAGAGGAGGTCTCGAAGAGTCCAGAAGATCTGTCAAACTTCTCCAAAGGATACTCTACTCAGAATCAATCTTACGATTTACGCAATCATCAAGATGAGAGTCTAACGTCCAAGTGGACGGAAGATTATTCGAGCGACAAGTACGCGAACGCCGGCAACGTGCAGACCGGTTCTCCGATTCGTAACAAAGTCAGAGCAGGCGTAGAGACCACGCCAAACATTTACAGCTCGACGTACAAAAACGAAGAAATCCCGGACCACTTGCCTTCAGGACCTGGCAATTACAGAGTCAAACAGAAAATCAACGAAGTAACGCATCGACTTCAGGATATCCCGGAGAGTGAATACGACGTTACTCTAAACGATGCCCTGACGCCGACCTTGATTCAGGAAGCCAATTTGCCAAGTGGATTCGTCCTACCTATTCACAGACAGCAACTTGGTAGAGATGCTGTGCTACAACCTTCTGAAAACAATTATAAACTCTCCAGACCGATTAATCATCATCATCAGCAGCAGCAGCAGCAGCAGCAGCAGCAGCAGCAACAGCAGCAGCAGCAGCAGTATTCGCATCAACAGAAATCGTTTGTTCCGAGTCCTCCATTCCTCCCGCCAAATATCAATAATAACGATCGAGCCCGAACGATGTATTATAGGACACCGGAAGCTATACAGATCAGCGGGGCGCAATACAGACAGCAGAGACAATGGCAAGACTACACCGTATATTGACGGATATAACATCGTATGGTGTATCATATACGAGGAAGAGAAATTTTATCTTGCTTCACGAGCGATAAACGACTAATTTATACTGCCACCGATCGACTTATCTTAGGAAAGACACTTTCGTGAAAGAAATTATTCACTTCTTTCTTTGAAACTGGCTTTCCGCGGACAGACATCGCGCGTTTGACACTTAGCCTTGTAATCAAAGATGATCAGTATCTTTCGTTCCAAAGAACGCGTGACACACTCGTCTCGACGCGTCACGTCGCTCTGAGGATAGGAAATAATCTGTAAACGATTCAGTTAGCTATTGATAGTTTTTAAAATGATAAACTGTTCATTAAAATGATAAATTGTTCATTAAAATAAAAAAATAGAAATGAGAAAGATAGATTATTGTATAAATCGCAAAATGCCACACTATTTAAAAAGAAAAAGATAGTTCAAGTGAGAACATAAAAATGAGGTATTAGTCATCTTGATACTTATGAATACTACATGATTATTCACATAATAAGAAGCAAAAACAAGATTAATATTCAACGATATAACATCAACCATAGATAATTCTAAGAAATTCTTCGCTAAAAAAATTCTATATTATTAGATCCAATTGCAATAATGTAAATGCTGCAAGATAATGTTTTATAGTAAACTTGATGTTTCCTCTAGTAACGTAATCCAGGAATTAAACTTGAAACATAATACAATTGGATAATCATTTAATTTGTGATAATAATTAATATTATTCACGATAATAATCGATATGAAATCGAAGTAGAAGTTGAAATGTTAGAAATGCTGAAAACCTGTATCTCAACTCTATTCTTCTTAATACAAACTTGTAAATAATTGCATGACTCTATCCTAGGTATATTCGTTATATTGCAAGTTATACTGTAATTCAAAATACAATATAAATATGTTGCCTTATAAAAAAATTTTATACATTAAATCTTATCGTGTGTCAAATTTTAATTGATATTATTAGCGGATAAGTCTTCCTGAGCGTGTATCTTGTCTTAAAGCTATGTCGATATTTACGTAATAATATAAAAGAGTGAGGAAATATACGTACCATTGTGTTATTTATTGTGTTATACTGTCTCCTCTTTATATAATCTTGACGCCAAGCTGTAATATGTAAATATAAAAAATGATATCTGAAAATACTCAGTTGCAGAGAACTGTTTGAAGACCTTTATTATTTATAGTACAAATGACATAAATTATACAACAGAATATCTGATACTATAAGAAACATTCATAGACATTATAAGACCGAGTCGAGAAATCCTGTAGAGACAAGTAATTTCATACTAAAGTTTTAAGCGACAATCTTTGTTTCCAGATAGCTTTAAATAACTGCTACTTACACTGCCTGTTAATGTGCGAGAAATATATATAGAGCAAAAATATAATATTATATCGAACATTGGTATCAGAGCAACAATATGTAATATTTACATGAAAATACTTTAAGATTAGATTGTTTATTATGCCAAAGAAAATGCAGTGGTTCGCGATCAACGATAAAAATTCAGTCGATAATAACATAAAATACATCACAGAATCATGATTCAAAACTTAACAGAGCCACGCATACACAAATTATATCGTTGTAAATATCGAATTTTCTAGATTCTAGATGAAAAGAAAACACAATCTGAACACACATTTCTGGCGTGAAACCAGGATATTCAACAAATATCTACTATGACTTTTTGTATAAACGTGGCTGCAATATATGTATATATAGTAACAGTTAGGATATTCAGTCAAATCATTAAAATGCATTGACCTAATAACAAATAAGCAGACAGTACTAGCCATACTTTGGATATGATAAAAGTTAGTTGTCGCCTTACTAAAATTAATGCAATAATAATTCGCCAGTACTACTCGTCATTCTTAGATTTGTACTCGCGAACTATAAAAATATCAAATCCCGATCGAGACGGTCTGATCGATGATCAAAGTTACTATACATCGAATAATTACTATAATTTTTAATTCTAGTGCATAGTTCTGTACAAAAATGAGATAGAGTATAAGAATAGGATGCGTATACAATATATATATATAACTCTCGAAAGTTTGCTTTGTGTGTTAATCGCGAGCCAAGGCCCGTACGATATACGGATAATATCTTCCTATATATCACGATTAAGTTAAATTATAGGAAGAAGTTGTTGGCAAGAATATGCATTCGTGAGTAGCGAAAGGTATTTACAACTTTATTACATCAAAGAGATTAAAAGGTGTGTCGGTTCTTTTTTGGTATAAATGCAATCGCTTCCAAATTTCTTGCGGTTTAAAAGGTAACTTTGTTAAATTCACACGTTTATTAAAGTTTATTAATTAATAATTAATAGAATATTTCACATTATATTATCTTATATAGCAAAAAATAAGTACTAATTTAGATTCATAAATTTGGATTTATAATTTGGTTTTTTATTCCGCGATCATTAAATGAAAAAATTATTAAATGTAAATGAAAGAAAGAATTATGAAGAAAACAAGATATTCAAAGTAAAAAAATTAATACAAATATTATTTACAAATATTATTAATGTATAATAGATTCAAAAAATTGCCTGTGTTGCCTGAAAATGTTAAAAATTCAATATTTATTGTATATAAATTTAAGAATATTGCAGCTAAAAAATTAAACTATAATTGAAACTATAATTGAAAAAAATGTGTTTAATAGAAGAATTTTAAAAAAGAAAATTTACATATATATAAGTGTATATTAATAAATATTCCTGTAAAGAAAAATAGATGTAATTTTTTTAGATAATAATAATAATAATAATAATAATAATAATAATAATAATAATAATAATAATAATAATAATAATAATAATAATAATGATGACACAATATTTAATATATGTAAAATTTTGCATATATGTATAATGAAGATGGTGACGAAAGAAATAATCACCGAATTGTTATACACCTATATTATTATAATATTACGTAAAATTTACTGACCAGCTTATTAATATCAATGTAAAAAATTATGCTCTCAGTGAATGCTAAAACTATTATAAACTATTATAAACACAGTCCATTATACCATATACAGCATCCTTACAACCATCACATATAAAAATTCGACAACTAGTGTGAGTAACAACGCTTTTATATACTTCTCTCATGACTAAGATAAATGTTACAGTTTTATCGAAAAATATTCCTTTATTTTGAAATTATCTTGAAATTATAAAAATGTATTACATTTATTATAATTATACATATAATTATAACAATTGTATAATTAAATATATATCTATATATATTCCTATATAATTATATAATATATATACGTATATATTTATAATTACATGTATAATTACATATGAATTTTCTTTGTATCGATCGACAAATTTGATTAATCTATTCTCGTATATAAAAGCGTAATTACTCGCGCGAGTATATCTTTGCATTTGGCCTCGTAATTCATCTTGCTCCTCATCTCTCATGTATCTCGTGATAGAATCTTTTCCGCTGATACTTGCACGAAATTACTTGATTTCTTAAAGGTAAAACACACAAGCGTTTCAAATATATGTACGTGTATCAAAATCTATTAGAACTCACCACACCCATTACTACGTACATACTATCAAGAGAAGCGTACATAGCACTCGTTTAACGTTTTAAGTTTTGGTCAAGTGCGCTTTTTGTACACGCAATGTGTGTATTTGTTCGCGTCATAATTTTTTTTTTTTTAATTTATGCTATCGGCGGATCGTCGTCGTCATCGTCGTCTCTCGGGACTAGGACATTGCCGTAATGATTCTGACGGTACTGTCGAAATCGTTGCAGCCATTTGTATCGTCTCGCGCTGAAATATAGTAGTACACCGACTACTACGAGGAAGGTAGGTATTAGTAGACCGGCGGCTACGGAGCTACCTGAATCAAATTGATTAGATTTTAGTCGCCAGCGGTATTGCTGCTGTTTAGTTTCGACATTCAAATCCATGTTTGCGTCGACCTTTTTTTCTATTTATTTTTTTTTTTTTTTTTAGCATATCAGTGAATGAATAACAAAGCTAAACAACGTTATCTATTCATGACTGAACTAGCTACGTTGTCTGACAAAAGATGCTTTTGAAAAAAAAATCATAAACTTTGTCAAAACTGTACAATGTCTGCTAAGTCAGAGGTCTTTTAAATCTTTTTCAGTCTACGTTTTAAGAGGATATTTTAATATTCAGTAGCGCATTTATTTGCATTTGTATTTTCCAGTTTACACGTACCTCCTTCTGATTCGGATTTAATATCTGGCTTAGAGGTGATAGCGTCGACACTCGCCGCTGCAGATGTAATTCTAATACATTCGCCATGAACTAAATGAAACTCTCGCTGACACTCGCAATACGACTTCTCGTTGTTACTGCTTACACATCTTTCATTCTTACCGCACTGCTCGTCCGCAAACGATATATCACAAGGCTTCAAATGCATCCCATCGTCGTTCTCTGAAAAGAATCGCCGTCAATACATTAAAGAGTTGAATGAGTTAATCCACGTGCGGCACTAGCATTCCTTCAACTTGCATGCGAACTAACTCGCGGTTCAGATCTTCGTTTTACGTGCAGCTCTGTATATCTCGAATAAATTAATAAAATCAAGACACTGCTTTGTAATATGTATATCAACATGATAATTTCACAACAATTTATTAAAAACGGTAGAATCTAAAAAATTATTATATATTTATAATAAATGTATGCACAACATAATTCTTGATTAGATATTTATATCTAAATGATAAGTAAGCAAACACAAGTTATCGATAACATGTTCAAAATAACCATTTATTGGATCTATCAGGAAATAAGCATTTACTGCGAGATGAACAAAGAGTGTGATAAAATGATAATCAATAACACAAGTCGTCACGTTTAAGTTACATATAATCCAATTCAAAACCTTTGACACCTTAATTTATTTAATTAAAAATACTTTTGCTGTAATTATCTGCTGAACAAAAATAAATCCGCTTTGCTTACACAATACTAAAATAATGCTGCTAAATTAGTTTGTAATCGTCAAACTGACAAAAATTATATTCAGATAACTGTAAACATAAAAAAATTTTTAAATTGTATTTTTATAAAATACCGTGATCTTTACTATATTATTATTCATATACATTAAAAAAAATAATTTACATATATTATTATAATTTATAAATAATTATTATACATTAAAAAGATAATTTTGTGAATACATACAATAAAGAAAAGAAAAGTGAAAAGTTTCATACTTTAGTTATTGCAAATCATGCCTTAAGACATTTTTGTAAAAACTCAATCATTCTAAGATATATTAAACGCATTCATCGTTTTAATAAAATATTATTAAAAAAATCTTACACAGATTTTTTAGTACACAGATTTCGTGAAATGTGTGTTATTCAAAAGCTTTGTTCGAGACTGTGTAAATATATTCGCGAAATGATAAAGCGATAAATACAATTACTAAGCAATATATCAACATATAAATCAAATACATATATATCGATGATTGCGCACATCATACGAGACTTAATCGAACACGTCACATTTCTTATTCCTTTCATTATCGCTGACCAACTGTTTCGTTATCTCATCCAGAACAGAAGACATAAAGAAACACGAGGATGAATGACATTTTCGTAACTCTATCAAGCCCGCGTGACGCATGATTGGCTGAATCAGTTAATTGAGACGAATTCGTTTTATCAACAGTATATACGGAGGTTAACTGAGGCTGAGAGTCAAGCGTATTAAGGGACTTGTTTTTGATTTAAGTGACTGGTGTGGCATTAATTTTATTATTTAACATCATCCGATGTGATTTGTCTCATTGAAATATCGACATAGGAATGCACGGAAATGAACATCTTGTTACTGTCTGTATAAATAAAAAATGCATCCGTCGTAAAAGAAATACTACATTGAAAAAAAATTTTTAATTATGTCAACATTCCTACTATTGCGAATAATTTATTATATTCACAATTGTAAATACGAGTTTACTGGCAGATTTTACATCGACCAATCGCAAAACACATTAGATACAATCATAATTCAGATTTACTGTAATAGAAATTTACCATCATCAGTGTCAAGTTTCGACATTTGTAAAGGTTCGAAGTATCGTATTCGGTTTCGACTCGTTTATTGCATTCTTGTAGAGTCGCGTCATTGCACAATACGAGGGAGAGATGTTTTTCCGCGATAACATCGTAAAATCAAACCGTTTGGGTGGATACAAAGAGTCTGTTCATCTCAGGAAGCATCACAGCTGACGAACCTTCGTTAAACCGCATCAGAATCGGAGACTTCCGTTCGAAAAGACATTACTACTCTATCGCAAGTTAAGATTTTATATATATATATATAATTTTAACTTGCGATAAAGTAGTGTCATTTCAAGTGATTAATTGAAATCAAAATGAAGATCCATCAGAGATTGCAAATCACGTGCAAAATAGCGACGTTTATTGCAAAATTTTAAAGTATATTAAAATCGGAATTTGTAATTAATACATAGAAAGCATCATTAATTTAACAGTAAAGTAATTGTGATAGACATGTATGCCGATATTTATACAATTTAAAAGAGAGCTATTGCATTTTGACCTATTGAACAATGCATTGATAATTACAATACCAAAACAAGGTAATAATATTCAATGTATATTTTGAATAAAATTGGAAATATAAAATCAGTTATTGTTATCATGACATTTTTAGATAAATAATCCATCGTCACTGATACAATAAACAATAACAAAAAAGCAAAATTAAAGAGCAAGTGTTGGCGCGCAAATTTTTAAAGTAAAAACTTTAAAGTAAAAACATATTATGACGATAAATAAAAAGCTCGAAAAGAAATATTCCTTGCGTGTTTTCGCTCAATTCCACGTCAATTATCCAATTTCGTCGGACTGAATTTCGCCACGTAAACGCGAATTGGCCAAAGGATTTCATGTGCACGTGTAATACAATATCTCGCGTATACTTATCTCGTTTATTACATATTTATACATATAAGCTACACGCACACAAATATATGTATACTTATATAAGAAAAAAATCCTTACTTTGAAATATATCAGAGCATGTGTACATATTTTTTTATAAATTAATTGAAGGAGCTGCAAGAGAAAAGGCGAAAGAAGAAAAAAGAAAAGAAAGTGCGCTTTGTATTAAGACCGATACTGCAAAATAAATTTATTTTTAACCTATGATTATATGTATATAATATATACGTTTCACATTATTAATACTTGGTTTATTTTATTATTACTATGTACGTACAAATGCATAAATAGACGGACACGTGTCGTATACTTATGCGCAATTTAAATAAAACAAACGTACAAGAGTGCAAAGTGGATGAGGGAAGTCGCGCATTTCTTCGCCTACTGAAGGCGCCTTAAAATATTTGTTAAATATACGAACCAATGTTTGCACATGCGAATACCGTTCTGCCAGTTTTCTTTTCGATGAATTCTTTTACACGAATACTTATATAAATCTTCCGGGTGTTTAAATTAATACAAGAAATTTCGCTGCAACGCATGACATTGCGTACAAGAGCTTTCAATAATGTTTGAACCGACATAAATATGCGATTAATAAAAGCAAATAAAACAGTATTGCCTCGGCATCGTAAAATTGATTGCGGCAGATTCACATGATTGGCATAGCCGCTAAATCCTCACTGTTTTCGAGAAAATCGTTATGAAAAAATCCTAATCTTCTAGACAAGATAAAAAAGAAATTTTCTTCGATATATCATATCGAATCATATGAATATATTGAGTAGTGCGATATATACATATATGTATATATTATATCAATATATAATAGACAATGTATATATAATATTATGTAAATATGTATATTCAAAATGTATAATTGTATCTTTACATAACAAATATTTTCTTTAAAAATAAAACTTTCGAAATAAAGTCACAAAAACCACAAAGCAATTAATTTATCTCATAGAAAGTGTCATAAAAGTGACAAAACGGAAAAAGGAATAAATACAATAATGTGTACATTCTTATATCTATGTAAAAAAATTCATCTCATAAACATAATTAGGAGAAAAAAAGCGTGATTCAATATTTCACAATGAACTTATGTGTCACGATGTCGATTTCTACCCCGAAGCTACTAACGATTATGTCATGCAAAAAAAAGGTATTTCGAATCGATATAAATCGTGTACGGATTGACAACGCAAGAAGACATTTAAAAAAACACAATCCATCTCCTTAATGAGAAAATATATTATTGTAAATATATTCGTACTTGTGCACGTTTCGACGTCGTAATTATCCAGGAAAATATGGCGCTTTTTTGCAACGAAGCGTTTCAAATTAGCTTTCGTAATGCGTTGAACGAAATAAAAAATGCAAGAAATTCTTAATTAAAGTGCGCATAAGTCCAGTTCCAAGTAAGCATGATACAAAAACTTAAAAGAAATCGAAAGAAAATACATATTTAAACGGCATTTGATTGCAAACACGATATAATAAAATATAAATTCTTTATTCATATATGTCACATATATTTCTATATTTTAAATTTCAACGCACGATTACGTCAACGGTGACCACGCAAGCAAAATTTCCATCGATATCTAACTTTTTCGGAGTAACTGAGAAGTATTTTTAGTCTGACTTTGTCAACAACAACCTTGGCCAATTATTTGCGCTTTTATCATATCACATGCAATTATTATAAAGCATGATATCGCTAAATTATCGCTGTACGTACTTCCTGTAATTCCTTAAACGACATAAAAAATACACTTTGCAAAAACTACAAATATACGTAAAATGTACTCGAAATAACTTCAGCGGAAATTACCCAAAGTATTTCCGTGGAAATTTTCCGCGTAGCAAAAAATACATTTACGCTATATGTGAAATTACCGGAAACAGAAATGCGTCACGTGTTGCGGGTTGATCTCGTTTCCGCGTAGTAGAACGGAGGGTGCTCTCTCGTTTCTCGGATTGAAGATTTCAAGAAAGACAGAGATGAACGGCAGGGACGGGGAGATGAAAGGGACAGGAGAAAGAGAGAGGAGAGAAAAGTAGAGAGAAAGAGAAAGAAAGAGCGGAAGAGGATTATTGCGACTAAGTTGGGGTGACTGCTGTGGATTGCTCGGACGAACCAATTTCGTGACCGCTCGCGCTTTAATTTACCAACCAGACAACGGAGGCTTGACACAGAGTCTTTCTCTTATTTTACTCGAGAATATTCAGCAAAAATAATAGCTACGTGCGTGCATGTGTGTACTCACCTGCACGGCAAAGCGTCGACAAGACGCCGAGAATCACCACGATGAGATAGCAGAAAATATTGGTCTGCGCGGTCTGCATTTTTTCCCCGACTTCCTTCCTGTTTTCCTCGGTGTCGTTATCTTGCGACTCGTTGATCACATAATAATAAACGCGGTTATTCAAAGGTCGTCCGCTGCTCTCACTCGCGGTTACGCTCTCTCTCTCTCTCTCTCTCTCTCTCTCTCTCTCTCTCTCTCTCTCTCTGTCGCTCTCGCGCACTTGCCGCCGCGTCGTCGTTGTCGTTGTCGTCGTCGTTGTTGTTGTTGTCGTCGTCGTCGTCGAGAAAACGGAATCGCGTTCTCAAGTCCTACACCTCGCCGGTTAAACGCTCAACAGACGTGTGTCAGCCGGCGGCGCATCACTGTTCGTCGGCCGGCCGCCACCGCTTTTGACAGATAAATGCTACGCCGCGCGCCGCGAAACGCGTTCAATCATCTGTTATTAAACGACCATTTGCAATTATCGAAGCCAATTGGTCCGAGGAGTCGCCGTCATCGCTGCCGTTGCCAGTCGACTATTGGTTCCGCGTTTCGCAAGCTTCGCGACTACAGCGCCTCGAAAAACGCGACGCAGCGCGGAAATTTTGAAATAGAAACACCGCATATAAAATGCGTAGATTAATATTTTCAAATTACGTCTATATAAATCTGGTTCAACTGTCTAATTTGACACGTTATACACTCACCTTCCAATATCCAAAAGACACAGTGTTAAACGATCTTTGAAAATACAAGTAAAATACACGTTTGATTCTATGTATTTGCAGACTCACGCGAAGAACAATGAACGTTAAAACTAGAGCAATTATTTAAACTAAAAGCAACATTAGTCACATAAAGACAAATTTTTTTTAATAGACTGCACAGAGAATATACGTCTGACGTGATTTATATATAGCATTTCAAATGTATATATATATATATATATATATATATATATATATATATATATATATTGTATATAAATGTGTATGTACATACACTGGACGCGCCTGCGCATCTCTTGCGAGGGAACAGAACGACAACAGCGGCACGTGTGTGTCATGGCGAATGTCAGAAACGCCGCAAATTGAGCGTCTCGAGCGTTTGGTCGTAAAAGAGAGGTAAACTGACTTAAAATTATCACTATGAAGGAGGATTCCGTATTGAGCTTTAAATGGCAGAGCTTCCCGTCACACATGGTGATCTCGCTCGACACGTGCTACGAAAAACAACAGTTCGTCGATCTATCGCTGGTGTGTAAAGACAATACGATCCTAAAATGTCACAAAATGGTACTGGCCAATTCGAGCTCGTTCTTCCGCCGATTAATTATGGCTAACGATCATCCACACCCGATGATCGTCCTGCATGACGTCGAGGCTGACGATCTCAAAACTCTCGTCAACTTTATGTACTGCGGCGAGATACAGGTAGTCCAAAGTGAGGTTAGAAGGTTACTGAAGCTCGCCGAAACTCTAGAAGTCACCGGATTACGACATATCCCATTGACAATATTGTCTGGAGAAGGAGCCAACAACACTTCGAAGGAGCACTGTGACATATCGAAGAAAACCGCTACAGTATCACGATTAAAGATAGAAGAAGCTAGAAGTTCAGCCAGCAAAAATACCAATTCTGAACATGAAATAAACGCAAAAACACAGAGTAAAATATCCATGCAGTCAAAGTTTATTCCGAAGGTAAATCCTTATAATAAACCACCGATTAAAGTTCCTCATGATACGATGAAGAAAAAGGAGGAAATCAATATAAACGAACTATGTCAACGACTGGAGAACAGCAATTCTGGTATCAGTATTGTAGACATTAACGATATGCCGAGTACAAGCAAGGGATTGCCAAATATACCCATACTACACAAGAGAAAAGAATCCTCGGATTCTACAATCACTTGGCCACATGTATTAGCCACAATATCGAATGATAAATCACTACCGTTGAAGAGATTACGTTGCATCATGGATGAAATAGAGATTACAGCATCGAGAAAATCTTCTGTTCCTGTTGTTGTAGTAGATAGTAAACAAAATGAACAGTTAGATAGAAGGAAAATTAAGAAGAGTTGCAGTGAAGATCACAGTATGAATACAATTTATATAAAGGACGAAATCGACATATCTTCAGACATGGAAGAAGACGTCGACATGGATCCTCTCGAGGTTGACGACAATGACAATGAAAATTCAGAAAGCAGTAAAACATCCACGCAACAATTCTTCCCACAGATATTATACCATTCATTAAACAAGAACGCTCATTCTCACACAGAATTCTCTGCTAGAAAAGATCCGAACAGTTAATGCAAAATTTCATAAACTGGAAAAGAATTATACACAAGTCTCATTTTTTCATTACATGTTTTTTGTGGAGTACTTTAATATTTCATACATAAAATATTGTCTCAATTAAATAACTGCTGTTGCTTTCTTCATTGTTTTGTTACTCTAATCATATTGTTTTCATAATAAAATTCGTACAGAACAAAATTTGTTTTGCAACCTAAATCCTGTGTGAGTAATATTCTGTAAACATTTTTATGTGGTAATTTAAGTAATTAATATATTGACATGTATTCATATTGATTATATTTAATATTGATTGATTATATATAAATATATATAATACATATGAATAGCGCAAAGTAAACCATGGCAACTTGTTATTTGTTATGTTTCTATGGAAGCAAACTTCCTTTGTCTATGGTGTGTCAGATTTCCTAATTGTTTCTACAGTTTTTATATAAAAAGAAATGGATGTGAATGAAATAAATTGTGATAAAATGGAAAAAGCAAATCATATTTATAATGACTTACATCCTGATAAAAATGTAACTGAAGAAGAGTTTCAAAATTTTATGCATCGTGTTTCTGAAGTAGGTAAGTATTCATGTGACGCTGTATATCACGAATTTGTTTTTCTCTTACAATATTCCTTATTTAAGAAAAAATAGTCAAGAAATTAGTATCTTCTGATTCAAAAGAGCAAGAAGATGGAACAAAGTTGGCCGATAAATTTTTAGTAGAAAATGTTCAGGAAAAGGAAATTGATGAAAATGAGGTAAAAATTAAAACTAATCGGTCAATAATTAATAAATATCCTTCAAAAGAGGATAGTTCTTCCAATGATCCAAACAAGATGTCGCGGGGTAAGTTATCTGGATAATACAACATCGCCATTAAACAATGTAATAAATTAGAAATTCATAATTTGTGTAGAAATGTTTATGAAGAGCATGGAAGATGATGCTAGAAAACGAAGTGAAGATCGTAAGATTAGAAATAAACTGGCAGCACGGTTACTAAATACTGCAAACTTTGCATTCAAAACAAGAGATTATGAGAAGGCTGTGACTTATTATAGTAAAGCAATAGAACAACGTAAAGATTTGTCTGAATTATGGAATAACCGTGCCTTATCATATATACATCTTGGATTATTTGAAAAGGCCTTACATGATTGCGAATGGGCGTTAAAACTAAATAATTCAAATTTAAAAGCTCTTTTGAATAGTGCTAAGTGTTATATGAATCTTGGAAACAAGGAAAAGAGTAAAGAATATATACAAAGAGCCAAAAAAAAGAATCCTGCTTTCAACAAATATATTCATGGTATTGTTGAATATTTTTTAACAACTTAATTTTATATACATTATATAATAAATACTTCATATTTCACAGAATTTGAAGAAAATTTAGATGAGGAATTTAATCAATTCAATATTTAAATAATTAATGACAACGAGATATAAGTAGCCTGTTTTAGAAGGATAATGTCAAATATTGTTTCAATATATAAAGTAACATGATAAATTAGCAATATAAAAATGTATAATTGATGTCAGTAAATACTTTTTTGTAGTTGCCTAAACAATAAGTAATATCAAGATGTTTCTATTTTCGTTGCATTATCTTCTTTCATTTCTGATAATGATCTTGGTTCGTGTAAAAAAACTGTACACTCAATGCCCTGAAAAAATATAATATTTAAATATATAATGATGTATTAACTTGGACATATACAGAGAAATTAATTCTGTATGTTACATATGTGTACCTGCATACGTGCTGCTCTTACAAATCCTTCATTAGCAGAAACAGTGATGCTTTTCATATTTTCACCTGTTGCGAAAACCAGTCGTGATCGATCCTTAATTTTACCCCCTAAACGCAGTTGCATAACTCGACCAGTAGTTATATCGTCAACAATTTGAACTTTTTTTAATAATTCGTGAGCTCGCAGTGTCTCTTTTGGACCACCAATGACATCAATGATATTCATAAAATTATTATATGCTGTCTGGCAAACTATAAGTTCTTTATCACGAAACAAATTTTCCAGTATTGGCTTTATAGGACGTTTTCTTTCCATCTCAGTTTGTTGCGTAAGCAACGGTTCGCGATAAATATAATTATTATACCCATTAGACATATTTGTAACATAAGCCAATAGCGTTGATACATCCAGATTCAGGATTTTAATCTCAGTCGAGAGCGCAGATGTATTTAATGAATGTAAATCCAAGTCTTGTGGAGAATCATCTGTAGAATCTGTCAGTAACTCCAATTCATCGTGTTCTACCTCCAAAAAAATAAATATACACAATAAATATATTAGCCAAATTATTTTCACACACTATATTAAATATTATATAATGCTTTTTCTTTAAATATTAAATATTTATTAAATTATACTGACTGTTTAAATTCTCATTATCCATATCTTTTCTATCTCCTTCAACTATAATGCCCATTTGCTCCAAACGCAAAGCTAGAGGAATCTCTATGCCATAAGCAAAGTGAAATATCACATCTGGTGGCTTATAGTGATATAGATGGCATTTGCTACACATAAGATACGAATTAGCTTGATCCAAAACAGATTTCTGTCCATATTCTCCTTTACCAAGAGATATCAAAGTTAACGCTCTAGCATTTCTTGCTATAACCTTCACCCATGAAGCACTATTGTTACATACTAAATCAACTTCCAGTCGTGATTTCTGATGTTTAAAAGGTTTCATCACACTGACAAGATCCTTTGCGCACGACAATCTAGCCACTATAGCATTAAGATGAATCAGATTCGTGCTCTGTAAATGTTTCTTCTTCAAATTCCCTGAACAATGTACCTTTAAAAAAAAAAAAAAAAAAAACAAAATTATTAATCTGCTAATAAAATTTGTGTTAATTTATTCTATCACAATTGATTAATTGTCCAAACTATATCCAAACTTTTTATTTATCTGTAGAGATTATTTATATTACAATAGATTTTATTATTATCACAGCTAAATTTTTTTCCACTGTTTACAGTTAAAATAAATTAAATGTATGCATGTATACAGGTTTTACAAAACATAAAACTAAAAAGAGAAAAGGACAAATTTAATATCGATTACAATGTAAACAGACAATTTAGCCGGTATTAATACTATTCAATTTTTAATAGAATCGACAAAAAATGTAAGTACTTACTTTCTCTAGAAACTTCATCTCTTGTTGAATCTTTCGTATCAATTTGTCAATCCCATCGATCTTGTCCATGAGCTTCAGCCGCTCGATCATACTGCGGCCGCTCGCGATTTTCTCCTCGAGACACTGAAACAGCTCACCCTTGCCTTTGCCTTCCATCGTCGTCGCGGCCTCTCCATCAACGATCGGCCACACGAGCGGGCTCGAAATCGAATCTTTCCTATCGTCGCACGTGATAATTCCGCGCGGCGTACAGGAACGTCGACGTCGACGTCGACGAGCGTAGTATGTGCGGCCATCTTACGCCGCAGGTCAATATCACATATCACGCGCCGCGTAATGTCGTCGGCTCGTGTCAAAGGCAGCTGAAGGCTGAACCTAACCTCACAAACTTTTCGATCCAAGTGACAGTCGATGCCGACGAGCGAGTCGCGGTCCGCGGTGCGACCTTACGTGTCGTCGTTACGAAACGGTGACGCGAAACAGTGTCAAGTGCAAGACGACGAGGAATTCGCGACGTGCCGACACTCAGAGCACGAAGTCGCAGTGTCATCGTGAACGGCGCGAGCCTGTCAGGGGCTTCGACCAAGATAATCATCGAGAAAATTCCCTTCCGAAGGAGGAAATGTCCAGTGCCAAAATCATAGAAAATCCAGAAGTACCGGGTGAGTCATCTGTTGGTTCCCGAATGATCCCTCTTCTCGATTCATAAAAGCGTGCGACTGTGCGCGACAACAAAGAAGACAGAACTCATTGTCAATGTGTCTGAAAAAAATAATATAAAAAAGGATGCTTCGGGCCGCGAGAATCATAGAATATTTTGTCGGTCCATCGTATATGCATCGTATACACATCGAGAGATTAATCGAGTAATTGCGAATTTAATTCGGAATTATTTAATTTACAGTTTACTCGCGCTATGAAACTACCATCATGATCCGTCGGACGAGATGATTAGCGTGTATATCCTGACCCGTAAATTGCGAGTATCGTTTCCGAGAAGTGCATGCATAGATCACGCGATGTGCGAACGCATAACGTTATACATATATGTAGATCTGACCCTTGTAGTATGATTTCCAGGTCGATCAAGGTTTTATTATGCGTGCTCACAAATCACAACATTTTATACACACGTATATCGTTTTATGTCGCTTTCGTTGATTTAGTAAACAGTTATCAATTTTTTTAAATCGAGGATATACTTATAAAATAGAAGTATCCAAATTTTAGGGTAAAGATAAATTGATAGATCTTCAAGCTCATATACATATACTCGTATACTTATGTTATAATATTTAAATAATCTTTACGCAAAATATATATATATATATATATATATATATATATATATATATATATCTAACTTATAATATAATAATGTTTAAACAATATAAAAAATTTATTATTTAATAATTGTAAAATATATCATAATTCTAAATATAAATAATAATAAAAATTAATTTGCTTAGATTAGAATATTTCAAACGTAAAACACGCAACTTAAATTTTTTTTGTATGTTTTTTTGTATGATCATATAATTCCATCTTTGTGTAAAAGCTGTAAAATATTTAATGTTTCACATATTGATTTGCAAGTAATATTAAAGTCGTGAGCAATTAACGGACGTTGAAATATATATTATGCCATGACGTAGACGAGAAGCTAAATATATGCCGCTGTCTGGAAGGTTGAGATTATTATCGGGTGTGAAAACTAAAAAAGTGTAATATCGCGTTGCTTTTGTATTCAACCGATATCACGAATTAGCACTACGTCAGTATATTGCGGGTAATTAAATACAATTTCTTCGTAAATTATAAGCATGCGATAAGCATCTTGTCTTAATTGCCGCGCGAAATCATCGCTTTTTTGTCGATTACTTTTATATTTTTCCGCAAAACCGGAAGCGATTTGTTGGCCCGCAATAATTAACGCGTAAATCTCGCAAAATATTGGCTGATCGGTATCGATTTGTTGTTCGTAAATACATTGTTGTGTTCGCGAATACACTAATAAACTTGCTCTCGCATTCATTGTCAGTCAAAGTTACAAAAACTCTATTCTAAACTCGCTTTTTGCTTTTTACATTTTACCGTTAGAGGCTAAATAAATTGGCGTGAAATAAATTGAAATAAGAGCAAATAATAGAAAACGCAGGTCTCATATATCGCTACATAATTATTTTACCGTGTCATACACTTGAAAACGTTTTTGTAACAAAACCTTGAAAAATTATCTCGGTAAAACAGCGGGATACGATTGTCAAAAAAAGCCTTTTTCCTTTTTTAAGCCAAAAAAATATTGTATTGCTACTGTTCTGGGATGAAGAGCCCATTATTCTTGCCTCGAGACTCTTTTTAGCACAGATGACTCTCGACTCTAAACCTTCCGTTTACCTCAATTTTCTCGCAATAGGATTCGAATGTTTCCTGCCACCGCCTCCACCGCCGCCGCCGCCGCTGCCACCACCGCCTCCCCTACCGCCACTACCGCCTTTTTCTTGTTTGAACAAACCCTTGGACAACAATAATGGACAATCAACAACGACGCAACATCAACGAACGACGAGCGAAAATGTGATGACCGCCGCAACAGCATCGGTTGCGACCACCAGCGACGGGGTTCCTCCGACCCTTGGTACATTTCCGAATATACTTTCCGTGCCACCAAGTCCGTATATATTGCATCCGACGATGCAACCACAAACTCCCGGACAGCCGTCAACCCCGACCCCATGGTGGATACCTACCGACAGTGATACCTCGGACGTTTATCAATGGTATGATTCAACTTATAAGGGTGCAACCACGACGGCAGTCTCTCCCGCAGCGACACCGGCCATTGGAAAAAACAAGAGCAAGAATTTTTACAAACGTAAAAACGAGTTTATCGATCCCGCACAGGATGCAGGTAATTAAAGAGAGTAGCAGCGTTTTGAAAATATATCTGACTTTAAAATCTGTCGGAGGTATGAATTTTAAAATGAAAAAAAAAAGAGTTGTTATATGTATATATTTTGAAATGTATAAATATTTAACATTACTCTTTTGCATTGATTTCTTAGAGAAAGTGGCGAGTGCGCAGAGGGAACTATCGACACTGATGAAACCGCTCAAATGTGATCTGTGCAATGCAGTCGTAAGGCTCGGCTAATCATAATCGGATAATTAAAAATCTTCTCTCTCCGTTTAAATCTAGTTTAAATTCCAAGAATATGTCTGCGATGTATTGATTTCTCACGTCAAAAACTTATGAACACCGTATATCGATGAAGCGAATCATACTTTGCAGATGAACTCCACGTTGCAAGCGAAATTGCATTATGACGGCAAGCCACATCAGAAAAAAGTATCGATGTTTCTCAATCAGAGCGTTAAAAAACAGAAAACGGAAGATGGCCAAGTGAGCAGTACAACCAATAACGACTGGCAAAACTACTGTGATGTAAGAGGCCTCCAAAATGTGTTTTGCCTACAATTATGTATTTATACATACATAAATTAATATGTACCTCGCATACGATCTGCATTGCTAGATATGCAAAACGTGGTTCACTTCGCAAACAGACGCCACGCAACACTACGCGGGCAAAAAGCATATTAGAGCGGCAAACGGCGGTCCTCGTGCAAGGTATGTATGCCTACATATAGGTCATGTTTTTACAATAATATAATTGCGTTAATATAATCCTGAAATATATCTAATAAATAATTTACTTTAATAATATTCACACTCACAGTGTATAGCGCAAGCATTAATAATGTAGATTGAGAATTTGGTGCAATTTGTCATAATAACGATAATAAGATGTTGCATTTCACAGGCCATCGAAGAAGTCACAGAATCAAAATCAGTACAATCAGGTAGACTCGACGGGTCGCTTCGGGATTGGAATGGCTTTCCAGGCAGACGCACAACCCGCGGCAACCGCGGCACCGGTAGTGTCCGACGGAACCGTCGCGGCACCGAATCCGGCCGCGACATCATCCATCTACGCAGCATCATCGTATATCACGCCATTACGTTGCGACTTGTGCGGAGTTTCGGCCAACCGTCAGGATCAACTAGAAACGCACAAGCGCGGAGCTCGACATTTGAGGATGCTAAGGCTCAATGGACTGACTGTGCCTGAATCAGGTAATATCTATGAATGAAGTAAATACATGTTGTGTGAAAACTTGTCGATTCTTCTTGTTCCATTTCAGTTGAAAACGAAAATGTGTCCAACGTCTCGGAACCAATAGACTATTCTATTTATCGAACACCATCAGGTGAGAAAATATATATATATATATATATATATATATATATATATATATATATATATATATATATATATATATATATATATACATTTATATTTTATACGCGGATGTATAGAAAAAAAATTCGAGAAAAGAAAATATAGTTGTACGATTAACGGAATATTAATGCAACAATGTTCTTGTTTTGCAGGCCAATATTACTGTGCACCGTGCAATCTATCGTTGAATTCGGAGACCACATTTGCCCAGCACGTAGAAAGCAAGAAACATAAAAGTCAGTCTAATCCAAAGTTGCCCAATACCGTGGTAGCGGCAAAAAAAGCCAGATTCAAGAAAAAATAAAAGTACCATAATGACACATTACTTTTTAATAACATAGCGTTTCCCAGTTGTTAATTCATTTCTTTAATCAAAATCTTGACGCTTTTGTTTTCCCTGTATGCGCGTGTTTCTATTTCATGGACATTGTATGATAAGAGGAATCGATTTCCGTAAAAAATGCAATAAACTGTGATAAACTTAAACATTGGAAACATTGTTTTCGAAATCATAGCCGTGTCTCTTGGGACGCACGCCATTAAAATTTTCGTACGCCGCTGAATTTTATTAAACTCACCGCAGACGGAAGAGGTGTCGAATATTGTGAATTAACGCGAAGATAGATCAAGCGGCGACGCCGACTGATGAGAAACGTAAATATGTTAGTTACGCGGAACGAGTATATTTAAATTAAATACCGATTAACTCTAGATTAAATTTGTAGTAAATCGAGCGCAATGATTTAGACGGTAGCTCGTTAAAACGCGTCTCGAGCGTCGCGTAATCGTTTTCCACATTTATTCAATTACCGAGATTAACTCCACGTAATATAATAGAACTGTCGCAAGATTCGCCAAATTCTCGCGTGAATACGTGTATGTGTGTTATACTGCGCCACTATGTAAAATTTATGCGTCGTTCGGTTCTATCTCGTGACCTTCCAACGCGTTTTATGGGCAAACAAACGAGCCGAATCCTCGTAAGACACGTATGACCGATCAACATTTCCCGCTTCTTTTTACTGTCATTTATCTGCGACGAATATATCTTCCGTAAAACGGCAGCGAAAATAAAAATGTCGGGTAAAACATGAATCAAACAATAAAGTACTTGTGGAGGCAGCAGCAGTAGCAATGTTTATGATAGCTATCCAAAAATGGCAGTAGGAAACGGGCGGTCCTCAAATCGAATAGTCCGACAAGGAGAACGTCTCCTGGTGTGAGCTTAGGAGAATCCTCGATCATCGCAGCGATAGCATCGCGTAATTTCGAAATACAAGTTTTCAGGCCGAATGAGAGGTAAGGAAAAAAGGAAACAAGTACAAGAGGTTGAAAAATCTGAGCGTCAAAGGTGTACTCGAAATTCCTCCGGGTTTTAATATTCCCCCCTGGGTTCGCCGCGCATCGCATACCAGTGATTTTCTAATGAACCTCGGCAATTTAGCAGCTGCGCTATTCACCCTTTTCGAAGGTATCTTTTTGGTTTTCGTAGAAATCTCTTCCTCCCTCTCACCAGCGCCAGCGCGACGCGCGAGATTAGGATCGCTCTCGCGAGTAGACTTGTAGATTGTTGGTTTATACCTGCGCCTCGGATTTTTATGACCCCCCTCGTTTCACGTGTAACGTGTATTCGTCTCGTTTTATTTTCTACTACGTTCTCTCCCGATCGGCCGATGTCCCTTTTTCATCTTTCGTCTCCCACGAATAAACGCGTTGTTTTCATTTTGGGTTTTACAACCTGAGAGCTACGAAAAAGCGAAGTGACTTTTGTATCGTACTTTGTCGTACAAACGGAATTTATCATGAAAAAGGCGCGCACGCAAACTTTTCGTTAAATGATGAAACGCGATATAGCACGGTTCGATTTCCAGCCGCCGAAGCGAAGAGAAAAAACAAATTAATCTGTGACGCGACGAAGATTTTAAGGAACCTATATAGTCATTAATCGTCCGCCCTGAATTCCGATGGAATTCGTCTCGATGACTGGAGAGAATTTCTGAGAAGCCTCGGGTCAGAGTAAAGAGTCGCTTCCACCTGCAACGGGCAGTAGCGGTGCAACCAGACGTCGTGAAAAAATCAATCGATCGACCGACCATCCGATCGCTCCTCTTCTCGTGGCCCTTCCTCTTTCCCCGTTCAGGGCGAAAGCGTTCTCCACGATCGACTTCTTCTTGTTCTCTCTCGGACTCGGCTCGATCTCTTGGTTCGGGTCGCGCAAAAATCAACCTATCTGTCATGAAGAAAATCTCAATCGCTACGCAACGCTACGTGTTATTAGGAACGCATGAATAACCAGAGAACAAGAGCGAAAAGAAAACCTTGGTGATTGCGATTATTCCATGGAAACACAAAGAGATTTGTGTAATCGAGGAGTTAGTCTTACAAACAGCCTTACATATACATAATGATACGGACATTTGTGCGAGAAAAAAGTTTTAAAGCTTACAAGAAATTCCTGTTATGTATGTGTATGCATCTTTTTATAACAAAAGAATATAATAATAATAATAAATATAAAAGTATAATAATAATTATAAATATATAAATATAAACCAAAAATATAAAATATATGATAGAAGGTATAATCTGAAAAGTAATTTTCTAATAATAAAAAAGTGAAAAATAAAAGTTAAAATTATACATAATTTCAATTACGTATTCATGATTATGTTAATTAGATCGATATAATTATGTGCTTCATATTTTGCGCGAAATTTATACCTACATCTGCGAATTTCGCAAAGTTCAGCAATTTCCCGACGAGATACCTACTTATTTTTAGCACAACTCCACTCTATTTAAACGTAGTCCGGTTTGCCTCTGATTTCGTAACGAACGATGAATGGGATTAATACGTAAGGAAACCAACGGATGCCGAACGGGGCGTAATCGGTTGTTACGGAATCATTCGCGCAGAAATCCTCTTCCGCGGTCCGCGTTGGATCTGCTCTATCAAGAGAGAGCAATATGCCGATCGATAGATCGTTTCGGATGGTTGGTAACCCGGATATCGATGACGGATTGAGTCAGTTCTACCGAATCTGAATACATTTTTAGGTGTAAGCGACAAAAATTAATAAAGAAACAGCACGCAAGTAAATTCGCCGTCTTTATATAAATTTCATTACTATCTGAAATTGTTCCTGTTCGAAATTATCGTACAATCTAGACACTTAACATTCTAAAGTATACAAGGTGCTCCAGAACTCGCAATCTTAATAAACTATTTATCTAAATAAACGTAATCATATATACGCATGCCTTCTCCTACGTCATCATCGCTAATTTTTTAAACGAATCTCGTCAACGCATTGAATTATCCTGCAAAACGAGGATGCGATTTATATCTGTCCATATCTCCATTTTCGACGTGAAAGAGTTTACAACGTAGATAGCTTCCATTTATACATCCATTTGCGAGTTTTCTGAAGCTCTAATTGTATGCCTCGAGCGCTTCGCTGGCGAATCAAGCGGCCGCGCCGGTGACGTTTTAAAACGTGCCATTTTTCGCGATCTTTTCTAATATCGCTAACAAATGGCTAACCGAGTTAGCGCCGGTCGAACGGTACCGTGCATAAACTGGAGAAAACCGGACGAGAGAGTGTAGAGCAGCTCCTTTGTCTCGACGTCGATTCCATTGTTCCGAACCGATGCGTAGAAAAAACTTAAAGAAACAACAACGATGACGGTACGGGCGTGCACGAATTTCTTCGACGAGATGACGGCAACTCAGCGGTCGCTCCGATAAATTCGTGCAATTATTTCTCGATTAGGAAGGAGAACCGGGAATGATGCCGCAAGATTATATCGCCGGGTGTTAATGGAACGAGCATGCACACATCAGTCGAGTTTTACATATGTTTCTCCGTTGCTGACTGTGTCATTCACGATACCTCTCTGATTGTAAAAGCATGATGGACAATTTCGAAATTAATAATCGTCTTCTTTTTATTTACTACGTGGTAGGATAGAGTAAAAGAAACTGCAGAGCAAAAAATATTTGTTACATGCTTTAGATTCTTATATTATTTTTTTAAGCACAGTATATACTTATATATAAGTATATAAGTACTTAGAATTAATGAAATTTTAACGGTAAATTGTATATGTATATAACTTTTTAATGAATAAATTTTAATAGAAAATAAGGTACTTATTTGTAAAAGGCATGAGTGGATGACAGGGTGACATAGACGGGATAATGAAAATGAATTACGGTCATAACTTAAACTAGTGTGACTTAACCGTCAACATTATCGTGATACCATTAAAAAGCTACAATTTTATACAACACTAAATGAGGAATTTTCTAACCGCAATAAACAATTATAGACTTTCGAGAAAGAGAAATGAAAAAGAAGAAGATTGTTTTCTTCGAACGAGGAGCGATGCACCGCTGAGAGCAAATCGTAAGGGCAGGAAGAAGAGGAAGGAGGCAATAAAAACTGATCGAAACGTGTCTCGATGAGACCGACCTTGCGGGCCACCAATGTCGAGAGAGCCGTCGAGAAAATAGAAAATTGTGGTGCTCCCTAAATGCGGGCGGTGTGATGTCATGCGGAAATAGCCGTCCGTCTACTCTTGCCAATACGCTACCACACCACGTCGCCGTCGCGGCCGCAACCACACAAGATATAGAGGAACGATCTCGATCGATCACGAACGATTACCCCCTCGCCTCACTACGAAAGCAGAACCGATAGCTCATGGACCTCGAGACCGGTATAATCTCGATGGATCCAAAGTTCGAAGTTAAGTCGCAGAGAAACGTATCTGACGACAATCTTCGCGTTTTTATTGATACTAATAAGCCATCAATAAATTTTCATTCTGATTGAATAAATATCTTTATCGACACTAATAACTCGCCGATAAACTTTCATTCTGATTGAGAAGTATCTTTATATATGTATATTAATTTTTTATTATTTTTATTTATTATTGTTTTTTTTTACGTTTTACATCTCGATTATACGATTGTAATAAATAATATAATGAGATTAAATCACTCAATCTTATTTTCTTGACTTGTTAAAGCATATATTCATTGAATTAGAATTCAAGAATCAATATCTCCAATTAAAACATTTTCAAAACATTCCAAAACATATTCTCAACTATGTGAAATTAATTGTTGTCTTAGATGACAATTCCACAAAGTGCAAAAAAAAATGATTAAAGTTCATTATTAAACTGTGCAATACATTATTAAAGTTCGATAATTGGAGAGATGATAAAAATAATTATATAAAAGGCGTTGTTGAATTCATCTTAAAAAATTATGAAAAACACGAAAAGAAGAAAATTTCTCTATGATATGAGTATAATAAATGCAACGATCGTTGATTACTGACATTCGCAATCCTATCGCTGAGCTCTCGTGTGTCTTTTCGACACTAATATCGATTGCTCGAACTATCACTATGCATCGTTTACGAACCTCTATTAACCATAACTCGTATCGTTCGCGACGATTACAATTTTCCTTGCCGTATCTGCTGTAATTATGGCAACTAATTTAATGCTTCCGGCGTGCCTCGACGAATATAGGTATCGGGCCGATCGACGAAGATCGCTAATCTTTTTGTTATCGGAAATTGTAATTCAGTTGCGGCTAAAAAGAGAAAGCGAGCGATGGGAACAGTCTCGATGATCGAGATTTTTCCCGTTTTGCGTCAAGTCAAGTGAAATAATTTCTATCTATTTTAATCGTATATATTAATCGATAACAATGTAACTTTTATTATAGGTCAATTTTGATTTTAACAAGATGATAGCTGCTCACAAGATTAAAACCTTTAAAAGGACTCTCAAAGATTTAGCATCAGAAATTAAAGAATATCGATATAGATATATAGACTTTGCGACCAAGACATCGTCATATTTCGCGTAATTCACTTTTATCAGATACTTAAATAACATTTATAAGAGAAAATTATTCATATTTTAAACAATATCTCTTTACATTGGTTTTAAAGGATCGCGCATTATGGAAACTTGAATATTTTGATATATGAACTTCTCGACTGAATGCCTTTTTAGAATAACGAATGATATAAAGGTGCGAAAAGATCCTGAAAGGCTTTCATGACATTCCTATACGCAATGTAGTTAAAAGCACCGCGGAGAGTTTCATTTTTCCCAGTTCGAGTTAACAAAGAGACTCGGTTACTTGTGAAAGAGTATCACGAATGTGCGAAATCATAAGTATTGTAAAATGTTCTTATGGATTAAGTAAAATTTATTGAAAATTTGAGATCTTTTTTCAAATTATAATGCTTAAAATTTAGAGCATTATATAATTTTAGGTGAAATTATTTTCTCTTCCATACAGATACAATTCTTTTATTTTAAAATATATATTTATTTATTGATAAATAGTACAGCACGTTCATAAAAAAATATTGTTGTTTTCAATAAAATAATTGTATCTGTAAAAAATGTAAAGTTATTAAAAAATTTTTAAGCAATATCATAATATATGTAATATAAAATAATGATATGTATTTCGTGATATTTTATTTTGTTTGTTCAAATGCCATTATTAAGAATGGTTTTTCCTTTTTCTTTACTGCCATTTAATTATTTTTTCTAAATGAATTAATATTTAATTCTTTATATATGTATAATGATTTATTTTAATAATTCAATAAATTTAATTTAAAGTTATTACTAAATCAAACAATGATCTCTTCAATAATGCCTTTGGAGTAAATGAATTTAATCATGTTTAATACATATCTAGAATATATCTAGTCTTTATATTTACAAATTGTAAAATTCAGAGAAAATTAGATTAAAATCTAAAAGATTTATCTGTATCAATTTTAAGATAGCTCTAAGATGACTGTATTTGTATGTGTATTTCGATAAAAAGATTAATTTTGTTTAATTCTTTAAACAAAAGGCCATCTAGATATAAGCAATTTTGATAAATTTGGATCGCGTATCTCTTGACCCTCCTACTGACTAATTACTCTGATTAGAATGTTAACGTTTATGATAAATTAATTATAATACTATGTGTCAGAGCATAATAGTATAAGAAAAACTGACAAAAAAAATTTTTTTTACTCTCTGTATATGTATAAAATTATTGCATTATACATACTTTTTTCTTTATTTCACTATTAAAATAAATGATAATTAATTGAAACAAAATATATTGATTCAAAAAACGCTGTAGACATATTAGTCAACTGTATCCACTACGTAATAAAAATTTATAAATATTATTATTTTATTTATTTACTTGTGATCTGCATAAATAATGTTCAGAAATACTATAAATAAAAAACTATCTCTTGTTTTATTATTTGTCAGATAAAAAAAACAGTTATATCCAGAGATAAAAAAGCAGTTATATCCTTCAAGCTCAAATTTCTCACATTTGATGATGTCGTCGCAAAGATACATATAATGAATAATTTATAGTTTGTGCTTACCTCGATCACCGAAAAAAACTTTTATTGCCCATGTAGATACGTTCAAAATAAACTTACCCTGAGAACAATCAAAAATTTAAAAGAAATAATATAGAACTTTATCTTGTAAAGTTGCGAGAAAAAGAATTATCATTTCGAAACGTAGATGATATACATACTCATAATATCAATGTTCTACGATACGATGTAACAAATCGACACGACCAAAGTTAGATACGATCGATGCAGTCGAGGATACAAAGTATCAGGAGGTTCACTTTTATGCACTTCTTTTAAACTTTTCGCATTCGAAACGAAATATACATTTCCCGACGCGTCCCGGAAACTATGTCATTATTAAGTTGCACTTCCGACGGGAGCGCAATTTGGCGTCGCCACAGAATATTCAATGTTATAGATGCACTTGCCGTTATTTTTAATGTAACCAACATTTATTCGAGAACGATACGAAAATCGCGACCTGCTATTAATTTTACGACTTACAATTTCCATGGTCCTCAAACTTTTTACATTCAAAACGAACAAACGAAATAAAAATAGACATAATTTCCAAGACGTGTATATCTTACGCGTTTCAGAAATTATGTCTTTATTACGTTGCACTTTCGATGTGCGCGATTTTATGCACTTTTCAATATTTTTAATATAATCAATATTTATTCGAGAGCGGTGTAAAAATTGCGACTTGTAATTAATTTTATGATTTCCGCGATGCTTTCTTTCTTTTACACTCGAAATGAAACGGAACGAAAAATGAAATGTTTGTTCCACATGTTATAGATCTGCAAATTATATGCACTTGTAATATTTTTAATGTAGCAAAAATTTACAATATTAAACGATTAAAACTATTTCACCGATTATTTTCAAAATGATATTCTACATTGGTGACATCTTTAAGCGGATTAACAACTGTACTCGTACTACATTGTAAACAAAACGGGGATCATGCTTCCGAAAATCTTTCCCATGCATGTGACATTTGTCAACATAGTTTCTCGTTTAGTATCATCTAGATTATCACAGAGTTAGTCCGAAATTCTCTCAAGTTTCACTAGTGTCATACAATATTGTAACGTATTTGTTAACACATCGTCATAAAATTATATAACATTTGTATTCTACATTTAATATGTATATATATATATATATATTTTTTTTTTTTTAATATAATATTACTATATAATACTATAACATTATAAAATATAACATTATTGTAGTCTATATACATAAGAGTTAGCATTTACGCGTTTATATTCAATGTATGTATGTACACACATACATTGATTCTATACAACTTGGAACTTACGTGAGAACGTTGTCAAGATCGTTTAGATAATTAGATATTCTTAGATAACATTGCCGCGTTTCATCCTTTCCTGCAATTTTCTGATTCAAAAGAGTGAAGCTTGCGCACTTTTTGCCGCACCATTTAAACGGAGAGCGCAATCACCGCAGTTTGATTTTATGGACTGAAAAATTGAAAATTGGGCTCTCAAATGGTATGTCATGAATATTATTTAATTCTTAATCCAATCTATTATAACTAAGAAAGGAAAAATTATCTCAATTTCCATTTATTTGCAATAAAAATACTTCGACATCACTGATTAAGCGTATTACCTTTAGCAAATAAAAAAAAATTGAAATGTAATGAATATGGATATTGCATGAAAGCTTTAACAACTTATATATAAGAGAAGAAAATAATTTCTCAACATAGTAAAAAAAGTTATGAAAAAAATCCCTATATAATCTATACAAAACTATCAAATCATTCTACATGAGGGCAGCATTTTCAAATCTATCATCGAGGGGCAGGGGGCAGCCCTGCGTCTTTATCACGTGATCTCGACGCGGGGATATCGCGACAGTGGAAACTCGAGCAGATTTCGAGCGACAGACGACAGTTTGAGTCGGAGAGTGCGGTGCCAAGGGCGAAAGGCGAAAGGCGAAAGTCGGCGACGCGCGCGGGATATATTCGTGCGGCCTAGGACATTCCGGAGTATGAGAGGACGATACGACCGGCCGATGTCACGCCGCCGCGTCGGTATTAGTGCGCATGTGCGCGGGTTACACTTGACGGGCTCAAAAAATCAATGACCTCTCCCTGCCGCGCGATTCTCGCGAAATACGTCGGTCGTAACGAGTAACGGCGACGCTTGTTGGTTAGGCGATCTTTGGCGATTCGCGCGCGCGAGATCGCCAAGATCGCTCGATCCTCCATCGGGACGACGCGACGTCGCGACGTCGCGCGCGATGACACGCACCACGCACCTCGCTCGCCTGGCAGTGGCATCGACGACAGCGACAGGGGCGACGCGGGACAGGAGAGGGGGAAGAGCGCGAGAGAACCGAGAACACGGAGAGAGAAGAGAAGATGGCCGGCGCGGCGAGGGTGCAGCTCGGCTGGCGGCGCTAGTGTAAGACGGCCGAATAGCGGTACGCGGTGGAAACCAGCCGGGCAACCTCCACCGTTCGACAGCGCCGCTCGGCTCGGCGCTCGGCGCTCGGCGCTTCAGTTCGTGTCCTCTCGTTGAACACGACGGTTGCGGTCGTACTGGCGTCGCTCTTCGTTCGCGCATCGCCCAGTACAAACTCAGCAGAAACGAGTAAAACAACGCGTGTAAGAGGGAGAGAGAGAGAGAGAGAGAAAGGAGCGAACAGACTTGTGTGTCGCGTGAGAGAATAACAAACGCCGGAGTTCGAGTCGATAAACAAAACGTCGGAACAGTAATACGGTCTTATATACATTGAGAGATTGTTGTTTGTTTTTTTGTCTTCTATGCGTGCTCGGAATTCGGAATAAAAGCGCCAGTCGCTCCGAAGGTGTCTTCAGTCTCGCGCCGGCAATTTCACAGTGAAGTCTATAGTGTGAAAGTGGTGATAATCCCAGTGCGCGGCTAATCCGTTTTCGCGCGACGCGTCTCATCTTCGATAAATTCTTCTCGCCGATTATACGGTGCAACGATTCGCGACTCGCGTCGGTACGCGGAGTGGCGAGGCGTTGAAGTGAGGAAGGGAGGGAAGAACGAGAGACAGCGCACGCAAGAGAGGAGCGCGTACACACTCTGTCTCTCTCTCTCTCTCTCTCTCTCCTCGTCGCGTCGCGCGCGCGGTGCACCACCGCCGTCCGTCCACCTTTCGCGTAGCCGCGAATGCACGGGATAAAATGGCGCTTGCTTTCGTCCGTGCACCTCTATCGACCGTGACGAACTGTTCGACGGGATCGCGTCGGCATCGCTCGCCGCGGCCCTTCTGAGAGAATCAACGACGTCCCGTGTGCCGCCCGTCGTCCTTCTTCCCCGTGCTCTCGGATCCTCGACGTTCGTTGTCGTGATCGTCGTGCCCCTTTCTTTATCTCCACCGTCGGGGTACCGTATATGTATGTGTGTGCAAGTGCCAGAGAATCGGGGAGCTATCGAGTGCGGCAATTTTTGGGCGAAGTACCTGCCGACGATGGAGTGAGTTCTAGGTGAGTCCAAGTTGTATTCCCCGATACGATAATCCGTAAGAATTGCTGCAATTTTCATACGTGAAATTTTCCATAGCGAATGTGTTTAAAGCGAAGCTGTCATGAAAACAGTCTTGTGATAATAATCTGATAGTTGTAACAATGTGTTAACTAAAGGTCAATGTATATATATATATATATACATATAAAATATAAATCACGATAAAGAGCGTTAATCTATGACTTTTTATACTTCGCAGTAGCCTCTAGATATCACAGGCAGCAATTCTGAGACGGTATATTTTATACGCGACCCGTTATATTATGAGAATGTAGATGCACCGCGCGAGGAATCGCGAGACAACTTCGCGGCGACTCACGTAACGGCGAAGTATTAACGATCGGTATCACGGTGAAAGGCATTAATTCGCTTCTCTCGTTCGTTCGACACTCCTAGTAGATTCCGTTCTAGCGCTTTTTCTCGCATTTTCTCGCACATTTCGTTGCACTACGTTCTACGTTCTGTAAAATGAAAAAATCGTAAAATTTTACGTGTAAAATTACAAAAGTCGTAAAAAACAAATTTTCTACAGCACTTTTACCTCAGCTAAGCGAATAAAAGGGAACGCATTTAATAAATTTTTTACTTTATCTTTCTTTTATTCTTTTCCCTTGAAATTCCCTTAATTTTCTTCTGTATAAATCGATTTAACCTGTTCGACATATAAAGTTTTCTTGATTAATACGTTATATTATACTTTCATTCATCACATAACACGTGTGTAATTTCTTGGAATTATAATCTTTCCAAAATTTTTAAAATCTTTTCTCCCATTTTCCTGAACTTTGAATAAAAAAATACAAGAGAGGGTGCATTGTGTGTATATTTCATTCTTTGATGTAAGAATGTAAAAGGTATTTAAATAACGAGAGAGAAACTTAGGGTCAGTTTTCTATATGGTAAAATGCTATAGACGGACAAGCAGTTAATATCATTTATGCAAAGAAATTTTTAGGGCAACGAGGGTCACGCAACGCGACACGCGATATATATGCGTGTACATAGGTAATACTTATGTGTGCACAGAGGAGCGCGAGCGTAAAGCTTACGCGCGCGCTTTCGCACGCGCCGAAAGCCGAAACGTGCCGAAGAACGCGCCTTCGGCATAGCGTGCGGTGTACAAATACGCACGATGTTGTACCACACGGAAAATGACAGGCCGACGTGTTTGAGCTCGACTCTACGCGCAAATATTTTACGCGGGCAAACACTCGCCGCGACGTATCGTTTCCTCTTTCTCTCTTTTTTTTTTCTCTCCCTCTCTCTTGTCGCGCGGCTAGAGAATTTTCTTCCTCGTTACGTAATCCGTCAAACGTCAAAACGCGATTCTCTGCAGAGTCATTTTACGAAGCCGTTTCGGGTTACCGTCTAATTTCTTTTTTTTATATGGAGTATTAAATTTCCTTTTTGTACTTTCTTAAATATTAAAATCGAACAAACGTTTCCAACAACGTTTTGTCTTATGATTGTCATTACAAACTTTATTTGTACTTGTTGGCGATGTATTTCGTAGTATTTTGCGCGCTGTGTAACAGTAAGAAGCTCACGTTAAAATCTTATTTATAAAAAAGTATATTGAACGATCAGCTTTATTTTAAAGCTTATTCAATAAATTTCTTTTAATTTATACATATTTAATTGCATGTTATCTATCGACGTATTGTATTGACTATTTAATCTTCGATATTTAAAAGTCACATAAATCTATATGCAATAAATTTCACTCGAATAACAAAAAAAGTGATTTATCGATTTGTATCGATTAAAACTTATTGACCAAATTAAATTCCAACAGTCTCTCGTAATTGACGCAGGATATGATCTTAAATGCTAGAAAAATCGGACAGAGGGAAAAATTTTCGTGACACTATCGCGTCACAAATATGCCGAACGAACCGATTGTTATCGCGTGGTCGACGTGGACGTTTAGGTAGGAGTGTTGGTAATCTTTCGGCAAGTTGTTAAATAAAACGGGCCATACAATTCTTCGCTCTTCTACCTGTTGTCGATCTGGGCAGGTACCGCAGATCCTATACACAAGATTTACCTCGAGCTTGCAGTGTGTAACCTTTTCAAATTTTTTACTGTGAATGGTAGTAATAGTACTTTCTCCCAACCAATAAAGATCTATCGTACAATGGTTAGGTTGGACAGTTAGATGGGACGGTTTAACGCAAAATATATTTTAGTTCATATTTACGCACACGTTCGAAATATAATATATTCTTTAAAATATGTCACGGCTATGACTTTAAAAATTGAAATATAGCCAATCTTGTGTGTGTGTGTGTGTGTGTGTGTGTGTGTGTGTGTGTGTGTGTGTGTGTGTGTATGAATCTTGATAATTTATAAATTTATATGAATGTTAAATAAGAATGATTAATATTGCAATTTTCTCTTTTTAAACTACATTGAAATTGCGGTCTAAAAAAAAAAAAAAATAAGAAAGTAAAAAAGTAAATAAGAGAAATTTTTATTTAAATATAAAAAAGTGGATGATTTTTTTACTTTCGAGTTTATTATACATATAGTTGGTATTTTTTATTTACAAATACGAAATATATAATATTTTTGATGAAATCGTATTATTTTAAACAATGTTTTTGTGAAAATAATTTCTATATTTATGGAAAATGTGCGTAATGATAGAGAAGGTATACTTGTTTAACACGCTCGTTGCAAAACGTTTCTCGCTTGACAAAATAATCGAAGAATTAAAGGACTAAACGGAGAAAGTATGCACGGTGCGCAAAATAACGACAACCTAGTTTATTAACCATTAACCTCTCCATTAACTATTATACTCGCAACATTTAACGGCTCGCGTGTAATATCGCACTCTCGCGCGTTCATAAAACACGACAGTTTCAAAACAGTTTCCGCTTCGTTCGCAAGCGCGTTCAAGTAGCGGCGGTGGCCTCGTTTTGCGATATAATCGTGTAATCGATTTGGTAACGATTGAACTGTCCCGACTCCCGAGTGATCTACGAATGCATTCTAATTACAAGAAAACAAGGTTAATAAAACAAGATTCAAATGTTATCGCGTTACGCGAGCATTAAGCAATAATATCGCGTGTATATTTTAAATTTCTTTTATGCTCTAATTATTATTTCATTTATATAAAAATACATTTATACAAAAATATATGTTATATAATTTTTATATATTTTTATAAATATCTCTTTAGCTTTTTTTTTTAAGTTACAATATATGTACATATACATATATATATTTTTTTATAATACAAATATATATTTTATAGAAAATTGTAATTAGATAAATCGGAGTAAAAAAATTTAGTAAACTAAATTGTCTTTAAAATTATATGTATGTGGTAGTACAATTATACAAAAGGTATATCTGGACGATCTTAAATCCCAAGATGTATCAGAGGGTTATAATCGCGCGTGCACGTAGAATATAAGCGTTCGCAGCGACTTACCCGTGTCCCTCGTTTTCCCTCATATTTACGCCGACGTGACTCCGAGCTTACGCAATTTCATAAATGAATCGACCCGCTTCCGTCATTAGGGCGTAATTCCATTTTCGGCGACCCCCTTCTCCCTCGCTTGTCTCTCACGATTAGCCTCAATTTACTGTATAATGTATAAAAGCCGCTAATTGTCCCGTATCTTCTTTCTTTTTCGTCCCAGACGGGCGCAACTACCGTCTTTCACATGCTAAACATAATGAAAGAAAGAAAGAGAGAGAGAGAGAGAGAGAGAGAAAAAGATAGAGAGAGTCGCTAGCAACGTGAGAACGAATCCCCGATGTTTGTCTCTGCGATGCTATCGTCAAGATCTTGCCCGATAATCGTCGATGGACCGTTAGACGAAAACGATCGCAGGCTCTGTCGAGATATCGCGTTGTCCCCCTCTTCTCTCTCTCTCTCTCTCTCTCTCTCTCTCTCTCTTTCTTTCTTCTCCTCTCATTCTTCATCTCACTTCGCATACATACGTACGTTCCCGGGGGCAAAACTGCGTGAAAATTAATGAAGCCTAAGCTTTAGTTGTCAAGAGAGCCCCATAGGCATCTTTAAAACACTCGGGGCGAAATGTTATCCGAAATATTATTCCCTTCATTTTACTTTGACAGAGAGAGTTAACACTATGATGTGATTTAAAAATAGGGTAAAAAGTGATATTAAACTTACCGTCGTATCAATTTTGCTTATATTTGAGAATTGTAGAGGTATATAAAGCTCCAGGAAAATTAGAAATTAAAGCGTTTCACAATTTCACAGAATAATTTTTTTTTCATAAATATGATCATCAATGTTAGAGCATGCCGAGCGCGTTATCAATAATATTACCGTGTGTGTATGTGTGTGTGTGTGTGTGTGTTCGAGTGTATTTGCTTACAATACTAGAAATTATTCCGTACTAGAAATGAATCCCCAGGCCCTAAAGAGTTCCCATACTTCACTGCACGCTCCTGAGAAGCAATCTCATCGACGTGGCGAGGATCGGAGCAATTAATTATGATTACTGGTATTATTAGAGACGCTCACTGGTGTGTCTATCGACGGTCGACGCGTGTGCGTGCGCGAGTGCGTTCGTTCGCGACGTGCTGACTCGGTTCGCTCGTCCAACGTGTACAATCGCTCTCACACACACTCGTTCGAACCGGGCTTACTCGCCGCTGGTGTAATTGCATCGTGAAAGTGTTACAAAGCGATCTTCGTCGACTCCGTGGAAACGCGTCGCGTTGCGTTGCGACGCGTCGCGTCGTCGCTCGATCGACCGCGGAGTAGACGTAGTAGACGTAGTGAAAGTAGTGCAGCCACCTGGCTCGTCCTTTGCAAACCTGCAGCTAGTACGTATATACCTTCGCCATTTATGCGCACCAATCTAGTCCCGCGAGATAGACATAGCTAGAATTGAACTTTTCAAATACTGGGAGAAAGATAATGGTTCTCGCGTTTGACAATAGCTCTGTCAACGCGCACGATTATTCGTAAAAAAAATAACTTTCGTAGACTTTGAGAGTTCGCCGCGTTTTTAACAATTCTTTTGTCTGTAATCGATTTTACAAAGTTAAATTAAATTTTTTTTATTCATTTATAGCTTTTATATACATACTGCCATATGGCCAAAGTTATTATCCTTAAATTTTTCCTATTTCTTACAATTAGTATGTATGCCAAAATAAAGATAACATTTTTCAAATCTATCGATGGCTTTAAAATTGAAACTTCAAGCTTTAAAATGTTTTTTTCATTTTTTATTTGCAATGATTTTTTGTTGAGTATCAGCATTACTTTCACAAAGTATAGTTCAGTTTCAAAACCGTGTAACTCCAAAAAACCATTGAAAAAGGAAGAAAAGCGTTTTATACGGGCAAAATGTTATAGCTTATGAAACTTGATATAAATTTTTCAAGAGAAATTTTTTCTCAAGCTGCAGAGTTTCAAAACTAATTTTAAAGAATAAAACAATAATGCGTGTTCTTTTTTTTAAACAGAACAGATAAACAAATTTTAAAGCTTTAATGCGCTATCGGTAGTGTTTAAAATTTTTTTATCTTATTCTGCTTACTTTAAAAAAGAACACATTGTTTATTTTGTTCTTTAAAACTATGAATCTTTTGAAACTGCAACTCAATAAAGTTCCATTAACTACAACATTTTATCTATACTAAATGGTTTTTTTACTTTTTCTATGATTTTTTGGCGAGTTGTACAGTTTTGAAACTAAATCTGTATTTTTTAGAAATAATGACGATACTCAATAAAAAATTATCACAAACAAAAAATTAAAAACAAAAATTTAAAGCTTGAGGTTTCAACTTTAATGTGTTATCAATAGGTTTTTTAATTTTTTAATCTTTTCAGTATTTATTTTGACATACATATTAAGAAATAAGAAAAATTTAAGGATGTCTAATAATTTTGGTCATTGTGTATATATATATATATATAGACACGCGCGCGTGTTCTTTCTTACTTTCATCTTTTACTACATCTTTTCTGCATTTAAGTCTTTGAAAGGCCGAGATATATTCATTATTATTAGCAGTGGTTTTTGAAAATCTCGAAACAATTCGAGGATTACACAGGATATTAAGAAAGTTTTACAAAACAGAATGCTTCGTCATGGACAGGTCGGCCGATTATAATCTCGCCTTACATTTCCGACCACGCCGACAGGTCCTCCTGCAACCGCGCCTAATCTCGCTCGTTCATCTGGGATCTAGGGTTACCCGGTGGTGACCGTCGCCAGCGTCAGATGAGTGCATATATAGTTCGAGCACATTGTACAACTACGTGCATCTCGAGGAATATTACTATATTATTCGCGAGGTTCCATTTCGACTGGACGCGGAAAATATCTATGAACGAGATAGAATCTCGTTGCGTTGTTTCCGACCCACGTGTCGTGAAAATTTAATTTTTCGAATCAGCTTGTATCAAGTGTTTATACATATTTATGAAAACCGCTATAAAGAAAGTTCGCATTTCTATTGAGAAGCATTCGTGATGATATAATTTTTAGAGACATTACTTTTTCGAACAAGATACTTTGGTATAATTATAAAGTAATAGTTGTATTTTTTTTTTAAATTAAGATCTCTCATCTCTTTATCAAAGCCGCGATATAGACTCGTACTATAACCTATTTGAAAAGAAACGATTATTGAGCAGTTACAATTTAATATGCGCAAGCACTATCTATGGATATTCGTACATTTGTTAAAGTCATCAGATACCACTCGAACGATTAATTACATCCCTATATGTTGCTAATCTTTATCGTTTAAAATTGTACGTCACGGTCGCTCACGGTGATCTGACTGTGCGCTGAAGATCGTTAGATCTTTAGATGATTGATATCGGAGATTTCTTCATGGCCGTTTAAGCGAGACGAATAGAAACGTCACCTTATCTGCTTACGAGAGAGTGGACGAGGTGTTCAATGTGTTTCCGAGATGGCCGTGTCTCTTCGCTTCTTAATCTACAAATTACACGCGATATGAGATTCTCGTATAGCTACTGGAATTTTTAATGGATCCGCTATGGCTATTTGCATATTTCCATGACATCTGCCATGGATTGATTTACTGTCTTGTATCGAGCGACACGTTCGCTTACACAAGCGACGGTGGAATTGATAATTATCCCGCTGGTATTAATAAATCCCGTTAAAGAGAAAGAGAGAGAGAGATTTTCACTCCTACGTAAAACAAAAATATTTGTCGAGATCACGCCAAAAGATTAACGCGATTATATTCTCGATACTCCCGACGGCGTTTAAGCATATGATTTTTCTTAATGTTCGCTTTCGATATCAAATTTCTCTTATAAAACATCCGGCGCATACATCGTTAACGATCCGACATCTGTAAAAAAGAGAGGAAGAATCAGTTATAAAAACTGGCCGTTACGTAATTTGATTTATTCGCGATTTTACTCGCTTGGTGTTACCGAACGTCAAGAAAGAGAGACGCTAAATTTTTCGTCTTTTATAATACAGCGTGCGCGTGTATGTCGAAATACTCGCGGGGCGTGAATTACGGCCGCTCGTTCGTTTGTCAGATTGCGGTTTCTTTCAGGCAGTGGAAATCATTCGAGTCGCCTTGAGTGCCGTAGTGATCGATTCCGCGGGCAACAACGATCGGGAGCGTAATAGAGAGAGAGAGAGAGAGAGAGAGAGAGAGAGAGAGAGAGAGAGAGAGAGAAAGATCACCTGTGTGTGATATAGCAATAGTAATTACGACAGTATAACGTGCCCGCGCGCGCTAGATTACGAAACACCCCGTGGATATCGCGACACGGGGTGAAAGGTCTCCCCACTTTGATATCTATAAGAAACTTACATCGTGTGATCACATATTTGTACGTACATGTATATACATCCACATACATACTTGGATGCAAAGTCGACAGCGAAATTATTGGGAATTCACAGATGGTTTATCGGTGGCCGATTTAATTAAAACGTTCGGGCGGGCGTCTTTTACGATCGGCGGCCGATATTCGTCCTCGTCGATATTAATTTGCGAAATCGGCCGTGAGACAAATGCTTTCGTCGACCTAATTGTTCGATGCTTGAGCGTTTTATAAACGGATTCTCGCGACCGGCTCACATTTGCATACATTACGCCGCGAATGATGACGTCGAGACGGACGGATACGAATGTCGGTAAACGTTATCTTCGATTTTTCGATAGACCGCCTCCCATCTCCCCGTTATTCATCGGGCATTACGTACTTTCTCTCTCGCCGATCATCGCCAACATCGAGGGATAAAGCGATCGTTATCGTCTTTGCGAAAGAGTCATTCGTCACCCCACGCGCGAGTAAGATCGACGGGAGAGATGGTTGTCTTCTTTCGCTCATGAATTTCTCGCTGGGGTAAACTGGTGGCTTCATTGTGTCCACGTGGCCGACCTTTTGCCTTAACGATCGACACGCGCATCCCTTTGACAATGGTTACTGTGATCAAGAGCATTGTCGGAGATATACATGGACAAGATAAGCAGTTGTTAGGATCGTCCGATTTTAGCGAAATATTTTTCTTATTTAGAAATTTTATTTTCTTTTATTAAATAATTAAATAATCAAATCTCATCAGTTATATTTCATTTCTTTCAAGAACGACGAGAAAAGGCATGGGAAAAAGCAGAGAGTTTCAAATCAATTAAAAAAGAAATAGAAGTAGATTTAGGATGCCTAGAACTAGTAGATTAAGAAATCAGATTCGTATCTTTTTTTTTTTCCTCTAAAGTAAGAGCTGAAATATAACGATCTCGCGATAAATTCGGCGAGAAAATATTCGACTCTCGTCTTTCGCCGAAACGAAGATCCGATCGTCGATTCACGGAGGGCCTCGCGTTGCATTATTATTCGATAGCGGTTTGAGAGGGAGAAAGCTCTTTCGTTGGTAGGTGAAGAATAAATTTCGCACTGTCACTGAAGGAGATAAATGTGGCAGCCGTCGCGACGAATGGAGAAGTCTGGCTCCGATTATCGATATCATTCGCGGCCCTTCGCACTACTCACATGTATAACGGTGTGATTTTTTTTTTTTTTTTACATGTTAATCCTCTGAATTCATTTCGGAAATTGCCATGAATCGTCAGGTATAATCGTGAGTCTCAATAAAGATTTATCTTCTTTAAAAAATTCTTTCCTTAAAATAAATTATTGGTTAAAATATATTATTAAAGGAGAAAATTGAAGAAGACAGATTGATGAAACACATTTTTTTCGTCACTAGTTATTTTATTAAATATTTATGCTTATGTAAGGCAGATCAAAAAATTGTATTGCCGTCAGCCCACAATTCCAGTATCAAATTACATAGTGGAACATATATATACGACTTGCTAATGACGAAAGGATTAAGATGGCAGTATAGTATTTCCTGAGAAAAGCGGCGCCAAGAGAGGGTACACTACACGACAAATTACCGACGATAATTACCAAGATTTCGTTCGTCGAGGGGCGATGGATCTAGGTTTATTTTCTTGTTGACGACTCGCCGTTGAATGAACGCGAGTCTCGCCTCCTTCGTTCGTTCGCTGCTCGAGTTTCATGGGAATATGGCCAATGGTGGTTCTCTCTTTCTCTCTCTCTCTCTCTCTCTCCGAATCTTTCTTGTTCGCGTCTTGCGTCGCGCATATGGCTGTGTTCTTTCGTTTTCTTGCCGTCGACGGGCCATTTTTTGGGAAGTGGGCGTACCTCTTTCCGGTTTTCGTTCCATTGTGTCCTGCCTCGCTTCTTGCGCTCGCTTGCTGAGAATGCGAGTCGAAGCTGCATTCGCGCGAGCGCGTGCAGGCACAGGACCGGATTATCCCTACCTGTTTCTGTGCCACGCACGCACGTATAGATGCCTGCTCCTGCCGAGGTACGCGGCATTTCCTACATGTCGTATGGGAGAGGTATTTTCGCACTGAAACACACCTAGCAACTCGTTGCGTTTTACACGCGATTAAATAATTGCGAAAATTGAATCTTTTTATTGCTCCTGTAAAAATATATTTATAAGCCTTAAATATTGTATTTAAAAACGTCCGTGAGAAAAAAGAATAAAATTTAGAAGAATTATTTAAATAATTTTACCTAAATATTTATCACACAACATTTGTCTGTTTCAACGCATTAAAAATTTGTATACGTAACAATTAATTCCTTCGTATAAACTCGAATCGTGAATAATAATCTCGACGTCACTCAACTTATCGCCCTATTAATCGTGATCACAAGCGCGTGACATTAGGTCTGAGTCGCTATAAATCATGTGTCTGCCTCGGCATCTTTACAAATCTAGCTTTTCGAACTTAAAGCGCGAGTGCGCGCGTTTCGTTTTATCGATCCAGTTCGCACTTCGCTTTCAGAATTTCCCAATAAAAAGATCATCGCGTCAGGATATAACGCTTGAACACAGTCGTTGAACCGAAAAGATTTAAACGGCTACCTATTTATGCTGTCTATGGTTAATAGTAGCGTGCCGCCAATAGCGAACCGATAGTCAATCTAACTGTTCAGTGGCAAATAGATATTGAAGAATGACGACAGCATGCCGCATTTTGATGAAGGATTCTGTGCAAGAAGGACGTGGCCACACGAGATGGAGGAACCGTTAGAACTAGTGCTTCTTTCCCGCCTCCTCCTCCTTCCTCTCCTCTCTCTGGCCTCCTGCTCGCGCGCGCGCGGACAGTTATCTCGTCGAGAGGATCAAAAGATTCGGGTCGAGGTTAATCTCTACCTCGTCGTCCGACAGGCACCTGCGATTAATTTCATACCTTTTCCTCCAGTTCCTCGATATCCTTTTCCTCGTACGTCTCTTTCTCTTTTTCTTTCCCCTTTTTTGGACACGCAATTTTTCGAGAAAAAGGACGAGAATCGCGTTCATGATATTCGAGGACGAGGCCCCAATTTATCTCGACTCTCGCGCATCTTAATACTCTGTAATTTTGCACGTAAATATTTACCATAAGAATATTCGGCCGAACGGGATTTTTGCAACGACGGGACATTTTTTCACGTAGGAGATTATTTTCACGATCGTAATATCGAAAAGGAGAGCATTCGTCGTTGTTCGGAAAAATTTTGCTCGTCTTTTCCTTTTCCGCGATTCATTCGCCGCTCTCTTTACTTTACAAGCTCCGCCCAATGTGTAAATTTACGGATCAAACGGCATGTTAATCGATCCGTACGACATCGAAGCGAGTTCGTCGCGCGTTTGTTTGTTCGGGATCTTTATTCGCTGTTGGCTCCTAGTTTGCACCGTCTAGCGCGATAAAAGGAGCCCGTAGAAGGATCCAAAGGCTTTCGGTACCCCATCTTTGCTTCTCCTTTTTATGATCGCGCACGTTTAATGCGTAACATGTGTCAGCTTCTCTCTTCTATCTATTTCTCTCTCTCTCTCTCTGTCTCTCTGACCGGACCTTCCGAGTTTCTACTGCCTTGGGAGAATCCTTGGCTAAATATTTGACGTGCGAGCGCGCGCAGCTGCGACGGGATTCCGAAACGCCGAACAAACGATCGGGGATCGGCAAAGATACCGTTCATTATGAAATTCCACCTGGTAATCAGAGGACGGAAACTCCTTCTTTCACAAACGCAGTGAATCGAGCTTCTTTTAACGTACCGCCAACAATAATAGTATCTTTGCTAATATTTATTCAATGCTATTTTATTATATACATCTAGGAAAAATTGCGAAAAAAGAATTAGAAAAGTTATATTTTTTGTTAAAAATAAATTTACAAATAAAAGTATATTATATTTTAACAATCTCAAAAGTTTTTTTTTTATTCATCTGATTTTTCGCATCTGACAGTCGAAATCAATTTCGTTATTTTCTGTCAAAAGAATAAATTATCTATTTAAAAGAGATTCACACAATCTAGTATGTAGAAATCAATGACCAGTATGGTCACGTGCAGCCGATGTAAAAGCATCGAGTCGGAATAAACGGTCTGCATGGTCGGCGCACACTTTGCTTGGTGAGAAAGTATCGCGGCGGGAGAACGATGATATTCTTTTCGAGAAGAATATCGAGTGATTTGGCCGAAATTTCACGCTGTTTAACCAATCACGATCCTCCGTCACCTGCCCGATGGTAGCAGTGTGTAAGAAAGCATCGTTTAACGCACAAACTTGGCAAAGCGGATCGTTTTCCTTTGTCAATGGATCGCGCGCGCGCGCGCGCACGTCATCCGGAAATACCAAAGCGCGTTCAGCAAGATGCCAGCTTAGGAGTATATATCGTATCCGAGGGTCTTTATGCCTCGACGTGGGACACCTGGGATCCTCTTTCTTCTTCTCTTTCTCTTTCTCTCTCTCTCTCTCCCTCTCTCTCTCCCTCTTTTCAAAGACGACGACATTACCGATTCGTCGACACCTCTTCGTATTGAAAATCGTTGTCCATCCGCTCGTGTAAAAGCTGATCGATCGAAAGTAAAGAGAAGGCGGGTCAATTTGTCTCCGGATGATTTGGAGAGAGCTCATGGGGTGTGTGTGCATCGCACACTCCATGCCGTGTAACGTCCTCCTGCTGAGAACAAACGTTATAACGCCGTTGTATATCGAAGATTCAGTTAACGCGTGATACATACCGATTATCGATCGTGCGCGTTACAAAGCTGATTTATTCTCATGTACATACGTTGCTCTCTCGCTCTTCAAAATATCCTCTTTTCTGATTCTTTTTTCGCCAGCTTCATTTATTTTTTTGAATATTTTGATAGTTTCTTTAAACAAATATTTAAAATTAATTTTAAATGAATAAAAGGGTTGGGTCATTTAAACAATATATCCGTTTAATTTTACTAATATATGTTTTATATTAGTTATAAGAATACTTATTATAAAGATTCATGTCGTTGTAGATAAATAAAGCAAACGCACAAATTATATAGAATTCGTTTCTTAACTGGAATTTATCGAGAGATATGATAGTTTTATCATAACCTTTTTATCAAACAATAGTAGTTTAAGAATGATTCTCAATGCAAGGATCAAAGTACTCGGGTAGTGGTGTTGGTATTGGATATAGATTAATATCTCATCGCCCAAGTTTTCTTAGGAACGGTGACTCAACTTTTTGTATCGCGCATCACGGTGCGGTATTATTAATTCTGAGAATCGATGAGAATTACAGAGTAATCAGGTTCTCTTATCGTGTTTATTATCATTATCGTTGCGAAAGCTAGAAAGCAAGAGAGAGAGAGAGAGAGAGAGAAAGAGAGAGAGGTAGTTCGTGAGAAGAAATAAGATTTGTTAGATCTACCGCTCTCTTGATTTTTTTTTTTGATTTTTTTATTTTTTAATTTTATCTTTAGCTGCTTGCGCGTTGCAGAAGTAGGTTAAGTCAATGTCCGAGAAGAGAGGGGTGATTTAAAAAGATGTATTTACTGAATTTCCTTCAATTGACCTGTGTATGTGTGCACTCTTTCTTTCTTCCTTTTTCCTTCTTTTTTTTTTTCCTTTTTTCTTTTTACGGTGTCCGATAAGTTCGAACTTTAGACATCTCCGATGATTGCGATAGTGGCCACTCATCGACAAGCAGACTCTCTCAAAAGGTTAATGATTTCAAGCCTCGTCGGTCGCTCAAAAAGAAAGATGAAAGAAAAATATATAGCTTGCGTATTTATACGCACGAGAGAGCACATACACATCTCGGCGCTATTTAAGTATGCACGCGCGTTTTCGTCGTCTCATCGTTCTAACGGTATCCGCGTCTCTCCCCTATTTGTTTAATAATTATCGCGCGATCGAAGTTTTGCATCGAAGAGAAATCCCGACGCTTCGTTAAATATGATTTATGAATGCCGTTACATTATCATTATGCCGCACGATTTACGCGTAGGTGTAAAAGCGCGTTCGCGCCGATTAAATTCGCAACATTTTCCATAAAAGAGAATTTGCCGCCGATGATTGATTCGTTATAAATAATTCGATCCAGTGTATTCATAACGAGTTATTTCGATCGCGACTCGTTCGCACCGGTAATGTAAGAACTTCATAAAACTGCCTTCGATTATTTATAATGAATAATTCAGTGAATCAAATCCATTGGAGATTGTATTTACCGAAATCATTCGTGTTTGCATATACAAACTCTCCACTTTTTTTGTAACTGGGAACAGATAAATGCCGATTTATTTAATATCCATTAGTGTATGTTTCTCTCTCGACTAGTAATCATTTTTGCATGATTATTGAATTTTTTAAACTTTTCGATTTTATTAAAATTTACTTGAGTCAAGCGAAGCATGAATATATAATATTATATTTGGTTTAAAATTGTCTTGAATATATTTCTAATAATTCAAAAACTTGATATAAATATGATAAAAAAGTGATATATTATTAATGTATCATTAATATATTTTTTACAAGAACGGAAGGTTCTTATAGTCTATATATATGTAATGAATTACGGAAATCCATGTACAATTTCTTAATTAGCGGTTCTACTTCTTGATTAGTCTCGACAGATTTCGATCCTTTGTACGTGTTGACGAAGTGAAACGCTTAATCGGCATCCGAGTGGATCCTCTCGAAAATTGAGAAATCAGGAGCGTGTATACAAAAGAAGAAGGACGTGCGCACGCCGTATGCGTGCTTCCTCTTCTTCCCTTTCCCCCTTCTCGTCACGATTCTCCTCTCTTTTTGATGTCCGTCTGGGCTAGGTTATATACGGAGAACGTATCTACCTTTCCTTCCCTATCGGGCGGCTACATTAGCCTTTGTAGATAGCGTTAAGTGCTCCTGAGTATATCCAGGCCCGCCAATGCCGGTGGATCTCCAGCTGTCTCGGTATATATATCGGTACGTGCGAGTCTCGTCACACGAGCCTGAGTACTGACTACTGGTTCCAAAAATCGCTTCTTTTCGGACACCGCCCGTTACTTAAACACGATCAGTGTAGCATTGACAGATTTCATTTGAGAGAGATTATTCGCATGCGAAATTACAATAATTATTTTCATTTTTATATCTAAAATAGAAATTTTCACGGAAGAGTGGCTAAATAATGTATGCTGATCAATATTAATATTGTACATTTCGAGAGTAATAATAAAAAATATACATGTATTTAAAATGTTACATTTAAAGAGCAATATATGTGTAATGTTATAGAGGTATACGTTCATTGTCATTAAATACGAATAGGTAAAATATTTCCAAAGTAACACACACGAAAGTAACAAATTCGTCTGATAATACTGATAATAATTACGTTAGCTTTTCTGTTTGAGAAATTCCTTTGAAAAATCGCTTGCTCTTTATCGGGAGCGCAATTTTCCTTGAAACCTTACGAATCATCAGAGGCGACTCACTCGCGCGCGAAATCACTAATTATCGCTTTCTGATGGGAATAATGGTGATTACGCGCGTAACTCGTTATAATTCTAGCGAATACGTGACTTTTTATTTTCACCTCGACTCGCGATCAGCCTTTTGCGCGCGAGTCATTAGTATTGCTCATCTCGATGTTATAGTACCTCGATAATACGCGCGCTGAGAGAGCCGGCCGCGCGTGAATGTACCAATTATTGAGCTTGAATGAAAAATGAACGGATGGTGCGAGAAGGATGCCTTTCACAGCCACTCCCTCGGACATTTAGTGTAATCTCTATCGTTTTTGAATATGGCTCGCGCACTTTTCTCGTCATTCGCGTGAGACGCGACATTTCGGTAGACGAGCGATCGCGTTCATTTTTTCTCACAATTTGTCTGAAAGAGGATAGACACTCACACACTCTTGTGCTTTGCTCTCCCTGGACTTTGAGAGACGCGCGAACTAATAATTTGTCTCTCTGTAACGAGTAGAGAGGCTAATAAAACGTAATAGCAATGTCGCGTACCAAGTGAAGCGAGATATACGTGTCACGCGTCGGACTGTAATCTCGTATGTAAAGTAACTTGCCATTGTACACGGTGTCCCCGTAGTTATGAGAGAGTCTACAAGCGGGCCTTCTTCCTGCCTTAGGGCGACCGTGTGATTCTAACGGCGTCCAAGCGCGACGATGAGCACGGGGCTCTTGATCAACGATCCACGAGCGGTTTTTCATTTCTGCGCCAAGATTTCCTTGCGCGGAGCAGCCGGCTATTTCAAAGACTGACTCGTGTCAATTTAATCGATGAACGATATGGAAACATATATATCGAAAAATTAACAAATACGGAAACGGAAAATAATATTTCAAGAATAAAAGGGATTTTCAATCATAAAAATGATCTTGACACTAAAATACCCTTTTCTATTGTTTATTATTTTTCATGCGTTTTAAGCCTGTTTTATAAACTATCTATCTCGAATTTATATTTGCTGAATTTTGGCTAAAATAACTGCCGCGGGGATGGAACTGCGCGTGCAATGAAAACAAGCGATGGGTGACGAGAAAAATCGTGGAGGCACGATACGACTCGTAAAAGTCTCGGTAAAAGTCGTAAAACTATAGCCAGTCGACGCTAAAGTCGTAACGCGTCACAACGACGAGTCCGCAAGTTACGGCTTCGACGTCTTTACTTTCGTTTGTGCTGTAATGAAAGAGAGAAAAGAATTCGTGGAATCGTGCGCATGGCAAAAAAAAAATCCACAATTTAATTATATCAAAAAGAGTAATGCTGATAATGTCGAATTTTCGTTATTCTCTCTCCTCTCTCTCTCTCTCTCTCTCTCTCTCTCTCTCTCTCTCTCGTCGTTAAAAATTTAATTATTTTGTATCATCACATAATTACATTTGAATATGTTAAAAAGATTTAATATTAATTTTATACGTAACAATATAAAAAATCATTTTATGTAGTAAAACGGAATTATGCGCAAGGTATTTAAAATTGAAATATGGAAATGAAAGGAAAGAAATTTTTACATAATATTATAATATTAAATTACAATAAATTATGCAAGTTGCACGGCATATTTTTAGATTTATTTTTCCGCGATTTGACATCTTCTTGCAATGCATTGATTTTTTTTTCTATGACTTTTACGACTTTGACATTACGGATGCATCAGCTTCCGTAAAATACACGTTAAAAGTGTCTTTTATAGTACTCTTGGGGCGATGCGACGCGACAGTACGCGTATATACGTTTGTGTGACCAGAAGCAATTCGAACCACGTATATGCGATCACTCCCCGATGACTCGATCTATTTTCGAAATTCCATCCCTCTCGGCTAGCGCCAAAGTGCACTCCCGTGTAGTGCATCACGCCGTTACGATTACTTTTTCCTTTCGTTTCAGCGTTTCTTCCTTAAACGTACGCGAACATCGATGCACACGTTAATTGAAGAGAGAAATCTGGTATCCGGCAGTCCTACAAATGTATTGTACGACTTCTTAAGGCAGACGTTAAGAAACGTATGCAAATCTTGATTATGAAGGAAAATATTGACAAATTTATTCCATTTTTTAAAGCAATCTTATATATTTTTTAATAATATATCACACAATATATATAATAGGCTATTTTTCAAAATCTTAATCAAAATTGCGCACTGTCTATGGTAAATTGGCAGAATGCAAATTTGCACTACTCTGTCATCTCGTTTTTATCCATCGAATTGTCTCTCTTTCTTTGATTAATTGAGTCAAATCTGTCCTTCTTATAATCTTTGCCGATAACATCGTAACGAACCGATTTATTTCTTTTTGTGCTTGATGACGCTAGAACGAAATACCACGTTCGGCATATTTCCGGGCATGTTAATACCTAAGGAATTTTAAAAGGTCCGATTTGTCATAGTTTCTTCGAGCGTGAGTCCGGTCGTCGATCCTCTTAATTGGGAAGGCTATATGACACTGAAGAAAGACGGCCTAGGAAGAAGATGGTGGTTAGTTTATTCTGCCGGTAATTAAAAAATTCATACACCTTGCACGTCGGCTAGGGTACTATTCTCAGGGCTCGATTAATTATCGTCCGGAGTGCGTTTCATTGTTAGGATTATTCATTCGTGGAGGTCATTACTGCGAAAAGAGTAAAATCCGCGGAAGACAAGGCACGAAGAAGAGAAAAGTTCACTCTACCGTAGATGTGAAATTGTTTGGAAAGAAAATGTTCGGGATGGTGCTTCGGTAACCGAAGGTTATCTTCGAATCTCGTTCCAGGTACACGAGGTGTCCGTCTCTCGTTCACGTGTACCGTTAATTCAGTACGGGCGCGAGGCCGAGCACATATCGCCAAGTATAATAATTAATAATTATCCAGATAAGAATAATTTCGCTCGTTACATACTCCCTTATCACGTGCACCGAAACGAAAAAACGGCGAGTAAAGATCTTTCAACGGTGCGCGATCGTAATCGCGTTATCTCTTCAGAGGAGCGTTTCTTTTTTTTTTTCTTCTTTTGTCTGATTTAGCCATTCACCACTCACGCGCATTTGCGATATCGATCTCTCGAGTGCGGATCATAAATTAATATATAATGCATCTCGTACTTTCACGAGGCGCGCGCGACTTTCGATGGCTCGTTAGCTCGCCTCGATGCGTAAAACGCCGAGAGAGGAGAATGCCAGCCGATGGAAAAAGCAGCCGGGAGAATCGCACACAGTGTGCACACGCATGCACGCGTACTTTATAGCGGACAGAAAGAGAGAGAGAGAGAGAGAGAGAGAAAGAGAGAGCAAGAGAGAGGGGGGGGCATATTGTAGTGTCCGTGCATTAGCGGGACTCCGGCACGGCCGAGTATATCATTAAATATGAGAGCCGCTGAGTCGGGAGCAGCTCGATCCTTTCTTTTTTTGTTTCCTCGTCGAGTCGCGTCCTCCGTTCTCCGCCTAGCTCGGTTCTCTTCGTCGTTCCTTTGCCTTCTTCTGTCGTTTCTTCCTCTTCGCTGCGTTCCAGCGTCTCTTCTCTCTGACCGACGAACTCTCCTCTCTCTTACCTTCCATCCTTCCTTCTCGTCTCACTCCTCGGTTCACTCCTTTACGCTCTCTCTCTCTCTCTCTCTCTCTTTCTGTCTGTCCTTCACCCTTTTTCCACCTCTTTCCATCCTTTTCGCCCTAACTGAGTTAGTTCTACCTGAGTCGCCGAAGTCTCTCCCGCGGCTTCGCTACCCTTTACTATCTATCTAAAGGTGCGTTTATATCATGTGAGCACATGAATAGAGATGTGATTAAAACCGAATGAATTTGCTCCTTTATAAAATGACGATAAGCCAATAAATTATTAATGATATTAAAGTTATTTTGAAACCACACATACAAAAATAAATAAACTTTATGTTATACAATATCGTTGTTGTGTTATTAATATTCTACAAAATAATAACAAGAAATTCTTATAAGTTAATTGGAGCTGAATAAATGATATAATTGATTCTTGATCTAATTGAAGAATACGAAACAAATTTGTATATATAAGAGAAGGACAGAGCGACTTCTACTTTATGATTAAATTTTAATACGATAAATTTAAATCTCCAAATTGCGATGCACGATAATTGAAGAATAAGATGCGATTCTTAGCGTCACAGTGTATTTGAAATAGGTCGCGCTTGGACCAGTGCCAGAGAAATTCATTCGCGATAAGTGCGGACGCACCTTTACGTTTCATTCTCTGTCTCTCGCTCTCTTCCTCGCCGCTTTCCTCTTTCTGCTAGCGATGCCTCTCGTAATTGGCGTGACACGCTCTCCCATTCCTTCGTTCTATGAGTCGCGGGAGAAGCGGAGCGTATACGGACGATACCCTCTACGTCGCGTCGTCCTCCGTCCTCGAGGACCCGACGCGATGCCAAGGTTAGCGGCTCGATATATAGTGTCGCGTATATTCTCGATGACGGATATAGCGAGACGAGCGATCCTCCGAGTCGTCCCGCTTTATTTATTTTGCATAGAAACGTTTTGTCGCGTCCGGCGGTGATTTCTACGGAAATATTTCGACAAAGTGAGGGGAAGAGCAAATTCGTCGCGGATCTTTGAGAGAAATTCGCGCTACAAACGGTCTTGTAATTCGGTTTAAAAATACATAGCAGGATTCCTAATGAAGAATGTTGGAGATGAATTCTAAGCGTCTCTCTCTCTCTCTTTCTCTCTTTCTGAAGAAGAGTTGCATATTTTTCAGTATACAACGGCTTTGTATATCGCGGTTTCCCGCGACGACCTGTCGAGCCCTATTCACGTTTATGTTAATTTCACAAACGAGCGGTATTCATAGAGTCGAGATACGCGACATAAAAATTTCGTATGCAATTTTCTCGGCGAACGCGCGCGCGTAATCGCGGAAAAGGACGCACGACATCGAGAAATCGAGTCGTCGCGAACGTTTTTCCGTGGCTGTACGCGATCGGATTTTTCTCGCGCGCGCAAAACTCGATGATTTATTATTAATGAACGGCAGACCTGACTTTCGAAGGAAACCATTAATTATCGAGCCGTGCAGATTGCCGCGAAACCGCGCTCGCTCGACCAGAGACCCGACCGAGACTGTCGTGACCTCGTTTCCAACTGCAAATTATAACTTACGGGCTTTGCATTATTTCCCATCCCTCGTATCTCGGGCTCCTTGAATGCACGAATACGCTGTCGCGTGATCCGTGCGCGCGATGGGTCTCTCCTTTTTTCTTTTTTTCTTTTTTTTTCTTTCTTATCTCGGACCGAATTAAATTGCAAAGTCATCTATAGTCTCTCTGTAATTTATTCCGAGAAACTTCGTCGATATGTCCACGGCCATGAGCCATCGAGAGGGAGACGGCTTAAGCGATGCTAAAACGATAGCTCGATTTCCGATAATTGCTCGATCGATCCGCCAGCACCACCCTTTCCTGTGACGCTTCCTTTCAACATCTAGCCGGTTTTTCGGCTTTTTCGGCGGGGAAAAATATCGTACTCGATACCGCATCCGACGCGAATTGCGTCTCGTCAATCGTCCGGTATTATTTAACCGTCTGTATCGCGTAAATAACCGCGCGCACGTTTACCCTCCGCTTTATCCCCTTTTCTTTCGCCTTCCCTTTTCTTCTCTTTTATCGCTCACCGACACAGCGGGTAACCGATAGTTCGATCATATATTGCATACGATCGATTCAATGGGGAACCAAGAGAAAAAGGGGACCGCCGCGCATGAGTAAATGTAAAAAAAATGAGGTCGAGAGACGGAAGGCGGAGAGGAGGCTCATAATACAATATAATAACAATACAATAATAACTCAGTCATAAACAATTATTTTGGTTACAAATACTAATACGATTTATTTCTTTAATCTTAAGTCCCATTGTATATGGATATATCATATACATTATTGTTTTCTATTTAAATGAAACAAAATGTTTTACATACATAATATATATTCTAAAAACAATTTTATGTTTTTTACTTTAACGTCAGATTAAACTAACAATAAGGTCTCATCGAAAAACAAACTTATGAGTAACAAGTTAATTGGATACACGTGTAAAGAAAAAAAAAATTTGTTACCCGAGGGACTAGTTTCTCAAACCCTCAAGACCCACCCTCCGTGTCGCCAAAGATTTTCGATGGAGGGATTAATCGTGACACGAGTACGACATCATAAACTCGCGTCGTCTTGATATCGCGCTCGTGAGAGACTTGGATAAAGTCTCTGCCCGTCACGACCCAGTAATCGCGGCCGTCATCAGTCGTCGGAGGAGAAGTGTAGCGCGGGTATCAGCTGTTGCTTCTCCTCTCTGGCTTCTGCCCGGCTGACTTTTCTCGCTCGTCTCGCCGCATCGCGCCGCGCGCATGCCGCGGCCCTTCAGGGTCATTAAGAATCCATTAAGAGTTTTCCAAACTCGGGAAACTAAATATAAACTAGGCGGCCGCGAACGTAGCAGGTGGTGTCTTAAGCGACCCTCGTACAAAAAGATACGGACCGAAGGAAAAAACTTGGACGAGACGAGGATAGAAAACGCGCTTATTCTTTCCTCAGGGACAGCCTCTTCGCGTTGATGGAAGGATTGTAATATTAGGCGCATAGACATCTGGTCCCTCTCTTTCTCTTTCTCTTTCTCTTTCTAAGTTGATCTGTAACGTTGACACTTTCTTTGGAATAATTATCGCGAAGGTGTTTCGAACAGGCGATAATTAGTAACTAGGCAATATATTCTTTCAATAGATGCTGATCATTACCATATATATGCAGTTAATTATACGATTACGCTTACAATTCTATTGCTTAGATTACAATTAGCCTCAATTCTTCGGATATGTAAAGTTGTCTAGTGGAAACAATAGATTCGCAGTAACTGAGAATAGGTCGTATAGAAAATAATGCTTGACGTAATAAGATTTGAACGAGAATTTCGATTACATAAAAATCGCGTAATACGAAACGTATCGTATACTTGAAGCCGTTTGCAGTGTATCGTGCTCGTAACATCTCTCGCAGAACGAGTGAAAGTTCATTTCCATCGTCTCTTAATCGACCAGCGAGTCTAGTCGGAATGAAGTTGTATCTATCGTCGGAGAAAGTTTTCCTAGGGACACCGTACAGCAGTTTTAATTGAAAACTGTCCGGAAGATTGCCAAAAGATACACCACCGCGAGATTCATTTTGCAGACGCGATCGCGCGTTTATATCCGCATAAATATATACACATATATCTATAAATATATATATATATATATATACACACACACACAATATATACGTTCCTTTCTCATTCACGGGAAATTAATCATCTATTCACGCGCGTCGTGCCTTTGTCCTTGGGCGATTAAATCCAGGCGATATTCTCACAATCTCTTCGACCGGCAGATATCTGCCGTCGCGCGATTTCGACATGTACGCTGTGTATATGTATGTGTGTATCTCACGAAGACAGGCCGTCGGACACCAGAGCTGGATAACATTCCTTCGGCATTTTTCACCGATTCCTTTTTACACTGGTCCCCTTTCTTCGTCATCGTTGGCCCTGCACTCTCCGCGGCGTTCTGATTGTACCGGTAATCGAGGTCGTTAATCACTGTTATTTGTCGCGTCGACGCCGGAAGCGCCTCAGTACCACCGAGGTCGCGGTTAACGAGAAAAATAGACACCGCATTTACAGAGCGGACGAGTAAATGTCGGGGAACGCGAGTGCCAGCATCGACACGAAAGAGAGACGAAATTGAGAAAAGACGAAGCAAAATTTGCTCCTGGCCAATTTCCTTCGGTACGTCGTTGACTGTTTCTATTTCCGTTTCTTAACAAACGGAACCTCTAATGCTTAATCGAGTCGCTTATAGTTTCCTATCTTACGCATGAAAGAGAACAAGAATCGACTTCCAATCAATGAAAAACTTTATATTTTCCTTCTCTTACAATTTTTTTTTTTTTTTATATAATCTGTCAATTTTAATTAAAAATTTGGAAGTACGGATTTTATGGGTAATTAAAAAGTAACTAGTTATCAATATAACTGTTTTGATTTTAATATTAATAAAGATTTCGCATACATCTTTATCATTAAATAACGTCACTAATTAAAATATCTGTCGAGCATTTATCAATTCATTAATTCTATATTTATATATCTACATTTATTAATTCTACAATTCGCGAAAGGTTTCATTACTCTACTTTATTTTATCGATATACAAAGTTCTGTGAGTTTTCGGGATTATATATGGTTTCATATTAAAGTGCCCTCATAAACCAGTACGGTAAGAGGATACTCGCACTGTAGCCTAAAATGGCGGACGAACCTCACCGGGGTCATTACGATCGAGTGCATGTCTAATGAACGGTTACTCGTTAATGGAACTATTCCCCCATTGAGGATCATCCGTGGCACCGCGTGTGGGGTTGCGAACGGAAACCCCATGCTGCCTTCGTTTCCTCTGGGACGAGCTCGACGTCAGCCCGGGTGTCTGAACCCCCCTCTTCGATTCCCGAATCTCTCTCTTCCTCGATCGTACGAATGTCCCTGACGCGAGATCCCGTTAGTGTTTCGCCGTTTAATTAGAAAAAAATAAACATCGGTTGTTTTTCGCCAGCGACTGGTTGTTTACGAATTCGAAGTAACGTTTCGACTCGATGACGTTGGCGAAAACAACTACACTAATATTCGTCATGATATTACCATTTGACTTTTCTTCATATCTGTTAGTTGTGACATATATTTTGAAAAATAGAACTACGAGTATAAATAGAATTGTTGGCATTGATTTAAATGTTTGTTTGCTTTTGAAATAGAATAAGGAGTTTACAGAAACTATACTGTAAAAAAATATGACAGAATTATATGAAGAATAAATATACAACAATGTAATATATAATAAAAATGCATAACATATTTATTATCTATTATATAATTGTCTTCATGTGTAATTTTATTTATTTTTTACAGAATAAAAAAAACAAAGGTTTTCTCGCGACTAAAGTAATTTGATGATGTGTGTTCGATATCTTATTTATTCTAATTATTACGTTTTTACTGTTATTATATATACAGGATAAAATAAAGTTAGTAATAGCTGTGTGATAAAAATCTTTAATAATCTTTCTATTTTTATTTTTATGTTGTCCGAAATACAAAATTCAGATGAAAAATTTTTATACATCCAGATTTTTTTTTTTTTTTTTTTTTTTTTTGTAAAATAATCTTTTACAAACATCTGCCGTAATACGATCTTGTAGTTTCTATTTTTGCGCGGAATAAACAAAAAACTTACCTAATTAAAGGATACTTGCTTTATTTGTCACGATACTAAAGTAAATTGAAATTTCGTTAGAAAGACCGTCCCAATAGGATCGAAGGGCGTACAAATCGCGGGTCAGAATACGGGCAAAACCACAGTCGTAACCGATGGTGCATCTTAGGAGGGCGAAAGTAAGAGGGGGGCGAGATGCGAATGAAAATATTTCTCGCAGGAGCGTGAGGTCGTATACGCATAAGAGACAGGAGGGTGAAGTATCTGTTCGGTCAGTTAGGAGAAACATCCCGAGAGAAGCCTCGAGGGACCGCGTGGGGAAAACAGGGCGTTCAGGGACCCTCCATATGTCACAGGACGATGCTATCCTGATGTCGGGACATGGTTCGATCTGCGCAAAAATGCGGGAAGAATTGTGGGAGTACGAGGGATTCGGGCAGAAGATGTGAGGGAACGGACGGAGGGAGAGAAAGGGAGAAAAAAATCTCTCTCTCTCTCTCTCTCCCTCTCCGGATAAGCCGGAAATGTACGCTACGAATTGTGCGCTAGAGAACATATACGGTTTTTTTCTCCTGGTAAACATCCTTTTCTCCTTCCTTTCTTTTTCTTCATTGCTCGGTAAATCATCCGGATAAAGGAAAGCGAGGAGAACGAAGCGGAACAGCAAATTGTGTCGCCTTCGAGAAGGAAGCGATAATTTCTAGGATTCGCGTATAACTCTCGCGTTGTAGCCTCGACCAGACAGAAAGAGGGGGGGGGGGGGAGAGAGAACTAATAATGCCCCGAGGGTACAAAACAGAGATGTAGTCCTTTGAGGAATAATTTTATTCCGAGGGAGAGAACTTGAATATCTCTTTCTCTCTTTTTAGCGACGCGACGGCGACTGACAAAAGCGTTTTAGCCTATGAGAAGCTTCAAACTTTCCCGTCGAGAACTTCATCTTCCGCGCCTGTTATTTATTGGATAAAGTAAGTACGCGTCGTTTCGCCGACAACGACCGAAGATACGAGCCTCCTCCCTTCGACCCTCGCCGTCGCTTGTAGTCAGTTATAATTTAACTTGGGGTATTAATGTCCCTAATTATTAAAAAGTAGCGAACGCGATGAGAGACCGTGTCTGGATTTCTCGGAAAGCTTTTTTAAACACGGTACGAATTAGTTAAAATTTTATGCGCACAGAAAGAAAAAAAAAATAAGAGGAACAAATTTTCCTTTCACACGTCATATTTTTATCCGCCTATTTTTGTCAAGTATATATCATAGTTATCTGTCTAATTAATAATGTATCTCAGAAATCTCTTTTATTCGTAAAAAAAAGAAGCAGGTCTGTGTAATGTCTCTCCGGAATGATGAACTATACCTCGCGCGCCGAGCTAACATATAAAACTAAATATAGCGGAAAGAGAGACAATCCAACAGTGTTGCGTAGGAAGAGGGAAGAGAAACGGGGAGGGGGAGAGATAGCCCAACAAAGGGACAGTGCGAGAACTAAAGGGAGAGAAAGAGAGAGAAGAAACGAAAGCCATATGGCCCTAGAACATAGTGCGTGCCCACGAAAGAAGCAACGGAAGAAGTGCCGGCAACGACTCTCGGAGTTTCGTTCGAGCCCTCGTGAAATATAGAACCGTTGGGACCCCTTGAGTAAAATTATGAGGCACGCGAGAGAAAGAGAGGGAGAAAAGAGTAGAAAGAGAGAGAACGGGTGGCCTCATGAGAGAGCCCATTGCCCAAAAAGACTGCGAGTATATCATCGGGCACACGCACTCGCGCGTCGATACGGAGATACGCATGTGCCCGTGCGCGTGCGTCACGAAGACGCGTGTATCATTTCACTATACTTAACGCAATCCAGGAGACGCGAAGCCGCGACGAGGAGCTTATCGTCGAGATTAGAGACATATAAATTACGACGAGCGTAAGCACACCCTGTCGTTATCCCTGTTGTTATATTCTTCTTCCTTCATTTCTGACGAAGGGAGGAAGAGGTAAAGGGAATTCCATTTGTGCGAGGGGTTCAAGAAAAGCCGAGGAGACCACTAATGGTCGAACTATTTTGACGTATGCGAACAACGTACAGAACATTTGTCACGACACGTCACGGATAAACGGAGGAACGTGGATTAGGCTATCACCTGGCGGCAGTCCCAGATTCTGTCCTCCTGTCATTCTTCTTTCGGAATTCTCTTGTTCTTTTTCTTTCTCCTTCCTTCCGTTTTCCTTTATTCTTCGATTTTCTCTTCTGGTGAAAACGCGATAAAGATTCGCTCGACTCCGTTGAAGCGGATTCTTTACCGTGAGTAGAAAAGGAATGGAGGTCAGGATCGCGTGACTGATCATTGATGAACTCAACTCCGCGGAGGCCATTAGCTTTATCATCAGCTGTCCAGTTGCACGCTGGACGACGCACGATAAGAAAAACGTACTGCTTTTTTCTCGTTTTTAGTTCCGCCTGAATGACTCATATTTGTCTTTCTAAGTTTCACAATATATCGCTCGGGTATAGTGTTCTTTGGTTTCGTATCGCACTAAAAAAATATTATATATATTACATATATATCAAATAAATTCAATTGAGCTTTTCCTTAATCTTGAAGATATTAAAATTTTTTTTTTCCTTTTTTTTAAGAAAAGTTATTCATTATTTATTATACATATATTTATCTTATGTATTCATATAAAAGTTTTTCATTATTTTTATTATTTATTATACACGTTTATTATTCTTCCTATATTACAATTTCTCTTAATATAGAAATTAAAAAAAATTTAATTTATGTTTGAAAGATATCCATGTATGCAAGGAAGCACTCTAAACTAGTAATGAGAAAATATAAAAACGCATGTAATCAGGAATGCCTATGCTGATTATAGCGGAATGCTAATGAATGGGGCGAGTCTTATTTCTTATATTTCAGGCGCTCGCGTAAACGTCAGTTTCCTTTACGCGGATGGTTCGTTTAGATAATCTCTCCGACCCTCAATCACGAAAGCTATTTATGGATCATGCGAATCTCCAGCACATGCGCGCATACCATCTTTGTATTTAAATCTCTTCCACACGGATAGCTTTCGCGCGTCATAACGAACAGAACCGGATGTTTTGTCTATTAAACGAATGCATTATCGCATGCGCGAGGGATCAAACATTTTTCTGATAATATATCAGTGTCCGTAGAAATCTGATTGGATCTTCTGTCAAGAACCGGATCGAGCACAATGGATATGCTCGATTGCACGACGGTGATATGACGGTGCGTTAGGGTTACACGAAATCTTAATTAAACATGGACGAGAGAATCGATATGCATTGCGTCTTTTGAACGGATCACGGTCTTGCTCGATGCAGCGTTACAGGAGCTAGCACGGTTTACTTTCACTTGGCACAAGCGACCGAGCCAATTGCGAAATTCTCACGGTTTTATGTATCGACAGTGTAGATTTGTTTGCGTTTGCAAATCTAATCACGCTATACGATGCTTGCCGTAATTTACGCGAGATTTAATTCGTACGATATGGTCGTTAAATTTATAAATTAATCACGAATAATATAATTGACAAATTGCAGTAAACAATTAAATCTTATTAGTATTTTATTTCTTTTTAATTACATATAATACATTAACACGTGATGTAATAGTTTTACGAAAAAAGGCAAAATAATTTATTTATTATACGATATAATTTATAAACGGTATTTTGTAGATTATGTTATAAAATTTAATAATAATAGGAAAGTATCGATGATAATGTGAGTTGAAAGAAAAGCTTTTTTTCTATTATTTTATCAGCGTAAACACGTGATTCTGAAATTGAGCAGATAGACACAAGCGGTCCAACAAGTTAGAGAAACGAAAATAAATAATGGAGTTAATCAAACTAAACAAACGAAAGACTCAAAGGAAAACATAAAAGAAAAGGAGACGACGTAATAAGGTTTTAAAGCGTTGTTTTAAAATTTTTATCGCTACAAACATTGCAATAAAATCTCGGATAAGAAGATCGTGAACGCAGATTCAAAAAAGTAGACCTGATCACGCGATGGCCGCCTTAACGACGATGTTCTTTCATTTATCAAGAATGGAAGTTGTCTCGCTTCTTGTGTCTATCCGTCACTCGTTAACCGGACGATCGTTACTATCGTAAAAGATGAGACAGAAAGGGAGTGTAAAAGAAAGAAAAAAAAAAAAAAAAAAAAAAAAGAAAGATCGGATAGAAAGACGTAGTTTCGGAAAAATAATAGCGCCCGGATCGCCTCGAGAGTGGCAATCGTTCAAGGTATAATAATTTCGAGGAACCTTTTCTCCTGTAGCAGTCGTAGGTTTCCTTTGCTCTTCATCCTGCTCTTCGTTCATGCTTGCGCTGCTTCTCCTCCCGAGTCTTTTCTTTGTTACGTTTACGAGCCTCTTCGGATCCGGAGTAAAACCGCGTCGCTTCTCCCGCTCGCATTTCTCTCCTCTTCTTCCTCTTCTATCTCCCCCCCGTCCGCACGCGGCATGCCGGTGAAATAAATCCGTGTATTCCAGAGGGTCTTAAATTCAACCGGAAATAGAATTTGTCCCGGGGCGGTCACGGGAGTCGGCATGAAGAAAGTCTGACGAAACGTTGAAAACAAGAAAAATCGAACGAAAGCGAGAGCCCGCCCGAGTAGCGATGAGAAACAAGAAGAGGAAAAAGGAGATGAGGGAGAACTTACACGTGGCTCGGCAAAATTATTCTAATGCTTTCTCTAGACGGCGAAAAGATGTTAGATAAAAGATAAAAAATTGTATGCCGTAAGAAGTGAGACCAAACTTTATTAATTAATTAACTTAATAATTAATACTTGATTAACTTATATTCCATTAATTTAAATTAAGATTGTTCGAACATATCAATTATAAAAAAAAAAAAAAAATATACGAAGCGAAATCTTCGTGAGGTTCGACTGTTTCATTATTTACTTTTCGTACATGGAAAGATTACTGATAAGAATAAAAAATGTCTTACTATAAGATGTAATGTCTTACTAAGGATTAAAAGATCCGTTATTGAGCGCGTAGAACACGTTCTAAGATCAATCATTATAAATAGAATGACGAGCTTCCGTTATGTGCGTGATTGGATATTTTTTATCTTCATGTACAGCGTGACAATCAAACTGTCATCCATCATGTTTCGGAGATAGAGACTTTCTTTCGGATAACAAACTTCGGGATAAGTCCCGTAAAAGAGCGTCAGGGAACGTCTTAATCTGGATAGAAACCTGACTGTGGCAAAAGTTTTTCGCAGAGTTGTGCAAGAGGAGTAGTAGTCGGAGGGCTTGCGGCGGATGGATGGAAACGCGAGCGCACGACGTTACGAGAGCCGGGGTGGGGAGAGGGAGGGGAAAGGAGAAAAGCTTTTCACCTTGAAAGGAGGCAAGTGCACTCGAAGATATTCCCGAAAGCCGAAGAGAGGCATTGTACACAGTATATGTATGTATCAGAGGCACTCTTTCGGCTGCACCACCCTGTGATGGGCGAGTATCGCGGCTTGACGCGAAACTCGTTGGAAGAGACGCGGCATCGCACAGAGGCAGGGCTTAAAATTTTCACGAGCCACTCGAGAGTCGGGAGGCCTCCTCCGCCTCCCGAAATCTGCAATTTGGCGTACCTACCTGCCTGGGTGGCGGATACGCGGAAAGAGGTCTGGTCCGGAAGAGGACGCGAGGCGAGGAGACGGCGAGAGAAGGAGAGAAAAAGACGCGAGAGGCCTTTGCTCGTTGAAGAAGGTAGCCAACCACCTACCGAGTGGACGACCTGCTAGCGGGAGAAACGATTCTCGTCGTGTTTACGTCTGCTTTTCGGAGGAAGTAAAAAGTACCGGCAACGAGATGCGGGGATTGGACAAGAGAAAAAAATGGAAAATAGTGGCTCTTCTCAAAGATACTCTAGATATCCCGCCTACTGGGTAACTATCCTTTTCCTTTTTCTTTTTCTCCATCAGCACTTCAGTCCTTTTCCCCCCCCCCCTCTCTCTCTCTCTCTCTTTCTCATGCTCTCACTTGAGACAAGCTGTTTTCGGCAATTTCTTTAGCGGGTCTTATCAAAAAAATGAAAAAGCAGACCGGATGAAAGTAGGTACTACGGATTTCTAGCTTGGTCCGAGAAGAGGAAGTCGTTTTGAAGTGGGAAGGGATGAAACGGAAAGAATGATGAAGGAGGCCCGAAGAGGTGCGCCGGAGGAGAAGGAGGACATCTTAAATTTTTGACGAGACCACTCGTCGGGCAACAGTAGAAAACGAATGGTACCACAAGGTTGGTAACCGAGCTTAAGAGGCGCTACCTGGCGCGCCGACCCGAGCTGAGCCGAGTCGCAACAGCGGCGGTGGCGGCGTTTTACTAAAGTCTGCAATTTCGCGGATGCATCTTGGCTGACCTGGCTAGAATCGAAGAGAAAGGGAAGAAGCGAGAGAAGATCTTCGTCCGCTTTAGAAGAACTTCTAAAGAGTGCTTACCGTCTCTCTTGCTCGTTCTGGTTTTTCTTTCCTCTTTTCTCTTTACTCTCCTTTCTCTCTGTCTTTCGTCGTTCCATTCTCCAACACTCTTGCTCTTTTCCTCCTCTTTGCATTTCGGCACTTTAGAATTTTGTTCCTACTTAAATCCTTGCGCCCGCGCGTTCTCGCACGCGGCACCCTCTGTCTTTCCTCTCTTCTGTCTTGTCCCTCTCGTTTCATCGAAGAATGGCGAGACGCCGACCAGACCTTAGAGCCTATCAGAGCGAAAGCGAAAGACAGAGTGTGTCGAAAAGAGACGGTCGATACTTTACTCTCTCTTTTTATGTTTTTCTCTCTCTCTCTCCCTGCCATGTCGCGTTCTCTACGAGTACAAGAAGAACAGAAGTCGAAGATGGTGAAGGAGAGAAGGCGAGAAGGAGACGGATAAACTCATGGTATTGATCCTAAAACCTCTTACTCTCCCTTCCATCCTACCTTATCCCGACATCCTTCCACTATCGTGATGAACCCTAAATTTTGTGTTCCAAGTTTTCGTCTCTTTTCTTATTTTTTTTTATTCTCACCATTCCCGCATTCTGTCGTTGTTATTATTTCCTTTTTCACACACGGTAATTGACTGTTGAATAGTAGCAAATTTCGATATTACCAGAACCCTTCGCCAAATATAATGCAAGTTGACCTTGAACTCGAGATATGTCGTTTGTGGGATGTACTTTCCTTCTTTCATGTGACACATATTTTTCTCCATTGTCAAACCATTGTCAAATACTAGCATTTTTAAAAGAATAACACTTGTAGAAAGGATGTCTCACAATTTTATTCCTACTATTTTTTAATTAAATTTTAACAATTATATATATTTTCTTTTTTAATAGTTATTTATGTGTATTTTTATAATTATTTATAATTTAATTAGTAAATTAAATTCTATGTTTATATCAGAAAATATAATAATTATTATAAATAATATTAATTTATTTAAAAAGTAAACAACTATTTTGCATTAATCAGAAACACCGTATAATTAAAATCAAAATTAAAACATTTTTTTTTAATGAGAAAATAATATCGTGTTTTTGCGAGAAGTTATCAGAAGAATAGAAAAAAACTAATGAATGTAATTCTTATTTTTACAAGTAATAAAAACTATATTACTCTGTATATAGCATCGATATTTTGGAAATAAAAAAAGATGTGATTGTACAATAAAGTAAAAGAGGAGATATTCTCACATTTTAATTAACGCAATTAATTTTTATTTGTTTCAGATCCAGCAGCCAGTATACCGCTCTTCGTGTAGTGATTAGAAACTTCCACATCGAAGAATCAAATTTAGCGAAGCGAGATCGAACAATTTATCATACAACTGTATCACCATGTAAAGTAAATGAGAAGAATTAATTTCCGCTCGTCATATTAAAGGAAAACACATTATGTTATGAATGAAAGGAGACTACGAATAAATATCACGTGCATCGTCGAGTTCATAACATTGTTATTGATCTAAAGTCATTACGGAAAGTATCATTCACAAACATACGATCCGCACGGCGAGTGCGTTGGAAGAATTCTGAAAATAGAGAAAAGCGACAGCCGCAGAACGATAAGCTGGAGCATAAGCGGGCAAGGAAAGCTGTGGCTGGTGAAGAAGGCGGTGGTGGTGGGTGACAAAGAGGGTGGAGAAATTCGGCGGTGGCCATCCGTGGTGGTCGTGACGGACAAGACGACAACGCGAGGCGCGAAGCGAGACTTGGAGGAGGCATGAGGAGGCGAGAGTGACGACACTGCATCCTCGCGCTGATCGTGAGAGGACCGGCGGCCGTCCACTGCGGCAGTGTGGGGCCCACACGGCGATAAGAATGGCCCCCTTCAATATGGCGGGCGTAGCAGGCTTCCTAGCCACCTGCGCCGCCGTTGCTGCTTCCGCTGCCCACCTTCTGCCGTTACTGCTGCTGCTAATCTGCCCGCGAGGGACCCAGGCGGATCAAGGTAAGCGCTCGTCCGTTCCCTACCGTCTTTTACCTTATCTTCTGCTGTATACGTACTTACGTAGAACTAATCAAGCCGAGATGATAGTCCACGGCGACACCTCGGGTCGCGATATATCGCCACTCTCGAATGTATACTTATTGTTAGCCAGATGTATCGGATTAGGTAGAATTCAAGGGCTTATACCATCGCCACGTGATCGACCGATCTGTTGATTGTCTCGAGAAAACAGAGTCTTTCGATAACCGTTTATTGTGAATGACTTAATTATCTCGGCATTGCCTGATTGTTTTTATTCTATAAGAATTACATTAAATATTTTTAGCTTTTCTTAATTGTCGGAATTTATTAAGAGAAATAATATAATACGAGATAGTTTCAAATATACGAAAAAAAAAAAAAAAAAAAAAACTTTTTTTTGGAATATGCAATACGACGGAAAATAACGCAACATAAACATTACGAAAATTAATACTGGCACAATAACTATTAATATACGAATAGTAATTTGCGATAGTAATATATACGCAATATTTCTTTTGTACCGATACAAGATGTTGATACGGTTCTTCTTTCGACTAACGGAGAAGCGAACGTAAGGGACACGTTAGTTCGCATCAAGTCGACGTTTCCTGACGCTCCGGTCGTAATTTCGCGGCACGGCGCGGCGCGGCGGCCGCGTGATTTATTGCGCGGAGACGCTGAATATACGAAGAAAAGAGAGACAGAGAAAGAGAGAGAACAACCAAATTGCCACGACACTAATTACGTACGCACCGCTACACTTACTCACACGAATATCCTGGCGACCGATCACGTGGCGACTATGAGTTTCTTGTCTACTTTAAGTCACATTAGGCTATTATTTTATATAATCCCGTCTTTTTTTTCTCATGAAACAAAAGTCGCCAACCTCTTATTCAGCATTTCTTCTAATATCGTATCTGATAAATACAGCGCGGCTCTTTATACATCTTCTTTATTGTGGCTTTAATGCGAGTTATAAAAGAGCTATCATTATAAATTAGCAAAATATTTTTTACTCGGTAATTTTTTCCAGCCTAAAATACGACCTCGGACACATTTTACTTTAAGTATAGTCGAAAGGCTAAATATATGTATATTAAAGGGAAGAAATTTCAGATCCATTTACATTAACTACGCGCTTTGTCTCTTGTCCACCCTTAATCGCGATATAATTTCTCGTCGCATCGAGGTTCACGGCAACGCACTTTTAATTTTCTTCTCCCCTTGTTTTTTTTTTTTTTTTTTTCTTTTTTTTATGAGCGCCGAGTCAGTATCTCGAGGCGATGGATGTTGTTTGCTCGGATAAAGAATTCTTCTGTGCGCACTGCCCTCGTCCCGATCGTTGCGAACGTGATTTAACGGAGCCAAGATTGGCCTTCCAGTCCCATTATGCGTTTCTGAAGATCATCCACGCAGACTATCCGGAACGTTTTCCATATTTTAACCGAAAAAAAGCCTGGCGCCCCGGGCATCTCGATGGCTCGCCCTCTCCGCGGCCCCTCTTATTTCCCCCTTTCGTAGAGGGGAATAACGATAATTTCGTAATGCGGACCAATCTTCCGAATTGCGAGATCGTCCAAGGTGCTGGTAGTTAGCGTTCAGGGATTAAAAGGGTATCGTTTCGTCGCGCTTTTGGGGACGGTCGGCGCGCCGGCTGTCCGAGACGTAGAGACGCCTCCACGAATTCGGCCAGCAAACTCGCGGCATCCCGTTTAGCATCTTATTTTATACGATGTGATTTTCGAGCGTTTTTATGAAAAATAAGATGTATAACAAATAAAAAAGGGCAGCTAAAATTCTTATATTTCGGACGAGAAACTTTATTAATATGGAAAATGCATGTGTGTCGTGTATATGTGTGTGAAGTAATTAAATTTTAATTTCTACATTAATTTCTTTACTAAATATTTATATAATATATACTTTTGATCTCGTAGAAAAATAGAGAACATAATTTATAATATATAACAGAATATAATTTAATAAATTATTATATATTTTTTTACAAGATGTATGCATAAGTGTGTGTCATAGCATACAGAACTATACTATGCTTTACATAATCGATTAGATAATAATCAAGACTAATCCACGTGCTTCTTGCTTCTGGTGAATTTCGGATCTGACTTGGTTTCGAGATCTCCGGGTTACATCCTGCGATTGCGGCCACCGCGGAGTACCCGCGGCAAGTTTCTCCGGTGGCCCCTCGAGAGTTCTTCCCCCTCCTCGATACGTAACGCGTTTAATGGAACTTGCCAAGGATCTGTTCCCAGTGGACCGTGTCTACCGATGGAGGCGGCTAACTTTGTTTTCCTCAACTCGCACGAAACGCGAGCTCCTCGTTATCCTTGCCCCCACGATATCTTTGCGAAGCTCGCTTCTCTTCCTCTCGCCTACCCTCTCTCTCTCTCTCTCTCTCTCTCTCTCTCTCTCTCTCTCTCCTTTCGTTGCTGCCGTCGCCGCTAACATCAGCGAACTTTATCCTTCGATCGCACTCGTGATCCCTAAGATGCGCGTCCATTACTTTGGTTCGCGAACTTTCAAATTTACAGGTACAAGCATCGCCGGTGCTTCGAGAGCATCCTTCGTTCCGAGAAGAGCTTGGGCTCGCGAAATACCGAGACTTAAAATTCTTCATTGGTGCGTGACGTTTGGCGAAATCAAATTTCTCTACCGAAATCATAGATGCACACATGCCAGCGATCTCTCCCCACGATATGAATCATCGTGCTCTAAATCAGCGCCTTTATCTCTTTTTAAGAAAAAGGAATTTTTGTCAACATAAAAAATTAACAATTACTTATAGATAAATGCATATAATGAATTTATTTTCATAATATTACATATTTGACTTTAATTCGAATAACGACATGACAAAAATATTTTACATTGTTATTTTTTAAATTCACTAACGTCAACAAAAAGAAACTAATCTATCATACATAGCCTTTAGATTTTTCGTCCTCTCGATCGCAAAAGAACTCTTTTGAAAATTTTAAACGAACCGAATCCTGTTGCGGTCGAGATTCAATTACTTTCTCGAAGTAAGGCCCATGAATGTTGGCTACCACCGTCCACTCGCGCTCCGAACTCATTTACCGTTCAGAAGCGAGTCCATCGTTCTGCTCTCCGACGATGCGATCGCCCAGAGAGAGAGAGAGAGAGAGAGAGAGAGCTCGATGAAACCCCACCCAAGGCTCGAAACTTCCTTTCATTCGATTCCGTTGTACGTTAACAGACATTAGCCAACGCGAAATCAGAAATGGACGAACGAATCAGAATTGCGATAGCGCAGACGAAGAAGTCCCATCGCTCCTATAATTGCGTCCCTCGCTAACTTCTCCGTTGATCCGTTTACCGTAAACGCATTAATCGATACCGCCCACTCGATGTGCAGCTGTCCTCGGCTGGCCTGAGACGTTGATTAAATTTTAGCTAATCCCGCTTTACGAGCGATCCTTCGTCCTGTCTCTCATCGCGTCCCACGCGCGCGTGCGCAAAGGAGAGTGTCCGAAGTTCTCTCAAACGTCTCTAGCGTCTCTTGACGGCAACGAGTTTCCTTCCGTCCGAGTTTCCTTCCTAGAACAGAGCAACGAGGAAGAAAGTTAGCGATTCCCCGATGCGGGAGTGACATCAGGATATCGGGAGCGAGTGTCGGGAACGGGTGTCGCGAGAAACAGTGTGCTCTCTTGCCGAGCAAACTCGATTGCCTCCGCGAAAAGGCAGAAAGACTCGTTCGAGCTGTGCTCGTGGTTGTACGAGAGCCAAGCTCGTCGCTTTTATTCCTTCCTCCTTTGGCTCCTTGTCTCTTCCTTTCTCTTTCTCTCTCTCTCTCTCTCTCTCTTTCTCTGGCTGCTGCCTTTCTTCTCTCTTTCTCTCTCGTTTCTTCCTTTCTCTGTCAGGGCACGGTGAGTAAGAGACGTGGCAACGCCGCAGGAATGCCCCCGGCCAACCCTCTCCCCCTCCCACCGTGTGCATACCTGTACAACCTACTACTCTGATCCCGGGCCCCGACTGTACGCGAAGGAAGCCTGGCAGCATCCTATCGGTCCGACAAGGACGGAGTAGGACTTGTCCTCTATCGTCTGAGAAATAAAGAGAGAAGCGGAGAGAGAGAGAAGGACTGCACGCCTGGCTCTCCTTATGTACGTATGCGAAGATTGGGCTTATGGTCTAGGTACATTTCCCCATATGCGAGGAAAAGATTACGCGACGAATGTATAGGCTACTTTCATTGACCGAATCCGAAAACGCTGTGGCATTGCAATTGAAATAAGAGAGAGAGAGAGAGAGAGAGAAAAGCAAGAGGGCAAGAGGAAGAGGAATTCAGTAGTATTTCTCCAGATGCATCGATGCATCGCGGCGAGAATGCTTCTATCGCGAAATTGATGTTTTTACGACCCGAGTAGTATGCGCTCTTCTTGTTCATTATGCAACACGGAGGGAGATACGCGTTATCTTGTATTTAATATCACTAAAGATATCAAGGAACGTTCCCGCCGTAAATAAAAATGTTATGTCTTCCGTATAAGGTGTTTGAAAAAACTGAGAGATGCGTGATAGCGCAATTTACATGAATCACCTGTTCGATTTTCGGTATCAATTAAGAATGAGAATGACGTTCGGCGAGTTAATATATTCGAGCTATCGGACGTCATTATCGGCAACTTGTCAACGTCTCGATACTACGTTTAACTTATATCTTCGAAAGATGTTGGCTCTATCGATACCGACGGGACTGATTCTGGTTATCACACCGCCACGCCGGTCGATCTTTCAAATCAGGTTCTCTGGCGCGCCGAAAAAACTTCATATTTTTAACTCGACGTTGTCGTGCAGCCTCCCTCGCCCTCGCGGAATATCAATGCGATTTAAATATTCAATATCATCGGCGATGTGCAATATCTGCCCAAGCTGTGGCACGAGTCACAAAGGCTCGCTTCGGTATAACCTGCCAGAATAAAAATCAGTATTTTTTTTATCCCGAAGCTTTTTGTTTCGTCGGATGATTGCACGAAACCGCGCCTCTCCACCGTCAATCTCTCTCTCTCTCTCTCTCTCTCTCTCTCTCTTTTTTTTTTTTTTTTTTTAATGTCATTCTTATTTCTATAAATAGCAGATCGAGCTTTCCGCAGCGGAACCACCGCAATTCACTGCTGAAAAGAAACCGTCATCAGTGGTCCCTTTGTCGCGCACGTTTTCTCTTGGTAGATTGTCCGTTCGACGACGACGGCGACGGCGACGGCGAAATGCGGCCCGATTATGGACTGTAGAGACAAATAAACTTGTCAAATTCAGGGCGAGGTGGGAAAAACGCGAGAGAAAGACGGGATCATATCTCGGAACACATATCTGTGTATATGTGTGTAAACGCGTCTTGGACGTGTGCGTAACCCGGCGCAAAACGAGCATTGCGCGAGACGAAACGCGATATGCACGCACCGGGTACACGAGTGAGCATAAATTTTAATCGCCGAGAAAAATCTGGTGAGTGAGGTGGAGAGTGAGAGAGGAAAGAAGGGAGAAGGACGTCGGTCAAGAAGAGGAGGAGACAAGTATAGAGATATATAGAGAGGTTAGGCATGCCGTCCAGTAAAACGCCTCGAATAGCGGGGTCCGAAGTACGCCAACGACGAACGACTCGTGTTAGCCCCGTGTTACGTGTTTCCCCATTTCAGCCGGGTATTCAAACCGGTATAATTTCCGTGAGTTCGAGCTGCGATGCTGTAGGCCATGTCAAATTCGGTTCTCTTGCACAAACTGTCATAAACATTCAATTTGTTTATAATTGCTAAATGCATTGTCAATCTACTGATTACGACAATGCTTTGTTATAAATTTATAGAATGAATGAAATATATATTCCGCAGACGACGAGTTCTATATTGAAAATTTTTAAAGTTACAATTAAAAAATTCAAGTAAATAATTAATACATTTTAATTTCGATATATCACATATATTTCGTATAGGTATGTATGAAACAACGCTATGCGTAAAATTCGAATTCTAAATTTCTTTTCACATAGCACAAAGTTATTTCTGTACTAGCAGAAAGTAATCCCGTGGAGAACGATATTCTGAATAATTTTATTACGAAACGAAGAGCAGATAGCAATTTCTTAGGTAGGGAAACAATATGTGGGGATGAAACGAGGCGAATTGCTTCTCGAAAGTGGCGTATATCGACGTGTACACCCCCGGCACTTTATATACGTATTCTCTCTCGGTTTTTACACCCCTATGCGCGCACCCGACGTCTAGCTCTTTCGCGTTTCTTCTCTCCGCGCGAGGTGCTCTCCGTTTCTCCATCCGGAGAGCATCTCCTCTCTTCCTTCATCCCTCCATAAAGTCTCTCGAGGCGTCGCGACGAGGGCGTGAGCCGTCGGCCGGTTACATTTCCTAGCAGACCATTATTTCTCTCTTACACCTACGCACGCGTGTGACTAACACACACGCAGACACACACACAAGTCTCGATGGTTGCACGTGCACACCGGGCGGGCTCCGCATTTTCTCCCTTTTTGCCCCCGCTACTACATTACCTTTTCCGAGCAGCAGGGAGTTAGGAGTGTCTCGCTGCATATTAATGAAAAAATTTGTGACTTCCCTCCGTCATCCAGCAGCAGCAGCAGCACCAGCAGCGACAGCAGCAGCACCTGCGAAAAAAGGAAGAGTCGGAAAAAGAAACGAGAGATTTCTCACCGCTGTTGGATCTCTTCTATTTCCTCTTGTGGCCGCGTCTATCTCTCTGCGTCTTTTGCTCCTTTCGTGTGCGAGCTAGCGCCGTTATAACGACACCATAAATAAGATATTTCGTGATGTAAGACCGTCGTTTTTTCGTTTCAAAGGCAACAGTACTTGAAAATGAACATGTACGACACATGTAGGGAAGACTTGTGACTTCAGTCACTTAGGACAATCTTAAATAATTCCAAGTGCTTTCTTAAAAGTCAAACCATGATATCGTCACAACGAGATAAGTCTCAACTTACATTGCGATCTAGAGCATAGATGCCTTTAAATGGTATTTCGAAAAATTAAGGCATATCTCGAACAAGTTGTCGCGCAATAAATTTTAATTCACGCGATCAGGTGCGACGATTACATTAACGAGAGATATACAACTAAATAAGGTTCGGGTTCGGCGAATAAGCAGAACAGCCGGATCAAATACATACGAAGGTCTCACGTGTATATCGGAACGAGTTTGATGTCGTGTATTCATGCGGAACACGATCAGGTGTAAATGCATTTCTAAGACAGCAGTTAGAAGGGGCGTTGTTGCATTCACACGGGACTCACTTCTAACGCGAAGAAAGCATTTATGTCGCGTTTAATGGTAGTACACGTTAGCGATGAATTTAATGCGTCCGCCCGTGCGTAAATATTCCAAGTGTTCGCGAAACGTCGAGGTTTCAAAATTTTAATACACGGCCGTATTTCAAATTCGTTAATCCGACCATAAGTCAATCTAAACGTTAAAACTTCAGCTCGAAATGGCTTTCTGAGCTTATATCATGTCATATAAAAACATGTCGATATTAAATTGATATTTTCTACAAGATCTGTATTACGCTACAGAATTCTGGAACGCGACATTTATCGTTTGGTTTATTTATTTTCGCACACGGTATTGCGAGGATTCTTTAACGGTCGACGTCATCGGTTATCGGGCATCAGGACATCTTGGATGACCCGAGTTTTAGGCGCATTCTGACAAGATGGCTCGCCATTTCCATCGCATGGACCATCGAGGTCACCGCCGGACAGAACTCGACTGGTCGATTCGCACGAGAAACGAAACGAGATAACTTATGCGCGTGACTGACTCAGGTTCCTCGTTATTTTGGATCATGTCATAAAATCTTGGTCTTAACAACGCACGCGAGGATACAACCCCATCCTGTAGACTGGAATTGAAAGATTCCTGGGAACAGCGGTCGGCCAAGAGAAAGAGACGAAACAGAAAGAGAAAGAGAGAAAGATAGAGAAACCGCAAATATCTCCTTCGACCGCGAGAGCGAACGCTTTGCTAATGAACCCTCTCATCGCCCTCATCGTGCTGATTAACGACTTCTCGAACAAACCAGCCGGTCTTCGCGCGCTGATCAATATCACGTTTTTTAGGAAATTAATCTGCGTGAATGGTTGCGACCGCGATTCTATTTAATATAATTATTTCTACGAACTACCAATATCTTTGTCCATTTACATCTATCTCATCATTTTAAGACTGCTAATAAAATTTCTAGGTTATTGGCAAAAATTGTGATATTTTGCATGATTTGTTGCGCGAGATTTTCTTATTATATACTTCTTATCATAATATTCCACAATTTTACATCTAAAAGTGTATATATATATATAATTGAGTCTGTTTCTCATTCTCTTTTTGATTATATTCAGTATCTCGACGATGAGAGAGATGACGTATTATTAAAATAATTTATAAAACAACTTTTCCTTCTTGTGGAATATCATGCGATTAATCGAATGCAATAGAGGGGAGCTTTCGTCATCCGAATTCCAAGGATACGTTCTCCAACAAAGCAGATATACTTTTATGGTAGACGCTGTCATTATACGGGAGAGCAGTAATGTAGGGAGTGAGGACAAAAAGAGATCAAAGGGAAAAAAAAAGCGAAGAAAAATAATTGTAATCACCGTTGCTCGTCCGTAAAAAGGAATATAATGAGCGAATCGTTAATAAAATAATTATAATATTGGGCGTCCGATAATAGATTCTTGGAACGCATTAACCCCAGTCTCCTTCTCTCTCTTCCTCCTACCTGAGATAAATCGCGCTCGCTACGTGTATATATACCAAGCAAGGAAGAGACGCTTGCACGCTCTTATGCACGCGTACAAAACACGTGCAAAATCGTGATTATATATACTGGTGCGCGCACACATACACACACAAACATACACATACTACGGTAGCAGCCACAGGAACGCCTCGGTGTCTAATATTCTCGGTATGTGGAAATTATCGAGCCGTAGAAACTGCCGATCGGACAGGTGGCTGACAAATCGCGTTGAGGAAAATATATACAGGCTGTGTGCCCCAGGTTCCCCACACATTGCCTTTCACATGTTACTTTCCTTTCGGCCTTATACATACAATATATGTATATTCCATTTAATTATAAGTGTAGATCAAGAATCGTCTTTTCATCTTCGATATTGTTGATTATAAGCCGAATACATGCAATATGTATACATATATTTGTATGTGTGTTTAGATCGCGTCTTGTTTGTATATGGAGATCATCGGTATATGCGGGATTACTGACCCGCATAAATCTCCGATAAAGGCAGAGCGTCGCGACGCGGCGCCGGGCAGCAGCAATTTTCCGATGATTCTCGCTGATCGCTTCGGCGAATCGACGGCACGGTAGAAAAAAAAAAAATAATAAAACGTATAGGAGAGACGGACGATGGCCCACCCGATTCTAACGAGATATTTATCCTCTTTTTGTCGGTCGGTGAGATCGTGCCTGGCCAATTAAAAAGAATAACGAGAAATATAATCGCCTGAATCTCTCTCAGAGTCAGCTCCGCTCTCTCTCTCTCTCTCTCTCGCTCTCTCGCTCTCTTTCTCTCTCTTTTAAAACATAGGACGATTTTTCGGCGGGTATTTGAACCGATTAATTTAATTATCGCGATCACAGCATAAAGATCTACCTTCTTGTAGAGATCACGCGGTAATTTACATAGTGATGCGAGATTCGACCATTTGAGAAACCGGACCGAGGAGCGCGATGCAAACACGGAAGAGATCGAATCGACGAGAAACGATCAGGATCGGCAAAATCGGGCCGGAGCACGTTGTCAAGCGAATTTATTTTTTTTCCCCGTGACGACGCGGATGCGCGAAAGAGAAAAACAAAGAGCTCGGACAGGGATCACCGATCAGTTCGCTTTGTCCGACGATCGTTTGGGACGATTAATTTGATTATCGCGATCTGATAGTAATTTACATAGTAATACGCAGCTTAGTAAGACCGAGAAAAAAAAAAAAGAAAAGAAAAAGAGGATCGACGAAGAGGCGAAGAAATGCTCGGCGAATCGAGGCAAAACAAAGAGCAACGAGAGAGAGAGAGAGAGAGAGAGAGACGATGTCTCTCATAGTCACCGAATCCCCCGCTTACACATCTCGTTGTTTTAGATTAGAGAATTCGATTATCGCTGTCGCGTCTCGGATGGAAGGCTTCTATTCCAAAAAGCCTCACTCGGTGATTTACATGCTAATACAGAAACCGCTCTCTCTTTTCTCTTTCCTTCTTTTTCTCTCTCTCTCTCTCTTTCTCTCTCTCTCTCTCTCTCTCTCTCTCTTTCTCGTACAAACATACGCACTCGGACGAAGAGAATATAAGATAAATTAAAGCTCGTTTCACACCGTGATACTGCATCGTCGCTGCCGCGCGTATCGTTGGCGGTTAATACCGCTGGGCAAATTTATGAACGGGTAGAAGATGAGGATGAGAGAGAAAGGGAAGGATGATGGGTTTTATTTATTCAGATTCGGTCAAATCGCGATGCATGAAAACAAATAAATACATATTTCGGTGAATTGGCTCTATCCCAACATACGAATGATAATATATACATATATCTTAGCTGCTGACTTTCTTTCTTTCTTTTTTATTTGTTGACTTTATTACTTTATATTTATTTAATATTAACATATAGCTAATTTGCATCTAAAAAGCTTGATATAGAAAACTATTTATTCAATATTGTCCCATTGTAATCAACATCTTATTCATTCTATTAACGATATGCATCTTTTGTATCTTGCATTTGAATACGTTTCTATTTAACTACTTAAATATGATAAGAAACTGTTTCTCTCTGTCACCTACGTCACTCGCACGCACGCAATTTAGTTAGGGAATTCATTTTAAAGTGTTAATAAATTTCTTTTTCTTCCTTTTTTCTCTTTTTCTCGTACCGAAAAAAGTGATGAAGAAGAAAGACGAACTTGAAGAGAGAGAAATCACTGGAAAGAGAAAAAGGCGAGGAGGGTGAGTTTGGGTAGAGTTGGAGCGGTCGACGGAAAACAAAAGAATGGAGGCCGCACTTGAAAAGCACAATTGAAATTCAAGATCCATATGCAAAGAGCGCCGCTGGCAAGACTGAAAGAGGAAGTTGGAAGATAGGAAGAAAGAAAGGAGAGAGAGAGAGAGAGAGAGAGAGAGACTCTGTATTGCTTTCTCGCTAACTCTTTCTTTCTCTTTTCTTCACCTTTCTTTGAAGGTATGCTCGGTTTCCCGCGATATCGAGAAGATAGAGCTATATTCTTTAAATAATTGATTTAACATGTGTACATACATTATGCGCAAACATAATAACGCTATGTAAATGGTAATTCCACCCATGCGACGCTGGTCCATCCACGGCGTAGGCCGAGTTCAGAACCGCGTCTGCCATCCCATTCCATCGTGTTCGTACTCCCTTTTGCTTTCCTGCCGCCACTGCCACCTTTCTTATGCCGCCCAGTCAGACCCACGTTTGTGAGCCGGAGACTATGGGACCCCGCAGAGACAGTGGGAGAAACCGGGGATTAAGTTACCGAGCGCCTCATATTTTTTCATCCTCCCAGGGAATCTTCCCTTTTAGTTCCTCGCTTCCCCTTCACTCTTTTATCATTCGAGGAGGGTAATAATTCCACCTACGAATTTGGAGATCCATTTCCACGATCGGAAAGATTGGGCAAGGGTGACGAAGTCTTGACGCGCGCGAGAGAAACGGAGGAATAAATTATCAGATGGAAATCAAAGTTCGATACGCGTCGATGTCGAATGCATTTCGATTGTCCATTAATTCTTCAAGACATAGTTTACGAGCTAGGAGTTTACGATGAAATCTATTTTTATTTCTGTGACATACATTTATGCATATTTTTTTTTATTTCTGTGACATACATTTGTGAATAAGATTTAATTTTAGAAAAGCACATAATATAGGTATTACTGGAACTTTAAGAAATTGGAAAATATCAGTCATGTCTCATTATCAATAATTTGTTAGCTGAAAGTGACATAAATCTATTTAAGCAAATCGTAAAATAATTAGATTCTAGAATCAATCAATTTATTCGCAATTTGCTTGAACAAAAAGCAATTAATTTGGCTTTCATAATATTCACATCAAGCTATATATACAAACGTTGATTGTATTCCTAATCGCAATCTCTTTCGCACACAATGCGAATTCGACGGTAAACCTCTGGATGCCCCATTGGGGCATACTCCGGAGCGCGTATGGGTCAATGACACCCTGGCAAATGGTTCGAGGTGCGATAGGCTACATCAATGCCGGAGAGGGGATGCATGCGGACGGACGGCAGCGGGCGGCGATCGAGAATGAAGCGAAAGGGAGACAAAGAAGGGATATATAAACGATAGAGAGAAAGAGAGGGATAAACAGGGATCTTGACAAATTGGAAGGCTGTTAAAGCAAAGGCATGGAGGCGTCGCTCGTTGGAACCGGAGAGAGAAGAGAGAGAAGGATCTCTCGATGAGAGAGAAGGAAAGAGAAGGAGAGAGAATAAGTCGCGAGAAAAAGATGGTCCGCGCGACACTCGTGTCACGACGGACCTCGTAGCGGCATTTTTAGAGCCGAAATAAAGTGAAGGAACTAACGTACACACCGTCGTTTGGATATCCGCTGGGCGTGCGTCGTAAGACGTAGGTGGTCTCTCTTTTTGATATCTTTCTCTCTCTCTCTCTCTCTCTCTCTCTCTCTCTTTTCTTCCCCTTTCCCTCTTTCTTTTACTGTCATTCTCATTCTCGTTTGTTTCTTCGTTCGTTCGCTTTGAACCGAGCTAGCGCATGTGCCGGCGATTAGATGAGCGCACATGCGCTCTCCCACCTTCACGCGAGTTTCTCAAGAAATGTGAAATTGCGAGACTGCGATTTCTTCGCGACGACCAGCTGGACACCTGGTTCACTCCCCGATTGATCGCACGCCGTCCCGATTTGCATTTCGACGCGTCAGCGTCGTCCACGCATGATACTCCATAATCCTTGTTTAATGTTACAATCTTAATTTAATGTAAGCGATCGTAAGATGCAGAGAGATCCGAGTACAAAATGATTAATATTAAGAATTTTATTTATTGAATTAAGTAAGAAAAGTTTATATTTTCATTTGATTTTTGGAAGGTTACATCTGTTTTCCATACATTATTATGTTTAACGTATGACAATATATTATTATTAATATAATGAGATACAAAAAAGCCAATGACGAATGATAAAATCGAATGAATTTGGATGGCCAACGGGATATTTCGTTAAACTCTAAGAATCCTAGAACGAAGATGGAAGCGAGATATGAAACGACCTCGCTCGCTCGACGCTCCGACGTATGAAATGCAAATCGGCCGGGATAAAGATGAAATCTGGATAACGGTATCAAAATCTGGAATATACTTCCTCGATGCGCGAGCACGATGGGAAACGCAAAGGACGGCGAGCGTAACGTCTCTTGTTCGCGTTTATGTGTCCGATCTTGATGAAACCGGCAGCAGTCTTGCCCTCTCTCAGAAGGAGAAAGAGAGAGAGAAAGATCTTTAACCTGGAAGCTGCGGATGAAACTTTGTTGCCGCTCGTGAGAGTCGGGCATTAGCAGGAGTCGACACCGCGGGTGGGATTTGGTGAATGATAATCGCGGAACGGTAACGATATTATACCGAGTGAGATCGGACCCGTTGATCTCGTGTGCGTGCACGCGTGCGTGCGTGCGTGCGTGCGTGCATTCGTGCGCGCGCGCGGAAGACGAAATCATAATCTTAATCGTCCTCGTGACGGGCAACAGGTTCTCTCACGCTCGCGATTCAATCGTACCGTCTCTTTGGACATATAACGCGCGCGAGAGGGTCGACCCCCTCCCTCCACTCTCGCCCCCTTTTCCTTATACGAAGATCGTACGGTAAGGACAGGCTCGTTACGTCACTCATCCATCTATTTCCTCTTGCGCGACCTCCGCTATTGATTTATCGCCGCGAGAAAGCATTCGATTTCTTCTATCATAGAGAGAACGTGCACGCGGGTCGTCCCTCTGATTAAAGGTATGCATTGTGCATTGATCGACGACTGACGGATAGAGTGACAGGGGGAGAGAGAAAGACGGAACGGTATCACCTTACGCAAGCTCGATTGGAAGTCGCGGAGATAAGCTGACCAATCGACATCGGTGACCGAGCCAATCACTCAGGGTCGACATCAGATCCCCGAAGGTTTGGACTTTGGAGACGAGAGAGGAAGTTGATCTCGATTCTCTTTGCTCGTTAACCACCGATCGTCTGACCCAAAACACTGCATGTCAGATATATAATTTCGATATTTCTCCAATGCACGATTTTCGAATCTTGATATAATGAGTTTCGTGAATGCAATCATGCAATAAAGAGTTTAATGTGACAGTGATTTGACATACTTTTTTAAATACTGTAAAAATTAAGATATATACAAAGATATGTCTTTTTTTTTTTTTTTTTTAACTAAATTACTTTTTATCAATTTTTTTTGTTAAGCATTGACTCAGAGAATTGCTTATTGCACAGAAATTGATATTTATACTTTATGTTATACTCCATTTATGTCAGTCCTAGATTCTATATGTCATAGATTACACGAACGTTTTGGCACTGACACTAATGCAGTAATTATACCGCACTATCATACCTAACCGAAAGTACATCATTCAACAGTAGATTTGCATTTGTAATATAGTCCACCCACTTTCAGCAAAAATGACGAATCGATTTATTTCATGGTTGACAAATTTTTCTTAAAACAAAGTACACATTTGAAAAGAAAATCGATTTAAAAACATGGACACTAAAATACTACGTAGATATAGAACTTTATGTAAAGTGCTTTATTTGAACGTGCATCCAAACGGAAATTTCTTTCGCCGATCGATAAGATCGAATTCCTTTCTTGTTTGAATAATATGAAAAATCGAGAGATAGATAAATGGAAGAAATAAGAGAAACTGTTGGATATATGCGCCGGCTGGACTCGGGAAAAGGGGAGAACCGCGCATAGGCACGGAGAAAGGGCAAGGGGAAAGAGGATGGGACGAAGACGCATCATCGGTGGAGTGAGTTAGAGCCGGCGGGCAACGCTATGCATACCGTCACACCCTGCGACACGCTCCAAATTTGAAATTTAAATTCGGTACCTCTCGCGGGACCACGTTGTATGTACACCGGTTACGTACACACATACACACACACACACCCACACGCACGCACGCACTGCGGTACGCATACGACGGAGGAAGATCCATACATGTTCACGAATGCGTATACAGGATGCTCCAAAATAGCTTGAATACCTTGCACTGAAAATATTGACTAATTAAAGAGTTATTTAACTCTTTTTTTTTTTTTCTCTAGATAATTTAGGAATAAATAAAAATGAGACGAATATATAAATGTAAAACTTTATACTTTCTTTAATTTGAAATGCTTTTATTTAACAATTTTTTGTTTGACAAAAAATACTATCTACATGTCCCATGTCAATAACATTACGAAAAAATGTAGCATCTAATAAAATTTTCTTCAAGAAATTCTCAATATTGATGCAGAATATCGTGAAATGTTGAAGCTCTCTGTGCAACCTGAGCGAATCAGAATATTTGGAAGAGCAAGATGGAATGGAGAGCAAAAGAAAAAGAGAGAGGAAGGATGTATCGTCGTTTTCACCGACCTGCCCGTTAAGTCGTTTCCGCTCGTCGATGAACACACACGGGAATAGTAATTCGAGACAGGCCCTGCGTCGTGTCCTTTCACCTCCCGTGTTTGCCCTCTTCTCTCTCTTTCTCTCTCTCTCTCTCTCTCTCTCTCTCTCTCTCTCTCGTTCTTTCTCTTCTCTCTCCCTTCCTCGCGCGACTGGTAAAGTTGTCTCGAGTCGTGTATGATTGTCTTGTCGCTGTCGATCCACGATTGCATTGAATTCGAGCGAAAGGGAGCTCTTTCAGAGGAAGCTTGTTTTTCAGATGTCAACCAAAAATGTGTTTTACTTTGCATCTTGATCGCAGCTATTGTCAAACACGATTACCCACTTTGTTCTCAAAGAACTAATTTGAAACAATAAATCCTCTAAAATTAATTGGATGATGTTTAAGAAAATGATTCATAAAAACGCGCGTTAATAATTCACAATCTTAATATTTATTGAAAAACAAATTCAAGAGATTAAAAAAAGAAACATATTTATTGATTATCGTCTCTCTGTACTATTACATCATATTTTTCTAATATAATACAGTTATCCGATATACTTATGTTATACTTAAACGACGGTTCCATTACGATAAACTTATACATTACATATAGTAACCACAGAATATTCTACAAAATAGCAGTTATGTTGCTGATATTAGTCGCGAGATGAACACCGCGACATTTTCTCTTCCTGTTCGTTTAGCCGTAAACTTTTTACCGAACACGCGTAATCGCATTTTCCTCGGTTATGGTTGATCCAAGCCAGAGAGAGCAGCACATCCGTTTGTCGTAATTTCTCTCGTTCTTGTCTCGCTCTTATCCCCGACATTCCACGACGACACACGCCGCGAGTGGTTTGCGTCACGTGACACGTGTCCGACGAACGGAGGCGCATAATGCACGTGTCGCACGCACGATGCGTAGCGGCTACACCAGCCGTTTCGTACCGGCGAACGGCTGCAACTTTCTCTTTTCCTGTCGATGATTACATCGGAGATGCGGCCGACCAGCACAAAATCCTTGAACCGTACTGCAATTATTTACGCGATTATTTTTCCCTCATAATGTCACACACTTGTGATAGGTTAATTTTATGAGGTAGCAGTATTAGCAAAAGAAAGTCTTAAAAAATTTATATTGGTCCTAAAATGAACCCTCGAAAGATAAGACCTACAGTATATAAATCAAGGTATATTAAAATGTAAGTCACACAAAAGTAGAAAATACAACACATAAAAAAGAGATATATAAAATGCATTTTAAAAATTCTGTAAAAATTATTTTTCATATATTTTATACATATTTTAACAAATTTAAACTAAGTTTTTTTAAGATACAAAATGATAAAAAAAAATGTTTAAGTTACATAAAGTAAGCTTGTGTTTTTAAAAAATTTAAATGCTATTAAATATGTAGAACAAATTTATGTTACATAGTATGTAAAGTATACAGAAATACATTATATATATTTTATTCATATAACTTTTCAACGATATGAAAATATGCGCATAGTCCAGTATTTTATATATATATATATATATATATATATATTAATTATCTCGGAACATTTAACATAAAGCAATAAAAAGATCTATATCAGATCTATGGAAAATACGAAAATGATGGACTACGCGCATATTTTTATATGATTGAAAAATTATACGAAAATATATTACAAAATGACTTTTATTTTCGTGATGAAAACATGATCACTCGTGTCTATTAACGGAGACTCAAGAAACATAAACACTGTTTGTATATGACGAGTCAATCGTACAAGGTCACCGACCGCTGGAGTGGGGATTATATACGCTACGGCTGCGTAAGACGACTATTGTTAGTTTATTCAGTCGATTATTAGCTTTCGGTTGAGACGTACACGTGCGGAGTTTAGTAAAGACCGAAACTAGTATCATTGCGAATCGAATAATACTTTGACAGGTATCGTGTTATATATTACAGCACAAATATTTGTGTCTGTATATAACGGCTTGTACTTGTATTTAACATTATTTTTAACTTATTTCTATACTAAATTTTTGGTAAAGCAAGATTAACTTCAGGTTGATCGTTAAAATAATGATGGTTTAAAAGGTGCGAGAATTTTTTATAACCGTTTAAGGAAATAGCGCATTTGCGGTTTCTTTAATAGTCGTTTTAACGATACAGTTGAATAGTTACTAAAACATCCTAGTAATCAATTGAAATTATTTCCGTAACCGTATTCATTGAAATTATTACTGGATACTTTAGTGCGTCTCTTTCCGCGGTCATCTATAGTAAAGAAACTATAGTTATCTATTATCCCGGAATTACCTTACACACACACACAGAAAACTGGTACAGCGCATCTGATAGCCATGTACATTCTACATATATATAGATTGACAATAGTTATGCTCGGAGTAAACTCAATACATAGTTTCTAGAGACATGGCTCTTTCTTACGTGGCTCAAGTTCGTTCGCGTCGCTTCGGAATATCAAATCGACTTGAGGAGAGTTTGTCATTCCGTAATTCATTTTATATCTCTTTGTATATCCGACCTACGGGGAAATAAACATCTCGCGACAAAAGTATAAATAGCGTCGTTTAAAATGCAAATTTGAAGAAACGCGATTATCAAGCCGCGGATTGAGTTCGTCGGATATTCGGCGAGAGGAAATCTCATCTCGACCCCCGTCGGCGAATAATCCTGAGGTCAATCCGCTAAGGCTTTCCACGAAGTTTATTAGGAGTGATAGAAGAGCCATGGAGAAGGAGAAGACAACTCTGTCTCTCTCTCTCTCTCTCTCTCGTCCAGATCTTACTCCGTGAATTCGGTTGCGGAGGCGCGTGCCTATTATATCCAAAGTTCTTCACGAGAGCACTCGAATTAGACCGGCACGCTTGCATTGCAAACTCTAGTACGAGATACTACTTCACAATGAGACGGCTTAGAGGGCAACTGATCCTACGGCTTAAAATGAAGTATCCCTTCGCGATACTGATGCTCGCGCCCTTATCAAATACTTGCATTCCAAAATGTATATGTATATCTCGTAAAGCCCTTTCGCCTTCGCGAGGCTGACTGACCTTTTTGATTGACATAACATATTTATCTCTTTATTTAGAACTTACTTGTCTCTTTGTTTATATGGAGAACAAAAATTCACAATAATACTGCAGACAAAAAAAAAAAAAAAAGATACATCATTGTGCAACTTGGATTAAGATTGCCTGAAAATTTAGACCTCTGTTGCGTCACGTTCCAGAACTTTACCTCAGATTAATCTTGAAATTATAATATTTTTTTTATTATTGCTATAATATATTTCGATACAATACTTTTTTTTATACCTTTCCCTCATATTCCACTGCGATCGGTTTGGATGCAGCGAGATAATCGTAATTCTCGCAAGTGCTTTTGTCGAAACGATCGATGGTAGAATAGGAAATCGATGAGATGCGAGAAGATAGAATCATGAGGGAGGAGGGGGGGGGGGAGAAGAGGAATACGGATAAAAAGATCAGATAGATTTTACGACGTACAGTTTTCACCTTTGAGATTCCCTCTCGTGTCGGGGCGGATGGATAGGTGGGCGTGTTACATCCACATCGGCCGGGGTGCTTTAACTTAGAAATTCAAGAACTTGAGGTCTATGTAGAGGGTTTACGAGGACGCTAGTTGTTGGGGTGGTGACGCGATCAGCTCGGTTCGATATTCGAACGAGTATCGCGAAATGCACGATAACGAAGAAAGAAGCGAAATAACGATACAGAGAAAGAGAGAGAGAAAGCAAAAAAAGGGGCATTATAACGGCACGATGAGGAGGCTGTAAGAAGGAAGGACGAACGAGTGCCAAAGCTGAAGAAGGAAAAGGCGCAAGAGATACAAAGAACGCGAGGCGAAAAGAAGAAAGACGAATGAACGCAGAAGAGAGGAATGCGCTGAGCGCGTAGAAGAGAGGCGAGAAGAGCAGGAACGGATCGACGAAACGAAGAGGCAGAGAGGAGAATCGAGGGTAGTTGGTAGCAGCCCAGACCCGGTCGATACGACTATTACCACCAACATCACAGTCGCCACCTCTACCTCTACCACGACGCGATGCAGGACACGGTGCGCAACCTGGTCCCCTAACGTGTATGCACCCGATACGCAACGAGATCTTTTCGTTTCTTTTTTCCGACCCTCTGCGCCTACCTCTCTGTATCTCCCTCTTTCCCTTTATCTGCTGATATTTTTTTCACCCTCGCAATACGCTCTCGACGATCCGCCATTTTGAGAGGTAGCTCGTATCTCCCTTCGACAGATCGACTTCCTCACAATGACTTCGATACGCACTTGTCTTTATTAAGATCGGCTTAGTCTGAACGTAGTTTTAATTTTGCGTCATATCGTGTTATATAATATTTATATAATGTGTTTATAATTATATTTGCTAAAGATATGTTGCGACTACATGACAATGTAGTTAAAAGGACTACTCATTAAAAGCAGATAAAAGTATAAAAAATCTTTGGTAATCTCTTTTTAAAATAATTATTAACATTTATAAAAAAATAATCTAATTTTTAATAAAATTAAATAAATTTATTAATTAATTTGTTCAGAAATAAAAGAAAGAAATATTATTAGAATAAATATAGTACAAGTTATGCTACGATCGCGTACTAAAATCGTGTTTTTTATTTTTCATTGCAGTTGTTCTCTTGGATACGACGACGGAGGAGAAACTGGACTGGACGAAATACCCGTTCGGGCCTCAAGCTAACACTCCTGGCGTAAGTACACTGAATTTCTCATTGTTTATTAATGCGTAAATGCAGAAGGTGGAGAGAAACCAAAACTCTTTCTATATTTACCGAAACATTCTTAACTCTTTTTTTTTTTTTTTTTTTTTATACAATAAGAAGGGAAAAACTATTTAAGTTTAGATATCCTCAGTTCTTCAAAATATCGAGATGAAAATATCAAGAATTCAAAAGTAAGTCCGTATTTGCGCTCTTCCTCGACGTAAGGACGAAACAATTTCTTAAATATCGCGAATTTTCTCGGAAATATTCGACGTGCCGACAGCAACACGAGAAAATTCTCGTCGACGCAGGAATTCCGCTTGCTCGCGCGCGCACGGTATCCTTTTCCGCGAGGCCAAAGAAAAATATTAAAAATGTCTCATAAATTAATACTCCCTCGCGTAAAGTGGTTGCGTTCACTGTTCAAGAATGGCCTTCGAGGGCTCTCTTTCTTCTCCGGCGATTACAACAAAAGGGAAGAAAGAAGGGCCTAAACGGGAAAAAATTCCAAGACTTCCCGATATTTTCTTCTCTCGGTTGCTTTTTCTTTTTCTCTCGCGCAGAAGAAATCTTTTTTGATCCAACCGGCCCGGGTTCCGGGGGTACCAAAAGCACTTTATAGTCTCGGTGCGCGCATACATGGGCCCCCGCTGGTCGATGCGTTCTCTCGGCGCCATGTTTGTTTTTCAGTTGTTAAGCGCGCAGCGGGCCTCCAGACAGGTTTAAATCAGCCTCCACTTCTCTCTCTCTCTCTCTCTCTCTCTCTCTCTCTTTTTTTCTCATCTTCTACATTCCTTCTCTCTTCCTCTCTCTGCCGATTCTTTCCTCCCGGCACCTTCCGCCTCCTTCCCACCTCCCCGTTCCTCCTGCGCGCTTCTCGAGCGAACCGCATATACACCGTTCGGTCCGTGAGTCAGTCTGACCGGGTAACAAATTGCTTTTTGTTTGAACGGACAAATTAGTGATACGGCCACGCCGGCTCGGCAGAGATGCCGGTCGTGAGAGGGAGAAAGGGGGACACGCGGTGTTTATTTAAATATCGTAGGAACCGAGAGTGCAGCTTCGCGCAAAGGGGACGTCCTCCTCCTTGACCCCACGTGGGTGTTGGTCGGATATTTCGCGTTTGCCTGGATCACGACGATAAACTGACGACTTCGATTTGTCTGGCAACTCGTCGGATATCTCTCGAAAATTAACGTTTTTTCATTCTATTTTTATTATACCTGTCTTCCTTCTTTATTCAACGCTTTTTATTTAATGCATTTATTTAATGTTAATATTGTAATATAACAGAAAAAGCTTTTTCGAAAAGGTATAAAACTAGGTTCTTGATTATCAATTATCACTAAATTTTAAAAATCTTTCGTTCATCATAACTATAATGATACATAGATACTATAATATATATTTTTTCAAATATATATTAAAAAGCAGTTTTTAAAAATCTTGCCCCTAGTATGAAAAAAAAAATCGAGCACGACGGAAACAGCACACGTTGCGTGCATTGCGTGCTTGTCCTCCTTTTTTTTTTCGAAGAGTCGATCGTTAGTGTCGCGACGCTAATCGGCCAGCGTAACGCTCTGTTTGAAAAGGTTCTTTGAGGCTGCTGTTGATTTTTCTGGGTGCTAAACGTTCAACGCGCGTCTCCCTCCGAACCGAAGAGGGATGGATATGCCGACGAACCATACACGGGAGTCTGATTTTTTTAAATTTTTTTTTTATTTCTGGAATGACCCGAAAAAGAGCGTTCTCACTGCACACCTCGTCCTCCGTGAACCACTCGAGTTCACTTTGCACCCATTCCATCTAGTCCGTTGGAAGTGCTACGTCCAAATACACGTTCTCCCTCTCTCTCTCTCTCTCTCTCTCTCTTTTTTTTTCTCTGCCTCTCTTTCGTGGACTCTCGAGCGCACGTGCTCGTCGTAAAAAAACGGCCGCGATATTAGTTACACCTACGAGCCTTTAAAGTTCCTCCCGAAAGCCAAAGGTCCGTATTCCCGCCACACTTTTAACGCTAACATAAGTGTTACTGTCCGTACAATTCTGTGTGGTCGCCTATTGACACTGTGAACGTCTTCCTCATATTGGACAAATAAAACTCAAGCGCAGACGACCGTCACATGTGTGTTGGAATACGAGACAAAGTTTTCAATCGAATATAATATTTTTCCTCATTACTTTTAATGACATTTTCGTATATTTAATCTTGACGAAAATATTCATTTGAAATTCCATCTCTTGCACATTTCATGAATCGACTGAATCGGCAGCAATAATTAAATTTGTTGCTCCAATTGAGAAATTCATACGTCTTTCTTTACTATACGAAGAATGCGTCAAGTATACCTAAGCCAAAGTGGAGGATCCTCTTAATTAGGCTAGTTCAGTTGATCCGCTTTCCCGGGCCGACCCTTTTCGAAGGAAGTCGAGCTGCCTGAAAGCAAGATCGATAAAAACGAGAGTATTTTCACGGCTCGCTCTCGCACCACGACCTAATCAGTTTTCTCAGACAGGGATTAGCGTGCCTTCTAGCGCACGCCATTAGCTTCGATCATATATGACGGGAAATTTATCATCGAGAATGAATAATTTATCTGGGAAGATGCAGGTCTAATTAGTCGAACATCGTTTATCCGAAACTCACTATATTAATAAACAGAATAGGGTGATATTTTTGCAAGCGGAGAAGATCGTAAACATATTTCTAATTGAACACATAAATTGCTTAAGGAAGACGATGGTGCTCTTCGATTTTATTTATAGATATTATGCCGTTTAACTAATGCATCGTTTACTAAATATTGTCGGATATTTCGTAATTAAGCATAGTGAGAGAGAAAGAAGAGTGCAGAGTTTAGAAGCTTATCTATATTTTAATTAGAAAAAAAAATAATCATGTGAGCAAATCGCGGTATACTTTATGGATGTAAATCTCTTACGTCATTTTAATTACTCTTCTTCAGTTGGCATTAATGTTCCACGATAAACATACACGATACACGGTGGCCTTTAATACTGATAGCGAGACGGTTATTAATATACAAGCAAAATTAGCTCGAAGTATTTGAACAAGCCAGCGATGGGAGAGTATGGCAGGGCGAGTGTGGAGAGCGAAAAGACGCTTTGATGCTAGCTCTGGAAGCGAGGGTCAAAACTCGCATAAAGGATCGAAGATACACTATGTGTTCTTTTTCTCTTTCTCTCTTTCTCTCTCTCTCTCTCGCCATATTATATATTCTATCTTAGTGCCCTCGACCGCGATGACTTTTGATGAAAGATGCGAGAAAACGTCGTTAGAATTAATTAAGCGTCTTTTTGACCCTGAGCTTACTTTGAATTGAATTTAAATTTCGTTTCAAGCTCTTAACGTTTAATAAATATCAAAGGGAGAATCTCAGAATTTTTATTTTGGAAAAACTCTGAAAAATGTTTTATTTTTTTTTTCTTTATTCTTAATCCCCGAAAAATACATAAAACTTGGAATTTATCATCGACGTATATCAGCAATTGGAATCTTAAAAATAGAGAAAGAGAATAATTCGGAAACTTTCCTTAAAAATTTCAAGTTACTTAGGAAAAACGACGCTCTTTGATTTCATTCTCGCCGCTTTACTTCAAACTAATTTCCATGCTTAAGAAGTCGTAATCCGATCATGATTGTCGAAATGAAGAAGTTTCGCTCGCCTTTTAGGAATATTGACTTGCATTTGCACTGAAATTCGATAAAGCCGAGCGATTCGCGAGTGGAGAAGCGTTCACCGGTCCAGCTACTTTCGCAACGAGCGACACATTTCGATATCTCGGATATTTCCGCAGAGGACGGGATGAAGTCGTCGAGTCGGATTTCCTCCAATAAGGACACTGAAATCGGATAGATTCTCGTCTCGCGTTTCGTCGAATTTATTCTATGAATAGGAAAACGCGGGATACGATGCGATCGCGCGCGCTTAATGGGAAGGCGAGAAACACAGAGGCCATTGGTCCATTGAGAGTAACGGTCCTTTCTTTCCACGAGCGTCCATCGATAGTCGGAAGGCGAATGCTTACATAGTGGCTCTCTGCCGGGAGATCTCGCTGTCCTTTTTATCCGGAAAAATTTATCGTCATCTTGTGAGAGCCGAGCTCGTTTCCTACGCCATGATCGATTGTAAAGAACGGAGGGAGAGGAAAGGGGTGGGGATTAACAGTTAGAAAGTCTAATAAAGAATGACGGGACGATTTTAAGGAAACACTGTTCTAGTGATGTGTGCGTGTGTGTGTGTGTAATACTTTTATGCTCAATGTCTCGTTAAAAGTAAATTATTGAATGCCCGATGTACGGCTCGAGGGCGTATACAAATATCCGGATTTCCAAAGATATTGAAGGAAAATCTAGTAATAGGTTTCAAATAGATACGTCGGAAGATTTATTTTCAAGAAAATAAAAAGAGTCGATAGTATTAATTCCAAAATCAATTCCCGACAATTCCTAATCGATTATAAGTCGGAAATCTATTTCAAATTAATGACAAAATCTATGTTTCCTGACAAAAAATATCACCTGAGGTTTTAAACGTTTTGAATGTTTTATTGGATTATATATAGATTTAGATATACTTTTTAATTTAGAAAATGCTGATTTGTATATATATTGCCATATTTATAATTACAAAATTTGTAATTACAGACACGGTATATTATATGTACGAAAATGATCCGTGTAACGTGACAGTAAAGGTGCGATTCAGTAACCCTTGCAAATGTATTTTCACGATGCAACAATAAAATCTCGACAAAGATTGATACTCAAATCTTTTACGGGCGGCTTTAAAAAAAAAAAAAAATGTCCTCTCGCCGCCACACATTTCGCTTCTGTTGAATGCTTATGGTAGCTAAGTTCATCTTGCGGCTGATAAAACATAGTTGATCGTGGTCGCAGTTCCGGAGAAAAGACCTGCTTGCCTCGGTTCGCACGTGGCACTCAGGCTTCTATCTGACCGTTTCATCTTCCGCTTCCTTCATCTTCATCCATCCTCGTCTTTCACCCTTTCCGTCGTCTCACTCTCCAGTAGTCCCCTCTCCCTAGTTCTTCTTTTATCTCTCCTTTACCCTCTCTTATATCCACTAGCTCCCTCTTTTCGTTATTTTTTTCTCTCTCTCTCTCTCTCTCTCTCTTTCTCATTGTGACTGCGGCTCTTTAACCACGCCCGTATCTCCATCTAAATGCGCTCCTCGAATGCGAAATTCGCGTAGTGATATGTGACTCAAGTAATCGTGTCTTTTTCTGAACACTTGCGTCCTCTGGAAACCTTCCTGGAATGCGATATAACGCCCGCGGGAACATAATCGTCTCCAATGAGAGTATAATGTACGACCAATGCAATTTTCTAAGTCAGCATCTTTGTCGACTAACTCTACACTTTTGGATAAAGTACAAAGATTCATACAGTTGGCATATTTGAGATATATATATATATATATATATGTATATTTTTTTTTTATATATATTTTATATATCTTTTATTGGTAACACGTGGAAAGAGAGAAGGAATACGCGCGTAAGCATGCGAGTCGAAGAGCACAGTCGAGCACGCAGGCTACGAGAATTTTACGACGTCGAGTGGCAATAATAAATATCAGGTTACTTTCGGGTCGTATCTGGAATAGACTCTAACTGACTATTAGCTAAATATTTATTAGCTAGATAAGGACGTGATTTATTCCCCCTTCTCTCGTTCGACGCTTGTTACGAAAACCCATCGACCGCACCCCATCGACATTGACCCGTCGTCAAGTATTTAAAAAAACATCTTCATCTCCTGCCGGTGGCATGATTAACCGGGGAGATTAACTGCGCATGGAATTGATTATTTAAGACCGTCTTATCGATGATGGTCTTCCACTTAACCGTAATATCTGATGACAATTAGAAAGGAAGGAAAGGAGTCTTCTGTTATCACTCGGAAATTTATCATTCCGGACGGAAATTTGAGAGCCACACTTGTCATTCGTATCCGGTCTTCCTGGATCGTGTCTCCTACGAAGCGGGACACGTGTTTATGGGGTCAATTTCGCCAATCGAGACGCTCGATTTCGCGTTAATGTAATCGCATTTCCGTTTCTTCCGAGTAGACGTGACTCGATATTCCCTTTCACCTCGATTTATCTCCCCGCATGTGTTATCATACGAACGCGAAAACCGCTGATTATATACAATGTGAAATGATCCTGCATACCGCTCTTTGATGAATCATTTGGTTTTATCGATAAGATGACATTCCTCTGATATCGACAAAAAGTTATATTTACAAAATCGCTATATTAGAAATATTTCAATCATATTTTTTAAATGAATTTCTCTTCCAAAAATTAGGCACTCAATTTTTTTTATTGTATGCATATTTTATCAGCGAGATTTTGCACATTTTCGTCAACATTTATGTGTTTGGAGTGCGAAATGTTACACGTCATGCATATATCAATACGATATATCAATACGTATATGAAAGGAGAAATATATCTTTGATACTCAAAACTATTGCCGCTTGTTTAACGGTAGAGATATCGAACGATCGCATGCGAATAACGCGGGAAATAGTAAAACTCGTTCTCACGGAAACATGTCGGCGAGTTCTCGAATTGCAAAACGGCCGCGCACCGCCTCTCGTAAAGTGTCACCGGGGCCGCGCGCATCGGGACTACGCCGTATAATCAAAGAACCTTCTTTGCATGCAAGCGAAACTCGCGTCGAACGAAAAGTATCGATTACAGAGATTTTTCATTGAACTTTCACGGAGCAGATATAAATCCTCTCTGCCCCTTTTTAATTGCACTTTTTTCAAAGCACATTTTGTAAAAGTTACAACAATGGTAGATTCCTGTTTTTCACCTCTGTTAATTCTGAAAACGATCTCAGAAAAAAATTTCCAGCGTTTATAATACAATCTATAGCATTTTTATTTTATATGGAAAGTTTGCTTACATGAGACACATTACAAATGTATATGTAATTCACTTATAAAGTTATATAATATTAATCCTCCGTTAGGCGCATTGTTTCATAGGTATTATTTTTTAAGTTACTAACACATCGATTTCTTTATCTATTGTAATATTAATCAATTTGTTCTTTACATATTTATTATTTTTTTTACATATTTAATATCTGGTTTGTTAGCCAAGTGCTAAAAAAATTATTTTAAAAGCAGGGAAAATATTGCACCTAACGGAAGGTTAATATTAATGTCATATTGACATACATTTAAACAAGGCAAGTACAGTTTGAATATTTTGAGAGAGAGAGAGAGAGAGAAGATATAGAGTAAGTAAAATTTTATATCATAAATGAGTATAAATTGTATCATAAAAAATAAATTTATTTTTATCCGATATCCTCGTTTTGTTGATCATTCACATCAGATAGTTGAAGAAAATTTGCTTCCGTTTAACGTAGAATCATTAAATTAAAATAACATGCCAGTCGTAAAGTCGAGTTTCTTCGCGAAACGATCGTTAATTCATTTCTGAATTAATTATTAAGGACCCGTTGAACAAGATCCTCATTTACGTGCAACTTTCTTATAGCTAGTAAACGTCGGCTTATCTATTAAAAATTAATCACGACAATTCTGAATATGGACAGCCGCTTTAAAGTATACCCGTCCGCAACGAATTTGCCGTCAGTACGAAAGAGATAATAATCGTCCAGCATGACTTTAATTAGGAAGAAACCGGCCAAAGTACAAAAGGGAGGAAGAAGCGAGACGTGACGCGAAGTGCGTAATAAACTTCACGTGCGTACGACTTCCCAAACCAAGCACGTTTTTCACGTTCGTTAAATTCTGCGTACTAATTATACGGAAGCCAATCCAATCATTTGCCTTTGCCGGCGGCTCTCATCCTCCGAGGGGCTGAGAGGACGATTTATTCGGGACCGCGCAGAAAATCGCGAACCTTCGGGAATCCGCCTCGTAAATTTCTTCGTGTACGTACGCGAAACGGGATCGAGCACTTTTCTCAACGTTGACTAAAAAGCGGCGTCGACAAACAAGGGGTTTAATCATACGACCTATAATAAAAAGCTTTATAAAGTTACTTGTTACTTACACATATATAAAGTAGTAGTAGAAATAAATTATTTAAAATATTACATGTGTTGTGCATTGCGATTTTATTCACGTTACATTCCATGTAATATCGCATATACATATGTATTCGCTAGTAAAAACGAAATGAATAAATTTCTTTGCTTTAATATCTTACTCGATAATCGTCGTTTTAAACTGCCATGCAATTTAATAGATCAGAATGCTAATGCGATTTTTAGCTGTTGCGAAAATAGTAAATGCGACATACATAACAAGATAAGTCTTGTTCTATATTCAATACGTGATACCTGCGCGTTCTCCGATAACACGAACGTGAATTTGATGGACGACATGTAGACCGGGGAGAAGGGACGGAATTTTCGTTGTCTTCGTCGCCATGCCGAACGGTCAGAAAATGTGTGGAATTCCGTTTTCGCTTTCGTCGATGTCGCCTCTCCCTCCTGAATGTGAATCTCGGAGACAGTCGACTGACCTCGCGCGGGTACCTCGTGCTATGCGCACGGAACGAAATTAATGCTAATCCCTTGGAATTAATCCCACGAGCCGAATGATTGAATGGAGGTTGGATTATTCTGGTACGCGCCATCGGTCACACGAGTCGCGCAGCGAGCCGTTTCCACGGGATTAATCACCCCCGGTGCGCTTCTTTTCCGCCCCGATCGTGGGGCTTTTTTTTTTTTCCACATTTTATGACCTCGCGGGTGGATTACTATCGACTTTTTCGAAAGCGCGTCACCATGCGCTTTGACAAATAATGCATGATTTTTCCCGGCGAGGCTGCCCGCGGGGCATTTCACAGAGTTTTTTTGGAGTTTTGCGAGAGCTGACAAATGTCAATCGACACCATCGATTCTTTATATGACGCGGGATTAACGGCAGCTCGAGCTCGATTGTAACACCCATGATAATTTGAGTCGCTCCACGCACGCAACGGACAATTAAATCCTTTGCAATAATAACAAATAAATCTTTATCGTATAAAAAAATACCACAGAATTGCAGTATGATATTTATTACGAAAATTGCAAAATTTATATGTATATATCCGTTTTATTACGTTCCCAAGTTTGATTAATTTGCTAAAATTTTTATTCCACAATTATTGCACGCCATGTAATATAAACCTCAGTTATTGTAAATCAAATTCATGATAACGCGCGATGACTGGATCGGGCATGGTATGAGATTAAGTCGCATTAATGAATCGGGCGACCCTCGTAATCTCGATTCTTTATAATCATCTTTTGTTCCCATAACGGAAGGTCGTCTTATCTGCTAACCACGCGGATGACTGGGATGATTCACAATTCACACCGATACACGCGCAAGTTCTCGCGGTGTTATTTATTTATTGTAAGTGACATTGACCCATGCGATGATCGTCATCGCGCCCATTCGTTGGATCATCACCGCCGATCTCTGCATCAGTATGACCGATCTTTTTCTTTCTCTTTTCTCGCGTATCGGGTGACTATGCAAGTTAAAAAAAAAGTCGTTCCTCTTTCACTCTTAACTCCGTCGTATCCCTCGACATTAACGATACAACAGGAGGACTAAACAGACGAATGATCGTTTATTAGAACTGATAGCGTTTTAACTGGCTAAGATATTTCAGGCGAGCAAACCGACAAGAAGAAAATATATATAATACCGAGAACGAGAGAAGGGAACAAGAGAAGAGATCTATAGCTCAACTTAGTCCGAACCATATGTGTGTCTCTATATGCTTGCGTGTGTATAGTATGTATGCTTACGGATACGAACGCGAAGCGTGTGGGTTTGAATTCTGTCCGATTAAGATTTAATTTTTAAATCACGACCGTTCGCTCTGCACGAATCTACATGATTGTCGAGACACGTGCCATCCTGCGAAACGTGATTGTGCTTCGTTTGCCGTTCTCTACAACCGCAATATCTATTCGGCGGTGTTTATTCCTGCAGGGGTGCGATTTCGCGACAGATGGCTGAAACCTTGACGAGACGATTTGTCGATACGGTCCAACGATTACATTCGATCAAGCAAATGATTCGTTCTCGATTGAACAAATATTTGCAACCACAAAATATATAATGATCCTCGCGTGCAATTTCAATTTGAAGATGTCAAAGTTATTTTATTATTTACAACGAGACGAAAATTTATCTCACGCGATATAGTCAAATATTTTTCACGAACGAGTAACGATCTGTTTCACGAGAACTCAATGTCTCTTTGTGAATAGAATTCTTTTGAAAAAAAAAAAAATCTTCAAATCATGCATCGTTAATGGTTCGATTCTTGGTAGATTTTCGTGGAGAAATGCTGACCTAGCCCAAGTGGTCGGTCACAAACTCGGACCGACGACGACTGCATAATAACCGAACGGTTCCTGGGAACCACGCAAACGCGGCATTATGTACGCGTGTCAATCTCCATTGCCAAGCGCCTTCCGTTTTCATGAGGCTTAATAAAAGCCTCGTCCAACGGCGAGAACTGTATATAGACCGTCTTGTGTAAATATTGATTCCCGGTATTATCGTCCCTGAAATTGAGTGACCAGAATTTTGGGCGTTTGATACTGTCATTGAGCTGTCATGTCGCACTTGCAATGTGACAAATATCGTGTCTATAAAAACACTTTACCATTATTATGTCAGCGCGATTAGTCATAAAATAATCTGATTAAGATAAAAGATACGAAAAATATTCTAGGAAAGTAAAGATAATATAAAAGCGATAAAAGTATTATTTTCCATTTTTTTTATATTTTAAATCTGTAGAGAACTTATAGAATATTCTAGTCTTCTGTCATCTAAATGTTTCATCGCTGAGCAAAATGACAAAAATCAGAGTGCTCCCTCGATTTCTCATCGAGTTTAACTTTCAGGCCGCGGACTCGCCGACGAAACAGTTGGCGTCGTATTCGAGAAACGTGGTTGCTCTCACAAGACACGGCATGCTTGGGCCCAAAAGTAGTTTCTAGGAATTAAAATCATAAAGACGGCGACTACGGTGAATACGAAATCTGCGGCTACCATCTGTTTCTCAGACGAGGAAGCGGTGAATGCAGTCGCAGGTAGGCTGTCCGCGTCGCATCAGCGACATAAATCCCGCCTTATGATGCCTCGTTTCTTTTCTGACGGATCTCGATGAATTCACAATGAATTAATAGGATCGCGAGCGGAATACGGTAGGGAGAAGAGGTCAAAGTATCGTGGCTCACGACCGAGTTTCGGCCGTGGAAAGGTCACACGCGGATCAAGATGTACGGGACCTCGCCGCGTCCGTCGCTGCATTTTACGATGTCAATTGTACGTGAGCCAGGTTGCGGACTCCTACTGCACAGTCGATGTCGGGTTTCGTGTACATGCATTCTTTACCACGCGTTCGTGTGCCGTCTTTATCGATCTGCCCTGCATCGAACAAGTGTGCGACGATGCTCTTAGACACTTGCTTTACCCGCTCGCTAAATCCGTATTCGTACACGAAAAATTTAGAGGTTTTTATTAATAATAAAATTTATATTTATTTCTAAACTGACATTGATAAATTAATTCTAAGAATACAAGAATACTCAGGTATATATATATATACACCTATATATAGAATTTGAATGGAAATTAAGCACTATTATTCATGGCGTAGTTTCAACCTCTTTGTAGCCGCAAAAAAAGATTGGGAAAAAACTTTCAAAGCACAGGAAAGAATGCGAAAGACCGACAGTGCCTTTTCGAACGCGTTCTGCCTACCGACGAGATATCTATTAGGATGGCAAAGCCTCTCTTAATGCATCTGTACGTTTCCCATTACGATTCGGCGCGCGTTGGGTTAAACTAACGAGACCGGGCGACTGGGAAGCGAGGGCTGGAGAGGAGGGTTTCGTAACGGGGCGATCGGAGGAAGAGGACAGAGAGGCTGCCGGGTGGTAAGAAGGAGCATGATGGGGCGAGAGATAATTTGGAAATGACAGAGAGAGAGAGAGAGAGCAAGGGAGGGAGAGAGAGAGAGGAGGAGGAAAGCGGGACGCAAATACGTTGGGACGTATATAAAACGAGAAAGAGACAAAGCGAGAACGAAAAGCGGAGAAAGTGAGATAGAGAAAACAGAGAGAGAGAGAGAGAGAGAGAGAGAGAGAGAGAGAGAGAGAGAGAGAGAGGAGAAAGGATGAAGAGAATGCCACGGTTGAGTTTCCATCTCGATTGGCGCGGGTTTCCATGACGACCGGTACGTGACCACGTTGCCCATGGGGAAAACAGCGAAAAGAAAGGGATGGAAGTGCAGAGGGAGGAAGGGGGATTGTACGACGGGGCGCAAGAGTAGTGTCATGGGCGCAGTGAACGGTGCGCGCGTTCTCTGTCACCCTTTCGTCGACCTCATCGTGTGTGCGGGGAGGATGACAAATAAATGGATACAAAGATGCGAGGTAGAGAGAAGGAACGGTTAAAGCAACCGCGTGGGCTCACGTGCGAGCGGCGGCTCCTCGGAAAACTTTAGAGTCAGCGGGAAGTCCGCTGGTCGGGCGAAATGGATCGTCGCCGAATTGTCGCAATTGAATTCGTCAATTGTCGGTGAGATGATGTTGCTTTGAAGCCAACGGGATGGATTAAATTGTTTTTTTTTTTTTTTCGCTGACGATTATAGTAGTAAAGATACTTCGATCATGTTGAAATAACCAAAACTGTATTACTTATAAATATTACTATTATTAGTTAATATCATTATAATTTTTATTCGTGCTGCTATTAATATTATAACGTTTGCTATTAATAACTCGATGCAATACCTGTTATACAATACAATCCGAAGTGTTTAAAGCCTCCTTAATCATGATGTTTTACAATTTAATAAAGCCTAACTGTTTTCTCTCATGCAATTAAACAGCACGAACCGCAAATGAAAGCGCCTCGTAATAATTGATAAATAATTATTGACGAAGCGATATTTAGCGTACAAAAGAGGAGGCGTAACAATTGGAGCGGATCGAAACACAGCCGACAGACCCCTTCGAATCTCTCTCGGTCTCTCTTCACACGGCGGTGGTGGATTGCCAATTTGTTCGGAGGGTCGAACGGCAGGATCCGCATCGTGCACTTCTCGCTACCCCCTCAAAGGATCTCCCCAGCACGAGAACTCTGCGCGACTATATCCCGAGCTCTCGGTATGCCGCTTGTATACATTTGTATGCGCACACGTACACTTGCGCGAGACGAAAATCCACGCGCACGCACGCACGCACGCACGCACGTAGGATCGATGATTCATCTCGGGGAGCCGACATTGCCCCGAAATAAGGAGCCGACCGACCGAGAGCGGCGGGAGAGACAGAGAGACAGAAAGAGAAAAGTAGTGCTCTAGCAGCTTTTCTTCCTCCGGTGCGAGACGCGCATACCAAGCGTTCTTTGGTAGCCGAGGGTCGTGCGGAGGAAGCGGAGAATAGAAGTGACAGTCGGAGCGAAAGTCAATTTGGAAAAGCCTGACTGAGCGTACCGAAAAGACGGACGGGGAGGAAGGTGCGAGCACAGAAAGAGTCGAAACGGACGTCGGGACGACCGATCGACCTTTCCTTCTTTCGCCTCCCGTCGCTCGATTCTTCACCATTTCCCGGCGTTTCGTACCGACACGTATCGGATCCCTCCCTATATCCGGAGAAAGCTATTCTACGTCTACGTCAGCTTGTTGCGCGCCCAAAAGCGAGATCTAATCCTAACTCGAGAGAAAAGAGGAAGCGAATTTGAAATTGCATTGCCAACGAAATGTAACAGAATTCACAAACGTTAGAGAAGGATTTTATCTTTTTAAGAATTTTATATACTTCTCCTTACAATGTAATTCTTTTTCATCGTTCATCTTTAATACATTACAATCATTTCTTTTACATTTAGGAAATTTTTTTAACATTATTTCTATGCAATACAAAATGTTTAGAAAAATATTACGATAAAGATTATTAATTGTAAACATTTCAAATTATCGCTAAAGGATCTAAGTTTCTAACATGTTTGAGATGTTTCAAATTTTGGATGTATAATCATCCTATACCAAATGGTCCGTAAGTGCATCAATGAAGCAGCAATCTTTAGTATAGTTGAACGAAACGATACTCATGTATCGAGACGTTCCGAGTACATACCATCGGGGTTGATATCCTTAGCGAATATCTCTACTTACGGTGCATACGCTGGATACCTCGCCTCCACTGCTGACCTCGAAACTCTGTGCTATATTCGCCCGTTGTGTTTGTCGAGTAAGAAGTTTGCGTTGTACGCTGTATCGGCTACAAAGAACGAAGTCCATCTAAAGACCGGAGATATATCTCGATCGGTATCGCGATACGCGTTCGTTTATAGACTGAGTCAGGACCGAGAGAAAGAAAGAGAGAGAGAGAGAGAGAGAGAGAAAGATATCTTAAGAAGATCGTGTTTAACGATCTTTTAGAAGCGACCGGTCGGTCGATGGTTACCGCGTCCGGATATCGTCCTACCTGTAAGACACGCGCAACGAGAGTAACACACAGGGTTAAACGTGTACCCCCGGTTACATCGTATCTCGCGGTGGTCCAGCCGGCATCGCGAAGCCCGGGTAAGATTGGATCAGCGAGTATCGATCATGCATCGAGATGAGACCTGGGCCGGAGCTCTCCGCTCCATTCGAGTACTAATGGAAAGACTGGTATTCATGTGAACGGCCTTCGGGGCCTCTGCAGGCCGTTGCCTCCGCATTCGTTCCTCCTCCTCTTTCTCTTCCTATCTTCTCTCTCTCTCTCTCTCTCTCTCTCTCTCTCTCTCTCTCTTTCTCTTTATTTCTCTCGCGCGCTTCTTGTTCTTGCCGCGCTGTGTCTCTTTCTTTGCACGCACAGCCGCTCTCCTTCTCTTCCTCTTTCGTCCACACTTTCTGTCTCTTCCTTCCTTTACTTTCAGATCTGTATATCCGTCATCCGGACCGCGTCGTTAGATGAGACTCTGTTTATTGACGCGAGTCCTCCAGTGGCTCCTTGCTCCTCGTTTCCTCCTCGATGCCTCGGTACTGTTCATCGTGTGCGGTATATACAGTCTGTCCGTGTAACTCATGGTGTGTCAGGATATATATGTGTGTATTCGCAGCTTAATGCGCTTTCATCTGAAATCTCGACGGTGCCACACGCGTCTTTCCACGAGAATTTCGTACCGCGGGATCAGAGATAATGGACTCGAGGGAAGGCAACGGAATATATCGACGCGACGGTACAAAATGAAGGGTGAGCGAGAAGAATGACGACAGTGAGATTCGAGTCTCCGTAAGCTTGTTTCTAAGTCTTATTAAAGTTGACCGAACTTTCCCGCGAGACATAGCCGTTGAAATGTCACGGCGGAGAAAAGTACAAGAGGATGGACCGAACAGATTAATGACAAACTAGAGCTAAACGATCCTAAAACGCACGTCAATGTTTCAAATGTTCTTTGCTTTCGACATCTAGTAATAAAAACGATAACAATTTGTTGTTAATACTAAAGTTATTAATGATTATGAGCTTTTAGTTTTATCCACATAAAGAATTGTGTAAAATTTTGTGTAATAAGTATTATATTATGAATCAAATTAATTTAGATCGATTAATAATCCATTTCTTTGTCAATATATATTATTCTTATCTTGTTCAATATTTATGTTTGAACAACAATTTATAATAGAAAGACAATAATATTTTTTCAATTAAACAAAAGCAACTTAAATCTATCAACGTCATTGTTAGAAAAAATATACAACTATCTTACTATTATCAAGAAATGAAATACTGAAACTTTAGTAAGATTTAAAAAACTTGAAGATGAAAGAAAATTCATTAAAAAAGTCTTTAAAATATCTCTCACTTATTATTTCATACGATATTAGATTCTACAATGATAAGGTACAAAAAACAGTCCCAATCAAAATTGAGATATAAAAACAGTTTTTCTCTTTTTTTAAACAATAAATATATGTTATGAAAATGATTAGGACTAAATTTCATTTATCGATAATTATTCGCGATGCGGCAAGCGGGTGCATGCATAGGGATCGCATTCTCGACTTCTTGATCGGCGTGTTCCACGCGCGTGGAACGAATTTATGTACATGTATGTGCGACGCGGCCTCGGCGTGAATGCACTCGAGGGTGTCAGAAAGAGAGAGAGAGAGAGAGAAAGGAGAGAGAGCGGCAGTCCGTTGCGCGCCGCGTTCCCTATCACGAGGAGTAATTGACTATATAATGGATTCCTGCGACTGCGATACGTCAAACTGACAGGTCCAGGGGCGCGCGTCGAGAATCTCCGCCGTTCAACGCGCGCGACCGGGTCCTTCGTTATTAAACCTAACCCCTGGGCAAAAGAGCGTGGTGGACCCTCCAGCTAATTCGTGACGATTTTATAAAGCTGCCGCTTCCTCCATCTTTTAATCCGGAATGAAGCGGAATGAGTCGCTCGAATTAGCATGAAACTATATGTATGTACTAGCAGTCCCTTGACGAAAGGAAAAATTGCATCCAATGATTGGTATTGATTCTGACTAACATCAGTTGCAAAGATGGAATGCGACAAAGTTAATATTGATCAAAAAATATTTATTTCGGTAAAACATAAGTTACATTGAAAAATTAAAGTGTATAAATTATATTTGTAATATTTCACAGAAACAGATCGGCGAAATAATGATTACATAATATTTGAAAGTAGTATTTATATATTAAGTAGTCTTTTTAAAAACATATTCCTTTTTTCATTTATATTTTATTTATATTATCGATAATTGGATTCTCAACGAGAATGGTATCGATTTCAATCTCTAAAAGATTCTCGAGCGGACAGACTTGCGGGCAAATTCAAGCCTGATTCAGTCCACGTGGCTCTGTTCTCTTCCCTTCTCGTTACCGCATGACGTGCGCTGTCTCGTCAGGGGCGTTCAGCCCTTCTGACACGCGAGAACGTGCACAACGCTAACTCGAAATATTACGACGACGGTTAAGCTCATTACGGATGGGTGGTTATCGTAAGGCACACTAGCTGTCGTCGGCCGCCCGACAAGTAGCAAGGTCCACCGACGACGGATTTCGACAAAAAAAAAAAAAAAAAAAAAAGGCAGCGCGCTCGAAAACCCGTTTCTCCTTCCAATAATCATGAATCCTAGAGAGAGATATGTTCCCAGCACGTCGAGAAACTTAATGAGGCTGGCATAACACGTGGTCATTAAGTATTATAATTTGGTGTCAAATGGCGCGAGGCAGATTCTTCTTGATTAAACGAAATGCGGTTCTATGTGTGACGAACGATTATAAATTCTCAAAAAACATACATCAACGACCAATATAAATCGAGAATTATCGTCGAATGATGTCTTCTTCTTCCATCGTTACTCATATATCGGGAAGATAATTTTTTTTTTTATCGTTGAAGAAAAGAAATGGAATCTTCTTTGCTATACGTTGCTAGCATTCTTGAAGGCACCATCGTGTACCATCCCGGATACAATTTCACCCCGCGCGGCAAATAGAAACATCGGGTGTCGGATATATCGGCATAGTCGAATTTTGCGAGATCCCTTGCGAGGAGTCGATCTTCGCGTCGTAAATCTCGCGGCTGGAAATTGCTTCTCCCGGCAGCGTTTCGATCCCGCGGTAGAGAACGATTTGTCCTTTTCTGGAAGGAAGATCCCCACCCCGAAGCCGTTTTCCCGGCCCGAATAATCTGGAAATAAATTTTCACCCGACACCTTCTCCCTCCCTCGAGTTTCTTATTTCACCGACAATCTTTTCTCCCCTCGCACGCGCGTATATACGCGTATATTCGCACGTATATGCGTATCTAGGAAAAAAAGAAGAAAAGAGAGAGAGAGAGAGAGAGAAATCTCAGTTAAGTGTCGAGGAACCGTGGAAATGCTTCTTAAACGGTCTTCCTGCCAATCTTTTGCCCTGAAATACGGTTATATCGGCTTTGGGGTGCGCGGAATAAACGGTTACATAAAGTTTTCGATTGGCGCGTGGCATAACAACCCCTGTCTGCCCATACCATGTCCGAGGGATGGTCGCCCATCCTCCCCTACTCGAGGATACACATATGTGCACTTGTTCGTCCGTAACGGACAGACTACCCTCGGCCGGACGCTGTATTATATTGCGGGCGATATCTGTACCATTGTATTTAAAACGGCGACTATTTCGCGAGTCGGGCTCGAGTTAATGAACTTCCTACGACAGGATAATGACGGGGGCACTCGCTATTAAATTTGCTTCGATGTATACTCTACTTATTTGCTCTCTCTATATATACACACCTCTACTACGAAATTAGTACTCGTGCCTTTAGAATTCTAATTACGATATGACGTTGTTCACACTAAATGCAAGAATACATATGAGAGAAAACAAACAAAATAAGATATATTTATTTTTTGTAAATTTAGGATAACTGTCTCAGTTGTAAGTCATGTCCCAATAGTAAGTCACTTTTTCTTTTTAATTCATTTTATTAAACAATTATTTATTATATTTATTATAATTAATTAGTAAACATATTTAAAAAGAAACATTATCATGCCATCTATTAGTAAAATATCACATTTTTAACTCAACTATAATATTGCAAAAAAATTAAAAAAAGAATTTTTAACTGGCGATATTTTTGTATAATCTGCAGTGTAAATTGTCAATAGTAAGAAAGACTACATATTACATGCTTTATTAAATGAAGCAAAACAAGAGGTATGTTGTTTCGTATTGCAATTGAAACAAAAGAATTATAAGTAACTTACAACTGGATCATCAATAGACGATTATCAAAATTTAAATAATTATTTTATATACAAATAAAAACTTTATTTTTATTAAATATGATAGCTAAAAGTTTAGAGAATTATTATGTAAAATATATATATTCGACGTATATTATATTCCTTTTTTTTGAAACATAAAAAGATCGTAGTCAACAAATATCTTAAATGACTTATAACTGGGACAGCTATCTTAATACTCGCATAATTTAACAATATTAAATATATAAGAGAGAAAAATAAATTTTAATATTATGAAAAATAAATGAATACTAAAATATTAATATTTAATAATAATATAAAATGTAGTACATTTTTTGAAACTTAATAATAAAGGTCTTTCTGATAGTTTATTGTATTATGAACGCAATTAGCGTCGATTCTCGCGAGTTGTCGGCTCAGAAGAAGAAGAACGGGAGAAAGTTCGATCGCGTCTGGACGCGGTACGTGTCCGTCGTGAGCGGACCATAACGCGCCGCATGCACGTAGCTCGACGGAGGAGAGAGCCCCTACGTGCCTGCCGATGCAACCTCACCCCAAGGGCGAGGGTTAACCCCCGGCACGAGAGCTCAATATATATTAAGATCCGCGAACCCCTCGGACTAAAAGTTCGTAACGCCCCCTCCTCCGTCGAAGTCTCTTCCTGCAGACTCTCGCTAACCTCCCTATTCGGAGCTACGCCGTCGGAATTGCGATTATGGTGGCGATATTACTGGCGCAGGGGCAGTTCCCCTATCCGCAAGGGTGGCAGCATCCTACATCTAAGTCTTTCGTTCCTCCTTCTCTCTTCATCTCCGGGCGCGCGCACGAGCTTCGAGCTTATTGGCTTTACTTCTGAGCCATCGACTCGTATCTATTTACTGCCATGGTTTGATCCGCGGGAAAAGCCATGGGCGGCGGATACTTTTTCTTAGCGAGTGCACCGCAGGGTGGCTCACAGGTAGCTTTGGCCACGTCGACCACATGGTTTCCCACAGTACCTACTACCTCCTTCCTTTTGTCAGTTAGTCTTTCTTAACGAATTATATAATAGATGTTTAACCGTGAAAAAACAAGACAAATAACTGGTTGGGAATAATAAGAATCGGTCCGGTCGAGAGTCTTGTATTTGTTAAGATTTTATAACAAAAGGATTACGGTACACACAGAGGGATGAAGTGGTAAGAAATATTTTTATCTCAATCTCCGAGGATACAGAATATAACACAAACGAAATGTAATGCTTTAATTCGATTCGTGATTTATCACCGGCGGCAGCATGGCTATACCTCGAAAATAAAGATCGAGGGAAACCAACGATTTGCACGTGCTGTTGCTTCGCTTCGTGCTTTCGGCGCGGAAAATAGCAAAAACGTGTCTACCTACTGCGAGACGGCGAAGCGAGGGCGTGCGATCGATACTCGACCACAAAGTGCTAACCGCATAGTTTTCGAGATATCGATCGATGCACAATCTCTCAGTTATACTTAACGCAACCGGGCAACTGTACGTGCTCACGAAAAAGATTATCGTGCTATTCTACTATCTCAATGATATTTTCCACATATTAGCGTTATGTAATGCTTTTTCTAATCTAGTGCAAAAAAGTTGATAATAATTTATCAAAATATGAAGAATATATTTAAATTAAAAATAATTAACATAAATTGCATTAACAAATATTATTTTGCGATTTTTTTTTAATTATATAATAATCCGACTGATGAATATAGCGACAATAAAAGAATATTTATTTAACAAAACTTGGGGCTCTTTAAACAGATTGTAAACCCAAAGGGAGAAAAAAATATCTCGTCCCATCTTGGATGCATCTGTGCGTGCACGACTGACGAAAATGACATAGGATTGCAATGAGATACGGCAGCGGTTAATCGTCTTTTTTCCCTCCACGCGATGAGTAATTTCATGGGACGGTCACATCGAGCGGAAAATCCGCCTCGCCGAAAAATCGACCGCGACGCGTTAAAAAGAGAACGCGATCTCTCCACGCGATCCAATTAAATGCCGCGCGACGTTAACGACGCGCGGCCTCTCCTCCGCCTTTTTCTCACAGCTTCCAGTGGGATAAAAGCAGCAGCCCATAGACGTAGACTCATGGAGCACCGCGCGAAAAGGAGGCTGAATTTCATCGTTCTAATGAAATTTCCTAGACGATAAAGAGCAGACGTCTAAATAAACACGTGCATGACAGTGATGGTGGGTTTTCTCGTTTCCTTAATAATCCTCGGACGAAACGTTCGCACAGGGAAAAATTGACAGTAAGAAAGCATAACTGTAGAAATAAATAAAAAGACATAAAATGTGGGTCTGATTTTTTATTTTCAATTCGCGTCTTGGCAGCTTCATTGATTTAATTATACATGTGATCGAGGATATATTTTAGGATATATGTTAGGATGTCGTTAGAGGAATATATGCGAGGTGCTCACTTTAAAAGCGATGTAAATCCCGTTTGCCAAACCTCGCTAAAAACTATTAATTGCGATCGGAGGCGTGCGAAGGATACCGGATCGTAATTCGATGCGCGGACGACGGCGAATTGCGGAACTGTTGGTTCCCCGTGATTCCCTGGCTGCTCGAGTACTTTCGAGCGTGCGGACCGCTGAAAAAGCTTTTTTTCGCCGGCAACGCTTTAATGAAATTTTTTCGACCTCGTCATCGTCCCCGTAATAATCTCCCTTTTGCAACCGGGTAGCCGGCGCGGCTTGAATTTATTGCAGCCCGCCTGCCGGAAACACGTCCGCGAGGAAATCTTCTGGATAAGAGGCTCACGGCTCTCTACCTCGGTCTACCGTTTTTTATCATTCCTTACCTGCCGAGTCTTTCCTGGTCCGAGTATGAAATACGCGGGAGCGGAGAAGCGCGTAAAAAAAAAAAGGGAGAAAAGAGCGACGAGGAGAAAGGAGAAGGACAACTGGAGAAAGAGAGAGAATGAAAGACAAAGTTCCGGTAACGACGAAGACGAGGACGACGAGGACGACGAGGACGACGAGGACGACGATGACGACGACGATGGATCCTTCTTGCCCCGGTCGGAACTTTTTGCGGTCACTCTCGGGACGAGCCCGAGAACCGAGGGGGGCAATAAAACTAATGGTAACGCGCGCCGGTAATTCCTTGCGGTTTGTTTGTCGCAAGTCGACGACCTGGCCTCTCCGCCTCGTCATTTACCGAGGGAGGATTCTATGGCCAATGTCGACGACAATGATGACGGCGACGGGGTGGTGCTTTCTCACTTTCGTCGCGGTTACGTGGCGTAACTCGTAGAACTGGGTTAGAAGAGAATCGCGGATCTCAACTAGAGAATTATACCTTCGAATACACTTTCTTCGATATACTTTCAGAAAGATCCCTCTCGATCGCGCTCCATCTACCCCATGTCATTTATTTTACTTAGAATTTAAAAAAGAAGATGTTTCTAAAACGTAATTTGTTTTCATGATTTTTTTCACAATTTTTTTACAGTGGATAGAGGAATCTTTCACGAACTTCGACAAGGGTATCAATTGGCGGAGTTACGTTGTATGCGATGTAGCGTACAACAATGTGAACAATTGGCTATGGACGCCATTCGTGGAGAGGGGTCCGGCGAACCGCATGTACATAGAAATAAAATTCACGACCCGCGACTGCTCGCTATTCCCCGGGAACGCTCTCAGCTGTAAAGAGACCTTCAGTCTGCTCTATTACGAGTTTGATGCTGCTACCAAGGAACCGCCTCCGTGGGAACCAGAAAGTTATAAACTTATCGGTGAGTGCAATGAAGCGTAAATATTGAAAGTTTTATCTCGAAAATGGAGTAATATGATAATATTCTGAAAATGTCCAATTTAAAGGCTTACATGTTTTAACCAAAAATAATTAAGAACAATTAAGACGAGATAAATTTAAAAGATGAAAAAAATTAGAATATCGTATAATATATAAATTGCCTCTTTTAGTACCTATATCTCTCCTTCCTTCACTGAACTTTTTGATTTCAATATCTGCTTCTCATGTGCTGACATATTTGACATATTTGCAGGTCGCATAGCCGCGGGTGAGGGTAGATTCAATACGAACGCCGAGGTGATAATAAACACCGAAGTAAAGTCGATTCCAGTGACAAAGAAGGGCGTCTACTTCGCTTTTCGCGATCAGGGGGCATGTATATCGATCTTGGCCATCAAGGTGTACTACATCAATTGTCCCGAGATCTCGGTGAACTTTGCCCGTTTCCCGTCCACGCCGACCGGCCGCGAAGTCGCGCTCATTGAACAAACGCTCGGTATTTGTGTCGAGAATGCTGTCAAAATTGCCCAGCCGACCTTCCTCTGCAAGGGAGACGGCAAGTGGTATCTACCAACGGGTGGATGTCACTGCAAGCCCGGTTATCAAGCTGACGTGGAGAAGCAGCAGTGCAAGTTGTGCCCCATAGGCAAGTTCAAACACGAGGCGGGCTCTCACATCTGCGAACCATGTCCGGAACACAGCAAAGCTTCCGATTACGGTTTCACGGAGTGTCGTTGCGATCCGGGCTATTATCGGGCGGAAAAGGATCCCAAGAATATGCCTTGCACGCGTAAGTATCAATTGAATTTTATGTAGTTTCTTTTTTGTCGAGATTTAATCTTTTTCAAATATAATCTTGAAATCTAAACATTTTTTAAAGCATTTAAAAGATTTCTCCAGCATATCAACGTTAATATGTTTGAACTCCGTACTTTAAAATTGCATTATTAACCATTTAATATTCGCGAGATTTTTTTTACTTTAATTTAAAAGTTGCACGTAAATATGGAAGATGGAGAGAATTTAAAGGAGGACGAAAATCTTGAAGAATATACTTTTTGTGCAGAACCACCTTCGGCACCGCAAAACTTGACTGTCAACTTTGTCGATCAGTCCACGGTGATCCTTTCCTGGAATGCGCCGCATATGCAAGGTGGCAGGTTCGACACGACTTATAAAGTGGTCTGCGATGCTTGCAGCACGGATGTCAAATACATTCCCAATACTGTGAGTTTCCTTCAAAGCGCGGGCGCGCGCGCGCGCGTGTGTGTGTGTGTGTGTGTGTGTGTGTGTGTATGCATTTGTATGCGAGCACAGATTGCATAATAGAGAGTAAATTATTCTTTGATCAAATACTTTACGGAATTATTTTGTGCAATAGGAAACCTTCAACGACACGAAAATCACGATAACCGGTCTGAACGCAGTGACTACTTATCGCTTCCAAGTATTCGCCCAAAATGGTGTATCGCTGTTGACTCAAAAGAAGGAATACGTCGACATTACTGTTACAACGGAAGCCAGTGTGCCGAGTCTAGTGAGCAACGTTAGGATCACGAGTGTCAAAAGCTCCGAACTTAGCATCAGCTGGGACGCGCCGGTCATCGAAGTCGGCGGAGACAGCGATCTCGTCGAACGATACGAAGGTAAAGCTAAAGTCCCGCTGTGATATAAAGCTCTGCCAGTAATGCGTGGCGATATCAATTCTAAATTGTCACTCGATCGCGCGGCAGCGGGATTAATAATCATCTCGATATCTGATACCAGTGAGGTGTTACCCGCGCTATGACGACGCCACTAATGCAACCGTCATTCAAACGTCTGAGCTGTCTGCCACGTTCAAAGGCCTAAAGCCTTCCACGGATTACGCGATACAGGTTCGCGCCAAGACCACCCGTGGTTGGGGCGAGTATACGCCGGTGGTATTTAAGAAGACACCCCACGCCATGGGTCTAGGTAAACGCGCATGAACAACATTTAGATTCGCGTTTCGCAATCTCCTTTGTGTACTATATATATCTCTAATGCGAGCACTCTGTTCACAGACTACGTCGGTGAGGACGACAACATGCAAGTTAGGATAATCGCAGGGGCAGTCGTCGCTGTCGTCGTACTTCTTGTCATTATTATTATCATGACCGTTTTGATCCTTAGAAGGTAATTAAATCACTTTCAATATTGGAAAGAAATATCTCTAACAATAAGATATTTTCCATTTTATAATTAAGAAAGAATATACATATATGCGAATTATCGAGTATTTGCGTATTAATACGCGTAAAGATACTTTTTTTCAATTATTTTGCTCCATTTCGTTGCAGCAAATTCATGCGATTCATGCGATTTCGTTGCAGCAGGGCCTCGGACGAGTGCAACAAGAAGCAGCCCAGCGACTGCGATACTCTGGAGTACCGAAACGGCGAAGGTACGTTTGCATTTTGCTCAAAGTTTCTCTTCCTCTTTAAAGATTTATTATCGCTGCTACCCCCTGTCACTTTTATAGTTGTTTCATTGCGCCCTCGTGTCTTGTGACTAATATATATTGGAATCACTGCGCCCCCCCCCCCCTCTTAGATCCAGCAAGTGTCGAAGCTATAACCCCGTATGCAAACAGACTCATAATACAATTAAACACCCCTCAGTAGAAATTTTTTTACGAATGAGAGTGAGAGAAAGAGAGCTAGCTAAACGTTAACACTGTAGAAAAAAAAAACAAAGAGAAAGCAGTCGGGGGCTCTGAAATACGTCCATCCGTCTGTGGGACATAAAGAGAAACGATCGCTTTCATACCAAATTCCCACTGATTTGGCCCGCGGCCCGAATGCGATTATTCTAACCAAATTCTTTCGATTCTTTCTTTTCATGTGCGATTCCCCTAATCTATCGAACCTGCCTCCATGAAAAATCCATGAAAAAACCCAATGAAACAATGTACACAATCGCCTGCTACTACAGGACTAGTTGTGACCTACAGTAAGTCTTCTCCAAACACCTCAAGTTTTTTTGTTTCTAGGAACTCAGTTTTGTGTAGATTATTTTTGCAACCCTTATACATGCATTACACCTTCAGACTTTTACGCTTTTGCATATATACACGCATATACACGTACATACGCACGCACGCATACACATACAAACAAACACGCGTGCACATGCGCGTGCATATAACAATTTTTTGCACGACACCTAATTTTCTTAAATACACATTGTGCGTGCTCAGCGTGCATTGTGCTTGCGTATGTTGTGTCGCATTTTTTTGTCAATATTGCATGCGTATTGTTTATTGTTTAGCGTATGTCGATGTTATGTTATCGAATAACTTTTATATCTTGATATATTTGATTCATAAAACAATTCAAGAAGAACATAACCGACGAACATAAGAGACAAGGAAAAATAAAACTACGCAAGGATTTTTTTTTTTTTTTTAAATAAGAGCGTGGATTGTTTACTATCGGAAATAATTGTTTTCACTTGAATTTAATTACACGTTCAATGGCTTTGTCTGTGTGATCAATCGAGATTTTTTTTCTATTTTATTTCTCGCTTTACGTCATTAAAAAAAAAAAAGGACAAAAAAAAAAGAAAAGTATTTATGATTGAACACCCGCCGCTTTTTTTGTTTTTCTGTTTGTAAATTAGTTTGTTGGTTGTTGTGTTGTTCACAGTGCACTGCAAAATGGACAGTTCACCGATTGTGACAACCCATACCAACAACAAGAGCAAGTCCTCGCGTAAGTCCTTTGTTTCCCAAAGCGATTTCCAAGTCAAAACTCTTGTGCGACCGCAAAACTCGCGCAGACACGTTCGTATGACATATTAAAGACATAACCGAACGCACTGACATTCGCACACACTCCGAGTTCTCCAAGTTTATTATAGTTTCGCTTTATAGTTATGCTATACTCTATTCTATTCTTTCTTCACTGTGTTCTGTGGATATGTGATATGGATGAAAAGTACCTACGGAAGTAATAAAAGCATGTCGTGGCCCCATTGTATTTTGCACGCAATTGCATCATTGTATTCTTGCAGCCAATTTTTTGTGTTACTTTTTTTTATTTTTACTTTTCTTTAGATGATCGTGCTTCATGATTGTTCATCTTCTTGCATCGATATACGCAAAGTACACTTGGATATTTTGAGCCGATTCAAATAGAAACTAAATTAATATGAATAAAAGAGGATTGAGAAGAAATTGTGTGAGAAAAAAAAAGTATTTTTGAATCGTCTGAAGAGTATCCAGGACGAAAATGTGAATCGTTGAACTTTGCGAATGTATCGATAATAATCTGGATAAATATCAATAATAATTTAGCATATATACAGGCATGCGAGAAGTGTGCATTTTAGCATGTGGATTGGCTACGCGCGAGATTTTTTTTTCTAGCGTACATAGACACCGCTGTTCGACATTTAAACAGACCAGATTTTAAAATAGATAAACACATACAAGTAAAAAAATGACTCTTACTGATCGAGTAAAGTGGGACTGAAAGAGGAGAATATATCTTAGAATCCACCTGCGTTTGGCTTTCTTGATTGTGTCTTGTTTTTTGGAAATTTTAAACTCTTTGACGAGGGAGAATGTGTGAGTGTTACTTTTTTGATACGGTATTTGACACGGTTGGCCGAGCGCGATAGAGCGAATGTTGAGACGCGCGGTCTAAAGTTCTGTCAAAATTTCGCACCACCGGCCCTCGTGTTAATATAATGAACTCTGTTTTCGTGACGTTGCAGTGACCACGCCGCTATTCACACCTGCAGTGGGGGTCACCGCGGCGGGCGCAGGCGGTGCAGGTGCAAGGAGTTACGTGGATCCTCATACTTACGAGGATCCGAATCAGGCTGTACGGGAATTCGCCCGAGAGATCGACGCCGGATACATCACGATAGAGGCAATTATAGGTACGCAATTCTGTATATTATTGTACTTTACATTATCACATGAGCGAAATTATCAACATATACTGCAACTACTGTAATAATATCACTTTATGGATAGTCTTTAAGATCATTTTAAAACTTGATTATATCTTTTTGATAATTTTTTTTCTTTTTTTACGGTTACAGGTGGCGGAGAATTCGGCGACGTCTGCCGAGGGAAACTGAAACTGCCTCCCGACGGACGAACGGAAATAGACGTGGCTATAAAAACGCTGAAACCGGGCTCTGCGGACAAGGCGCGTAACGATTTCCTGACAGAGGCGTCGATAATGGGACAGTTCGAGCACCCCAACGTGATATTCTTGCAAGGTGTGGTGACAAAGAGCAATCCGGTGATGATCATCACGGAGTTTATGGAGAACGGCAGCCTGGACACTTTCTTGCGCGCTAACGACGGCAAGTTCCAAGTGCTTCAATTGGTGGGGATGCTGCGCGGCATCGCCAGCGGTATGCAGTATCTCGCGGAGATGAACTACGTGCACCGCGATCTCGCCGCGAGAAACGTGTTAGTCAACGCCGCTCTGGTTTGCAAGATCGCCGACTTTGGACTCAGTAGAGAGATCGAGAGCGCCACGGAGGGAGCTTACACGACCAGGGTGAGCGATAGATTCAAATTGCAGAATCAAAATGTATGACATGTACCAACATATTTATGATTTCTCGATATAATATCGATTATTTATTATTTTCAATCTATTTTGCGTTCAGGGCGGCAAAATCCCAGTACGGTGGACGGCACCGGAAGCAATAGCTTTCCGTAAATTCACCAGCGCCTCCGACGTTTGGAGTATGGGCATCGTGTGCTGGGAAGTAATGTCGTATGGCGAGAGGCCATACTGGAACTGGTCGAATCAAGATGTGATAAAGTCGATCGAGAAGGGCTATAGGCTTCCAGCGCCGATGGATTGTCCGGAGGCTATTTATCAACTGATGCTCGATTGCTGGCAGAAGGAGCGCACCCATCGGCCGACCTTTGCCAATCTCACGCAGACTTTGGACAAGCTCATACGAAGCCCGGACACGCTGAGAAAAATTGCTCAGAACAGGTAAGGAGCGCGCCCACTTGTCATTGTTTGATCCACGAGCAGTGATCGCCAAATGCTGATACGTGATGAGATTACGAAACAATATCCCCTAGAATATATTAATCGTAAAAATAATGTTAAAAACTTATATCGTGAGTCAATTATCTAGCGGACAATGCAATCATCATCATTTAACGCAAACCAAACGTATACGACGGAATGTATAAAATATCGGCACACAACGAATGAAATTTGTTTAAGTGCTTCGAACATACATTCGCAAAAATAGTTTCCGTTGCCATCATCACCATTTCTCTTTTTTTATATCTTGTTGAATCATTTATTTATTAATATTTTAATAAGAATCACGCCGCATGCTATCGAGTTATATACATGTCGTGTCCATAAATTAATTTCTCTCGACAGCTAATACTTGTTTTCATTCATTCGCCGAAACGCTCACGCACAGATGTCGTGCTATATCCGTTTCACGCTACTTACAATGGGCTTTGACATTATGGCTCATTGACGTATGATGTTCCGCACAAGCACACAATCTTATACACATATATTATGTGCCCGTATATGTGTATGCAGTCAAAAAAGAAACAAAAAAAAGGAAGTGTGCATACTCATGCTCGCGTCGTCGTGATACCTCGACCTGATTGGCATTACTGGAAGCGAGCATATATACATACTGGACTGTCATTCGTATTATTGCTTTTGTTCTCGTGCTTTTTTCTGTTTTATTTTTTTTTTTATTATTATAATTATTATTATTTATTTCTCAGTGTTTTCTTGATACAATAATCCCTTTAAATAATAATCATCAAAATTCATTTCTGTTGCATCTATACTACCTCGATATTTATTTTCTGACATGCACGAAAAAGAGGACAAGGTAATCATTAGATTTGCTTCAAAAAATTCAAATCTCTCTTGCTTCTCGCAATAGCACACACTTTCCGCATAATGTCTCTTGTTACGGAAAATATTTTAACATCGAAGAGTCACATTTGCATACTTCGAAAAAGCACGCTGCTTAGCCAAAAAAGTTCTTTTCTGCATCAATTGGCGGGAAAATTAATTTATGGACTTTGCATAGAATACTTTTAATCGTGTATTTTGATCACGTTCGAGATCGCGACGATTTTTAGCAGAGCTTTCACAATCGCTTTCGCCGCTTATTGTTTCTACATTTCTTAAATCTATGGTTCGCATTTCACGCAATTATTTCTTACAAGATGCAGCTATGTGTAGTAAAAGCTAATTTTGTCTATTTTGCATCGCTCTTTTCTTTGATGGATTTTGATAAAATTAAATTTTGCTGCGATCGAGAATTAAAAAAAAAATATTCGCGAGACAAAAATTTCTGTTTATAATTGTAAATTTCGTAATAATATAATTTATAATTTCGCGTTCATACGAGAATCGAAAACCGCAGCGAAAAATCGGGTAAACCTCCTTTTTATAATATTCTGCGAATATATCCCGTTGGCATGGACGAAATTTAATAATTATATCGCGAAGTGTTTATTTCTATGCCAATGAGGTCGCAGTATTTGCATTTGGAAAATCTCGTTGGTTTCTCTCCTGTTCCTTTCGATCCGCCTCTTTTCTCCTGGGCTAATTCTTTGTGCTTTTGGTTTTGTGGTGTCCTTTGGTACCTGACTACGCGAACTACAACGCAACTGCAACGCAACTGCGACAACTATCGTCCACGACCACGACGACCAACTACAGCGTGAGGCCACCTGCACACAATCCGTACTATGTCACAAGCCATACGGCTGCCGTCCAGGCTGCGGTGGCGGCTGCGATGCCACCAGGCCCAGCCGCGAGCACGGCGGGCCCGTTCGTAGACATAGTCGGCCATCAGGCCCATCAACAAGCCCAGTCAGCGATTGCCGTTCCAGTAATGCCACCAGGAGCCGGCCGTAGCTTACACTATCATACACACGCAGCGACACACGCACTGCCACACCAACAATCATCGCTGACCTATCCCAATTGGGTCCCGTTCTCCCATTTTAACTGAGAAAGGGGTCCCGTTTGTAAAAGATTAGAACGAGCAAAAGCATCGTTTTTCCGCCCGTCTTTCTAGCCGTCAAAACTAATATTCGGCATTGGAATGTCAGATATTGAATCTCAAAAGACTGCATCATTCTATATCGTTATGGTTTTACATTACTTTTCACGATCGCGCTAGTCGTAGGAAAATTGTAGGCGCTCTTCCAGCGAAATAGTGAAAGCGTGTAATCCAAGTTATCAGACGGAATAGTAGATGTAACGAATATAGGTACGCGCAGCATCGATAGGAATATTATCGTCGTGCTATAGACTGTATGTACAAGAGTAGTACCGTCGTAAAGAAATCTCATATATATATATATATATATATATATATATATATATATATATACACATATATACATATATATATAGTGTTTTTATTATAAATTATCGACAAACGCGAGAAGAGATAGCATAGATATGTATTAGAATATTAGAGAATATAGAGAATTTCTATGTTGCATAACTGAGCAATAAATTTTACCGTATAAAGAGTTAGAGCATATTATCAATTTTATATAAATGAAACGAGATATATAAATTGATCGTTTAAGAATTTCCAAATTTTATAGAAGATCAATTCAACCATCGAATAGCAATACATATACGCGATTAAAAGCTTAGAAAATAAAAAAAAAATGATTTAACGGTGTGCATGAAAACAATTAGTTTTTCAGATATTTCTACATTAGTAATCATAACTTTTACGGATATATACATAAAAAGAAAAAAAGAAAGTATATACGTAATACATGTACACACATATAAATTTATTGAGGGTGTCCCGATATTAATGTCATTCTTCTCTTTCAATTGCGAATTGTTTGGTCAATTTAGATTCGATAAGACGAAACTTTTGATATAAAAAAAATAATTTGCAAATTGCTCAAAAGAACTGTAGTAATAAAGAAAAACAATCATAGTTTCTCTGACGCCTCCTGTATATCATTTACATAAAATTAAAAGCCGCAAAGACTTATCAGCATATGTACAATACGCGCGCGTGCAACCGGTTGACCATATTAGAATAGTATTTTTATACGTAATGTGTGTTAAAAATAAAAAAAACGCGATATAATTAATCGTGTCGTTCATATTTCCGCATCGATAATAAATCGATCATATATATAATCGTAATATTAATTCTAAAATATTTCCACAGAATGTGATGAAGAAATGTCACGACACGCCATTCTAAAACAGATTTACATGCATTAGCTTATCTATTACAAGAGATCCGCATTTTAAATTATACTTTCTGTAAATTTAATTCTATATATATATATATATATATATATATATATATATATATATATTGAAAATCTCTAGCAACGTGTAAAGATCTATCAAAAAACCGGAGGTGAATATTTATCCAATAACAAAGACAAAAACGATTCGTCCATAATTCCTTCAGGTGTTTTATTTAAATATTAATCGTGCAGAATTCTTTTTATTTATTTTTTTTATTTTTAAGTTCGAGTATATAAACTACTCTTTAGTTACTTAAAACTTAAGTTGCTCGCACAAAACTACTTATGAAAGGTAATATAAAAGGGATATTCGCATCGACACACATGCGTTAGGGGAGAACTCAAACTCGAGAGTCATAATCAGATAGGTGAAACTATAGCCTGCAGATAGTAACACACATTCGGTATAATCTCCATCGCACTAACAAATGCTAACAATTGTCAGAATCAGGGAAAGGGGTGCTCCAACCCCACCCCCATCCGCCTCGTCGGCATCTTCCAACGTGCGTTTGAGAAACAGGTAAAGAAAAAGAAAAGAGAATCAAAAGCGCAGCATCCTCCCATCCACCCACACCGAATTCCCTTTTTGCGGATACGAGAAAAAAGAAGCGCAGAAGAACAAAGCGCAATCATTTCTGTTTCGTCCAGTGCCCTGAATAACACAAAGCTCCTTCGCCCTTTAACGTTTCGACGATTCGATTACATTGACTGTGCTTTCACGTTCTGCTCTGCTTCTTTGACGTGATAATGAAATATTGCCGCCATGTAGACAGCAGACTCCCTGCGCTTTAGTAACCACCTTAGTTTGCGTTGCACTGCTTGCTTTCATACGCACCGTAATCCATTCAAATGTATGTATATACACCTCAACTATAAACTATGTACCACTAACGCGTTATACATATGACACATTCATGTTCATCAACGATACTACTGATGATATTATTAATTAGCGTTATTACCGCCCTTGTTATTGTCATCGCGTCGTTATTGTATTATGACTATCATTATTATTAATATTTATGATAATTTTATTACAATATTTGTGTATTATTATTATTTGTATTATATTGATACAAATTGTTATTCTATTAATATTATTTTTATTATATTACGATACTTATTATTATTTAATTATTATTTAATTTTAATTTTTACTATTATTTTTATTATTATTTCTATTATCGAGACAAAAAGAAATTGTACGCTTGCATCCGTATTAATATATTCTAGAGCGTGCGTAATATCTCATATAAGAGAAAATGCACGAAATCCTACGAAATCCTAATTACTCGTATACATGTAATAACATTGATCGTTTATTTTTTTAAGTGATTTCTATAATATTATTTATACGAGATCGATATAGTATACGTATGAAATGACTTATAAGCCAAGTGTACATATTTAAATAGGTTTTTATTTAAGTTATGTAAGACCCTCGTTTTATGTTCTCCCGTACTGTCCTCAAAAATTTGTAAAATAAACTTTATATCATCTCAATAATTATTTTGGAATTTCTCACAGATATTTTAATATCTGTAAATTCATTGTAAGTTTCGATAATTTAATCTTTTCATCTCAATAAGCAATATAGCAACAACAATCTCCTATATAAAATGTCTCTTACAATTTGTACATGTCTAACATTTGTGCATATATTTTTTTTCCATGTATATAAAACTAGGAAATAACATGGTCTCGTTTTATAACCGATAAAAATTAATATATATTGACAAAACAAATAATTTATATAGTAAAATAAAATATGATTGTTTTTCCACTTTGACTTGATTAAAAGTACATTGTCGATAAAAGAACGAGATCGCGTTTTGAACAGTGTATTGTATTTCGATATCTCTCCAAATAGCGAAGATACATCACTAATAACGATGATAAAAAAACATGAAACAATTAATAGACGACGAACAATATTGATCTTTGTTATTTCATTCATAGCTTTTATCGTTATTAACGTATAATGTAGTCAATAGCAAATGAACAAATCTATACCCGTAAAATATACATATAAATTGTGCGAATGTGAATGTACTTCCATAGCAAGATGATACGATCTATAAAGAAGCTTGAAATCTTGCGAATCCCTTACAATCTCCTTATTTCGTATATTATTTATTCATGAAAGAGACATTTCTTAACTTGTCGTTGTTGACAGGGGCACCAATCCACTGGCGCCAGACGCGGTGGACCTAACGCAATTGACGTCTGTCAGCGAATGGCTGGCTTCCATCAAGATGTCACGATACGCGGAGAGCTTCGAGCAGGCAGGCGTGACGACGCTGGAAGCTGCGGCGCGTGTCACCGTCCAAGAACTCACGGCTCTCGGTATAACGCTCGTGGGGCATCAGAAGAAGATTATGAACAGCGTGACGGCGTTACGGGCGCAGATGTCGGCCACCTCGCAAGGTTTCCTCGTATAATAAGGCTGCGACGTATTAGGGTTACTCAAATCCTGTAAAGGGACCGTACATAGGAATCGGTTGATCGGCATAGAATTTCACTACCCTATGGATCTCAGAAATTTCCACTCTTTTTCGAGGTGCCCCGTGAGACGAACTGCAGGGGACGACGAACCGTGTATCATCTAGGACTCGTGATTACCTAGTCAGAACGAAAATGTCCTTGAAAGAATATCTCTTCGCACGCGAGTAGATCCGGTAAAGTAGTCCGGTGGTTGACTGAGGTGGAGGAATAACACCTCCAAAGCAACACGCAAACACCGTTTCGCCGAATGATTCCAAGTACTCGTACTGTAGACATTCCACGTTAATAAGAGTTGAAAAAAATTCATTCATCGCATTTATAACTTCCCTCGATAAAGCCAAGAGGGAATGAGAAAGTACGAGGACCATGCATTCGTTATCTCGCACTTAAATTACATACAACGACTTATCAAACTCGTAAGGTACTGCGAAACTTTCGCGTAATATCTATAAGTGTCGAAGAAATCACTTATGAATAATGTCATTCTCACATTCAGATCGAACAGGATGTCATAAAAAAATCGCTCTAAAAGGCATTTGGCGGGATCAATGTAATAACACTTTCTTCTACGAATAACGAGCGCCAATTTAGTCTTTTGTTAAGCCGTGATCATATCTAAAGATCAGACTGACAATGGAGATGCACGAGCCATCTCTGTAATCACTGCCGCAAATTTAATGTTAAATCTTTCATCACTAATGTGAACAGCCTTCTCTTTTACTTTAAATACCTGTGTAAACTGTTAAATTGTATATGTTGTATATTTTTTATCGAAGATCCATTGAGATTTGCAGCCGAATTTCTTATTCGTCGCACTTGTATTTTGTGACATTTTGTACTGAACGGCAGCTCCTTTTTAGTACGTATATATATATATTTATATATATATATATATATATATATATATATATATATATATATATATATCTGCGATATAAGGCATTAAAAGGCGAACTACATGTCGGCCTAAATGTCATACGAACACGTCTGCTTCTGGGCCTTGCTTCTTCTAAGTATATTAAAGTTACGTCTCTCTTTACATAACAATCGATAGTAATGTGCGCCTGATAAAGGGAAACAACATGACGATTTAGAAAAGTAGAGAACCGTATCACGAATTGTACCAAAACCGGACTGTAATAGAATTTTCGAGATTCATTATTTCGTGTAGCAAACGTAGCGAACACATTACACTACGTCGCCTCGATAATGCACAATTGAGAAAACAAGGACGAATCACGAATGAAAGTGAGTGTTTACGAGATGTCTTTATGAACTATAACTTTACGAGGGATGATAAATTACACGGTTTTTACCTTCGCGTCACCTATATACGAATATCGTATCGTGCGGCCTATATGAGGATATATCTTTCGATTATAAGACAAACGACAAAACGAACAAGGCGGACATGTGCCAACGCGAGTGTGCAAGAGTTATTTTAGCGCGAGACACGACAAGTAAACGAGAGAGAATGTGAATGAACGTGTGCGAGTTGTGTGGATGAAATTGAGAGAATCTGCAGCCCGCTCTTCGCGCTATATTCGTATGTACACGAGCGTGCGATCACGAGAAATTATTCTATATACGTATATAAAAAGATATCTATTATACTATAAATACGCGAGACATGTCAATCAGAAAGAACGAAGAAAGACTCTCTATCGATAAGAGAAATTGCCTAACGTGAAATCGCGAGAAATGTCTGTTCTCGCTTTAGAAGAGAGAGAGAGAGAGAGAGCACGATACGTGAGAAAGTGAAAAAAAAAACTGTTTCGAACGTGTCCCACTATAGCGAGCAATGCGTCAACATATCAACATTATTCAGAATGCAAAGCGAGCAAAGCAGAAAGGGACTTGCGTGCACGAACTTATTGTTGCTCCAAGATCTCGAGTCGATACGACTCCGTTTCTCATCATTCTTTCCTAGCGGATTGTAACGAATGATGAAAAAGAAAAGAGAAGAATGTAAAAAAAGGAACGTAAGCGCGTAAACAGTATGAGATGTGCGGATAAAACACGTATACGCGAACGACGATGCGCGCGATAGAGGCGTCGAGACTCACCGACAAGATAATCTTCATCGAATGATTCATTCTTTCATTTTCATGGTCTGATCGAGGAGTTTTCTCATGCAGAGTAACGTCCATTCCAACATGTATCCACGTAATAGGAAATTTTTTTTCTTTTTCTTAGGAAACAAAAAGAAAGAGAGAAAGAGAATCAGAGGCTTGTTTCATCGTATTTCGTATTACATTTGTATTCGCTAATTGTAAAGACTGTTTCTCGGGCCACGATACATACCCGGGATGCATACATATGTTACTGGCTATTTGTTCTTAAAGAGACCAACAGGGCAGAGAGAAATATATATATATATATATATACATATATAAATATATACACGGTAAAAAATTTTTAAATTAAAATTTTTAAATTTAACACATTTCTCGTGTGCGAACTTATCCACTCTAATTTTAATGTTAATTTAACAGAAGACAAATATGTAAAAAATTAATACAAAAATGTAAATTAGTGTAAGATTTACTTGTTAATTGTGTTGTTTTAACTCTTAGAAACGGTGAATATTAACTCAATGCAGAAAAATTAAAATAACATAACGACAATGTGTTATATTAACATAAGAGTATTTTAAAAATTTAACACAATTTCTACACAAGAAAATTGCAACAAAAATACAAAATATTTTTTACCGTGTATATATATAAATATATATTTATATATATATATATATATATATATATATATACATATACATATACACATACAGAAATATCGCGCATGAGATTAAAACAACTTCCAAGTGAGTCCGACAAACCACGGAGAAATTGTTTTTATTCTTTAATTTAACGATTTAACGTGTTTAGTAATATATAGTCGACGATGCCGAAGCGACGTTGAATAAAAGCGGAAGGCGTGCTTTAACAGGCGAGATTTCGCGCTCGATCAGAGATACAAAGCGGACAACGACAAAGCGAACGACCTAGCGCTTTCGCAGCCAGCCAATTCTCTATTCATATTGCCCTTCCTATCTTTAATTACAAAGAAACGAAAGTCGCGCCTGCGAAGCGCGTCGAATTACGATCCGATTAAAATCGTCTGATTGCGCTTCTGTCTCGGAGCACGACCCAACGATGCTTCGACCGTTCCCTCGTAAATAAAATGTTGCTCGAGGTCATACTCGGAGCGTTAAAAAAAAATGCCGAGATACGTCCTGGTGTCTTTCGGTTCGCCGTGCCACCTTCCGCGTTCGTTTCGTGAAAGAAAGAAAAAGAAACGAAAAACGGAAGGACTGCGCGACGAGAACAAAATCTCCCTTAGGAAAAACAAAAAAAAAAAAAAAAGAGGCGAGAAAGAAAGAGTAAGCTACTGAAAATGGTGACGATTAAGAAGCAATAAGTGAATACACGCAAATGCAGATTTTTATATAGAGAATGTTAACAAATTTCAGATGATATTAATTATAGCGCTATCTTCCTAAATGTTCGTATTAAAGGTTAAATGAAAAAAATACGATAAAACGTAAGATGAGATCGCGCGGAGTCCCGACCGAAGAAGAAGACGAAGACAAAAAGTTGTACGCGAGTCGAATTACGCTGCGATCGATTGTAATAACGTTCGGTCGAGACTCCACGGACGAGAGAAAGAGATTCTTAAGAATTTTCAAGCTGTAACTATCTGTGTTTTAGCGAGTCTGCGAATCTGCGAGTGCGACCTGAAGTTTTGAGGATGTTGTTAATTTCGACAAATCGATATTTAGATTTCATAGAGCTCTATCAATATCACACACATACACACACACGGCCACGTGTAGGCGCAAGAGAAAAAATACGCGAAACTGAGGATGTATCAATCGATAGCGAAAGTATCTCGTGTACGACTTCTCCGATTTTTTTTTCTTTTTGTTCTGTCGAGTTTCTCCCAATAATCTTAATCCTTTTCATTTTAATATAGATTAAATGGTTTTTAATCGCGTTACACTTTCAAAGCTTTCGATCGTACTTCACATGTCAGATATATTTTGATACATATTATGGTTACATCTCGTATACACGTAAAGCTTTATTAAAAAAAAGTGTGTGAAATGAGAGCAAATAGAAAAGAGTGACAGGAAAAAAGCCTGGGAAATCAAAATTATTCAATATGCACCCGTGTTGCGGTGAATTTTTGTTCGCTCTTTTATTTGTTATTTTTTGTTTTGATCTTTTGATAGAGAGAGAGAGAGAGAGAGGAAGCAAGAACGACATAAGAAACTAAAAAAATCCTCAAATCGCCTCTCGCGTTTTGCTTAACTCTTTAATTGATTTTAATTCAATTATATTACTATTTATTAAAAGAAAAAATTTATTTATTTAGAGATCTGACTAAATTGCAAAACATTTTAATTATATCGTAAATTATCTATTATTATTTAGCGACGAGAGATGATGGGGCAGAGTGATGCGTTCTTTCCCTGCTGTGGGAATTTTCGAGGAAACTCTGTCGTGTAAAAAAGAAAAAACGAAGCTACATCTACAGTGATAAATACGATCGTCGTATCGAATCTGTGTACATGCAGCTATTATATTATGTTATATTTAGTTAAGCGTTAATTAAATGATTTACGCGACCGCATTGTTTTTTTTTATCCTTATTTTCTACAAATCTGTTTACAGCGAACTCTGTCAAAGTACCTGCTTCAAAAAAACGAAAACGATAAAATCTGCGAAAAAAAAAGCAAATTAAAAGCACATTAAAAACAGGTACCGTCCCATATATTAAACATAACTCAAAGAAACATGCGTACATACCATATCCACATACACATTCACACAGTCATACACGCATCGCATTATCATACATACACATACAATAATTTATATACACTCGCCGAACTGAGTTTTCATAAAAATTGGTTAAGCGAATCGCCTCCGTGTGTCTTCGATTCATTGTATAAAGGAAAATACGAGAATAAAAAGCAAGCAAAGAGTTACTGTCGACAAATTTTGGAACATGTCTAAAACATTTTTCCTATGGTGTTGTCAAGACGATGTTGAATGTACATAAGATATAATAAATAATATACCTTATACGATGTAAAAATCAGTACAAGTTTGCTTTTTTCCTGTCATCGTTTATTTTAGACCAAACATCATATATAATTATTATTAATAGTTTAATAAAATATATAAAATTTTAGAAAAGAAAAACATAAAAGCTTGTCCAACTTTTGTTGTTCAAAATTAATAATGCTTTACGATATGGAGACTAAGAATTCTGCAAGTACACTTATTATGAATACATTAAATTACATTTTAATTATAAATAGGTTCTCATTAATAAAATTAATTTAACGAAAAAAGTCTAATAAATAAAATATAAACAAACTCTAAAAAAAAGTATAACTCGATAAATGAAAAAAATTTGAACTGAAATTTGAAATTGACAAATTATTAGTTTTAATTTATATCATTCCGATTTGAACTATGTATAAAGATTCAAAGTAGCTTAGGCAGAGATTTGAATATGACTTTGTTAGCCCTGATTCAAACCTTTTTAGTTGAAATGCAAACCCTGCTTAGTCGATACGCCGCATTTAGCAGGGATTCGAACCATCTTAGCGAAGATTCGAACCTCCTTTACCCACGATTGATAATCCATACACTGCCTTGACTACGCGTGCGTGGAAACATTTCTCTCTTTGGCGTAACGTCGGTTCCTCTTCCGTTTGGCTCCGAAGAAGGTTCGTGACGCTTTTCTATAATTTTCTGATATCCACTCTGTGTGTGTCAATCATAAATCGCATCGATGTAATATGATTTCGATACGAATCCGCGACAAGTGATTAGACGTCGGGATAGATTATAGATTGATTTCTCTCGTTAACAGATAACTTTTACGTTGCAGAAGCAAGATGGTACAACGACTAACCTATCGACGACGCTTGTCGTATAATACAAAAAGTAATAGGAGGCGTGTGTAAGTATTCTATTACAAATAATATTAACTGTAGATGAAATTTTCTTTCTCGTTAATTTTTGTGCGCAATGAAATTTGACTTTAGCAATTTGTGTTAATAGTAAAACGTTCTTGATAGTTTTGAGGTTATGTTTTGGTCGGTTATATTAAGTAAGTCTCACGTGCAATGGGCAGTGAAAATAATCATTAACACAAAATAAAATTATTTTTATCAATATTATATATTTATGATTATCATTATTATGAATAGTTAGCCTATACTCTTAAAAGTATCTGTCACATTGAAGTAAATTTCTTTTACAAGACCTATTTGGATATTATTTTACTTTGAGATTAATTGATTCATAAAATGTTGTTCAACAGTGTACGCACGCCAGGTGGCAAGTTAGTCTACCAATATCTTAAGAAACCTAAGAAGATCCCAAGATGTGGACAATGTAAGGATAAACTCAGAGGTATTCAACCTGCTAGACCGATGGAACGTTCACGTATGTGCAGACGTAAGAAGACTGTCAAACGTGTATACGGAGGTGTCCTTTGTCACAAATGTGTAAAAGAAAGGTATGAACAATAAGTTTAATAAAAAATAGTTAAATAATATTTTGAATAATCTGTAGCAGAAAATATTAATAATTTAACGCTTTTAATGGACAATTTATTAATTAGCAAACAATTTTATACTTTCATATTAGATTTAATGTTCTTTAGAACTTACACTAAGATGTAATTTTCAGGATTGTACGTGCATTCTTGATCGAAGAACAAAAGATCGTCTATAAAGTTATGAAAGCACAACAGGCTTCAGCAAAAACGAAAAAAGTGGAGAAGTAAAAAATCCCGTGCTTTTTATTAAATAAATAAAATAAATAATAAATCCAAAAAAAATTTAACTATACTGCTTATATATTATTTTATGTGATAGGCTCCACTTACCTATGTATCATTATCACATTTCTGAACTATATATTCACACAAATCTTTTTTATAATAATTAAAAATCATGTATAAAAAAAGTCTTAGTTGCAGCTGCATGTACATTTATATACAAACGTACGTACACATTTTTTCATATGTATAATGTAATATGTCAGATGCATGTAACAGAGAGAAAAAAATAGTTATCTATTATATAGTTGTCTATAATATATATAATATACCCACTTGTGCTTAAGTTTGATTGAATTTAAAGTATTCAGTTACTTGGTAATCTCTGCTAAATACCATCGCTATCTTTTATGAAATTAGATGTATCTTTCATAATGCTATCATATTTCTATTTGTGTGTATGAATACATATACTTTTTTATTTTCTTAATTTAATATAAAATATTTTTACAATTCTAATTTTAATTAAGCATCACTATCATAGAGAAAGTTACTAAGCACGATAAAGCTTAATATGCAGAAGTGGAAAATACTGTGTATAGAAACGAATGCGTATCTCACAATCAGATGTGTGCATACGTTGCTGCATTCGACAGGGGCACGTGTCAATGCCATACTATCTCTCATAAAATTATTATTGATTATGAGTTAAAAAAGAACAATTCTGTACAATCTGAATATGAAATCAATATTTCACTTAAAATATCGGAATATAAAAGTTTTTAGATAATAAATAAAAAAAATCTGTATACACATATCATTATCATTTATTAATAAAATTATTACATATTTTCTTATTATTTCAATAATGTTAAATATTTTTCTCATTATTTCAATTGAATATTTCATTGTTAAAATATTAAATGTTAAAGATTTTCAAAGCAACTAAATGTGAGAGTTATTCGACTGTCTGACAAATTTGAAAAGGAGTCGACGTTAAAATTACATTCATGGTAAAATGAGCATTCAGAGATATTCGAGTATGCTTGTCGAGAGTATAACAATATGTTTGCAGAAACGTCGATGACTTTGATGCAGTCTTATAACACGGAGACAAGTATTGTGCTGCCAAAAGAGGGCTGCGCGCAAAACCCGTCCTGTAGGGATGTCCTTTACAAGTCGCTAGCCTCGGAGCGTCTAACAAGTGCCTTATTTGTTGAGTGCACCTCGATATCCACTACGTATGTACATATATGTACTGGGACCGCGCTATAATTTCCACGGTGCCGCAGAAACGCCGCGTCGGAGAACGGTGAGAGCTATAAAGGGGCTTGTCACCTGAGAATGCGGACAGCCCGGCGAGACTTGGCATTAAATACCTGCGTTCCTCGTGCTACGCCATGCCTATCGTTTATATAGCGACCGCTGTTCCTAAAAAAATGTTATGGCTAAGAACCTGCCGGATTTTTGTTTGACATTAACCTGTTTACAGGTAAAAAACAAACTTTGCTATAAATTTAAAAAGCGAACATACGTGATTATTATTTATACCGTTGAATATTTATTTCGCATGTTTTACTCTTCTGTCACATTTTAATAATGATAAATTCTTTGCGCGGAAATTAAATCTCACAATTATTCTGCAGTCAATTTTAAGTAAATTTAACAGAATTTTTATGTTTTAATATAGTTTTAATATAAAAAATATATGATAATATTGAAAAAAATTGCTGTAAATAATAAATTTCTTAAAGAAGTATCAATTCCAAATTGATTTCAAAGAATCTATCGTATTTAATTAACATGATAGAAGAATGAAACACTTTGTATGTTCAAGTAGATTAAAACATAAAGTAAGGGGAGAGAAAGTACATAATTTAATTAGTTTTAACAAACGTTTATGGAAACGTTCGACGGAAATAAAAAAGACATAAAAACGAGAAATATTTTACATTTCGAACGTTCTCTTAAAAAGAACCGTGTTTTTTTTCTTTTACGATCATTCAGCGATCTGTACGATCTCGTCTCGATCGATTCTGGAACGTGATTACCTCGGTGTTTCCTTTTCGAGTTAAAAATTGCCGCGACGAGGACAAAAAAAAAAATACTGAGAAGGCGAGGACGGTCACGTAAAAACAACGAAAAATCAGACACCATGAAGCTAATCCAATTTCATGGGATGAGATCTCATGGGGCTCGCACAGGCACCAATCGTGATTTTCCACGGAATCTTTCTTACTGGTGCATCCACCCTTCTCGAGTTCTTCGAGCCTATATCGAAAATAATGGCTGCGGTTAGCCGCCGTGGTCGGTGCAGCATTTCGTCTCGGTTCAATTGCCTTGGAATCGTTGTAAGTTGCAACCACCGTAGCTGCGAGTAATATATGAGATTGGGATACCTATCTACTCACGCGCATTGCAATTTTCGATTCCTTTGATCGCTCTGAAATGCATCGCGGCAATATCAAGTTGAATCTCTTTTTTGCAAAGACGAAAAACGCATATATAAAAGGAATAAAATGACATTTTTCGATATAAATTTTAAATAATAATAACTTATATGTAGTCGTTCAGTCTAGAAAAAGAATGGAAAGTTTTTCGATTACATAGAATTGACTTTTAATTAATCCATAGTAATAACAGACGATGACACTTGATCGAAATTGCATATACACGATGAATAACAATGTGCGTCACAGGGGGAGGCGACCGTTAAATTTCGCGCCTGCATACGGAATTATACAGGAGTATATATATCGGTCACAAACAGCAATTGTCCGGTGTCACGTTTAATTGACGGTTATAAAATGTAGCGCGAGCGTGCAATCGAGAATAATTTGGCGTGAGCCGCGCGAGCCGGCTCTCAGAGAGAGGAGATGCGTCGCCACGTGATTCCTATAATTTTCTGGATTCATGTTTAGTGAAACGACAAGTGGGAGGGTGTCGTAATATGCGTCCCTATCATTTCGCGACATTATTATTAGATCGACTGCGCTTTGCATTCCCATTACGTTGAGTTATCATTATTATTCTAGAGAAAATTCTCTCTGCCACTCGAAATATACGCAAAATTGGCAGATAAAATAAAGTTATTATAATCATGAATTTCTTTTTCCATGAAGATTTTAATACACATCAGACATTAATAATAAAACGCCCTAGAGAAAAATAGTTAACATAATATATATGTTCAAAATATTTTTACCTTAAATATATATATGTATGCATGTAACTATATGCATATATCATATTAATTATATAATGTTATGATTATACATATATACTATATTACGCAATTACGCAAAGCACAGTGCGGTCGGGAAGAATTTGTGCTATAAAATTGTTTCAGGAGACGTGCTTCAGCATATGATTCCTATAATTTTCAGGGCTCTTGTTTGACAAAATAACAAGTGGGTGGGTGTCGGTTTTCACACCCATAGCTCGGCGGGGCCTCTTCGAGGAACGTAAAAAAGGCCGGCATATGAAACCGGTCCCGATGAATCTTTGTTATATCGGGGCCCCCACATATTGCCTGCCACCTTTATACGTGTGCCTATAAGGATGAAACGGCGAGAGACCTTCAGGACTGTACACAGTACGAAAGACACCTACGCTTTCTATTTCCGGTTGTCGTTAAATTATCTTGAACACACATCTTGAGAAAATTAATAAATTATTATTCTTATATGATATTATAGTCTAACGGCTCTTGAAGCGAATCTAAATATTATTACGATTATTTCTCTCTTAAGAAAATGAGGATAAAAAATGGAAGATTTAATCATAATAATTATCTTGGGAAGACGTATTGTCTTATTGTTAATTTTATGAGAAATATTTTATTTCGAGAACAAATAGCTATTAACTGAGAATTTTCTTCATTCCATTTATTCAGTGTATTAAATATAGGCATTACGTCGAATTAACGTATTCAACGGCAAGCCAAATCCGTCGAATCCCCGTTCATTAACTTAAGCACCCGATTACATCACGCCTGATTAAAATCGAATGTAAATCATGACTCTCACGAGTCGGCGATGTCTCATCACAACTAGCCTGGTCATGCTCGGACGCGAGCCTTTTGTAACGATTCAAAAATTTGGCTGAAAAGAATAATCGAGAATCCTGACTTTCAATAGTTATCCAATTAAATATCTCTCTCTCGTTTTATCTTTTATATCATAATTACGATAATTAAAATTCTCTGAGAACAAACATTGTCAGTCATATTATTGAAGAACAATTCAAAGATCTTGAAATTATTACAAGTGATTATCTTTCTTCTCTGTTTATATAATGGTTAATTAAAATTCACTCGAAGCCGATTAATCGATACAAGAGGTCGATTAATCTCTTGGCTGACCACTGTCTTTTCTTCGGATGCGGTTTAACTCGGCGGTACATTCTCTTTGATCAGAAACTAGCAGTGGCTTCAATTCACACCTGAGTCTTGGCGATAAAAAAGCCGCTTTTAAAGATATCTGTAGCCCGCTTCTGCGTAGGCACGAGTCCTACGAGGAAGTAAACTGTTATCGTAGCAGGTAGTCGTCTCTTACAACGCGCCTTATAGAGCAAATTCATTCGAGTGCTCATCTACTGAAAGAGGAGACCTCCGCGGCCCCACTATTCCCCTTCTTCTCCTATATTCCTTATTCTTTTTCGTGATAAACCACTGCAGCCACGCAGCATCTTTCGCCGACCACTCGAAGCGGTAGTCGACAGGACGATTAATTATCTCGGCGCCAAACGGCAATGATGAAGGTAACGACGGTCGATTAAGATCCAGGATCAAGAGAGAAGAAAATATAGAGAAAGAGAGAGAGAGAGAGAGAGAGAGAGAGAGAGAGAGAGAGAGAGAGAGAGAGAGAGAGAGAGAGAGAGAAAGAGGAACTTCTGCGAAATCCTTGAAGAAAATTAACAAGAAGTATACCTAGTCTGCCGGCTATCTAGATTTTTTTCATTATACTGCACGATCAAATACTAAGATTACTCGACAGCTAATAATAGTAAACGCAAAAGTACAACATCTAACGTTCAGTTGCAACATCTGCGATCGGTTGCTTTGAGATTTGTATTTCGATTTTGACGTCCGGTAGCGATGCATACCCGTTAGTCGAGACTCGGACAGCTTCGGGGACTCCTCGCTAAGTAGACACAATTATGATCGATTATCCAATGTAACCTTCCACTACTAATCTTGACCGTTGACCGTTGGTCGTTGGTTGCACAAGCCGTTACATATGGGAAGAAGAGTACAATATACTCCCGAAAACAAAACAAAAATTTATTAGCTCCTCGATTAAATCACTAAAGATTTAAATAATCATTAATGTGAGTCAGCTGAACATCCTGTATGATGTAACGCCAATAAAAAGATATACCATAATTTTTTATCAACGCAATATTATCTTTGTTGAACTGACAATATACATATTGTAACAATAAATTTGACAATTTATTTCTAGCAAACGTTTAATTTTTGATTATATAGATATACATAAATTTACAAATATATATTTTTTACAGACTATGCGAAGTAGGAATAGAGAACGGGAGACAAAAGAGGAATTGTCAGTAAGTAGAAAAAATTTTAAATAAAAATGGAGAAGGATGGGAAATCATGAAAAGGATAACTAAAACAAGGAAGAAAGGGAAAAACAGATGGACGAAGGGGAAGAGAGTTGAAGAAAGAGAGAAGAGATATAAAATGAGTTTAATTTTGTTCCTGATAATTTTAATTCTAATGTTAATTTTAATTTTGAGTTCAATTTTCAAATTTGACTTTAACTTTAGTTTGGAATTTTGAATTTAATTGTAATTTTAATTAGTAGTCTATGTGATGTATATTTTATGTTTATAGTTTATTTTATTTTATTTGTTTTATTTTTAATATAATTTATATCATTTATTATATGATCACACACAACATGGACACAATCTCAACAAATGTAAAAAGCTGGAAGCCATCCAAAGCTGAATGGCAAGGATTAATAAAATAATAATAATAAATATATATTTTTAATTTTATAAGAATTATAAATGTTTTAAATACATTTTTAGATTTCTACAAAAAGTCTCAGGAGCGTATTCTGTTGCGTACAGGACTGAAGTGTACACCATACATAAAGAAAAAGGAAGAGAGAGAGAAAGAGAGAGAGAGAGAGAGAGAGAGAGAGAGAGAGAGAGAGAGAGAGAGAGAAACAGAGAAATGAAGAGAAAGATCAAAAGACCCAAGGGCCTGAATAGCCTATGGACGCCATGATACGTTAGTTGCCAGACGAGGATTTCGCTCTTTTATGACTCCGATGTCAGGCCATCGGATCCCTTGGTTCCTCTCGACGAATGAAATATACTTCCATGGCCAAAACGATCCTTGTAGCTGGCGCCGAAACAGATTGGGATTTTCGGGGCCCAGCGCCCAGCGCCCAGCCTTCTTGCCCGTTCACTTTGTTCGACCATTGTCGTGCAACGCGTTGAGGCGTAAGGTCCGTTCGTAGAAGAATCCTATTTATCATCATGATTCTCTCTCGACGTTCCTCTCGTTTAAATTTTAACCCGTTACTCGCTAAAGGTCACATATATATATAGTCGACACTTTGCAAAAAGTATGTAGATATATGGCAATAATATATAATATTTTTCTTTTACAAATTTACCAAGTGATTTAATATTTTCTATACACAAACTTTATTTTTATAAATTCTTTGTTGCACCTCTAAATCTTGCTTGGCTCAAGTTTCTTGACAAATTAATTTTAAGGCATTAATATAAATTAAAATTTACTTGAAATTAACCGCAGCACGTGTTTTAACTATACATTTATATTTCAAAAGCCAAATTCATCTACATTTTATTATTTTCATGCTTGTCAAAGAAAATTCTTAATTCTTATCAAGATTACGATTCTCATTTTTGTTTATTAACAATATATTTCGCTTATACTGACGTTAAAGAGGAGTGACAAAAATAACATCTCAGAGGAGCGTCTCAGTCTCGAAATGGCGCGAAATAACAGCAACAAAAATTGATAGAGTTCGATCATGGTAATTGTGTTTCGCCGCGTCACGTCCGCGCACAACAACCCGCTGCGCTCTTCCTTCTGTCAGTTCGTTCGTCTCTGCCAGCATAATATATTTCCAAGCGAGACGAATGAATCGTGATTTTGTGGTCGCAGGAGGAGCGAACCGGGACCCTTTGTTATTCATTGTCGCGTTTCTTCGAAGCCGGACAATAACGATATACGAAGGCGAGATCTCCGTCGCCCTCGCTCGTATAAAATAAACGCGGTAGAAGGGGGTATCTGATTCTAATCCCGAAATCCGGTTCGAAGCTCCGGATTGTCGGCACGAGGTTTTTCTTTTTTCGTTAACACGACGCTTAAAAAGTCGGATCCGACGTGATTGTCCGGAGGCGTTCATGAATAAGAAACGAGGATTTGTTATCCGCTTACCGCTGTTTATAAAACGAAAAAAATATTGCAATCCAATTTATTTGAAAATCTTATAATAACATTTTTTTAGCGCCTCTCCTTCTCTCTTCCAAAAATAGTGTAGGATTGATTTACCGCAATCGTTAAAAATCGTTATGGAATCTTAATGATAACTCGCGCGCGCATTGTCATTTGCTTGCCTCGCTTTCAAGTTCATTAAAAATGCAGAGGTTTCAGAATGAAATAGGTTTCATTAACTGCGTGATCATTATCTCTACCAGCGAGCATTCGTTAGCCAACTGTAGCAATTAATACGCCTCGCATGCATATTTATCATTCAGCTTCCGACAGTTTTCGAAAGATTTTCAATAATTTATAATTAAGCGTTAATCTTAAAGTAATCCGGAGGCAGGAAAGTGGTCTTTTTAACAGACGCCGCGATTTTTCTACAAAACCGATGACAGTGATGACAGTGCGAGCAAAGTATTAATTTTTCTTTCAGAATTTGCTTCGACCAATGATTATCTTATATGATCTTTGACGGCGACATCGAGTGAAGGAATCGAATCAATTTCCGGTTAAATGATAGGCGAGGCCCTCGTTCAAATAGGCTAATCGTGATTAGTCGCGCATAAGATGTTGCCATTGAAGTTAATATCGTCTTTACAGACACTTTTATGCCTCGCGCGCGTACAACTTTTATTGCGTCTTTTGCCAGCATCTGCAAATCATTATAAGTGCACGCTATAGACTAGAATAATTTCTGCGTCATACCGAAGATCGACGATGAGGCAAATGCTGAAGTTAAACTAAAGAGCCATCATTTACTTCAGAGAACATATAGTCGAGCGAGTATTAGCGGTTTCCAACGATGTACACTCTATAAGCTTAATAGCGATGTTAAGTGATTTACTGTCAATTGTCGAAGCTGCTTGTTATCCTGTTCACGAGTTCTCGCGCAACAACGCTACCCGCAAACGATATTAGTGTTTACATTAAGATGTAAGAACAATGGGATTTTAATTATATGGAGATATTTAAAATATCGAGCAATTCCAATAGGGATGACGTTGATTTTAAGTACGTTAAAAATTCAGCCATTATGATCGAAGAATGTTGAGTACGAAAACAAAATCTCTGCACATGTTCTTCATAAAATATCCGAAGAAATCAACGAGACGATCAGCTCGGGGAAAAATCCGTACACCGCTATAAAGTACGCTGTATCGCTTGCATCTCGAACGGGATCGGCGCGCGTGGACGTCTTTCCATAAAAGTGCCGAAGATCATCTCTAAAAATATAATGACTGACGCCTTTTAAGCGCGAGACGGACGCGCTTCAATCTGGATCGCGCGACTTCACGCTCGAGCGATATACACGCAACAGGTTACGCTATACGCGAATAAAGCTGTATGCGTGTATATCGTGTGTTGCGCGAGAGACGACGACCTAATCTCGATGCGAACCTAACCGACGTATAGCCTTCCTCGCCGCGATCCGATCTGACAGCTGTTGCAGCGCGAAAGAATTGCCACGAGCTTTATTCTCCTGCGGGAACAGTGCGCCTTTTGTCGTGCCGTATAATACTCAGCATCTGTGTACGGCAGTTCTCTTTCATCTACACGCTACCTGAATGACCGATTTAAAAAGATAGAAAAGATTTGCTGTAAAATATTTCAAAGGTTTAATGTAATAAATAATTTATCACGTAACACACAAACAGATGATCTTTTTGCGTCGATAGAAATAAAATATTTTTTTTTTCGCAGGTCGCAGAAAGATTAACAAGATTCACGATGATATAAATAATGTTTCATTAAAGTCGTGCTACAATTAGGCGTCAAGTGGAAGGCGGTAGCGAGCGAGTCTCGCCCTCCTGAAGCGTGAAATACTGTCGGAGTGCAACAATCTTCGGGGCCGAGCTCGCCGCGCCGTCAGCAATTAACCGGTAATCTGATATCGATATGAGTATACTCTCACGTCGAGCCGAGTTGAGCTGAGCCAAGCTGAGCCAAGCTGAGCCAAGCTGAGCCGATCGTGTTGCACCGAAGGACGTAGTAGGTTGTATCGTTACTTAAAAACGCAGCGTGGTGCGCACCCCTGATGCGTTTAATCACAAACCCTTTTTGACCTTCACTGTAATACAGAATGGTTTTCTTCCAGTTCTTGCACTTTTTATATTTCATTTTTCTATTTCAAATAAAATCGATGCAGACTTTACAAGAGAGAAAAGGTCGGGAGAAATTGAACAAAATATATAGAAGAGAAAACAAAATGTGGGTTTCTCTTTCATTCAATCTTGGTTTTTTTTTCTCATTGAAAATAAGAGTAACCATGTTTTATTGAAGATACTTTTTCCGTTACGGCTTTTCATCTCTTATTCAAATAAATCAAATCACAAAATATTGAAATATCTATCACGTTACATCGACGCTGTAAAATGTTTACGCGATAATCTAAAATCTTGGCAAATGTAAGTTTTGTAGTAAATTCGGTCCGCGCGTTGATGCATCCAATTGAATCGGCTATGAGAGACCTACCAGAGTAATGCAAATACCACTAAGTGAGAGAGAAAGAGAGAGAGAGAGAAAAAGAAAGAGATCTCGCTCGTGTATCCCGCGGGGTCGGAGAAAAAGATTCCAGATTCTAGCCGGGTTCTAGATTCCGCGGTGACGCGTCGCGCATAGACATTCGCGCCTTTCCAAGGAGCCGAGCGCTGCTCGAGTCGACCCTCTCCATCTCGCTCGTTCCGGAGAATATCGCGATCCTCGTACGTGGGCGAGAGAAAGAGAGAAAGAAAAGAGATCTCCGGATCTCGGTGCCGCGAACGGCGGCACAGTGGCGCCCGTAGGGCGCCGTCGCGCGTCTCCCCGCTAACAGACGACGCCAGGCCCGTACTCGAATACGGCGAACCGTGTACATACACGTAAGCACAAGCCCTAAATAATAACAGATATTTACGTGGAAGACATGTCTTAAAGCCAGAGTCTCATCTAATCTGATCTCTTGGAGAGATAACTTTTTAGACAAATTATCTTCAGACTTTTTCGGAAAGATCAGCTTTGAGCGCGATAAAAACTTTCGGAGCAAAAACAATTGTCGCCATCGTATCTATTGTATTATGTACCTGCAGGTTGTAATTTGTTTGTTTACATAAAACGATTTTGTATAGAAATTATTTATATAAAAGCGATTTTAATTATCTTCTTCTTTATCTTTATTTATTTATTTTTAATTTCATTCAACAATGCGTTAATATATTACGAAATTTTGTTCGTTCATAATGCTAGATAAATCTTATCTTAGGATATTACACAATGCTATTGCCCGAGGGAAACGTCGTTAAATGATGGAGAAAAATACGCGCGCTGCGTTCATTAACATTATTCCTATATTATGATAAAATCTAAATGTTCGTTAACTTTATATATATCATTAAAAATGATTCGCATCAACGATCACAGATTAACAATTAGATAATATAGTTAATCGTATAGTTAATATCTCTTATTGTCAGATGAGAATTCTTTTTCCCTCGATTCTTAATACAGACCTGGCGATCCTCGTCGCAGCATCGTCACCATCTCGCTCGCTCCTACATCGTTGGATCGACTCTTTTCAGCGAGCCGAAGATGCCCGAGACCTCGTTCCACCGGGGCGACGTCCCCACCAACCGGCCACGACGGAGACTGCCGAGGCTGGGTAGCCTGCGCCTTGCGCCTCGACGCGGAGCGCTATACGTCACAGTGAAGTATGTGCTCCCGAGTGTAGAAAATGGCTGGGCTCTCCGCTTCCAGGGATCGGCGCGGATGTAAATATGGCCTGTTTTGGCTCGGCTTGGGAGTGTTCGCCGCGAGATGCCTCGGCGGTGAGTACAAGAAGCCGTCTGTGCGCGATGTGTCGCGTACGCTCTTTTGCGCGTGTGTTACGTTGTACCTCTCTTATGTGTTTGTACGATACTCCCGACGGCGAGATGCGGGGAACGCGTCCGTCGCTGCCGGGCCGTCGGCATCGATCGGATGCGGACTACTTGCGAGAAACGCGATCACGTCGCGGTCTCGTTCGCCTTCTGCCTCGCAGATGTGTAAACCTGGACGATCTGTCTCCTCCGGATCCTTCTCCGTCTCCTTTCCACCGCTTGTCGGCAGACACGCGTTCGTTTCTCACCAACCTTCGTTTCTCTTCCTGGCTTGCCTGAACCGACGGTCGACAAACACGACGTGTTCGATCGGATCTGCGGATGTAAAAGATCACATTACTCGGCGGGCTCTCGCGATCGTATCCCGCTTTTCTCTTACGATTTCGAGGAAGCGCTCTTGTTTGAGAAGCATCGTTAGCGAAGCGCGACAGCAACCCCATCGAGTGAGATTTTTATCTCTCTCGGTACGGTGTCCTGTTTTTCTCATTGTCAGTTTCGTTTCACACGTTAAGTCAAGATGCTTCCTCTTCTCTTTCCCGGGTCTTTCTTCCTTCCTCGTAACGGACGTGTCTCGCGATCGATGAGTTTTCCAAAGGAATTTCTACATCGTTTGAGATGGCATGCGACCGTTCTTTTTTACGCCTGTGTATAGGGACGAGAAAGCGGGAGAGACGAGGAAAACCAGAGAGAGAGACAGAGATGAAATTAACCGCTCCGGACTCGGACTGAAATACCAGCAATGCCGAGAATCGGTGCCGTTCTCGCCACTGCCATGACCTTTTTCCATTTTTCTCTTCTTTTCTTTCTCGGTTTTTTTTACTAACGAGATTTCTCTCTCTCTCTCTCTCTCTCTCTCTCTCTCTCTCTCTCTCGGATCTTCGATCATACTTCAACCTCGAGCGTTTATACGAGATACTGGACCAAACGATCGCTGCGCGCGATCGATTTGATATCAGCAAAGTGACACCCAGACTTTAACCCTTTGAAATTGCAGTAATTACGATATGTAATCGTAATATTTTTAATATCGTTTTTTTTTTTTTTTTTTTTTGTCAATCTACACAGTGATTGCACTCGACTGACGTTTGTTACAACAACAGTGATGGCAATGATAAAAAAGTTGAATCGTTCACTTTAGTGCGATTTATTTAAAATTTAAAATGATATATATAAAGATAAAAAAATGTATATAATTTTATATGAAAATTATTGTATTTTTTTTTTTTTTTTTTTTTTTTTTTGTAAGAGACAATTATTTCGGAGCAATGTGTCCTTTCTAAAGTAATAATTGATTCGCTTTAGTGCGCCTGTTCGATTCGCATGCCACATCATGACGTCAAACCGTATCTTCATATTTCAGTAATCGAAACTGCGATTAGACAGTCGCTTTTAAAGCTAAATATGTGCGAAGCGAAATATAGGAATCTGTCTGTCGGTAGGAAATAGAGATTGTTTACCTTGCTTCGGTGGGGTGCATAAGACTCGAAATACATCAAAGGGTTATAAACGACGTCGACGTCGTTTTAGCGTGTCTCCCTCTCGCCGAATACACGCCGAACGTAATTTCGTATTCTCGTTGAAAACGTGAAGAGGAACTTGATCCCTTTTCCCCTTCATCTCATTTGTATGCGTTTCTCTCTTTCTTTCCCCTCTTTCCTTTCTCTCCTTCGCATATGACGTACGTTTTTTTCCGCCAGACTTGCAAGAACATCGTACCTATATACAATGTTTAAAATAAATAATTAATAAAAACGACCTTTCTCAATGTAATGCATATGCATTTCGAATCAATGCGACATAAAAATAAGCTATCTCTGTGATAGATTTGAAAATATATTAAATTTTTTCTTAATTAATATTATCGTTTCCAGCACAGTTATTATCGGCTGTTATCAAGTTTTAATGTCGCGACTTGGGAAGGTTTCTGTTGAAATAAAAAGAACATAATACATACTATCTGAAATCTGAATAACAAAGTAGGTTGCGGTGAAAAGGATGATTGATGATTCCGATAAATTAAATTAGAAATAAAAAAGATGCTGCGGATTTGAGATGGGTCCAGATTGTAAACACGCGAAAACGATCGTTATTTTTATCCGTGACAACGAAAACGCGACAGACTGGCATCTATATGAGCCATTCCCATAAACGTTAATTAAAATTGACCGAGATTTAATGGACTCCCCCTAGTTGATTCTTAGAAAGAAGCGAATGATCGCTTACAAACTTGAGTTGACTTTAATTGGTAATTGTAGGAAAAGATTGTGTTGGATGGTGTTGAAAATTTGCTCAAAATTAGAACCCCCTTCAGTTTTTCATTTAACTTATCGTCGTGGATAATGCTGGACATTGGAATTTGCGCGATCTCCTCTCGCGATCAGCGGGGGATTTCCCACTCGAAATCACGACGAGCGACACAGGATATATAGGATTACGCGACCGATTGTTCTTCCACGAAAATTATAATCGCGATGTATCACGGTTACGCGAGTCGATTTGTGCCAGTTTGCGCCGCCTTTCTCGACAATATTATTTGCAGCCCGCGAGTATTAAGTTTCCTATGCACATTCGCGTGCAGCGGGAATGCCATTCTATCGCGATAACGCGCGGCCTCCGAAACCGTTGCTTCTCAGCATCGATTAAAAGTCGATGACATTATTCGATTTGGCGGATCTGAAATAAGAATCACGTCGCGATAAAGTGTACATAAATGTAATAAAATTTCTAAAACTGTGTATGATAAAAAAAAAAAAAAACTATTTTTTTCAACTACTAGACTACTTACTTTTATCGCGGCATTAATTATTTTATCGGTGAGACTTTAACACTTATTGTAGCACAAGCGGAAATACACTCCCTAAAATTGCGCGTCTTCTATTGATATGTATTTATTACTGGTAAATATTGATAGTGCGATAAAGCGAGATAAAAAGGTAATAGAGAGCTAGAGAAAACTATCGTTTTCACATCTGACGTAAGCACGTATCAATATCCTGCTGTACAAATCGAAATTAGCTTTCAATCTTTCAATATTTACACAAGTGGGTTTTTTATATTAACTAAATGGCGCGTTACCAAAGCAATGTTATATATTGTCTTATTGATAAATTAAAAGGTACCTTCTAAAGGTCCCTCTCTTTAGCAACATTCTATTATTATTTTGTTTCACACAAGATGTGTAACTCGCTACTTATCCTTTGCTGTCGACCCACAGATTCCGCGGTGTCGCAATCGCGATATTATTGATAAAAAAAAAAAAGTATCGGGATCTTGGAATTGGAGTAGTTGTATTTACGTTGCATTTATTAGAATGAAATCCGCGCCGCGCCGCGCCGGCAAACTTCGGGATTCGGCGACTCATAGACGTACGGAATGGGCTATCGCTGATACTGCTCTTTGCCACGCTGATAAGGTCCGCGACTAGCTGGCACGTTGCCTCGCGCGATTCATTGAAACCTTCGTGCGATTACGGGCACCGATTGCGTCGCGAAAGCCGCACGAAAGCAGATATGCGCGTTACGCCTCCCGTCCGATTCGCGCGTTCGTGTATTCGCACACTCTCGCGTGTGCATGACAGTTTTCTAAACAGTTCATTATGGCTTTCCTCACCAGTAACTGACGGATTGATAAGCTGACTCTAAGCTCTCGTTCGGAGATGTGACTGTTGAAAAGCTTCTCTTTTGCTAATGGTCTTCCCTAATTTTATAACCGCGCGAAAAGAGATTATTGTAAAATATAAAAGATATTATTTATATTTATTTAAAAATAAATAGAGAGTAAGATAAAATAATGTTTTTAGATAAATATATAATTCAATATAAATTAATTAATTAATATAAAAGTATATGGACGTTGCGATATCTCCCGAAGGAATCACAATTTCTGTAATTATTGTTTAGAGGTCTTAAGGTTTTAAATCCGTCACTATTTCTCCTACGGGAGTCGGATAAGACAGAGATTGGTATCACGGTTTATTATAAGTGTCGTTTAGGTGATTCTTTCTCTAGATTTGTGTCTGCGTTTCCGCACATTGTAGTTGTTAATCACGAGTCACGAACGGGGATAATATCCGTTGAGTGATCGTACGCGTTGACACAATGTTGTTGACGTGGAAAAATACATTTCTGCCATGTTTAAGTATTTGCGTTTCATTTCCAGATACGCAAGGATAAGTTAGTCGCGGACGTCGTGACACTTGAGAGTTCGTTGCTTTACTTTGTTTACGTTCGTTTGCCTTGTTTGTCTCTTGAAAAGCACGGTTACGATTTGCTCCAAACAACTTGGTCGAGGTCCATCAAGTAGAAATGAGATTATCACGAAATTCTCAAGTCTCATTGTCAGTATAACGTAGATTTCTTCAAAGAATTTAAACACTAGGAAAAAATTAATAAATTATAACTATCTCGCGGCATTTTGCTGCATCTAAATTTTTGCCCGAATTTTAATGGCAATTCATAATCAATATATTATATCAAATATTTAGTTATACATAATTAATATACACGACATTTTTTAATGGTTAATATTACAATTAAAAACTAAATTTTTTGCCTTTACTGAGGGAAAAAGACAAAAGGGAAAATGCGGATACGCGTGCTACGGATGCAGAACGAGCAAAGAATCGATCCGTCATCCAGATACTCGTAGGCTATAAATAAAACGGTCACCATAAAATAGACGGTGCGGGAGTAATTTCGCGGGGCGGAAGATAAGCGCAGCCTCCGTGGTTCGCGCGCGTGTCTCTCCGTGTATTTCAATGCTTCCTCTTTCCCCTTTTGTGTCTACGGCTGTTATGCTGTCGCGAGAACGGTCGTCGTCGTCGTGTCGTCGTTGCTCGCATACTCGTTAGAAACGTGACACCGTGTTTGCATCAAATTCACCGCCGTTATCAGCCACCGTAACGCGGAGGCGGATGCCTTTTCCTCCACAGTTTCGCAATCTGTCAAATTTAGTTCGAGACAAAATCACGTCTAACTTTGGATGCTTTGCATCAATGTAGATCGTAATTAAAATTTGAGATAATTTGAACTCTGCAGAATTTATTTTAACCCATAGAACATATATAGATCATTTTGATCCTGTCGATACTTTAACTATAGAACATCGAAAGACTTAATCGATAAAAAATGTTACAATTATTTTTTTTTAATTTTTATTGTATATGAACATGTATCATTTTCTATAGATGTCACGGAATATATATATATATATATATTTTTATAGATTTGTTTAAGCACTTTGAAACGGCTAAAACTACGACAAGACATTGTAATCTATATGTAACTAGGAACGGAACTATATATGTGCGACCTACAAAGGCTATTTATGTTAATATGTATGAGATTTATATGTATCTTACTCATTGTCAGTATCGTTTCTCTTTTTATCCCACACTCGTATCATTTTCTTATTTTCTTCTATTGATGATCCGTTAACGCGATATTTTTCGAATGGCGAAGTAGGAGATATTTATATGATTCTAGTGGTGCTTTTGTACACGGGAGATTTACGATTCAAGAGATATCAAATCATCGATGGTTCTATATCAATGTGTATAGCAGAGACCACGTTTACGAAATATCTCCGATTTCCGACGCACCTATCTACTTATCTCTCCTTTCATCATGACGATATATGTTCTTCCGTGGGAGGCGACGACGGTCGTTCGCCTACGCGACACATCTCGCGACTTGTCAAACAACCTCTCGAATCCGTTCAACTCGGCGCGCCTAGTGTATCTCTTTCCAACCATCCCTCTTTCCTCTCTCATATCAATTATTACTGAGTTATTTATCGCACCTCGCGCAACGCGTTGTTTACCTTCTTTTCCATGCCGCGTCTTCCATACTCGTGACTTGCTTATAAATAAATTTTAATGTCAGAAGAATCGCGCACGATCTAAAAATAACATTTAAATGACTAGATGCGATTAATATTAGAGGTGTTACGCATTTCTTTATCTATGCATATTGTTTTGATTCATTCAGATCGAGCAGTAATTAATAATATCACGTTGTATTCCTCTTTTGCAGTGTTGGGGATTGTTTGTTACTGCGATGGACACTGTCCGGACGACAGGCAAAACGGGACCTGCGAATTACGAGCCGGAGGACAATGTTTCAGCGCCGTGGAGGAAGTGTGGGAGTCTGAATTAGGAGAATTCGTGCCTGAGTGGTCGTTTGGTTGCTTGCCACCCGCGGAGGGCGGTTTTATGCAATGCAAAGGGAATCAAGTTCCTCACTTACAAGAGAAGAGTATAATATGTTGTAACAACACGGATCTATGTAATAAGGACCAGTTTCCCGAAATAACCCACAGGCCGCGTCCTACCGTGGTTACCAATTCGATGGGTATTACAACGGGAGCACCGATTATTATTCTAGCAGTAATCCTGTCAGCAATGCTGATGATAGCCATGATAGCGATAGGAATCATGTATCACAGATGTTGGAAGAAAGAGGTAGATCCGTGCCTAGTGCCGCCGCAAGGAACTCTCAAAGATTTTATAGATCAAAGCAGTGGATCGGGATCAGGATTACCGCTCTTGGTACAACAGACTATCGCGAAACAATTAGCCATGTCGCAATGCGTAGGAAAAGGTCGTTACGGCGAGGTATGGCTTGCCAGATGGCGAGGCGGCGAAAAAGTAGCGGTAAAGGTTTTCTTCACTTTAGAAGAAGCGTCTTGGTTCAGAGAAACAGAAATTTATCAAACCGTCCTGATGAGACACGATAATATCTTGGGTTTCATCGCCGCCGATATCAAGGGAACTGGCTCTTGGACTCAAATGCTGTTGATCACGGATTATCACGAAAGAGGTTCATTACACGATTACTTACAAGTAACCGTGCTGGATCATAATGCTCTATTAGCGATTTGTTTGTCAATCGCCTCTGGTATCGCGCACTTGCATACTGAGATTTTCGGTACACAGGGAAAACCTGCGATAGCTCACAGAGACATTAAGAGCAGAAACATTTTAGTCAAGAGGAATGGGGAATGTGCCATAGCTGACTTTGGCTTGGCTGTTCGTTACATCAGGTACACAAGCACTTAATGCTAAAGTCTTGTTATCATTAATGTGATTTTAAATGAGATAAATTGCTACAATGAGATATTTATTTTTTTTTTGCAGTGAAACCGGAGAGATTGATATTGCGCCAAATCCTCGAGTGGGTACGCGACGCTACATGGCACCGGAAGTGTTGGACGAAACTCTAAATACATCTTCCTTCGATGCGTTCAAAATGGCAGACATGTATTCTGTCGGTCTCGTATTTTGGGAAGCGTGCAGAAGGTGTATTACGGGTGGTAAAAACTCTACCGTCGAGCCTTATGCCTTGCCTTATCACGATGTCGTACCAAGCGATCCGGACTTTGAGGATATGCGCCTGGTAGTCTGCGTGAAACGATTACGTCCACTTATTCCGACCAAATGGGATAATGATCCGGTAAGAGAGATACATTTTCACGTCACTTTGTAATGTATTTCCATCGATTTTACAAATCGAATAACATTGCTATCTTTCTTACAGATTTTATATGCGTTGGGCAAAATAATGTCGGAATGTTGGCACCCGAATCCACCAGTTCGCTTAACTGCTCTTCGCGTTAAAAAGACACTAGTGTCAAAAGTACACCATAATTTTACTATCAAGTACGTATAGCGCGTACGTACGCGATTACAAAAAATTGACTCTAGTTAAACAACTTTCTACCCCTGTAAATATACTTTAGTGTACATAGAACTGTTGATAGACTGCAGCCTTAAGACTGATGATTAAAGTTTATAAATATGCAAAAGAAAGAAAGAGAATAATGAATGAATATGTACATAAAGAAATGATTCGCTGCATTCAGCAGAGCAGAGAAGCTACTTTGGAACTGTTGTAAGATTCGTGAATCTGATTGATGTATGATTTAGACTTAGGTAAGATTAAGAGCATACACCAAATTCAAATTCATTTCTACAACAGTTGTAAAATAGTTTTTTTTTTTCTGTTGAATGCAGCCAATGATTAATTGCAAAAATTGATAGCGAATTCGGTTAGCTATACGAGTGCACTACTGGTGTACATTAAAAGTTATTGTATACACAAATTAACAATATATAAACATAAGTAATTAAAACATTAAAACAATTATATTAGTATAAATTATTATTATTATTGTTACTATTATTGTTATTAAATATTATTACCATTAAACAATATAATAGTAGTTTTTAATAGTATTAATTATTTTACTTATTTTAATTACTTATGTCAATGTAAATTTGTGTACAACAACCTTTGTGTGCATCAATACACACTGGTGCAGTCCAATCGAATTCACTATGAATGATATGTATATATATATATATATAGATATAATACCCATGTAGAATATGTTTCTCCAAATTCATGCATTACATTTTATCAAAGAAGAAAAGTCATTTTTGCTATATGAAAATATTTTTAAAGAAATGGAAGATAAAAGTGAATGTGGAAAATTTGGGATCTCTCTTGTGCATAATTTCCTTTTATATTTATAGAAAACGTGTTACAGAATTGCGAAAGTATGATTTTATACATGCTTTAAAGCTTGTTAAATATGTTATTCACATAGGCTGCTATTTACTAAATAGTATTTAGAATGTGTTTACTATTTATTAAATAGTACTTTCAAAGTATAAAATATATAAAAAAAAAGGAATACATCATACTGTTTTTGGACTAACAAAACCACACAAAACGAATTTAGTGTGTGAATATATTGGACACATGTGACGATCGACATAAGTTTATGTTTACGTAAAATATTTTACCAATGCATCGAATTATTTAGCTTGGATGTAGGAAATGTGTTTATAACATGCCTAATAAGAACTTTTTAAACGTTACTATTCTTACGATCTACATAATGCTGTTTTCCCTTCTTTTAAATACCTCACATAGAATATATTTATTATTGAAGATCATCTTTGATATACACGTTTTGCGCACTAAATTTGCATTAAATAAAAAAGTTCACATAATGACAATTATAGAGATTATATATACTATTATATATATGCGCGCGCAAGCCTGTATTATTATCTGTACAATATATAATTTATATTTCTAACTTGTACACAAATGCAACATATATATATATTAATCCCTATTTTTAAAAACCAAAACTTTGGTTGATTATCGATCATCCTGAGTTTTCGTAATGCTGCCGATGTACTCTTCGAATTTGTATGTTTTTGTACAGAGAAAAAGTAATTGGAGGAAGAAAAATTGTGAAAAAATAACAATTGTATAGTGCAATAACAATATATAATGTAGAAAATGTTATTTTAGAAGGCAATTTTTTTGCGCATATCCCTTTGAATTTATATTACATTTGTATGGATAAGAATCAAACAAAGAATAGTTTGGATTGTTAAAAATTATAAAAGTAAATTTTCTCAAATATTGCTAAACTCGAGATATTTTTTACGAATTCTGAATGTATTTCTGTTGTAATATGTGATAAAGATATTAAATATTTTTCTGCTCTAAGCGCATTAATTATCATTAAACAAAACAATGAAAACGATGATGTAGAAAATATTATTGAAAATAATATCAAATTTATATTTTTAACAATTATGTCATTTCTTTCGGGTATCTTCTTCATTTGTTGAAAGATACATGAGACATTTAATTTTTTTATAGATCAAATATAAGTATTATAATATTAGATATAAGATAAGGAAAATTGCTCTACTTACTAGTCGTTTTTATTTAAAATATCAAATTGATGACTTTTTAATAGAAACGAGTCTGTTTCTTTTACTTGCACTTTCTAATAAATTAAATTATTTCCTTTCTTCAACGTTTGAATACACAATGTATATGATGTAAGGTATTCATATATTATATCTATAGAAGATTAACATTGCACTTAATATTTTAGGTCCGATACTCGATAACCAATAGGAAGGTTTGTTTTCTCGATACTCGATAACCAATAGGAGAGTTTGTTTTCAAGAACAAAAATATCCTCAATTATGGAGAATTTATATAATATAAATCCATTAGGATAATATTATAATTATCATACTATAAATTAGAGAATTTCTACAGCTTGGAAAGTTTCTTACAAGCCAAGCAAGACGTTTACAAATTTAACAACGTCTTTATTAATTGGTTGAGAAGCCTCTCTGTTGTATCTATCGTCTATGGCCAGCGGTTAGGTTAGGATTAGGTTGGCAGCAGTACAGGAAACATTGATTGACGTGAGCGTTTCTTCGCGTCGCTGCACATTTCCGTTTCGCCATCTTTTATCTCACAAGCGTGTGGTTCGCGTCGTATCGCGTGTGTATCGCGCAGTTTTAGCAGTTTTACAGCCTACCGACTTGGTGAGTATATCAACCATCCTCGCATCGATGTGCTAAAATTGTTAGGCGCGCGACCGCGTCGTGCGCAAGTAATCGCGGGAGCGCGATCGCGATCGCGTAGCTCGAGATACGCTACCTTGGACGAGCATTCCATTCCGCTCAATGTCCACCCGGCCGGTGCGACTCCAACATTCCTAGTATATAAAGAATTTATTTCCGCGACGTCGTGATACAAAACTCTAACTGATTAACGTGGCTTCTCATCTCTTTTCCGACGGTTTTGGTCGATTAAACACGCACGCACGCTCGCTCGTCGGTACAATTTCGTCGAGTTTGTTTTTAATGCAGCTTTTTTTTTCTTTTTTTTTTCTTCTTTTTTTTTTTCCTCGTTAATCGTACCGCGTTTTTGTCGCGAATATGCGAGAGATTTCATTTTCTCACGACGCCGGAATCTGAACTCGACGATGGTATATCGGCAATACTGCCGATATACTGTCGTCTATCGCGTCGGCGAGATGAAACTTATCGACGAAATGACGCTTCTACGAATGCATTCTCCGTCTTTATCACACTCGTGCGCAATCATACGATCTCCGTTGCGGTAATTTTCCACGCCAACTTGTCGCAACCCCACGTATCCGAAATGATGAGTCGCGTTTAACATTCTTGACGATAGTCGTACAAATGCGATTACAGCACTTTTATGTTTTTTTTTTTTTTTTTTTTTTTTTTTATTCGTTATGACAAAGCTGGTAATGCTGCAATATGCACATTTGGCAAAATTCCAATTATTGCGTATTCTTTTGCAGCAAATTCCACGTAGTTTGTCGAATATTTGGCCAGTTACCAATCATTATTATTGAAAAATATTCGTTTAAATAATAGATTGAATTAAATAAGTCTAATTAATCCTCGGGAGTAACAGGTTATTTATTTCTTTGTAGTTATAAAAAAGAAACAACAAAGTAAATAACTCGTTTATTTATTTATTGACTTTGTGAAAATCTAGCATCAAGGAAACAAAGTATCTCGTCACACACTCTGACGTTATTTCTAAAAATATCGTATCGAGAAATACTAGCATGAATTAATACATTGTCTACATATTCATCAAATTGAATAGATAAGTTTCTATTACTACTACTACCATTACTAAATATAGATTTTTCTCTCATTTGTTATGAAGGTAAAAAAATTAGAATAAATGTATCTTTTATTCATGATGGTTTACAAACAAATATATGCAAGCTGTTGAAAGTATATTTTGCAATGTAAACATATATGCATTGCGGAAGAACGATTAAAAATCTCTCTTTGTAAATACTTCAGAGATCGACATTGAGATACAAAAGTCTGCATTTCCCGTAATTTTCCTCGAAATCTATATACATGTCTACATTTCGTCATATGGGTACACGCAATCGTGCAACGAAAAAACGACGCATAGTAATTGCAGTATAGATATATACGGGCGCTTCTTCCCGCTCCGTTTAGCGCACAGAAGGAAGCGCGATGTATTTCCGATTGAATAATTCGGAGAGATGGCAGCGGCTGCGGAGAGGCGCAGTAGGATTCTCCCGCGCTCGCCCGGCGCCGCTAGTGATTGGTTGCTTTCTGGCGGCGCTGACGTCGCGACAGGCGGGCGCACGATGAGTTGAGGAACGCGCGACGCGACCCGAACGACGCAGCGAGCGAGACGGCCCGCCATTACTGCTTCTCGTTTCATCGCGTGTTCAAGCACGGCCGGCATTAGTTTCCTTTGCGTTTCCGCGCGAATCGTTCAGCGCGCGATCGACTTTCCGCGAGTTTCGCGCTAGTCCTTTAGTCGAGTATCTCTCGTGTACCGGTTCAATATCGTGAGGAACATCCGATCGCAGGTATGTATGTACTTTCACCGGGTGCGGCGCGGAAAATCCTCCTCTCAGCCCCGAGCATTTACGTACAATCACGTGGGCCCGCGCACAAGGGCGGATTATAACGAGCTGGTTTAACGTATCTCGGGCGATATTCGAGTATACGCTTGTATAAAGAACCAAAGGGAAGGAAGTTTCTTTCTTATGCGTAAATTGGTTACTTGACAGCGGCTCGGCGACTCGCGCGGGTGCAATCTCGGCAAGATGGAGGAAAGCGTCGAAACCAAACGATCGCGTCGCCTCTTCCGATTCCTCTCCAATTCAATCTCGAGGGAAGAACACGAAGTGTTTTGAGACAGATTGCATCAAACGAGGGATAGAATATTTCAGCCGAGAGTTACAATAGTTGAAATATTTGGGGGGGGGGGGGGAGGGAAAAAATTTATTGTTTGTAATTTCGGGTAACCTTGAAGCAGGATACAATGCGACTGAATGGCGTTTATGTACTTTCGAAATCACGTTCGCTATTTTGCCCTAGCGCAACATTCAAAATGGCGTAATTAGGATTAATTTGGTTCCCGAATAAATATATATACATATATAAATAAGGATCAAACATTTTCATATGTTTAGATTGTTATTGTACAGCATTGAAATTTATATTTGCCGATATTATACGGTTTCGATACTCGGACGACGCTGTGCGGCGCTTGAAGAAATCCATAGTGGAATCCATAATGGAATAAATATGATGGGGATGAAATAAGATAGATTGCTATCACGTCATATATCAGGAGCATATAATTGTACAATAAATAATTGAAAATTACATGTAGCAGTCATAAGATGCATAAATAGGCAGAAAAATATCGAATGAGAGACGACGAAAATAATAAAATGACTGCGTCTAGTAAATGAGAGAATTTTATGTATGGGTTCTTCGATATTTTTCGTCGCTTGTAAAATATTTTACGTACAAATTTCTATTATTTTTATGGTTTAATTACTGCAAAATGGAATCACTATTAATTCCCTGAAAATTCAATAGCTCTACATGTCTTATTGTTATAATTAAAAATTGCTATAAATTAATTTTATTGCGAATAATATTTTGATAAATATATAATGCAGTAACATATTACAAAATTTAAAAAAGGCAAAATAATACAAAGCAAATCCAATTATATCAAAAGTAAATGGTAGAAGGGATTAAGGAGAAGTATTTCTAGTCTAATTATATATTTTTGTAACATTAGGTTCTACGAGCCGCAAAATGCCAGGTTTTAGCAGCGTTGGCACATTTAAAATCTTCATTGGTAATTTAGCCGACAAGACTTCAAATGCGGATATAAAGCCACTATTTGAGAAATACGGCAAGGTTGTGGAATGTGACGTGGTAAAGAATTATGGATTTGTGGTAAGTATTGTATTAATGTGAATCGTATTTGGATTAGTAGAAATTAGATGATATATGCTTAGCAAAATTGATAATGAAATTACACGTTTTATTTTGTAGCATATGGAAAATGAGGAAGCAGGACGAAATGCCATACAGAATTTGAATGGACATATGGTCCATGGACAACCGATAAAGTGCGAAGCCGCAAAGAGTCGTAAGGGCCCCAACACTCCTACGACAAAGATCTTTGTCGGCAATCTCACAGATAATACGAAAGCGCCGCAAGTGCGCGAATTGTTTGCCAAGTATGGCACGGTTGTTGAATGCGACATTGTGAGGAACTACGGTTTTGTTCATCTTGAAGCGACGGGCGACGTGAATGATGCCATCAAGGAGTTGAACGGTCAGATCGTAGACGGACAGCCGATGAAAGTGCAGATATCTACCAGCCGCGTGCGACAGAGGCCAGGAATGGGTGATCCGGAACAATGCTATCGATGCGGACGAGGCGGTCACTGGTCCAAGGAATGTCCCAAGGGAGGTATGGGGGGTGGTCCAGACAGGAATGGATATAGAGATCGAATGTTTGGACGTGATCCATATCCTCCACCCCCACCGCCACCTTTCCTTCGGGACCGGCTCATGGGAGGTGGCCGCTTTGGAGTAAGTTTCCCTTCTCGTCAAATTTCACATATTTATCGTTGTGCAATATATTCGAATCATCTTATCGATGCCTTTGTTGATAGTAATAGATAATGTGAGCGATTACACTCGGGACACAGGATTTTCGTTTATTAATCTTTGGAATTTTGTCTGTTAACAGGACTACGAAAGCTACTACGACCGGCGAGGATTCGAGGACACCAGGGATCTCTACGAGAGGCGGTTTACGGGTATGACAGGGCCCTGTGACATGGGAAGTTCCATGTGCGGGCTAGACTTTCCACCAATGCCTCTACCACCAAGACGAGACCCAATGCCTCCTATGCCTCCTCTAGGTATGGGATCCATGCGCGACACTGGCTTCTCCCGTGGTAACGAGTATGGAATGTTCAGCCGCCGATCACCCCCTCCAAGTGGCAACAATGGCCGGTTCAGGTGAGTAGCGTATCCGGCGTATCAACTGCCCAATCGTCCGACTTAACATTGTGAACGTTCCAGGCTGGATTAACAGCTCATGCGAATTGGGGTTCGGTGATTCGTCGACATTTTTTTCTAATCTGTCGTATTCTTTCTTTTGTCATATATATTTCATCTTTATCTCCTTAATCTTTTTCTCCTTATTTCTTTTTTTTGTCCCACGTAGTAACGAATGTTAAATCTGGATAGGCGATCGCGAGATTTGCAATGTTCCACAATGCTTATCTTGTTATATAAACCTAACCTCTACTTTTTTCATCCTTTTTCCTTAAAATAAACTCTTTCATACTTCTTCCTTTTACCTTACTTTTTATTATAAGATGCCGAAACGGAACTTCTTCTTTCCAACAATATTACTGCGCGACACATTACAACGCATGACTCGTTATCGTCTATGCAAAATCTTACTTTCTCATACTTGAGATTTAAGACTTTTAGTATTTTTTATACACGTACGAGTGTCGACCCAACGCCTACACAAGTGCAGACTCCATCGTAGTGAAATGTTAATTATATGACGCTTGGACGTTTCTGTACATTCTAAATTTCAGTGCACCTCAGGCGTACCATCTTTGTCCATGAACGCGGGCAACCCTAGAGAGACAGTCCCGGGTCAGCGTTCAAGTCGTACAAGAGTAAGTCTTTGACTCATTTTGTTAGCGAGTAGTCACGCCTCGTTCTTGTCGCTGTAACAACAAACAATCGCGTCAGAAATATGTAGCAGTCGCCTATACGTCGTCTGCGTCCCATGGTGGTTCGAAACTTTTCGGGTCTCGACTGATTGTGCCTTGAACATGTCGACTGCTCTTCTAGGGATGTCCTAGTTCATAGACTCTCTTGTTCCATGGCATTAACTGCGGGATTGGCCTGTATGTCTCTCACTGAACATCCTTTGTGTTTCAAGCGCTCCTTATTACGCACATCACTCAACCGGGAGTGGCGCGGAGGCCTGGGATGAAGAAACGTTCCTAAGGAATGCGAACTAGAATTTCTTGATCGCACTACCGCGAACCAGGATGCGATCTGCAATTTTAAACCGAACTATCATACGCTGTAGATAGAAACAAAAAGAAACAGGGCTGACGCGATTTTGGAATGGCGCATCGAATCGATTGTCTTTGAAACGTATCGTAAGTAGAAACCAGCTCTCCAGACGATTTGGACCAGTAAGTTTCTACACATCGGCATCTCCCATAATATTTCCAAGCCAATTCCGCAAGTTTACGATAAATTTATAAAGCATCGATTCTCACTTCAATTTTTTCATGTGCAAAGATGATTTCTTTTATTGATTTGGATCACGTGATACTGATTCTGTGATAGTAAAATGTTATAATGCATCCGTAAAGATGTGATGTTAACAAAGAATTTTTAAATTAAATAAATTTTCCTTCTATCTCTTGGTTTTTTTTCTTTCTTTTTTTCTTTTTTTTATCTTTTATGTAAAATGATAAAAAATGGTACATTTTCTGTCTTTGTGTGGTATACCTGGTTTCTAAGTCGTAAATAATATGAAAATCTAATCTCCTGCCTTTAACTATACAATGATTTTTTTCCCATTTTGTTAGTTTACAATCGTACCTATTATATTAAATTAAGGAGCAAAATTTTCATCTGTATCACAGTGGATTATCGCATTATTGTGTTTTGAATTTCGTAGTATTGCCATATATTATTCAATCGACGAAAAATTTCACATAAAAGGTAACGAGTGTCGCGAAGATATTCCGATTTCGTCTTTCGTATTCCTCGAAATTACAATCCATAGTTCTTGAAGCTGACTTCTACTCACGAGGTTCAAAGCTTTTCATGTATGTAAATCCATTCGCAACGTTCAAATAGAAAACAGAATTGAGATTGAATTTCTCAGTTTTTCTAAGTACTTTGAATTTGTTGTTGCACGTTACCACCTTATTACCTTTATATGATCCCAGCCTGGGCTGTAAGTGGCTCTTATTTGTTATAATCATACATTCTTGTTGTTTTTGAGAAGCTGTAATTTGCAAATCGCATGGGTTAAAAATCCAGTCTACCGCTGTCTGTGCCTCATATGACTATCTATATTCCACATTTTACCCATATTAGCCTTCCTTTTTACTTTGACAAAGTTTCTCAAACTATCAATCAAATCAAAGAGTTGTGCAGATAGCGACTTACTATAATTGCTTGTTCTCCACTTTCGTAGGTTTTGTAGTTTTAAACATCTTGCATTTTTTTTTTTTTACTCTAGTCTGTATAAACGATTTTTAATTGTAGAGTACCAAAGACTTTTCAGTCTTTTAATGATTTTTTGATGAAAATCAAATTTCTCCTTTACACGCACACGTACATTAATCTGATGTGCGCGTGTATATTAATGTAGAGGAATAGGAAATATTTCACGGCAGATTTTCTAACTAATCATAATGATCTGTGTCTAGTTCTTCGATAGTTCTGTCCCCGATCCAAAGTCATATTAGGCGAGGCACGCGACTCTTTCCTTTGCACGTGAGAATACATATATATGTATATATATGTGTGTGTGTATATATATATATATATATACACATATATATATATAATGTATGTATGTATGTGTATATATACAGGGACTAATTCACAAAGTTAAGCCTTGGACAAGGGAGCCAATATATGGTATATGTTGATCTCATTGGTAGATTCGATTATATATTATACCGCTGTTATAGTAGAGGCATGTACGAGGACTTCAGCCGAGATTCGTTTGAAGAGCGTAGGTAAGTAGAGTGAAGTGCCATTGGGTTATAATATTATGCCCGAATTGAAATCCCGTTTCTCATAAACCGCGATGTAGATCTGAGATATAATAAGCTGCTCTCTTCTTTATGTTACGATCATGTCAAGGCGACTTTTATTTATTTTTTGATTTAAAAAGTATTAAACACGCCACTGTTATTCTATTTGATATATTGCAATTAGTGGTAGAAGAAATTTTAATATCATTTAATTAGAATTATTGAAAATTGCATAATGCGAAAATATTGCTTTATTCTATTAGAACAAAGTAACGAATAAAGAATATTTCTTTTCGTAATGCGATCTTTCATAAAGAAGAGTGCTCCAAAGATGAAGAAAAAAAAAATATTTAACTCGCGCAAACATTATTATTATTGCAAAACGAAAGAATTAGTAAAAAAGTTAGCGAGAAAAACGAGGTACTTTTCGAGCTGCTGTCCTTTTTTTCTCTTTTTTTTTCTTTTTTTTTTTTCTTTTTTTTTTCTCTTTTTACTTTTTTTTTTTTTTTTACATTTTTTGTCTCGTTATGTATATTTTACTATAAGTTTTCACTCTACATACATATTGTTACGCTCTGTTACATTTCTTTATCTCTCTCTTCTGTTTTCTCTCGTACCACGCAAATGTATTACAGCATTTTACATTTTCAATCTATATTTATCCGTGCTTTAACCCGTATCATCGATATCTCGTGTGACTGACGTGGCTTAATTTTGATTACCAGACCGGGATTACGAGGGCCATCGCCGTCGCGCCGGTTCGCACCATACTAAATCGTCGCGTCGGGCTCGGATCGGTCTCTGTCGGTCGCCGTCGGTCCGTCGGGTCTGTCTGTCGCTAGCAGGAAGCCTCGGAACCGAGATACTCTTGGCCGTCTTGCGAACTGCACGCGTGAAGATCTGCCGCCCGCTCTATGAGAACAAGTGTTACCCGCAGTGCGCTTTATTTAGGCGAAAAAACGGAGACAAAAATAGAGAGCTAAATGCAAAACGAAATACAACCAGTAGCAGAGACAGACAAACAATAGAAAATATCATCCGAATTATCTCTTCTCCCAACCGACGAAATCTCCCTTGTATCTCTCCGAGACTCCCGGCTTATCGATCCCTTCGTATCTCTCTTATTATCAACTATCTTGTCTTTAGGACCTCTTACCCGGCACTCCTCCCTCTACGTCATACATTTGTATAAAATCACAGTTAAAGTGATCCTCGACATTAAGAACTCGATGTAGCTCCTCCACCGTGGAGACTCCTCGATCCTCGACATTTCTCAACAAGTATTTTTGACAAATGTTTTTATCTCTTACTCGTTTGCGGGAAGAACGTAAATCTTTAGTATAAAATTAATTTAAACGTTTGATTTTCGGGGTGGTGGGGGGGGGGGGAAATATGGGATCGACGAGCATTCCGGTGGGGTTGTATTCTGCGGCGATTGTTTCGGTTTCCTCTGACGATGATCCGTTACCTTGGCCTGTTTCTCTTCGCTGCGCAGTAATCGATAGACCCTTGTCGCGCGCGGACGCGTCGCACCTCGCCGCAAAAGTTGCTGAACGATTAACAATCGATCGCAGACACAGCGTAATTCACCATTGATAGATCTTATTCGTATAATATTGTACCGATTATCTCCGCGCAATAGAGCTAGAGCAAAAGACGTCCTGATCGAGAAGCGTTGTCCGCGGGATTCCCGTCGATTTTTAGTTATTATGCCAAATGAATGTGTATGACACTTTTCCTCCGTCGAAAATAGCGCGAACATTCGTACAACGATGCCAAGGGATGCTGTAAGGGATACTCATAGTTATTATTTGAAAAATGTATGCATGTAATCAAGAATTACTTGAGCAAATAAGAATTTTCTGATTCAATGTATTCATAAATAAATTTATATTCAAAAAATGACTATGAATACTACTGTGTTTCTTAAAATCGCAGAAAAAATGCGGATAAATTGTATTAGGTATGCGTCATGATTTTTTGCTCGCGTTAATTTAATGATCTCGTCGATTAGCCGCCTCGCGTATCTCGATCGGAGCTCTATTCTTTTTTATGATTCAAATAAATAGATTCACCAGCGAAAAGCCGCGACGCGGTTCTTAAATAAAAAACAAAAATGCGGAAGAGTACTTTGCGAACAATTGTATATTCAGTCTTGAAGTCGGCGAATTTGAAATATCATTCAAATTGATAGCAGGCCTCATCTTCCGAAACGATTGTGTACATGTCGTCCTGATAAGTAATGTTATTTTTGACAGATACATTGTATAGAGCGTAAATTAGTAACTTTTAGCATGTTCGCGAAAAAGTATCGAGAAGACGTAGGCCGTGCTTAAGAAAAAAAAAAAAGAAAAAAAGAAAAATAAAAGCGTTCAAAATCTTTCTCCAAATGGGAGGGGGTAAGCGTGTAGGTTCGACAAGAAAAAAAACCGATTTCCACAATGCTGTTTCCCGCTTTTATCGCAAAAAGGAATTATATATAATTGGACTTATATTAGACCCGGTAGGATGCGCCGATTCTGTATGGGAAACCTGAATGGCCGAACATTATCGTTAGCATATAGTAACATAATCTTTTTATTAACGTAGGATTAACTCCGACATATAAAAAAAAAAAACGTGTTGTAGTCTGTAATAATCGCACTTTCGTTTCTTTTTTCGAGCGTAGATATTTGCTGTAAGTCTTTTTTTTCTATTCTCCCATCTACGCCTTTGGGTTTTTTTTTTTTTTTTTGCTGAAAACGATCGTGTTTTTTCATTAAAGATTATGTAAATTATAACCACGATACAAATAATAATAATAATAATGATACTGAATATAAGAGATATGTAATAACAATGTATTTGTGAAATTCACAAAAAAATACGACGTATACTGCGTGTTTCTTTAATTACATCACACTGACCGCTCTCTTTCTCTCTCTCTCTCTCTCTCTTTCTCTCGCGATGTACCCCTTTTTTGCCAGCAACTATAAACCATCCTAACAAAAACCCGTCGAAAACCCTTTTCCATCATGAAAGTTTTGATCGGGTACGATCGGACGCGCGCTGGCTTCCTGCGTCGCGCGCGCGTTTCCGTCTCGCGCTCGCTCAACAAAGATTCGTCAACATCTCGATCCGAAACGCGCACGGCGTTATTCGCTCGTGTTTTACTCTGTTGCCATCCTTGTGCGCGCGCGTCTCGGAAACTCCAAGTCTGACAGTCGATTTACAGGCAGAGTTCTGCGATGTTCTCCATCGAACGAATTTCTATTTTTTTATATTTTTATTTAATTGCGATACAGTGCAATCTCTCTCTCTCTCTCTCTCTCTGCCTTCTTCTAACATTGATTTAATTAATGATAATAAACGAATGAAATTTTTTTAACCAATTTTCATTGATGCATGAATAATTAAAGGGCGCGTTCGGGAAGATTTGTTCAATTTTTAATGAGTACCGTCTAAAAGTCTTGTTCCGGATAGATGTTGCACTGTGTCACTCGCATTACATTGGAAATTAGAGGTTTTTACAAAATTTCAAGGACTATTTCACATTTACGTGTGCACAGTCCTATTTTAACAATTGTTTTTTTTTTTTTTTTCTCAATTTTGTCATGCAATATCCTGTCGAAATCTTATCCTGTCTTTTATTTCCGCAAACATTTTATTCTCGATAGCGTGGAGAAAGTAGAAACACACGTATACGAGATGTAATATTTTCGTATTAGTTGAATGCATAATTGTACAATTCATTGTCGTTAATCGTTGCTGGATTTCGTTTCTGATACTTTCATATGACGAATGTTGAAAAATTTTAATTTGTCGCAATGGATATCTGACGACAAAAGGGTTTCAATTCATTCATTCTATGACATATATATATAAATGCGAAGAATTTCAAAATTACCAAAAATCTCGCCAGCCATATAGATTCATTGACAGATTTAGGAGTTTAATTTTCGCACAGCAAAAATTTTATAAAAAATTATTTATTAATATTTTTTAAATTGATTTTATTTTATATGATGCCTTTTTCAATATCAAATGTCTCAATATCTTGGGATTTAATTGTATAAATTTTTGAAATTTTCAAAATTGAAAACTTGTAGATTTCTTGTATTTATATGATTGAAAGGATGGTTTCGACATTTTTATATAACGTAACATTCTCAGCACGCGTTACCTTGAATTGACAAAAGAAACTTTTGAAAATCAGCAACGCAATCTTTTCCCTCGAATTCTTTTAATTAACTCTTGGAAATCAGTCTGATTATAAAAGCACACAGAAAAACTTTGTATAATCCGAATCTCTTACAAAGGTCTTCATAGAACCTTTACAAATCTGTCATGTTTGCTCGCTATTTCTGATCGTAAAATACCCATTCTATTCGTCTGGAATATTAATTGAGCAATATGCTTAAATTAATATATCGCTGTCGATCTTTTTTCATTTTTAAGATGATCATAACTTCAGACGTATATTTCTTCGACGAGTCTGCTTCTCTCTTTCTTCTCTGTCCCGTAATCTCTCGTGCCAGCCTCAATAGTCAATCAAAGAACAGGAATTGTAACGCGTTATAATTTAGACTTTGATGTCGAAGAAATGACTATTAATTGTGAGGCACATTTTTGCACTTATGGGCATGGAAAAAAGTTTAAATCCTACCAAGATTATAACGACTTCGATCTTTGGTTTCCTCTACTATCTTTTTGCTGTTTTAAAGAAATAAGGGCTATCATAACGAGATCGGTCGAGCATTATGTAAAATCGTTCGTTGTATCACTGATGTTTACAGAACAATTGGCACTGCGGATGAGGTGGTTGCACACGAGCTAGCATATAGCGCGAATAAGTCGCTTCATCATGCATTCACGGACATGGAATATTAATTTTCTATATATATGTGTGTATATTTAAAACGGGAAAACATTGGAAAAAAAAGAGATCGGATTCCAATAAGTCTGTTACATATTCCCTTCTCGCCTTAGTAAATATATGAGATGAGATCCTATTTTGTATGTCTGATGCATCATTTTACGTGTGTTTTTTACAAATTTTTATTTTTAATAAATCTTAAAAAGTATGTGCGAACATCTCCTTAAATTGTGACTGAGAATTCATCCCTCCTTCAGCTGGCTCTGTCAAACTAGACTGATTGTGAGTTTATTCGTCGAAAGCGATTGTATTTATAGATTGAAACTTAAACTCGAGAAGAATAAGAAAAGCCTTCCGATTAATCTTTCAAATTATATGGATTTTAAAATTTACGAATTTGCAAACTATATTAAAACGTTATATATGATAATATAAATGAATCTGTTATAATTTGATATAATTTGGAGATTGCATCGTTTTTCATTCTTCTTCTCGATTAGTAATATGTTGTCTTTATTTTGTAGACACAAGGAAAGATTTTGCCATTCTCTTTTATCGCAATTACATCTTTATATGATAGCGCGGCTATTGTTCACTTGCATAAACTTTCGATTAAAGCCAAAGTTAAAGTATATTGCTGCTTCCAGAAATATCACAGATGAAGACGAAAGTAAATGTAAATAGATGACGCAGTAAATGTTTCTTTTTTTCTCTTTTAATCTGATTGTTATCAGTATGTACATGGTAATGTTTATTGTGTTATGTGCCAGTCAAACTTGCAGACTCGGAGGTTGAGCAGGTCTACAGAATCGGACTTGGCTGAAGGTCTACAGAGAGAGAGAGACTCGCTTTTCTACCCGACCAACGGCAGGCAGAGGCGCCCGGCCACGTTCTGTAACGTCTAATACGCAGTCACAGCCAAAGTGTGAATCCCCCCAGAAAGTTACTTTAAGAGACACCGTGCAGTGTCTACAGAGATAACCGAGCAAGCCTCGTGTCAGAGTGACGTTGGAACACGAACGTGTAGAACCAGGCACACACTACTCAATCATCTCTCCATACTGAGATGTGGTGAGCAGACTCCTGTCCGATAATAAGTAGACTATTCCGAATCGAGAAAGATCGGCCGATCTGCGTATTCTAAGTTGGCGCGAGAGAGGAGGTCGGACCTTCTCCCGTCTCCCCGCTCTGTTGCGCAAGAGTTGCGAGTTTGATCGGTGCATAGCGGTGCGTCGATGCCGCGTTAACTTTGGCTTTACCGTATCAATGCACGGAATCGTTTCGTCAACAGCGAGAAACCCCCGAGCGCACGATCGTCGACGAGACATATACAAAGGTGCCTCAGAACCAAGCAAAATCCTTTAATTCAAGATTTGAGAATCTATTAAAGACTAACTTAACATTTACTTAAAAACTTGAGCAAATTAAATTCAAATACACGTCTAGGAATATTAAATTTATGTATTTAAATTTAAAAAATGACATTTAAATGCTCAAACTCTCTTCCTATAAGTATAAGTAATATTTATCATACTGGTTTTGAGACAATCTTATTTTATGTACTAAAATCCCTTTTTCTCTTTTTTTTTCATTTTTTGAAGATTCTTTTGAAGGTATTTATAGTCTCTTCTATCTACAATATACCGCTTAAATCAACCCCCGATCCACGATACGTAGACTTGGCGAATAACCCGAGGCTCGTTGCGGATACGCGGGGGAAATGTGCGATACTGAATCACGCGCGTATGATACACGCGTGCGAGAATCACACATACGTCGTGCGGGAAAATAAACAGATTCGGGAACACATGGAGACTCATGCACACCGGAGAGCTTCGTCGGATATATTCGATACGCGATGTATCGGCTGTAATGCAAGCACTCTCGAGGATTACGGTAACATCGGTGCCGGACTTGATTGTCGGATAGAGAAGGCCTATCCGATGATTGCAGTCCTTGCTCTATACATAGTCCATACGTGGACGAGATTCCGGCGGTTCGTCGTCGCCATCGTCTTTATCTCGTCGCATCGTCGTCGCCGTCGTCAGCTTTGTCATCATCGTCGTCGTCGTCGTCGTCGTCGTCATCGTCGTCGTCGTCGTCGTCGTCGTCGTCGTCGTCGTCGTCGTCGCCGTCGTCGCCGTCGCCGTCGCCGTCGCCGTCGCCGCCGCCGCCGCCGCCGCCGCCGTCTTCGTCTATAAAATCACGCAGCCCGAGTTGTAAACGGTTCGGGACGCACGCTGGCCGAGAAGCTCGACAAGATGAGAAGTTCCGGGTCCAGTCTCTTGTAGCTGAGATGTATCGCTGAGATATATCTCTCGGATACGCCGGCACAGATCTTCGCAACCATTTAGGAAAAAAAGTACTCGGTCCTTCGGCAGAGTTGTCACTAGAGACCGTGAATCGCCGATCGGATCCGTGTACGGATTTTTAAGGGAGACACGGTCGACACAAGAAACCGAGAAAAATAACAGACACATCGAGACACGGGTTATCCCTTGACCTCGCGTGATAAAAAACGGAAAGCGAACACATACACACACACGTGTCGATTGCCGCATTATGACAAAAAAAGCGCAAAACCGATAGAAACCGCGCCGGAATTGTAACACGCTGTATTATAATATGATATGTGATATAGGATTCGATGATAGCCCTCTACACCGGCTACGTCCACGATGGATGTACTTCGAAGGAGCCGAGAGTGAACCAAGCTCGTGAGACGAGAGCTTCGAGAGTAGAAGCGACGAGAGAGGTCTGATGAAAAGAAGCAACATGGTGTAACGAGAGGTAATTGTTCAGCAGTCTGTACCACATTGAAAGATACCGCGAGAGAGACAGAGACATGGAAAGGCAGTGAGAATAAAGACGAGGCTGTATTACCGCATCCAAGGCAAGTCCATCCCTACGCAGCCTCTCGGTATCATTCCGATAAAAGAAAGCAAATAAAAAAAAATAAAGGAAAAAAAATGACATGTTAATTCCCCCGTGTACCATTCGAACGTCTTTGAGAGTCATGTTTTATTTCTTAGGAGAAGCGGCACTTCTTAGAGGAGAGCCCATCTCCTCGAGATGCGAGGAGAATCTTCTGTAAAATGAGGAACAAAACTGAGAGATCGACATATTCTACAACGTGCTCACAAGCCGAATCTCGCCTTAAAGCGAAAGTCTCTCTCTCTCTCTCTCTTTCTCTGCTCGACAGGAGCACGAAGGTATCGTAAGAACGAATAATTTTCTCTCGCTGCCTATAATGATCTTTGTAAAGTCCGGAGAAGAATAACAAATATTCGATATAAAATACTCCTAATAAATAATAACATTATATTATCGCGATAATATTGATCGCATTTGTACATTTTTGTTTACTCTTTTTACTGAGATTAAAACTGCTATACGATATATATATATATATATATATTTTTTTTTTCCCAGTCTTTAAAATCCTACATTTTTCTAGCAAAAATATACCTTTTGATAAAATTTTAGTCATTTATTAATTTATAAATTAAGAAATTTCTTCAAAATTATATTTAATAATTTCCATTACTATCAAAAATAGCGATATAGGGAAAAATTTATTTTCACGTAAAGTATAAAATAAAAATGTCTATACATAATTTTTTAGCAACGGTAATTTGCTTCATAATTTGTATATTTTAATGTTTTATTAATAATGATTGTAAAATATAAAAGTACGTGAACGCATAATGGTAAGTAAAGCATAAGTAAGGTTCTAAAGCTTTCTGTTTTTATTTAGTCATAAATTCATCACAAAGAATTAAAATAACATCGTAAGTAAATTGCCGTGTATAAAATATGTTACAGAAGGTTGCATTTTTGATATAAAAAAATCAGGTACTAGAAATATTAGGTCATAGAAATATTCGTCATGTAATTGAACAATAAAAAGGCTTAGACTTAATTTCAGAGAATTCATATCAATTGTCTTACTTAAATCAAAGCAATTTATTAATATCACAAACAATTGTATGGTTTATTGTAAAATAATAAGATATAAAATGAGAGAAAAAAAGAGAATGGAATTCTCCATTTACATATATATGAACCTTTCTTGTGTTTGTATCTGATATGTTAGAATTAGAAGTTATAATTTGATATTAGCAATTATATAAAATTTGATAAAATATTCCAAGTAAATTATTATTTTACTTGAATTATAATTATCTTTCTATTTCTTTAGTTAATTTGTGTTTTAAATTTTCTCATTCATATAAAAAAAATTAATAATTACCCAAGTAGCACATGTTCGTTTTATAAACGTTTTATAACGTTTTCTAAACGCATCTTTTCGTATTAGATACGTTTAGAAAACGTTTATAAAACGAACAGTGCTACCTGGGTATCTAGTACCATACAGTTAGATCTTTTCATGACTACACTATACAATTTTTCTTTATCCTATATAAAAGTTGAATACATTTTTTTTCTTTATTCTGTGAAAAGTTAAATACATATACTGCTATCAAATATAAAAAATATAGGATAGTATCATCAAAAATAATATATTGAAAAAATAAAATAGTTATATTAAAACGAATGCGATTTACATGTATTATGTAAGTGTCAGGAATAATCATTCCTAATAAATATAAATGAATTTTAAATTAATGTATATTATACAGATTATATAACGATTTATATTCAGTAAATATTCAGTCATAATCCTCTGTTAATCTCTTAGTTTATCTCCAAGTTATCGCATGTGACATTTAGTGATAACATTATATGTTTACAGAATTAGAGTATTTTTTTTAGTAACCACGTGTAACCAAATCGCTGCCATTGGATCTGTGTCATTCCGGAGGAAACGTCGGTGGCGCGCCTTTGCAACTCGTCACGGCAGACCATCCTTGGCCTTGGTGCATTCCAGTGCATTCCCTCGTGATCGTACGAGAATACAAACACCGCACAAATGGCTGAAAACTTACGGTAAGATAAATATCTTGCCGTGGATAGTTATGCATCTTCTATTTTCTTCTCTTGCAATCTGTCGTCTATATCACGCGGTTCGAAAGTGTGAATCTATCTTTTTTTCTCGAGTTATGACAGGGTGTCAAAGTGTCAAGGTTATGTATATCACGATGTGAGTAGCTTGTGATGATGAGACTGATAATGAAAACAGCATTATTTTAAATGATGATAAATGATTATTTGCAAAAACGTGTTTTTTTTTACTTATATGTTGACAAGAATAATTAATGATGTTATATTCACAATGAAATTGAACCGTGTGGCGAAAGACGTGATACAGGTTATGTAATTCTTAAGGCTGATTCTTATCGATTCAATTTCATCTTGTGTCCGCGCGCGAAATTCAATTTGAAACTATTTTAGCCACGATAAAAATAAATAAAAAAACCGACATCGAAATTCGCTATATTATATATTCGATATATATTTTATTAATAATATTGCAAATACTTTTTATTAATCGAGTCTCCATCAAATTGATTGCAAGAATTAATTGTAATAATAAGAATAATCACGTGTAATTAATTTTTTCATTAAATTTTATAAACTATATATTATTATATATTTATAAACTATATATTATATAGAAAATTCTATATATATTATATAGAAAATTCTATATATATTATATAGAAAAAAACCTGATATAAATGGTATAAAAATATTTTACTAATATATAATCTATTTCAGAGAAGGGCTACTATTAGGCATGGGAAATCCTCTCCTCGATATTTCAGCAACTGTAGATTACGAATTTTTAAAAAAGTATGATCTAAAGCCTAATAATGCTATTCTTGCTGAGGAGAAGCACAAACCTTTATACGAGGAATTAATTGACTTGTACAAAGCTGATTTTATTGCGGGTGGATCTGTACAGAATACTATGAGAGTGACACAAGTAAGTAATACTTAAAACTAAGTAGTATAAAATTATTACTTAAATACTGATAAATTTATTTTGGCAAGAGAAATAAAATTCAAAATTGCAAAGCAATATGTAATCAGTATTTATGTTATACAGTGGTTCTTACAAAAACCAAAAATTGCCACTTATATGGGCTGTGTTGGAAGAGACAAATATTCAAAGATTCTAGAGGATAAAGCAACCACGGATGGTTTAAATGTTCAGTATCAATACACTGATCAAGAACCAACTGGAACATGTGCAGTACTTATTACAGGAAAAGAACGCTCCTTGTGTGCTAATTTAGCAGCAGCAAATTGTTTTTCACTATCGCACATTGAAAAGTCAGAAAACAAGCACCTAATAGATATTGCAAAATATATCTACTTATCGGTAAGTGTATAAATTTCTTGGTATAAGCAAAAAATATATAATCATAAAGTACTATACTGTATAATAAAATTTGACAATATTTTAGGGATTTTTCTTGACAGTTAGTCCAGAATCTATACAAACAGTGGCTAAACACGCTTATGAGAATAATAAAATGTTCATGATGAATCTTAGTGCCCCATTTCTATGCGAGTTTTTTCAAAAGCCAATGTTAGCTGCACTTCCCTATGTGGACATCTTATTTGGTAACGAGACAGAAGCGGACGCATTTGCTAAACAGAACAATTTTAATATAACAGACAGAAAACAAATTGCGTTGAAGATATCAAAAATGGAGAAAATCAATGACAAAAGGAAAAGGATAGTTATCATAACCCAAGGTTCTGAAGCAGTACTTTTAGCCAAAGATGAAACAGTGACAGAATATCCCATCATAAAACTGTCAGAAGAGAAGGTTGTAGATACCAATGGTGCTGGAGATGCTTTTGTTGGAGGTGAGTAAAGGAAATTTGACTTTCTATTATACAACAGCAAAGAAGACACTTGTTACTATAATTGGAAACAATTGTTTCAGGTTTTATTGCACAACTTATACAAGATAAAAATATAGAAACATGCATAAAATGTGGCATTTGGGCAGCAACACAAATTGTACAAAGATCGGGATGTACTTACGAGGGAAAGCCGAATTTCCAATCTTGATCGACATGAACTCAATAGCAAGTTGGAAATTGTGTACTTAATAAATATTTTGATGTTTTTTTTTTTTTTTTACCTATCTTTCCTATCTTTTATATATAAATTTATACAAATGTACAAATACAATTATAGCATTAGTTAAATTTAAAGTATAAAAATTGAATTGATTTTAACAACTTTTTAAGTTAATAATAAGTTAATACATAAACAGACTTTAAATATATAAATTGACTTTCTATATTTATGAAGTTTGAATACTTAAAAAAAAAATATATTTTTTTATAATTTTGTAACTATAATTGCATTTGTAACATAATACTGCAAGTATATAGATATAATTAATATAGAATTATATATAATTGTACAGATATTAACAAGAATTTAAAAAAATCAATTTGTGCATATTAATAAGAAAAAAATCAGATGGTTTGATTTATGACAGCTATAAATCATAAATGTTTGTTGAGAAACATAAACTGCGCAGAAATTCTCGTTCGCGCGCGTACTTACATTGCGACTCGCTAATTTACATACTGTCTAGAAAATCAATACAATCACCGGGTATGTAGATATTACGGAGAATTCGCTGGTTAGCTTCGCATACGCGCGGCCACTGGTCGGATGATATCGTCCGGGAGTGTAGCATATTCAATTATGCGAGATGTTACACGCGTGCGTCGTGCGCGGCCGAACTGCGGAGTTTAGAACAGGACAGAGGCTCATCGACCTACAGAAGTAGACGAGGAGAGAGAAGCGGAGAAAGATGGAGGATAAATATTGAAGAGAGAGAGAGAGAGACGGCAATTCTTAAAAAAAAATCAATAATCTCATTACGAAACTGCATAGAATATACTGTGCGTTTTGCATATAAACGGTAGAGAGGTAACGCACGTCACTCGCCGCACGGCAGTATCGTATAGAAGTAAATCGATACCTTCCACATTTTATTATATCCCATATATAAATAATACAAATGCGCTTTTCTGTTTCAGTGCGTAATCCGTTCACTTGCGAGAATCGACATCGAATACAAAACTGGTTTCTTTTCTCGTAAAATAATTATACATCTTTGTCCCTTTTAACGATGAAATGAAAAAATGTGGAAGAAACGATATGCAAATTATTTACCTCATCTGCGATTTATAAATTTGTATGTATTTACAATTTAATATTTTTTTATATACGCATTCACATACATTCGTGTATTTTTTACATTTCTAATAAGGTAAAATATAGTTAGAAAAAAAAAAAAAAAAAAAAAAAAAAAACCGAATCGCGCGTTCAACGACTTATTCCGATGTACAAAGTACGGCCCTGACGTATCTCGTTCACAAGCTCTCTCAACTGCGTTACGTAGCATCGTCGGGCGCACGCCTGTCGCCTCGACAACCCAATTGGGTAGAAACGGTTAAAGCGGGTGCAAAAGGCGGGTGGCCATAGTCGTGTCGGGCCAGCGCTGGTCGAACTTTGTATATGTCGTTGCGCCTCGCGATCGGCCTCGTTTCTTCACCGGGTGTTGCGATCGCAGTTATATATTTATATACATATATATGTATGTAAGTTGTGTACACACCCACACATACATTTTATGAATTTGTATCTCGCGCGAGGCGCACACGTCATGTATACATGTACATATACGTAACGTGCGACACCTGTACGGGTGGCGTGTACGTGTACAGTCGGGTGCGATACGTTCACGCGCTTCTATGCAACTGTCAAAAATTTTTCTGTAAATTCTTGTTTTTTTTTTTTATAATTTAATTTTTGACGCGCTTTACGCTTGCCAAAAATAAGAAAGGATATTCACGAGAAATGGAAACATTTCATTCTTTATTTTAATCGATACTCATGCTCGAAGTACGGTACTTTTTTCACCTCGGATAGATGTCATTGCCCCGTATTCGCAATATCTCCGTCGCGTTACCGCGTGACTTTAGATCACAATCGCTCGTAACGTATGTTACAGTACGAGCGCTACAGTTGAATTTTGCGGGTACCCCACTAATGCACCCGATTGTACGAATACATATCCATCGCGCGCGCGACATATGCACGCATTAATTTAACCGTATGTACGTATATATACATGCGTACGCATACAAGCACGTTTCCCGCCGTTTCCGCGTGTGCGTGATACGACGTTGGACAGGACACAGGATCTGACATGACACACGTGTACTAGACCGGGTGAGTGTGTCGGTGTGCGAGGTGCCCGCGGGACGCCGGGCCGGTGATTGGTCGACGGGAATGCGTGCCGCTATGGCGTTCCGTGTTTCATGCTTCCGCCGAAGAGTGCGCAGTGTGCGCAGTGCGCTCCCCACCGCGTGTGCGTAGTGTGTAACCCCCGCGCGGCCGCCATCTTTGTCAAGTGGGTAACTTTTGTTGATTTGTGTGAAATGTGACGCCGTTGTCGCGAGATAATTGGTGATCGTGATTACGTATCCCAGTGCGTCGATACCCGGTGGATCTGTTACTCGCGTCGTGTATGGATTTATCGATGGGATTGCCGTATTCAGGTAACGTCCGCCCGCTGGGCATTGCGAGAGATCGCTGCGTGGAAAAACCACGCGAATCGTCGTCGTCGTCGTCCTCGTCGTCCGACGCATACGGAGCCGGAGAGCGATGCTGATACGGCCACTTGGCGTGAGAAAGCAAGCGATAGAGAAAGAGAGAGAGAGAGAGAGAGAGAGAACGAGTGAGGGAACGGAGGACATTCTTGTACACGATATACATACAACATTGACGCGACATAACATTCGCTCGGTTTTTTCTTTTTTTTTTTTTTTTTTTCTTTCTTTCACGGGTTGTGGCCGTGTCGCGACGGGACCAGAAGGCTATCGCGAGCATCGCGAAAAGGCGCGCGTCCCCGACGCGGACGACGCCTTCGTACGCGCGGAAACGTGCCCGAACGACACGTGAGAGTGGCCCGGCGGACACGAAACGGAATCGAGAAGCGACCCGTGTCTCTGCACCAAGATGGCTGCCCGTCGCACGGGCTTCGACAGCCCGCCCGCTCTCGTCCGTCTCATCCGCGTCGGATCACGCGCCGCCAGGCGTCGACGTGCGACGTGCGACTCGAGGAGCGCTCGGGCCGCGCGCGGCCACGACGATCCGGGACGGATTTACGTTCGATGGCGGATGGCCGTTGAAACGGTGCCTCGACGGTGCCCGCGAGCCGTCGGAGTACCCATCGTCGGCGTCGCGTTCGGCCGTCGAGCCGCCGACGGGGAATCGACGGCGGCTCGACGTTCGCCCGCGACGTTGTCGTCGACGCGTCGACGCTCGATTATCGGGAGCGGCTTATTACGTGGGTCACGGTCTCGCCGTGCATCCTGCGCGAGTAATTCCCTCAAAATGGCTACCCGTCGGACGGCGGTGTGCTAACACGCGGTAGCGATTCACGCGACAGTTGCTTTTGTTGCGCTCCGTGATTTTCCATCGCGCGCGCCAAATTCGCATTCTCGTCACGACCGATCGATCCGTCCATGCGTCCGTCCGTCCGTCCGTTCATCCGTTCATCCATCCATCCATCCATCCATCCATATATCCATCCATCCATCCGTCCGTCCATCCGTCATGTACATTTTTGTCTTTCTCATTTGCTCGCATTCTTTTTTCCTTCTTTTTTCCACCTTTTCGCATTGCCTCGGTCACTCCGAGGCGAAAGCACGATGGTAAATGCACGTTTCTCACGCGTGCACGCTTTGCCGAGCGACGGACGGCAGCAGTTAGAGTCGTTGACGACAAATCGCTCCTCGGTAGCGACGGCAGCGGCAGCTGGCTCGCTCTTTCTCTCTCTCTCTCTCTCTCTCTCTCTCTCTCTCTCTCTCTCTCTCTCTATCTCGTTTTTCTCTGCGTCTTCACCTTGCTATTGCCGTCACTCGCTCGCCCGTTCGTTCGTTCGTTCGTTCGTTCGTTCGTTCGTTCGTCCATTCGTTTCTTCTTTCATTCGCTCGTTCGTTCGCTCGCTCGCTCGCTCGCTCGTGAGCTGGGTGAGAGGGGCCCCGACAAACACGCGCAGCCGGTGGCCTCTCTTCGCCCTCGGCCCCATCGTCTTAACCGGACGAACGACGGACAAATAGACGGACGTGTTCGTTCAGCCGGTATTTCATTTCGCCTAATAAGATAGTAGCGCGCGAGCGGAGAAAGACGCGCGCGTGACGGTGTAAGAGAGCGAAAAGCGCGCCCGTGATTTGTCCGCTCTCTTTTCTCCTCTCCGTCTTTCTCGTTTTATGCGACGATTGAGCCTTGACAGGCCTATACTTGTGAGAATTTCATAATTTTCCCGTTCAAAGTCAAATATAATACGTGTTGTAATACGTTTAACACTCGAAAGGCTCTTTACGCCGATTTCCGTATTACGTACCGTCACGAAATAGCGGGGATTATCTTCGTGTGTTTGTTGATATCCAAAAGATGAAGGATGACGTTTCTTTTTAATATTAGTATTGTCGCGAAAATTCTGTGGTCCCCTTGTAGTACATTCGAGAAACGTGTGTAGTTATATTCGAGAAACACGTGGCTTTCGAAGCTACTTTACGCTGTGGTAAATGTCAACGTCGTCGCAAAGTCCTTTACCGAGTGTAAAGAAGAGACGCTCGTGTCAATGAGATATTAAAAGTTGCGTCGCGTAGTAAAGATGCGCGAGAGTACTATGGTATCTCTCATTGAAGCCACGATAAAGCTGCAACGATAAACGAGCAGTGTTTCATTGACGTTTCCGTGTGGAACACGCGATGCGAGGATCGTTTCTCTCGCTGCTTGACATGCGTTTTTAACCTTTGCACTTTGTGTTGTCTGTTTGAAAGGAATTTAATTCTTCGGCTGCGTTTCTCCTTTCTAAATTGTATTTAATCTCCAAGATCTCTCTTACACATACACACACACACTCGTACATGATACGTACATGATAGTGTAGAAAATATAAAAAGAAATAATGTTCAATTAGATAAACGGAGTTTATAATTCCGATTGGTACTAATCAATTAATTATTGGAACCTCAATTAGTGATTCGCATTTTGCTTTTATAATAATTCTATCTTAAAATAGATAAAGCAATAAAATTGAAATAATAGGCAACTAGCATTAATCAACCGAGAACCTTGAAGTGCAAATGGTTATGAGTGCATCTTCCCGAATTACGTCATATTGCGTCATTCTTCCGGGCATAATTATATGAACCGTACTACGGTCTTTTTTGTTATTGTTTGATCGCGTTTTATTATAGGGAAACTCCAAGAAATTAGATTAATGTTATTTGTAAAAAAATATACGCTACACACGCACATATGCACATAAATACATAGAGAATGTCTTCAAATAATTGAACTTAATTTTATTAATTTTTATATTATACAAGCGAGAGAGAAAGAGACAGAAAGTGCTTCAACATTTAAAAGTTAGTGTATTAAAAATATATTTTTCGATTTGGAAAAATTGATTTTGAATTTTTCAAAGAATATTTCACTTAATTAACAGTGGAGTTTTCAGAATACTCAATATATGCACGTTAAGCATTTCGACGATTTTTAAAAGATAGGAAGATTCCGTCTTGTAATAATAAATTACAACGCATGCGTCCAATGAAACCCGTCGTTTCGAGAATGACCGAGAAGGCCGGATGTTGAAAGGCCAATGAGGTTTTGGCGGGAAATCGTCGACTTGTTCCTGCAAGATGTCAGTTTCGAGAATAGAAACGTTCACGTGGTGAGAAAACTTGGTAGCGAGGTTTTAAAATGAAGCCGGTTTTACAGGACGGTTTTTCATACTTTCTTTCTTTCTTTCTTTTTTTTTTTTTTTTTTTTTTTGGCCACTCTTCTCTCTGCATTTGAGAGAGGTAGAGAATCGGATATTTATTATCACTACTGGCCTAGGTCAATTTCGTACGACATCGGTACACAGCTGTCGCTCGATTCTCACATAATTAATCCTTTCTGCGTTCAGTTGATTATAGTATTGAATACTATTGCTTTCTGTCAAGACTTTCACATCCATTGACACATTATCGTCGAATGTTTGATTTATTTTACTCAATCGGAAATCTCTAAAAACTTAAGCATTATCTCTTATCACAGATTCGTAACAATATTATTTTGATATAAAACTTTATTTTATTATTATAATTTTTAGTAATATTAAAAATTATTACGTGCGACATTGTAAATTAAAAAAAAAACATAATATGATTTATTTTAGTTTACAATTTTAGAAACTCTCCGAGCGGATTAATCACAAAACTGCATACAAAATTCAATTACATCCATGTTTAAGAATATACTTGAGCTTGCTATGCTGTCCAATTGTTAAACTAACTTACAATTAATCTCTTATTAATGCGTCTACGCGATTTTTAGCGATCGAAGCGTGCTGCATATGCGATACGGATATTGCACGAAAACGGTGGGTGGTCTTTGTGTCTCCTCTCGAACAATGGATCTCGTGGCCGACCTACGGTCGAACTCTCCGCTACGCTTACCTGAGAATTATGCTTCGTATATCTTATGCGCATTAAATAAACGCCGTGTATACATATGCCATCGGGAGTGTTTAGGCGATCGATGCCGGGCACATTGTTTTCTCACGCTTCGATCACGATGGCAGCCGCGAGAATCGAGTCTAACAAGGGTCCTTCTCTCTTCGAGCGATTTTTCGTATCGAAAATTCAGCTGTCAACAAATGGTTTTCTCAACATAATATTTTTAGAGGATTACGAGACATTATATATATTATATATGTCCTTTTGGAACTTGACAATTTTTACTTCTCGCTGGTTTTAGTAAATGTTTGTGTTTTACAAAGTTTTAAGATATTGTAAAGCTTTTAATTCTCTAAAGATAAATTATAGTTAGATAGAGAATGCGAAAAATTTTTAATCTTAGGATTAAGATGTGAGCATTTTGAGAAAAATAACAACCTGCGTAAAATGTTGTAAAAGAAACTTTAAATTATTACGCGAATAAATGGCAGAATTTTTTGTTTTCTCGACATTTCAAAGTATAAATAATTAATCATTTTTAAATTATTATAATTATAATTATTGCGCGCGCATAATTTTATTTGTAATAAATTAATATAGTAATTACTTCATTTTACGAAAATATTTGAAATATTGAAAATTTGCTTTTATTAAGCTGTTATTGCTTATATTATACAGTGCTTTTATTAAGAAAAAAATCCACTTTTTCTTATAAATCAAACAATCTATAAATGAAGAATAACATGTCAAATTTTTGGACACCCTGTATATAAACTACATTACATCTCAGTTTCTTGGCAGACGATTTATCTCAGAAATCCCAATCGATATATCTATAATTATTCTATTCTTGGGCCAATATTACATTCATGCGACGAAAAATTATCGGACATATCGATGTATATCGAATACAAATTTCCTCCACTTCCTATCAGGATTCAGGGATTCTCTATGCGACAACTAATCACGATACATTTGACAAACTTTGTGTCTCGAACGAATATAATATCAGATTTATTTTTATATTTTATTGTACCGTGACCCTAGGTCTTGCCAATGTATTGTGCGCTTTCAACGCGTACATGCGACCTGACTTAATACGCGTTTGCGAGCTGTTCGCGCATTGCGCAATACTCGCTGTCAGATACAGTGATTTTAAATATTTGTCTTGTGTCGTTGTGTGCGCGCCAGTACGCAGGTGCGTGCGTGCGTGCGTGCGTGCGTGCGTGCGTACGTACGTGCGTGCGTGCGTGCGTGCTTGCGTGCGTGCCTGCTTGCGGGTGTGTATCTCTCGCGCGCGCAAGAGAAAGTTCATCGCTCAGAGGAAAAGCGGACGATCGTTTCGCGAAGTGGAGTCGAAAATCGCGTGACCCAACCGTAAGAATCGAACGTGTGTTGTAACGCTACGTAGCGTACGAACAAAGACAAAGTGCAGAGTAAATTCCGGATTCTGAATCCGGGATATAATTCCGGTAAATTTCGAATGTCACGAACACGCGAAGATAATCTTTACGTCTAATCTGACGATGGAACTCTCGGGCCTCTCAGAATTCATGAATTTGATAAATTTATAATTTGTAAAATTTATTGTATAAAATTCTAAGCACGTAGTTGCGTTTAAAGTTAAGCTTACAAGTGATCAAATTATTCTGCTACTGTTGCGTAAACACTTTATTTTTGATATAGTGATTCACAATTGACATTGAATAGTTTGTCTGTATTATATGGTATTAAAAATTACATTTTTTTAAATTATACTTTAAATATATTTATATGTAATAGTAATATACAACAATAATTACAATCATACAGTCTTATTTCATTTGATAGGTTTGCCTTTTACCGGTAAATGGTAGCGAATTAATTCGATCGACTTACCTATATGTATCGCTCAATAACTTTTGATAGAGTTGGACAATCAGTCAGACTCAAGTGACATTGAAGATTTGTTTAGCGCTGAGACAACCGAAAAACCTCTTCCGCAGATAATCTTTATAATCCCGTGTGTTCTCTTTTCAGGGTCAGCGCAATAGCCCGCGGTGAGAACGTGAGAGGAGACATTGAGGGCTAGTATCTAAGCCGAGAAACCGGAGAGTCCGCAGCAGGATGTAAACGTCGCTACTGATTGTGACGTCGCCTATTGGCAGGAGGAGGAGGAGGAAGCACTGGCCGTGACTTCGTCGTCGTCGTCGTCGCCGTCCGCGCCGTTCGCGCCGCCGACGGAGACGCGATGGACGAGCCCGAGTCTCCCGAGACATGGTCGGTCTGGTTTTTGGACGCGATTCGGAAGATTCGCAGTCAAAAACAGCGACCGAGCGTCGAACGAATATGTCACGCGATACGGCAGCATCACAATTTTCACGAGGAAGAGATCGCCGAGCATCTAGAAGTTGCTGTGAAACGCGGCGATGTGCTCAAAATTTTCAACAAGGGCCAGTCCTCGTACAAGGATCCGGGTGGTTTGCAGTCCAAGACGCTCAAAGTTACCAAGTCGACGGACATCAGCAAGGTCATAGGCAAGGCTGTGCGCGAGCTTGGCGAACGCGATGGCTCGAACCTGAAGAGCATCGAAAAGTATATCAGGCAAAGCCATAACGTCCAAGAGGAAGCCGAAGGAGACCTTAAAATCGCCCTCAAGTTGTCCGCGAAACGGGCAGTTGAACGAAATCTGGTAATTCAGGACGGCAAGCTCTTGCGACAACCAGACAGGCCGCCGTACGTCAAGAAGCTAAGCGATGGCGCTCATGCGCCGCCCGCGGAACCGCCCGCGCCCAAGGTGAGTCACTTGAACCGCTTATAAGTCGCATAGCCGATGATGAGTCACTCTGGAAAGCGCGTCCTGTGACCCATCGGAATTATCGACGGAGATTGGCGTGATTACAGCTTCGTAGTCTCGTATCATCTTTGTCTTTTCTGGTCGATGTAATCTCTTAGTTTGAAGATAAAGATTGATTTTTATCAACATTGGATAATATTATAACTTTTAATTGATTGATTCTTCTTTTTTTATATAGAAACACATTGAAACTTTTAGTAAAACTTTTGCGAGAACTGTGTTTAAATTTTTAATATTAGTGTTAAAATTTGAGAATTAATTATAAACTTTTTTAATTATTCGACCTCGAAAATCTAACCTCGACAAAAACAACCAGAAACAAGCAATGATAAATCTATTAATTTAAATTTTTATTTGTATGTAATATTTTCTTCTTTGCTATCGCTACATCAGAGAAATAGTTGCACGAGCGTTGTTGAAGTAAGGATTTTTAAATTCAACCGTGTTGTGAAAACAGTGTTCGAATACTCTTAAATACTCTTAAATTGATGTTATCGTTATCAGATGACTAATGAAAATCAAGAATTTCTTATCAGATTAATTCTTGCAAATTCGAAAATGATTATACTATTATTTCTCTATGCCGATTCCGTCAAAGTAAACTCAATTTAGTATTTTGCAATGATTGATTCTCATAGTGAAAAAATTATGATTGACAAAGTATATATCTTTGAAACCAACATGAAATTCTCCAACATAAGTAACAAAAATTAATTGTTTTATCAAGTGTCAAAATGAAAACGAAGCTAATATTGGGAAATTTATAATTATTAATTTGTTGTCATACAGGATGTTTCCTTAACGTGTGTTGCTTACGTTATGCATCGCTTAGTTTACACGCCGCTACGGGCAAATGAGAACGCGAGAGCCGGAAAAATATTACGCCAGGTCACGCCGTAGTGCCCACGTTCCGGCGAGGTTGGGAACGTCGGTTGGCGGTCGCTAGGGTGGGACAACAAGAGCGAGAGAGAGAGAGAGAGGGGGGGGAGGAGGAGGGGGGAAAGGGAGAAGAGGGAAGGAGAGAAGGTCGAGATCGCCGGGACGATCTGGGCTATCTCGACCGACTTCCGGCGACTCTGGCGTCTTGCTTCTCCCTCTTATTGATCCTTCCCCTCGCGGAATCGCGCTCCCTTTCTTTCTCCCTCCGCGGTGAGCGCGAAAAATCCTCGTGAACGACCTCGGCGCCGACGCGAATCCGCCGATCCGTCGCGCATCAGGTGGTGGACACCAGGAACCCCTGGCCGCACCACGTCCGCTCGGCGTCCATTTTCCCGCGTTTTTTATCCCGCGACCCACCTCGCCGTTCCTCTGCTAATCGTTGGGCGCGAGGGCGATCGATCGCCCAGCGCGTAATGTTTTGCGAGAACGACCATTTTGAAAATTATGTAGGTGACTCCATCGCGGTCGATTCTGATGTCCGCGCGAGTACAACTTGACGACCCAAATAAACTTGTCCCAATCATAATATGAGCCAAATCATAAGCGTCTCCTGAAAAGCAGGATTATTGATCCTTAACTAATTCAATAAAGTGGAACTTTTTGTTTGCGGTCTTTTTATAATCCCGGTATCATCATATCATGAATAAATTATCAAAAAAGTATTGTAAAAATTTCTTTTTATTGAAGATAGGCTTTTGATGCATTTACATGTACTGATTGAAACATTGAAAAATCAAAAATTGTTTCCACAAGTTAAATTAGATAATTTTTTGTGGCTTACAAAATTACAAATGCTTAAATTAATCTGCTTATTTAGCTTTGAAAAATATATCAAGATTTTTTATAGCGTAATATAGTAAACAACGAGTTAAGAGATATAATCTCATGATAAATAATTGAAAATCTTATTAGAGATATTACTGTTGTGTATAATTTTAGATAAAATTATTTTATTAGCTTTTAATTAATTTAGCTACATTCTATAATGTATCGATGTTTACGATATACGATAGCAGATCGCTCGGAGAACGATTCGTTTCGGAGCCTGCCTCACGCAACTTGGAGATGGCAGGAAATTAATGGGCGATGTTGGCGCGTGAAGCATTCGCGGATACACGCGTAAAGGTGCGATACGGCGAGTCGACCAATCGCGCAACAGGTCGCTGCTGGTACGGAGGCTGATCGCCCGCATATCTTATGCTTTCTCTCTAATTCACCATTTTCTCGTCTCACTAAAACAGGAGTATTTTAGACTAAATTATCTATCTTTTATTATTGTGTAATATATTTGAATATTTAAAGAGATTACTGAATTGAAAAACTAAAAAAAAGTTTTGAAAAGTTAAGAAAAAACTGACTCATTCAGAAATGAAATGTTTTTTCTTTTTTTCTTTTCCCATTTTTTATTTTTGCTGAAAATATAATTTACAAGATATTATCGAATGGTTCTTTAAATGTTTTTAGAGTTATGTACTTTTTTTTTTTTTTTTTTTTTTTTTTAAGAATGTTTATAGCAATTTATATAACATTTATATTTTGTTAAATTGTATTATATGTGAATAATTTGAATATTGGAATTTGTCACCAATTTAGATTTACGTTTGTCAAATATTTTTAAATTTATACAATAATAGAACTGCAAAGGATAAAAATTTCTCAAACAGATGAAAATCTTCCAAATATACAAAACTTGGAATATGTGAAGAGTAATAGAGGAAAAACGTTTCTTCGAAACCGTTGTTGCATCCATCGTTAACCCATGCGTTCTCACCCGCGTTCTTAATAAGATGCACCCTCCCGATGCATAAGAATACCGGCCACCAAAATGAATAATTATGTTCCGCATCAGGACTCGTTCGTCTTTTGTATAAGCGATATACATATAACGGTATTAAGTCGTCAATACACAAAAGTTGCAGTTGATGTGTGAAGATTTTGGCGAACTCTGACATTGTAAATTATTTTGCAATTTACGGATGATATGAAAAATTTTCAATGACATTTGTGACAGCCTCTTATTAATATACTATTAATATAAAGCTATAAATATTATAAACTTTCCCTATATTATATTTATATTTATATATTATGGACTCTATGACATTATACTATTATACCTTACATATTTTATATACTTTAATATTTATTTTATGTCGATTTTTCTGTTTGTTTTTCACAGCAACCAGCACCGCTACCGATATGCAAGGAGTGCCTCGGTGCCACGGTGGCCGGCAATAACAATAACACCAAACGTAATGCCAACGAGAAACTGAGCAGGTGCAGCGTTTGCGGCGCGGCATTGCACAATTCCTGTGCCCCCGCGGAACTTTCGATACTTGTTGATCGAGGGATAACTTGGTCCTGCGACAACTGTTCACCGATTTGCGCCGGTTGTCAGTTAGAACGGGAATCGCAGAATTATCTTGTAAAGTGCTCCGGCTGTGTGAACTGTTATCATCCCGCTTGTCTCGACCCCGTCCTCGACAAGAAGACCAAGACACCCTGGAAGTGTCGACACTGTCAAACGGCGCATACGCCGGTGAGCAAAGATGACAGTAAACGAAGCAAGGCGCAGGATGCAAATTCGTCTGATGACACACCGAGCGGAAGGAAGAGGCTCAGTAAATTACGTGAAAATCGAAAGTAAGTGTGCGCATGTATCTCTACGATAATTTTTTTGTATATACTTTCATAAATATATATTCGTACTTTCGTAAACATATTTCGTGATAAATAATATTTTTAAATTTGAGAAAAATAAGATATCTAAATTGCATAATAATACGATTGTGTATATTGATAACGGGACTAATGCACACGTTGTTGATGACCTGTTTTGCAGATCGATGGTATCCAGAAAAAGCTTGGCAAACGCACAACCCAGCAAAAAGAGCGGTGCGGGAGTGGCTCAGGTGGACAGCAGCACGGACGGTAATGCGGGTGTTGTCCCCCCTCGTCAACCACCTTTGATTTCCTTTCCTTTACCACAACCCCCCACCCCACTCGCAGGCCAGGGTAGGCTGCTCGAGGAAAAGAACGACAGGATCTCCAAGGAGAAGCAAAAGTTCTTTAGATTGAGTGCGTTTAACGCCGAGCACAGTAAATTGAAGCGGGTGGGGGGCGGTGATAAATCTAGGCCCTCACGGAACATTAGCGCTAGGTCGACTCGGGGTGCTACCGCGAATCCGAAGAAAGTCGGAATGTCACGAATGTCTAGCAACAATAGCAGTAGCAGCAGCGAGGCCGGTAATAATAGTAGCGAGAGCTCTGAGGGTAGTGATAGTAGCGATGAGGATGACGATGAGGACGACGTGGACGACGAGGAGGACAATAGCTCGAGCGAGAGTAGTGACTTCTCCTCGTCGGACGAAACCCAAGATGGGAGTCTCGAATCTTCTAAGGCGAAGGCACCGTTTGTTTGTGACTTAAATGAGGACAAACCCTGGGGTTTCGCCGCTGCCGCCGCCAAGCTGAATGTAGAATCACCATTCTTCAGCAATATCACAAACACCTTTGGGGCGCCTTTACCTAAACTCGATGTGAGCGATACTCCGACTTTTGGCTTACACATACAGCAACCTGCTGCTGTCGCCAATTCGTCGGACAATAAAAAGAAAGACAAAAATGTCGCGCAAACGCCGGTTAATTTTGCGAGCCCGGATAACAAAGTCAAACCCGGAAGCGGCCAATTGAGGAGCCTTTTCGACGGCTTGAGTCACTTTTTTTCAGCACCTGCCAACAGCAGGGCGAGATCGGCCGGTGCACCGGCGCCAAATTACGCGCCAGACCGGAGGAAAAGGCCTAATACGAATGATATCTCTAAAACGAACAAAATTCCGAGGGGCGCGCAAAAAAATAAACCGGATGATTTACCTGGCACGAGTAAACCCAAGGACCGAAAAAAGACTGAAGTTACCGCTGAGATATCGAGAGTACCGAAACCTGGTATCTTCGTACCTTCCGACGAGAGTGCGTTCAGCCCACTTAATGAAAAATTACCGAGGATGACGCCTTCGGGTTTGGTGAAAACCGCGGTGAATAGTAAAAGGCACGAGCACGAAAGGAGAAAGTTGATGCGAGATGACGCTTCATCGCTTATAAAATGCGCTGCCGCAGATTCGTCGTCGCCGTCATCGTCATCGTCGAGACACGAGCAACACCATCAGCAATTGCGTAAGAAGCAAACGGCTGCGGATTCGAATACGCAGATACGCCACCCTGTGCCCGCCGTTGCAAAATCCTCAGACCTCGGTTCCGATCCCTCCGTCAAATCAAATCCCAACCTGAAGTCCAATCCACGAGCCTGTACTAGCGCCACCACTACCAACACCACCACGACACCCCGCGCGACACCCTGCTCCACCAGGAAGGGTAAGAGTCTACCCCACCCGCTCACAAGTCCCTAACCTAAATGATGCACCCTAAAAAAAAACTCGCAATGAAGATTTCCTTCTAACCCAATCCTCGCTCACGACCACGTGGATGTGTTGGCGGTGTGGTGTGGTAGTGTGTGTGGTGTACGTGCGCCTGATGACCATAACTTTTTTTCAAGACAACGTGATTGTTCCGATGACTTAGAGAAATCAACTGTAAAAACTTCGGGCCTGAAAAAATATTTAATTATAATCTTTGTAAATGGTTATAACAATGAATCGTGAACAATCAGGTTTCTTGATAGGACGTTTATCTGCTACATGGTGTAAAACCAATGCTAACACATAATGCTGTCGAAATATTTAATATATTGTAGGAAAAAAATGCAGGAATATGGTAATTGGGATATACATATATATACATCAACTGCAACAATTTATAAAAAAAAACTTGTTTTCATTTGTTTTACACTGTGGATACTAATATGGTTATTGCATGTTGTTAATCATATTTTTTGGCTCTGGCATTTTTTTCCTTTAATCCATGCTACAAATATTTAAAGAGATATTTACTAAATTGAAAAATATTAAACTGGCGTTTATTATTTTAAATTCAGTCGTTTTTCATTTTTTTTTCTTGTCAAGATACTTGTACAACCAAGATGTGCAATTATAGTTCGCATCTGCAAACGAATCGTACCATGTACATATAACATTTGCACAATTTTTGCTTTGATCTCTCATTGTACATTTGATTACATGAGTTTTCATCGATACGCGAGATTAGTTCTATTGTTGCGAGACAACTGACAAAAAAAACATTTTACTTTTTGAATAAGTATTATCAATTTTGATAGCTTCTACTTTACACAAAATGGAATTCGACGTATCATGTAACGCTTAATTGAATACTTTAATTTCGATTCATTCCCTGCTCTTCCTTTCCTTGTAAAAAAATGAAACCAATTTCCAGGCACTGAAGAAATACGGCATTGGGTGGCTTATCTTACACTCAGCCGCCCTCTTATATCATTCACACTGGAGCCTACCTGCTGCTGCTGACATTTAGCAGGCATCACCGCCCTTTTTACCCCTACTTCACGAAAAAAAAAGAAAATTTCCTGCCGTCGAAGAGCCAACTTTGATACTCTGCCAACACATCCCCTAAATCTAACCCACAAGCTTTGCTTTGAATACTACTCACATTATTAACGGCAATCGAATTATTATTCGCATATTCCTTTGACATATTACATTAGGTTGCCTATGTCACCGTGTCATGCCATTCGATTAATTTTGCTTTTCCTATAATTTAAATATGTTGCGGACTGATTGATTCCTCTAGTGGAACACAACTAATTTCCCGTTTTGACGATTATTTTAGCCAAGTCATTTAATATTCAACTCATCAAGTCGAATAATGTCAAATTATCCTTGTTTTTCGTGTAACATATCTCGTGTTTAAAGAAAGTGATCAATACATACTTCAAAATACTTCAAAATTAATATTTCTAAATATTCATACAAATGATGTATTCCACATTAAATTCACGGCAAATTACATTTCTCATTTTTGAATTCGTCTGACAGTTTCCTTTTACATGAAACACATAGTTTTTTCCTATGTTTTTTTTTCATACAAATTATTGCAGTCGTAGGTGGCAGTGTTATAAACAAAATGCAATTAATTATATCAGAAATATGCAAAATTCAATCCTGATTATAACAAATCTAAGAAGAACGGATTATTGAAAAACAATATTAAAATCTGTAAGGCGCTGCATATAATTGGTTAATATATTCATAATTTATTTTTCTACTTTTTACAGAGGAACCTGTTGTACCACAAACGTTGCCGCCAGGTGTCACGCAAAAGGACGTGGACTTAATCAAGGAGGCTCGTGAGAGAGCTCAGTTGACCGTTAGCAATGATGAGAGCGAACAACCATTGTGCGTCAATACACCTAATGCGTCCGGCACTGCATCGCGCAATCCCGCTGCAATAGTGTTTGGCCGTTATGAGGTGGAGACATGGTATTCGAGTCCGTTTCCTCAGGAATACGCGCGATTGCCGATATTATTCTTGTGTGAATTTTGTCTCAAGTATACGAAGAGTCGAGCTGTGTTAGATAGGCACATGGACAAATGTCAATGGAGGCATCCACCTGCTACCGAGATCTACAGGTGCAACGGATTGTCTGTGTTTGAGGTACATGTTATAATAAGTATAGTATACTATCTACTTACCTATTTTTTTCATCTGAGTGTGAAACTGAATGAGAATGTTTTGATGTTTCAGATCGATGGTAACGTAAACAAGATATATTGTCAAAATTTGTGTCTACTAGCAAAATTATTTTTGGATCATAAGACTCTCTATTACGACGTAGAGCCTTTTCTCTTCTACGCGATGACGAAAAACGACAAATATGGTTGCCATTTGATCGGTTACTTTAGTAAAGAAAAACATTGTCCAGCTCAGAGGTACAACGTATCCTGTATTATGACATTGCCGCAATATCAGCGACAGGGTTATGGCAGGTTTCTCATAGAGTTCAGTTATCTATTGTCCAAAGTCGAGGGCATTCCGGGAACACCAGAGAAACCGCTTTCGGATCTCGGTCGAGTATCGTATCATTCTTTTTGGAAAAGTGTAGTGCTCGAATACCTGGATGCGCATCGAAAAACAGTCGATATCAAGCTCAGCGACATTACAAAGGAGACTGGCGTGTCAGCGCATGACATCGCCACTGCGATGCAACTGCTCGGATTCATAAGATCCGTTCATTTGCCAGGCGAAGGGAATATTAATAAAGTGGCTGTGGTAGTCGATTGGAGCAAGGTAGATGCTCACATGGCGAAAGTACGAAAGAGTTCCCGCATCAAACTGGATCCCGACTGTCTCAGATGGATACCGTTGCTCACACAAATCCCTAATCCCTATCAGAGCCCGGAAGAGAGCGGTGACACCGGCTCGGAAATATCTCCTCCGGTAGAGCCTAAGCCCGTGCCGGCGGTCGTTGAGAAGATACAAAAGGTGAAAATAAAGAAGAAACCCAGGGGAAGAAGGACGAGCCAGAGAAGATTAACGCCTTTGAAACCGAAGACTTTGCAGAAGACTGCAGCATCTCAAAAGTATGCGACCAAAGAGGAAAAGAATGTTAAAGATACGAAGGAAGTTAAGGTGACAAAAGAATTGAGAGAGCCGAAGACATCCGTAAGGGAAAGCCGTAATGTTGAGAGCGCGGAGAGTCGGAAAGATGCAGGAGCGGAAACTAAAAATGTGACATCTACGCCGAGAAATTCGCGCACTTCTAGTTCGGCAAAAAACACGACTCCATCGACTCCGCCGAAAGCGGTGCAGATGACGATGTCGAGGAGAAGGATTAGACCACCCAAGACGCTTATATCCGAATCGGTTATTACTCCTTTGAGAAAACGAAAACATTCCGAGAAGACTGAGATCGAGGAAGAGAAGCTAGAAGTGAGCAGTAGAAAAAGGACGCGAGAATCTCTGAGAGAGAAGGATAAGGAAAGAGAGCGAGAAACGCAGCGTGAGCGCGAGAAAGAAAAGGAGAAAGTGAAAGAAAAGGATAGTAAAGCGAAAGAAAAAGAATCTACAAAAGAAACATCAGTAGAAACTAGGAAAACACCTCCCAAGGTGGACTCCACGTCGAGTCCGCCTAAACCAGCGAAGAAGCAGTGCAAAGTGGACGATATTTTATTGAAGGTGACCAGCAGGCAAACTAAATATTTACAAGCGAAAGAGAAGAAAGCATTGGAGGAGACGATACAATGTAACGGTAAAGAAGAAACGCGAGATGTTAAGAACTTGCCGCTGTCCAGGCGGGGTAGAGGTAAAGCGACAGCGGAGGCTTTGAAAATGCCACAACTTACGCCGGAATCACTGAGCGCGAAAAACCGAGCTGAGAGTCCTGTGATACCACCTCCTTCGTTGTCTCCACCACCTGAATCCGTAAAGAGCTCTCCGGCTCGAAGTAAACAACCGTCCGTGCCCGAATCACCTCCTACAAAGCACTTTAGTAACGGAGATAACAAAAATGAGAGCGTGGAAGACAATGGATTGCCCGTTCCTACGGAAACAGAGGTAGTATCTGCGAGTTCCGGCGAATACGAGGGCGGCGATGAGGATGAAGGAGAGGAAGAAGAAACAGCTGTACCGACGCCTAAACTCATGACGCAATCGGCCTCGCCTGATACGGACAACCCCGCGAAAGAATCATGCGAGAATGAGAAGGCAGATAACAAGTTGCAGGAGAAAAACAACGATGAAAGCTCATCACAGAAAGCAGAAGCAGACCCATCACTAATGGTCGGCGATAATCAGACTGAAGAAACTTTAAACGAATGTGATAAGGACTTCGAAACTGACAAACGTTCCGTTTGCAGTCCGGAGACATCGAAATCAGTACCTGAACCAATTGCTTCACCAAAAGAAGAAGAAGTCGAAAAATCGGAGAATATGCTGGAGAAGGATAGCGACAGCCCTCCTAAAGAGAAGCTCGTTTGCGAAACGCCAAAAGACGCCGCAAAAATCGATTTGTCGCGACCGAAAGTAGAACCTTGCCCCGTGGAGAAAAAGGACACGTGTGCCCTCGGTGTTAATACGGTGCTGACATCGGAGACCGAACCGCTTACACCGCAAGAAAAAACACTACCTACCGTAGAGCATCAGGATACGACGTTGCAATTGCAGAGTCAGGCGGAGGAGTTAAAGCAGCACTCGCCTGAGAGCGGTAAAACAACGCCACATCTGGAGAATCCAGGCTCGGTAAAGAGAACGCCGCCGTCACAACCTGACTTGCCGTCTATGGGAGTTTATACACCAGACTCGACAACCAATTCCGTGCACTCGCTGCATTACGGTCAATGCGATCTGGATGTTAGTCAACTAGGCTTGGAATCGCCCACTTCCATAGCTAGTGATCTCGCATCGCAGAACAGCGTGGAGAGGCCGCCCAGCGCTTTACCATCGATTCCGCCACCCGTCAGTGTACCTATCTCAGTCCCTATGCAAATCACAGCGCCGGTGACTTCAACACCAGTACCGGTGAACATACCGCCACAGGTGCAGTACGCTACCGACTGTAGTTCGATATCACAGCATACGCCGCCGGCACACCATCCGGGAATCCATTCGATGCATCAATCGCAATCCCTCCAGCAACCGCGTACTCCGCAATCTCACACTCCACAAAGTATACCTACGCAGAGTCCGCAACCGCTTCCGCAGAGTCACACGCCACAACCGTTACCGCAGTCCCACACGCCACAGAGTATACCAACGCAAAGCCCGCAACCGTTGCCACAGAGTCATACGCCGCAGCCCTTGCCCCAATCGCACACGCCGCAGCCGATGCAACTGTCGCTGGCGCAGAATCAGAACATGGCACATAGTCAGTCTCAGCAGACCCAATCGCAACAACAATCGCAGCAGCAGCAACAACAACAACAATCTGCGCATCAACAACAACAACAACAGCAACAACAACAACAGCAGCAGCAGCCGCAACAGTCTCAATCGCATAGTAAACGAGCCAGCGGTTCGCAAACCACTCACAGATCCAGGTCGACACAGCAGAGCAGTAGCAGATCACATCGAGCCACTCCGCCGACGTCTCATACTACGCAAGTCTCTCAACATAGCACCGCAACGTCGCAGACCAGCCACAGCAGCAGTGTGGCGCATGTTGCAGTGCCTCAGTATCAACAGTCGCCGTCGTCAATGAGCGTGCCACCGGCGGTGCCGCATCCGCATTCGCACACACCGCATGCCGCGCACTCGCACAACATGGCAGTGATTTCACAGAGTAATTATATGGCAGTGGCGGGCTCGCAGGGCTTTCCTACGCAAAACACTTACGTGATTCAGCATCGAAGTGGCCGTACCGGCGCACCAACTCCTTGCACTACCGCCACCAACTTTTACATACAGACCAGCGCGATGCCGCCGCATTCGCACACCCCGGCGCCGACGCCACTTTCCGCCTCCGGAGGCAGTCATCAGACCACCAACTCATGCAGTCTGGCTAAACTGCAGCAATTGACTAATGGTCTAGATATGATATCACCCACGCCACCGCCGGCGATGAACCTCACGCCGCCACCGCCGATCCCGCACACCATGACGCCGCCGCAAACATCGCGGCAGTTGCCGACGCCACCGCAAGTACCGCTCGGCTACACGAAGAATTATTACAACGTCAATACTGTACCGCCTGGCACACCTGGACCACCCAGTCGATCTGCCTCACGATCGTCCGCAAACGCCAATATGCCGTCGCTCACACAGCCGTATCCCAGCGAGAGTCTTTACCGGCAGACTCTCGATCCGGGCGGCACCTGTCCGCAAATGCAGAGCGCTGCGAGTCGTGTCAGCCCGAACGTTGCCCTCAACACGAATCTCATGGCAGCTGCTCAGTACGGCTATCGCGTAGCGCAACCGGGCACCGGTTATATGAACCAAGCGCAACTCGGCGGTTTCATGAATCAAGCGAGCCAGCTGCCAGTCGGCATGGTTAACGTACCAACGTATCCGCAGGATCCGCATCAACAAAATCCGACGGCAGTCTACACTACGTACCACGGCTACATCAACGGTGGTCTCATGCAGCCCCTTAACAGCACGATGAGGCCACGCTAGCCGTCGCGGTCGTCGTCCCCCACTTTGATCACTACGTCGATCTCTCCCGACGTTCGACGGGCGAACAAATTAACTTCTTCACGCGCGACAAGTTAATGCTCTCTTCGATACGATCGCCGACGGGACCTCGACCTTCTACCACCACGTGATTGGCGCCACGGACACTTTTACTTCCTCGACCACTCGTTGCTTCTGTCAGTTCTGTCCGTTAGCCAGTCAACTATAGCTCTATTCTTCTCTTCACACTGGCTCATTTGCAACTCTCGTTATCAATTTAGGACTACTACATGGAAGCTCCAAAAGCGAAGGTGCTCATTTCTTCGATTTATTGACAAGAATACCACATTGAACAACTCAGTGTGGTGATTTGCGAGAAAAGTAAATACTTGAATAGAAACAGGATAGAATAGAAATATTGCGTTTGACGTAATCCGTTTGTCAAATAAACAATTATATTTTATTCTCTTTTATCTCATCTTGATAAAATATCTTCGCGAATAACAAATGTATTAGCATGTATTATATTTATATATATATGTATATAAGCTAATACATTCGAAATCGCGTCATACAAACATATATGCCCAATGTTTAATCCAGATTTATTTTTAGAAAAGCAGAAGGAGAAAGATAAGAAAGGAGGATAATTAATATCCTTTTACTTCTCTACTTACGTCCATCGACAGCAGGACATTTTTCTTCTCTATACTCGAGGAAGGCTCGTATTAAACTGATTCTTAACTTGTCGACACAAAGATTGCACACAAGGTACAATTTAATCATAGTTATCTTCTTTCGAAAGCACGAGTTTGTGTAAAACTTGTGCATTTAATAAAATAAAAGGAAAGAAAACAAAATGAAGAGGTAAAAAAACGTTATCTTGGACGGATTTAATTTCAGTCGGCCAAGATACCGTTCTTTCCTTTCCTCATCCCTGATCGAAAGAGAAGAGTGAAAAAAAATGCGGATACCTATTTTTAGTAGGGCATTCCTTTGCGAAACCGCAGCGGTGTTACGTTTTATGTATTTATATATATATATATATATAAATATATATAAATATTTACGAATAAAAACTATTCTGTTTGATATTATCGATTGTTGAACGTTGTTGTTTATTTGGCACACTTGTACTTTACTGTATCATAAAGAAAAAAAAAGTAATTACGTATATGATAATCCTTATTGTATTTTTGCGGAAATCGATTAATTGTCACCGACATCATTTCATCGGTATATAAAATCATGGATTTCGATCTTCAGCGTCATCGTTCGCATAATTTTTATCAATTGTTATTATTATTAATCAATCTCATTACTGCTATTATGACAAGTATGATCAGAAGCGTACACAGACACATTCATACACAACATATAGACATAATAAACGTAATCACACATTGTGCGTTATATTTTAATTGTCGCATATACGATATCACATACGCATTCATTCGGTATTCATTATAATATGTTTTTATTATCTATCATCGCAAGAGGGTAGCTCTAGTTTCGGAAAGGATAAATATTTGCGGAGCGCGCAAATCTGACTCTTTCACGAAGCGTCGCGAGATTCGTGTTGAAATTATTTTTTGTATCGAAATCGCGAGAGAAAGCGTGCGTGTCCTGCGACTTTCTTTCACAAAATGAAGGAAAGAATAATGGTAACGTACATACATATTCGCGTTACCCTCGTAAATATATCGCCCTGAACTGTGCGTAATTTCTCCTCCCCTTCTTCCCTTCCCTCGTTGGACGACGCTTCGCGGAACGGTCAACACGGCAAAAAAAAAAAAAAAATAATATATTTATGGTACGAAGCGTTACAAGTTTAATTTTTTCAGACGAAAGAACGTGAGAAAAGCGAAATGGAAGAAAACGGCAGATCGCCTAGTTTAGGCTTAATTGAATGATAAGATAATTAATAATGTATAAAAATACATCAATATTTATTGTACATAGATCTAAAAAAAGACTACTAACAAATAAAAAAGAAATCAAAAATATATAATCGCATTTTGATCGTTTCCAGATATTATCACTGTAGCGACATGTATTGCGCGTGGTCATCATCCCAGCGTGAGCTCGAGTCTCTAAAAGCCTCGCTACTTCATCCTGAAGATAAAAATACGATCGGATTTATCTAGTATTTGAAGGATTGAAAGGAAAGGAGTGAGTTAAAAAAAAATCTATAATTGTGTATCTTAAAAAAAATATGTACTTTCGATTTTTGTACAAATTATGAATTCTAAGACTTTACAATTTATTAACTTTGAATTGTGAGATTTTTTGAATTTTGAATTTCCCTTGGATTTATTATTTCACTTAAAGATCTCTTCACCTAAAGATGATCGAAATATTTATCCGATTTTTTTTATTCGCACACTGATTACCTCGAACGTGTAGACAAACGCTTCCTTTTCCATTTTTTCTCCTGGCGTCGTTTCTTCTCCGCGTTGGCGAGATCTATATATTTCTTCCTCTGTTCGGGAGACATTCGGGCCCACAGTTTACCCGCAGCTCGTGCTATCACGGTGACATGCTCTTTCGGTTTCTTACTACGCAATCGCAGGAAGAAGATGATGAAAGGATTCGTCGCTCGGACATTCCAGTCTCGTGAACTTTGGTCGATCGGTTTACCCTTTCCGTTCGCGGATCGTCTGTCTTTTCCAGTATCTGCGCTACGTAAAAGGCAAAACTGCAAAGTACGCTTTTGCGTGCTCGATTGGTCGCTAACAATAAAATTTCGGTATCTGTCCTAATAAATTGTAACGTCAAAAACAATTAATTTTGGTGCCTTTCGCTTTTACACAAATAATTATTTAATAAGAACATCACTTTTTTTATCAATTTTAAAGAAATCAAGGAAAAAAAAGAGACAAATTTAGTCAATAAAATATTTCTCATATGAATGTATTGCATATATCTTATATATTGAAAGAAAATTATTTTTTTTAATTTTAAAACAAACTCTTAAAAATTATATCGAAAAATATATACGTCAAAAATTGAAATTATATACGAAACGAGGATATTGCTTTCCCATATAAAATAAAAATTCTTTTACCAGCCGTGACTTTCCTTCTTATGATCTTTTTGAGTCTTAGAGGACTGCGTAGAGCTAGCGTTTCCCATTTCAATTTTATATTACGGTAGCATTAACGATTGTTTTAACAAATAGTGTTACTTTACAATTTATTATTAATTATTTTCATCGATCATGGCCAGTAATTTTATCTAAAGCAGTTGTTGCATCGACATTTACATCGCAAAAGACTGTCCCTTGTTTTTTCAAAAGACAAGCATGATTTCGATATTACAGATTACAGTGATGTACGTAAAATGGAACATCTAAATCTTTGTGACATTAATTCAATGTACTACACGTGTCTGACTTATCTCTCTATCGTTTTTAAAACCCATTTCGTACAATTTACAAGATTCAAGACAAAAATCAATTTATAATTCACATGCTGAAAATTTTAATATATATATATGTGCATTCTGACACATAATTTCTTTGAATGTGTGTTTTCTTTATATACATTATTAATTCTACTATATTATATGATATAATATTACATGGTGAAATTAGAATATAATATGGACATTATATGTTGAAATCAATAAAATTGTTAATAAAATTATTAATAGATATCTATCACGCGCGAATTTTGTCATGAATAGATAGACTGAAGTGGTTTTAACACAGTTTTTAATTAGCAATATAATATAAATATAACAAAAATATGTTCTTATTTTGTTTTTAGTAGTCTTTGTTTATTGATTTTCATAAATTATATGGACATATAAATATATATGTATAATACTATAAAATAAATATAATATAGAAATCCTATTTTATACCAAGTCATTGGTAGCAATTTATTGTAGATAGAAATTATTTCTCTTTTTAATTACACTTTGTTATATATGTATTATATTGTCTTTTTTTCCTGTGCAACATTATAATTCTCCACCGGCCTGTGCCGCTCTCTTTGGTTTCTTATTTTTGCTCCATTTATCAGGACAGTAACAAGCCTCTTTCTGAGCATCGAGAAAGCTTTTGCAACCTAATGCCGTTGTCCCTGTGAAAAGGACTTTTGCTGCAGCTTTACATGTGTTGACGATAGTAACACCGGTAGTTTGGTACGTGTCGCAATATTTATACAAGCATCTCTTGAATTCCAAATCGCACTTCTCCTTGTCCATATTGCAAGTGTCATAACAAATGTCATGGAGGTCACAGCACTTTGTCATTTCAGCGAGCGGGAGGTATTCTTGATTTAACTACAATATAACAAATATCTTATAAAAATTGCTATATAATTAATACAATAGAGAAAGAGAAAGAGAAAGAGAGTTAAATTAATAATTATGTATTTACTCTATTAAATATAAAAGAATATTAAAAACTAATTCTAAAAAAATTATATATTTAAATTAAAAAAAAAATTTTAATTAACTTAATAGATAACAATATAGTATGCTTGTTTGTTCAATTAATCAAATAAATAGTCAATGTCGCACATATATGTCAACTTTTATTATTGTGAAAATAAAGTGCTTCTCAGTGATTTATTTATTTAGTTTCCTGAGGAAGTAGGGTTTAGACACCAACCTCGATTCCGAGAGAACCGCATCCGTTGCTTCGCGGCTTATGATTCCAGTCTGGCTTTGGCGTGGAGCCTGAAAAATTTAAATAATGTGCCACTAAAATTTGTCCAATCACAACGCAGATGATTACGCTTTACTTGACGCGATCGCAGCGTTGCGAGTATATAATCTATCTTTGTTTAACTTTCAGTGGACAACAAAGATGATATGTTCCTACGTAGCACTGCGATTGCCAAGTGAACCGTAATCCATATCAGCTGTAGAGAATATTTCACTTCAAATGTCAAATGTCAACATCAGAAAAGGTTCACTTGTGGAACTTAATTTTTTTTTTTACTTTTTTTGCATAGAAAATGAAAAAGATACTGTATTTCTTAGGGAAATTCTTAGGGAAAAAAGAGGCAGAAGAACTCAAAGTGTAAAAAGTGTAATTGGAACAAGGAGCTCCAAATCGATCGGAATCGACCAATGGCGGTGTGCGTAGGAGAGATAACCTGAGATAAGGCGAAAAAAAAATTCGAATGTAAATATACGCACCATCGGGACATTGGAAAACGCAGTTCTCTTCCACGGCGGCGTCAAATATTTCGTGTATATCCTTGATCTTCCTCGCAACGGTTATGGCGTTGCTAAAGAGATCTTGAAAGACCGATTCCGCTGCCAACACGGCGTCCCTTAAATTCGATAACAATCCGGCACCGTAGCCGGACCAGGCGTACGCCAAGAACGTTAACACGTAGATTATGATTTTACGATACTGCGACAGATCCATCCTTCGTGATAACTTCGATCGTTTTGTTCAGGATCTATGCGATGGGCGATCTCTATTGGACTGCGAGTATTTTTAGGTGTACGAATTAACTGCCGTCATCACGAACGAACACGTGGTGCTCGCGGATTGTGGACACGATGTCAATTGAATTATTATTTGCTCCGTTTCTTCTACTTACTTATACCTTTCGGTCTAAGATGAAATAGGTACTCGATATAGAATTCGCGACAGAGTGGAAAGGGGAAAAAGTGCAGAAAGTGCAGGTAAAAATGACAGATTTATTTCTTACCTCATGTCGCGAGCATCGCGTGTAATGTATCTATTTTTAAAAGCGCACAATTTATATATATATACTAAGTACAATATATAAGCAGTTAACGGAGTCAGAAATATTTTTATATGTCAATTTTGTCCAGTAATTTTGTCTGGATTTGTTAATTTTAAATAGAATTTATTTGATTCTGTATTTCATAGACTGTTTTTAAAAATAGTAAAATTTAAGTAAGAGTATACTCTTTAAAAAATTATTTAAGATAAAATTAAAATGTATTTTCATTCTTGTGCTCTTGCATGAGAATGTCAACATACGTAATATTTTATCATATATATATATATATATATATATATAAAAAAAAAAAATTATACATTTTTTATATTGAACAAATTATTATTTGTCATAAGACACTTCGTAAATTAAAAGTTAAAATTTTTTTTCAAGCTCGCCATTCTCATACAATTTCTTCACATCGGTACCACCTCCTAAACATTCTCCATTGAGGAATACCCTGGGCACTGTTCTGGCACCTGTTATTTCACCCAACACATCTTGTATGTCTTGTGCGTCTTCTCTGTTGTCCAATTCTATCACTGTATATGGTTTTTTTAATGATTCAAATACCTATAAATATCAGAAGTAAATTAATATTGACAAATAAATAATAAATTAAGCATAATTTCAATAAATTTTTATTTTTGAATTTTTTATGAAACATAGAGTTGAAAATTCTATTTCATAAAAAATGATTGTCCATAATAATCAAACAAAGAAAATGTCAAGAAAATAATTAATTTTCTTAATATGATATACAATAATGGAAATTTAGATGCCAATGTAAGAACATTTTTTAAAGACTCTGCGAGTCTGTTATTTGGATATGAATATATTAGCATTTGCTGTAATGTTAATTAAATGATGTTAGTGTTTATCATTTAATTTCCAGGAGAATTTGTGTCCATTATAAACAAGATTGAAATCACACACTCTATATATATATCTCTCTCTCTCTCTCTCTCTCTCTTTCATGGAAATAAAGTATACATACTTGCTTGGCCATTTTGCAGTATGGACAGTAGGTTTTGGAGAAGATGACAACTGAATCCTTTGTGATGAGTTCGTTGACGAAATCTCGTGTGGCAGGCATGATTGACTTCTTTGTACTGGAAACTGAACCCATTCTATTGAGCTAAAGAGATTATTGACTTCGATTATGCCTCGCACGTTCGCGTTAACTTCAATTATAAAGAATTTAAATTTTGTTCTGGTATTGTTTGGAGAATCTGATCAGAGAATTTGTGTTTTCCAAAGACTAATAGTATATTTTTTCCTACCATAAATAAATTTTGTTATCAGGTTCAGACATAGTTTGAATCATTCATTAAATTCTTTTAGCACTTTCAATTATATATGTTACAGGAAAATTCATGCATTTTGTTAGAAATACCTGAATAAATATTTAACAGATTATTATTATTATTATATAGAGGAACAGATCTAAATAAACGTGCGATTCTGTTATACATTTTTATACGTAAAAATATTACTTTGAAAATAAGTCCTGAGCTCGAATTTTGTTTCTCTACTTATAGTACTACAAATGTGACTAATGTGTGCAAAGAGATAAGACATTGCAAATTTATTTATCTAGAGCTACATTACTAATCTGATGAGTCATATATCTCACTGATCAAAACCAGTGAACAGATAAGATATATAAAAAAATACAAAGAAAATAAAGAATATTTATTGTTACAAACAAAGAAAATAAAAACAAAGAATATTTATTATTTCAATAATTAAAAGATTTTTACATAAATTATATAAAGTTGGAAAACTATTACTAGTTTTTTCATAAATAGGTTAATTCTTCATTAAGTAAACTAAGAAAAATAAGATATATAAAATATAAATGGAAATATTTCCTTCATTATTATTTTTTTATAACCTCTCTGATAAATTCGACTATATAATCTATCATTGTATTTATCTATGAATAAAGAATAAAACAACTCTTTCAATTAATACTCTACAGAGTTTTGACGACATATCATTTTCGTTGAATTTATAATCCTGATAAAATGCCATTTTCGTTCGAAAACAGTCTGTCATGTTATTGAGAACAATCGGTCATTCTTTCTGTTGACCGTTGCTTTAATCTGTAAAAGACAGCGATAGTTTATCTGAAATTTCTAATGTAAATTCGTCCGCACGAGGCATACACACAAAGAATCTCGTCTCATAATGTATTGATTTAATACCATACAATTTTTGAAGAAATAATCTCGATAGGATAATCTCGTAAGGATCGATTCATCTTGTATGGAATGCAGGCGATTATTAATGATACATACAAACGTAGCAAACGTCAAGAGAGAAAAAGATCTTAATACTTGATTCATTCTTACCGTCAATAATCAACTGCAAATATGTTGGAGGTTTAAGTACATGTATATTTTCACAACAATGTACGGCTAGACGTTGTCAATAATTGAGAAAAACAGATCGTAACTCAGAGAGTACGAGTTACTACACGACACACGCTGCTCCAACTGATCGATTAATAATGTAATAGTTTCCAGTCGATAGTTACAGTTATCTCCAGTTAGCACAAGTCTTATATATACAGAGTGTCCATGAAAAAACTTATATATAGTATGTATATTGATTACAATATATAATAATACTGGTACAATACAGACTAATAATTGGAACGATTGTTCACTTGACATTTATTTAAGTTTATTAATATACTGCTCAATTTTTTTAATTAATTTTATCGGTCCATAATTTTACAATCGATATATATCAAAGAGAGAGAAGCCTGAAAAGCCACCAGCTACGGTGCCATTTTTCATACGACACTTTTTTCACGTTGTACACTAGCGTCACATACATTCATTTCACACCTGCCCGGAACTACGTATCCACATCCACTTTCCATAATGATAAAACAGTTGTGGATATAGTATTGACATGAACCGATATACTACTCCATTTTTTAAATTAATTTTTAAAATTAATTTTTGCCACATCATTTTATACTCAATATGTTTTTTTACGGATTTTTTTTTTTATAAATGTAGAAGAGTAACATATTCTCGACATATTAATATCGACTAATCGAACATATAGTAGTTCTAATTGCGAGAGCCGTAGGTCGACGGTGGTCGATGATTATCGTGTTGGAAGTTGGAAGTTGGAAGTAGTGGAAAGTGGCAAGTGGTAAGTGGTTCGCCTCGATACTTGACGTATGTTGGCGAACGTTTGGCAAATGTCGCGAATTATCTGACTGTGATAGTCGTAAAGTTTCTTGATTCGGTCATGACGTAACGATAAAATCACGCGAGATGAGCAGAACGAGATCCGTAGGTCTCTGTAGGGGCGGCTTATACGTCGTCGAGAGCGAAGTATGCCTCCTGGTGACGGCGATGCGGCGAGGTGCCCGATGGTCGTCGCACTCTCACCAGGTTAGAATAGCCCATTTTTGTCTCTCCTTTATTAATTGTTCTTACCAATAAAATAATCAGTCTTATGTGTACTGAGAATTTACATCTATTTTTGTTCCTGTCAAATCAGGCAGGTTGCAGAAATCGCTATAGTAATCGATATTTTGACACTTGTATAAATTTGACAGAGATCATTATGATAGATCTGGAAAGTATTTTAATGATCTAATTTAATTTCTAGGATGACGATCAAGATACTTTAATGAAGGGTTTAAACACCTTGAAGGAAGTGTTAAACGAGCATAGAGATCTGTCTCAACTGGAACCTGCAGTTTTTCTTACTCCTTTTCTGGAAATTATAAGATCGGAGGAAACCACAGGACCTGTCACTAGTCTAGCGCTGTCTGCTGTTAATAAAATAATTTCTTATGGTCTTGTTGGTTGGTCTCAATTGTTGTAACGATTAGAATTCTTGTCTTTTTTGTGCTCTAATGCATAATTTTCTTTTCTCAGATGCTAATCATCCTGCTACAGCTTCCTGTGTAGGAACTATAGCAGATGCCGTTACTCATGCAAGATTTGTAGGTACTGATGCATCCGGTGATGGAGTAGTCCTCATGAGAATCCTACAGGTACTGAGAGCCCTCATGCTTTCACCTGCAGGCGATCATCTCTCCAATGAAAGTGTATGTGAAATTATGCTGAGTTGCTTCAGGATATGCTTTGAAACACGTCTGAGTGGTGAGTTATATCAGAGGCAGTTTCACATTTCTGCTGACAAATGAATCAAGTGAATCAACTATCTCCTTTGCAGAAATACTTAGAAGAACAGCAGAACATTGTCTAAGAGACATAGTTCAACATTTGTTTACCAGATTACCTCAGTTTGTCGACGATACTAGAGTCTTATCAAATATGAAAGTAAGCTGTAATTTTTAAAGTATAGTAGTGTTAAAGTACTTTTTTTAAAGTATATGTGTAAAATGTAATATTTTAATTTTTAACAGAAAATGAGGACAAACAGCATAGAAAATACTCGTAGTAAGAATAGAAAACATAAAAGTTACACAAAGCAAAAGTCGAAGTCTGTCACAGATGACATCGATGAGAAGGAGCCGCTTATTCTGAGTTCAGTAGACAGAATCCAAGCAAGTCACTTGGCCACTACACCCGTCTCACCAGTCGGTAATATTGTTGATATGCAAGGATCTCTAGATCATGGAAGTATCGATAAAAACGAAGATGAAAAAAATGAAAACAAAATTGATACTAATAAGGATAATAACAAATGTAATAAAGCAGTGGATAATCAGGAGACGAATAAGAATCAAGAAAAAGAAGATAAAGACGTAAACAGTAAAGATGTTAAAAATGAGACAGAAACAATCGAGATTAACGGTGCGTCTGAAAATGTCAACATTGAAAATAAAACCGTAGCTTCAACAGAAACTAAGATCGTAGAGAAGGAAGATGCAATCGATCAGAAAAATACATTGAACGAAACATCATTGAACGAATCTTCCATTAAGCAATCTGTATCAGAAAATCAAGGTACTTGCTATTTTAAAAAATACATCTTAATTTTTAAATTTTTATTTTATGAATAATTGTGCACAGGTGATGAAGAAAAAAGTATCGATTTCGCGCAATCTCCGACTGGTAGTGTGGAAGACTTGTCGATAGACGAAAGTACATATAAAATGTCTAAAACGAAAGAACCCGAACAAATCGAGGAGTACGTGAATAGTCAGGGTGTTCGATTTATTCCACTGCAACAGCGCGCGCCATATGGCGCATTATGTGTGCGCGAGCTGTTTAGATTTCTCATTTCCCTGTGTAGTCCTCTCGACAAGCAAAACAACGAAATTATGACTCACTTGGGTCTCAGCTTATTGCAAGTGGCGTTGGAGATCGCCGCCGATGCTCTTTCTAACTTCTCATCCTTACTCGCGCTTGCAAAGGACGACTTGTGTAGAAATCTTATCTTGGTAAATGAAATAATTAAACTTTATAATTATATTTAACGTGTGTATATTAATGAAACGAGAAATATCGTAATACTTTGTTTTTATGTATCAGCTGCTTGGAACAGACAGATTATCGATCCTCGCTGTAGATCTTCAAGTATCATTTCTACTGTTTGAATCGCAAAGAGAACATCTGAAATTTCAGCTGGAACATTATTTAATTAAATTAATGGAAATTGTTCATTCTGAATCTAATAGGATATCATACGAACAACGAGAATTAGCACTTGGTACGTTTTAATTTTGTGACGTCATACAATATGTAATATTAGAAGCGTGTGCTAGTGATTGCAGCAACTGAGCATGAATTGCTCAACATATGGAAATATTATGACAGATCTGCTCAGTGGGTGTTATCCCATTGTCGTAAGCTTCTAGTAGCTTTTATCAAGACTCTCGACTACGCCTGCATCTTCGTGGTTCGTTTACGACCCACGGATTTGCACGCCAGCACGATCGAGTCTTTATATCGTTCCTTAAAGTACAACATGCGATGTTATTAATAATATAAGTTTTTATTTTTGTAATCTACAGAGGCTATAGTAAGGTTGTGGAGAATACCCGGTTTACCTGCCGAGTTGTATTTAAATTATGATTGCGGACTTTATTCCACAAACTTGTACGAGGAACTTATGAAGATGTTCTCTAAGGTACATTCTTTCTTTCGTGTATTATGTATTAATAACTAATGTTTTAACTAAAATTTTATATCTATGAAAATTTCTTCCGTAGAATGTTTCTATACATATGACTACAAGCATGTATAGTATGCAATTGATTTCTTTGGATGCTATAATAATGCTGATTGCCGGTATGGAAATTCGTTGTAAAGGATGCAAAGAATTGTGCAAGCCATCACGTCACGAGACATCGTCGAATCTTCCTACGCGCGAAGATCTGTTCGCTACAAAAGCGAACAAACGGGTAGGTAATAGTTTTCCTTTCAAATTTTGATATAACAGGCTAGAATAAACCAGGTCTTTTGTTATTTTCAGTGGTTAGTCCTTGGTACAGAGAAATTTAACGAGAATCCGCGAGAAGGTATCGCAAAACTTACAGAACACGGTCTTCTTGGTGGTACTCTTGGTCACTCGGATCCTGAAAGAGTCGCAAAGCTTCTGAGAGAAAATCCAGGTTTAGATAAAAAAGCAATAGGCGAATATATCAGCAAAAAGGAAAATAAGAACATTCTTAATTATTTTGTGCATAATTTTGATTTGAGAAATACAAGAATCGACCAGGCTCTACGACTTTATCTGGAATCGTTTAGATTACCTGGAGAAGCCCCTCTTATATCTCTTTTACTCGAAAAATTCGCCGAGCATTGGCATGTAAGTACACGTATTGGAATAGTTATTAAAAATAACACGAATATGAAATTAGACTAACCGAATATTGATATTTTTAGGACAGCAATGGTAGACCATTTGCCTCTGCCGATGCTGCCTTTACGTTAGCTTATGCAGTGATTATGTTAAATGTCGATCAACATAATTATAATGTAAAGAGGCAAAATAATCCTATGACTGCTGACGAATTCAAGAGAAATTTGAAAAAAGTTAATGGTGATGCTGATTTCGATCAGGATATGCTCGATGACATATATACTTCAATTAAGTAAGTATTGTGCAAAATTGTAAAGTAGGTTGATGTATGTTAGATTTATATTTTACAATTGTATAAACATTGTTAATCTGTATTTCTAGAGGGGAGGAAATTGTAATGCCGGCTGAGCAAACCGGGTTAGTAAAGGAAAATTATCTGTGGAAGGTTTTACTGAGGAGAGGTTCCGGACCTGAGAGTGTATACTTGAAAGTAGGCAATTCCGGTGAATTCATCGACAAAGATTTGGCCGAGCATGCGTGGGGTCCGATTATCAGTGCTCTTTGTCGAGCTTACGATAAAGCGCCGGACAGATCATTGCAACGCAAAGTCGCTCAAACGTTCCTCAGGTTTGTTACACTTAGTCTTTTAAACATCTACTTAAATGTATTCTTGTACTAGCTCAACTTTCTTTTTTCAGTTGTGCGGCGATCAGTGCTCACTATAGCATGTGCAGCGACTTGGACACACTCATAGTGAGTCTCTGCAAATTCACGGGTTTGATGATTGGCGGGAAACCTGAACAAGTGGTTCTGCATCTTGGTGGAAGTTCAAAGTCGCAATTGGCTGCTCGCACTCTTTTCAAGATCACACATTTGCACGGAGATGCCTTGAGAGCGTCGTGGAAGAACATTATCGATTGCTTGCAATCACTTTATGAAGCGAGATTATTGCCGAAGAATCTCACGGAGGCGGAGGATTTTATCGATCCATCTGGCAAGATATCTCTACTCCGGGAGCCAACTACGCCGAAAGTCTCCCCGGGCGATCAAGGAATATTTTCTACCTTTTATTCCTATATTGCGATGGATACATCGCGTCTAGCACATCCCGCCGAAGCAACGGCGCGAAAAAAGGCCGTGGAGTTTATCGCCAATTGTTACCTCAAGGAAATTATTGAAGAAAGCAAGTTCTTTCAGGTAAGTCGACATTTGATGACACAACAATTTATAATATTTACAATTTGAATTGCATTTTAACAATTGTTATACTTTACAGAGTGAATCACTCAATTCTTTAGTTGGTGCTTTAGTAACGGTGAATCCTAATGACGAAGACATATCTATATTTATATTAGAGCTATTGTTAGAAGTAACTATACAGAACCGTGACAGAGTAACATGCATCTGGCCGGTCGTTCAGGGTCACTTGGATCGCTTATTGACAATGGCGGCACGCGAGAACCATCCTTATCTTCTCGAAAGAGTTGCCGTGGGTATGTTGAGACTGGCTATCAGGCTTTTACGCGGTGAAGAGTTTGCATGTCTGTCTCCTCTACTACCTCTAACCCACCTACCGTCCGCGACGACCGCGCCATTGGCTCGACAGATCGCCTACGGTCTGTTCGAACTATTGAAAACAGGCGCTGCAAATATTCATAGTGCCGAGGATTGGAAGGTGGTGTTCAGTCTATTGGAATGCGCGGGTGCCGGCGCATTAGCACCAAAACGGTCCAACACTGTTCTGGATGAAACAACAAACGCTCGCACATCGGTCTTAGATCCCAGGCCGATTAGTCCCGTGCCGGAATGGGTGCTAGTGTCGCCGACCGGCACTGAAGCACCACTTCCGGTAGCCGCTGACACGATAGTACTGGTGCGAGATCTGCAGCCTCACGATTCGGCAGCGTTTGTCAAGTGCTGCGAGAGTCTGAACTTCTTGGTACGCGACATGGCGCATGTGACACCGTTCAACTTTGATCTGTGCGTCAATTGTGTGAGAACGTTTGCCGAGGCGGTACTGCAATGCGCTGGCAAGAAAAACAGGGCGAATTCCTCGGAGGAGTCAGCCAGCTACCAACAGAGTCCGGTACAATTGTTGGATCTAATGCACACGTTGCACACGAGAATTGCGCAGGTATTCCGATGGTGGGCAGAAGAGGGTAGCATCGATGACGGCATATCCTTATGGCCGCAAGCTTGGCGCCCGTTGTTGCAAGGTATCGCGCGACTCTGCTGTGACGCCCGCCGACCAGTGCGCACGGCTGCGATAACGTATCTTCAGAGTACTTTGTTAGCGCACGATCTGGCACAACTTACTGCGATAGAATGGTCGCAGTGTCTCGAGGAAGTGTTGTTTCCATTATTAGCGCAGTTGTTGGGTCCCATCGCGTCCAACGATCCTATTGGCGTCGAAGAAACAAGAGTCAGAGCCGCGATGTTACTATCCAAGGTATTTCTTCACCATCTTACTCCTCTGCTGACTTTACCCGGTTTTCTGCCGCTATGGTTGACGGTGCTGGAGCTTCTGCGTGCGTATATGCATGCTGACAATAGCGAGCTTCTGTTCGAGGCGATTCCTGAATCGTTGAAGAATATGTTGCTGGTGATGTCGTCGGCAAACGTTTTGGCGCCAAGTTCCAATCTCTGGGCGCCCACATGGAGAGCGATCGACGTGTTTTTACCGAATTTAAAAGCGGAGCTCTTTCCGGAACCGCCGGTCGCGGTTCTGCCATCTCCGCAACCATCACAACAACCGCTGCAACAACCGCAAGTCATCAGTTTGGTCGGTCAACAGCAGCCGCCATCCTTCCCGGGATCTATAGCGCCACAACCAGAAAATACTACTCTTCTTTCGGCTGACACCGAGTGTTCTAACGAGAATAACACAGATGTAAAAACCGTAACGCAGCCAATCGATATTCTTAATTCTGTGCAATCCAGCGGTGTTCCAATTCCGATTTCGTTACCGACATTGGTATACAATACCGAGGGTAAAGAGTCGCAGCAAGTGATTACTCTAGTTAGCCAACCGCCGCCCAGCGTCTCTAGTCCAGTCGCGGTGCAGCCCACCGCTCAGAATATCTTTGATATTTGTTATTCGAACTCTTTGACGGATAAGATGGATGAACGACAGCAGCAACAACCTCAACCGGTGTCGCTGAACGAAGAAAAGTACAGCAGGCCACTGAAGAACACACCGCAAAATGTTGAACTTACCGACGAGAATCGAGATTTAATTCTCGCGATGAGGAAATACGAGGAATGGAAACAGCAGGAACAACAACAACAACAAATGCTGATGCAGCAACAGTGCGCACAGCACACACAATCATACGAGCAACCAGCGCAGCATCAGTGTTCGGTGACGGAAGGCTCGTCTCCCTATCGTGTAGATCCATCTGAGGTGAATCAATGTCTTACGTCTTAACAAAATCTTGACGAGTCATTCATTAGGGTATGATTGACTCAAAAAATAAATAAATAAATAAATAAATGTTTGCTTTGTATTAATTAAATGATTCAATCTTTTACCAGTTAACGTTAAGATAATGATACATCAAGAAACGTATATAAATATTTAATATTTTATCTTTAACGCGGATATTTGAAATTATCAATTGGAATCTTTCGCAATTTGATTGTATATTTCGTTAGAATAAATAAAGTAGAGTTTATGTATTCATACGTGATAGAATTTAACCGAATGTTCTGTTTGCAGACAACGACAGTAGATTCTACGGGGACGACGACGTTTAACTCCGCGGCATATTTTAGCGAGGATCCGGCGGCGGATCTTCTCTTCGTCGTCACCAATCCTTGACCACTGTATATTTTTTATGTAAATTGTATTATATAAAATATTTCTACGATATGCGCGTTATCATGTTTTGTGTAGATGAGGAACTCACTCTCTCAAGATTGCTCGATTAGACGAGGGAAGATACGTGGTATAAGCATAGAGTTGTCATATCTTTGGTTTGTATATTTCGCACTCATTATATACAAATAATATATATGTATAATACCATAACGTGTGTTATTGTTAAGATTATCGTGCATAATCTTAGCAATAACTCACAACATATAATATACTCTTGACATTACTTTTAGTACACTTGATATGTACTTGCGTTTAATTTTTTTTGTTTTTGTGTCATGGGCAAAAGCTCTCTTCGTAAATAGCCAAATACTTGGGCCAAAATCATCAGGATCATGAGACGACCGATCAATTCTTTGTGATTGTAATATTTTTGTCGGCGTGTTGCATGAGTTTTACGTAGAATTATGCGAGCCAAATAATATTTCTCATCAGATATCTATTCTTACAAATTCTACTTAAACATTTACAAATCCAATTTAAAATTGCAGATGAGAATTGCAAATTCTCTTCTCTTACGTCTGCATGGATAGTCACGTATGTTAGATTTGTGCATGTTCAATGCCATTCTTAGAGAGAACTAATCGACGATCTTAAAAAACCAATATTTGCAGTTACTGAGCTCAGTTTCAAGATGTTGAAATACACGAGAAGCAACTACGTATGTACATCATCGTCGCATTTCCGGATAAACGTATCTATACTGCTCTCGTCTAGCCAAGAATCTGCAATCAAAAACTGAACTTGCAGTAAAATTGTTTCAATTGTCGCTCGCAACTTATACTTTGAACGCAACTCGAATGTTTCTTCATTCTCGTGATATCGTAGCCCGATCTGTACATATGCAAATAATATATTGAATAATAAGAGATTTATACATGCATTAGTGTTCGCACATTCCTGGATCCGTTAAACAAGATTTTCAATGACGACGTTTTGCGTTTAATATAACTCGAAATTATTGTGACATGTGAACGTTTCGTTTACGATCGTTACATTCGCTAATATTTAATTATTATTAAAATTCTTAAAGGATCAAAATATATCCCTGAGAACGACGCTCTCGTTTTTCACTCGCGTTTCCCTATATGTCACGGTGTGCTGACTGTCAAATATCGACAAATCGAAAAGAAAATTATCATCCCGCTGGCACTCTTATGCACACTTTTTGTGTCTGTGTAGATAATTGTTCAGTAATATGAAAAGAGAGTGTCGCGCCTTTTGAAATCGCAGTCCTCACCAAAGATCGTGCGATAAAAAGCTTGTTTTATTGTAATTGTACATAAAAATATATCTGTTTATTTCTCTCGTATAATATGTATATATAAATTTGTTCGTATTTAATCTTTCGCGACAGACGGGCACTCTATCTTGTCTAGATCCACATCCAGATCGATATCGGTATCAATATGTATCAAACATGATGGATTTTGTAGATTTGTCTTTTTTTTTTTTTCAATTCACTCTGATAAAAACGTTTCTTTCTCTCTTCCTTAGTATGATTAAGCGATTAATAAATTGGACGGAATTTGATTGTCACTAAGTTATTATTGCGCTGCGTCTGCAATAATAGCCCAACGTTTTACACTTCTCGCAGAGATGTTGGGGATGGACCTTGCTTTGATCGGACACGTCCAGACCATCGGGTTTTTCCAACGGCCTCTGAAAATAATACAAACGATCTTATTGCCCACATGTAGGAGTGTTTGACAAGAATAGCGACTTGCAAGAATATTTCGATTTCCTCGTTTTATGTAAGAAAGAGAGATAGAGAGAGAGAGAGAGAGAGAGAGAGAGAAAAAGAGGTATATATGCTCTATTAATATTATTGATATTCATATTGTGTATTTTTAATATTATTCATATTGTATTTTTTAATATTGTAACGTTATTTATTATATAATTTCAATATTGTTAATTATGTATTGTTAATTAGATTAATATAATTCGTTGTACGACTTTATTATATAGAAAATATACATGTAAATCAAAGAGTTTCTTAGTGATTGTACAACGATTCTCGGATTGTATCGATCACGTCTAAAGCATTTATTCGCGGCGTAATTAACGCTCTGTTACAATAGAAAAATTTGCAAATGTCTTTTGCGAAATTCGTAACGTAATGATTACCGGCGACTCTCCGCGCGACCGGATATTTCTACACACCGGGCGGCAAGAGCGAGCGAGCGAGCGCGATTATGCGACTATAATTAGCTTTCCTGCTGGTTTACGCGAGATTTCGTTCTCTCGGTCGCGTAATAATATTTCGAGAGAGCAGAAGGCGGTTCCAAGGGTCTTTTATCAAGTCTGACCAAAGAAGGAACTCCGTCTGGCGGATATCTCGACTTAATTTTATCTTAATCGAGCAGAGAGTCGCATGATCGAAAAGACGGATCCTTCTTGCCTCACCTGTTTATGAGGATATACATTTATGTGACACTTGATGCATTCTTGGCCCATATTAGCCCAGCTGTTGCCTGACATCCATTTACGTTTGCATTTCGGACACTTGTACTCGCCAAAGCATCGCTTCTTGCCTTGATAGGGCGTCAAGCCCTCACCCTTTGGTCGTGCCTGTGGAAATTAAAAGTGTAAGAGATTTTCTAATCGAACGCCGAGCACAAAGTTCCGCCACGATTGAACAATTAAATCGATCGTTGAAAATTCCTCGTGGAATCGCCAGTCGGTTCGTCTTTTTTTTGCATATCGGTGCGTGTGATTTAGGTGAGATCTAAAAGTAACGCGTATCTGTATATCGAGTTATATTAACAAATAACAATCAAGATTTTCAAAATACATGCGAGAATCTATTTCAGGGACATGTATACAGTATCGAGGTCAAAAGTATTGCATCATTTATAGAAACAAGGAAAAATCATTACTTTAATAAACATGTATAATCAAATTATTTTATTGTCGTTATTGTATACTTTAATTATAATTATAATTTTATTACATTTTTATGAACATGAGTAGATCAACTCGGGGAAAAAAAAACTTATTCATTTATTTGCCTTTTTTTGAGATGTAATATTTATGACCGGTATCGTATGTATTTAGCTTTTGGAAGGATATCATACCTTCTTCTTCTTTGAGAAACTCGTTTAGTAAGCGTTTATCTCGCATTAATTCATCAGAGTTATCAATTATTTTTTGGTCGAAACATTAGAATATCTTTTCCCTGTTCCCTATTCACTGAATAAGTAATGGTGACGTGAAAAATGTCACCTCAGCCGGGAGAAGCGGCTTAATTGGTACACCCTCATCGAGCATGTCGCGATGATTGACCGTGTGACGTCATGTGTCCCAGAGATGCTGTTTGCTATGTCAATTAACGCTCAATTGAGCTACGAGTATCGCGCTGTTGTCGCATCAAGGCACGCGCGTCGTTTACGAGTATCGCTAAATTTACTGATGGACTCCTTACGACGATTTTGCGTCCGTGGAGATTTATGTCTGACGATGAATCATTTCGAAAGAGAAAGAAGAGAAAGATACTCTCTGATATTCTACATTAATATTGTTTAATCTTTCTGATTGTGTGTGACAGAGTAGTAAAGTTCGAATAGACTTGCATAATAAGTTAAATGTTGGCGATATAATTAAAACTATACTTAAACTATATTTAGTTGTTCTACGGTTATTTATTCGAAATATAAAAGTTGCCCATTATTACTTTACATTATATTAATGTTGTATATTATATGTCATATAAATTATTATTTTATTTATATATGGATTTTGTGTATATTGAAATACTTTTAATTGTGTGTTGAACATTTTCAGAATTTCTTCCACAAAACATCCTATTAAAAGGTAAGGTTTATATCGTGATTATATTCCAAAGTTTCGAAATTTTAAAACACTGCTGATCGGATTTAAATTTCACTCGTCCGATTAATTTTTATTATATTTTCTTTATTCATTATTTTATCGACAATTAATCATCCCTTATATCATCACAATAAAATTTAAACAAGATATACTTAAAATACTATCTTGTGCGTTGCACAATGAGATATCATACGATGATTGATCAAAGTTTTCCATGAATCGGGCGATAAATAGTAACTGCACATTGAAATGTAATATCAATTCAAAGGTTGATAAAGAGATAATTATTATATTCTAGAAAAATTTTCAAACTCTAATCTGCGATTGCAATCTATACGCGCTTATAGGAGCTTCAAATTATCTATTGACTTTCTTACGATTTTTTATTTGAATACAAAATAATTAAAAATTATAATGTACGTGAGTGAAAAATTAATATTTAATGTTTATTTTTAAAAGTATTTAAAATACACAATAAATAAAAAATATAATATGAATAAAAAATGAATAAAAAATCTATAAGATTATATAATAAGAAAAGAACGATATTATAATCTCACCGCGAAAGTACCGACCTGTGGGCAGTCCTTGATATAATGACCTTTCTTGAAGCACAAGTGACATAGGTATGTCGACGGCGGCCTCTTGGTCGGTTTCCTATCGTTTAAGCTTAAATCTGTAAAGTGTTCCGCTAAATCCGCAATATTCTCCGTCACGTTGCCTCTCATTGGTCTGATGGATCCGGACGGATTCAGCGAGCCTTGATGCAGATAAGTCTGCGACGCGCCAGGGAAATTATTCCAGACTGTAGGAAGTAGCTTGCTCTAAAATATAAACGAATAATTCGCTCTTATTAACAATAATGAGCTCGCGAACAAAGACCTCGAATAACTGCCTTAAGTCCTTTTATTATTATTCTCTTCAGAGGCAAGTGTAGATAAAGCTTTTTATAACTTTCTCTAACATGTACATCTTCATTTTTTAATAGATTTAATAAATGTAGAAAAAATTCTTCGTAAAGGCAAAGGCTCAAGATAAATCGTATTCGAATGATTCACGAATGACTATACCTGATCAGGTGGCTGCGATGGATTTTGCTCGGCGATAGCCAGATAGACCCAATTAAGCAAATGCGGTGGATAGGTTGACTGCTGAAGGGTCTTCTGATTCGCAGCACCCGCGCCGTAACTGATCCGAGTCGAGTCCTGCAACTGCATGCGTTGCACAGCAGGTGTCGAATGGCAAGCAGCCATATTTTTATCTAATCGGCCCACAAGTTTATCGGTTTCGGTCTCGGGTCGACGCAGCAATTTTCTGATTGATAGATCTCCGATGATCGTTTATCATATCCTTAGAGATTCGAGCGCGACATTTCCAATTAACTATCTCATTCAACAGTTAATTCTTTTCATTAATCTCTTTTAAGAAAATTGGATTTGTCACATAAAATTAATTATTAAAATCCTCCCAGTTTCTTTCTTTTACAATTTTTCGTAATAATTTCTTAATTTCTTGAAGCACAATTTTGTTTGGATTTGTAACAATGATGCGATAATCAATCGCGATAATTAACACAGATGACTTTCAATTTTGAAATCATCATTGCAAAGCTTTATAGAACACAACTGTTCATGCGACATTAAAACAGAGTCGTAGTTTAAAATCAAAGATCCTCGATGAAGATTTTCAATGAACAAAGATACCATAATTTTATTCTCGCCCTGCAATTTTGAATACATATTAAAAGTCGCCGTTTTCTATTAGCTATAGAATCGCTTGGAATCTCACTGATTTCGTCACGCTTCCTACTGTCACTTTTCGTCAAACATTCTCTCAAGTCGACAGCGCATCGCGAAACTGCATTTTCTTGGAGGCACATTGAATGCATCCGAGCACTTTCGACTGGACAGACTCTTCAAAACGAGTACTTAATGTTTGCAGGCGACGCTTTTACGCGCTCTCACGCACACACGCACGTTGCGCGTGTTCTGAATCTATCTCGTTTCCTCATATGTTACCAAGATGTGTATTCTTGTACACACATATCGTGGAAGAAACGACCGTTTCTTCGGATTTTTCGACGCGATATTTTCGACTCGATATTTTTCGCTCGTTTCAGTTCGCTTCACTCGTGAAATGTTCTTGAGTTTACATTTTCTTATTAACAGGTCAGGTACATCCGTTCGATTTTCAATGCAAATCTCGAGGCTGATTTAAAGAAAAATTTTTAAAATAAATTATCATTAAATTATATTTTTAATTTTAGTAAACTATTTTCCTGTAAGATTGCACATCGTTGACATTTGACTCATTAATCGTATAACAGAGAACAACGAATGTTCTCTCATCAGTTTCGACTCGCCAAAAGACGCATTACTCTGACGTATTACTATGACGATTCTGAAGAATTTAAAAAAATAAAAAAAAACGTATAGTACTATGTCATTTCGTCGGTCGCGAGAGCGTTAAATTGTGACCCACATACATGTTCTTACGCGATCACGCGCATCTAACTCACTCTTCGAGATTGAGACGGAAACTCACGCGATTTTCACGCGATCCCGCTCAGCTGAGGCCGCGAAGCTCGGGACGGGCCTCGATCGCGACGAGTATGCTCGTTGCACGAGTACGACGTGCCTGCTACGCATCATATTAACGCACTGATGCCACCGAAGAGACGATCCAACGGCGTTGGACCAACATGTAAAAGCGAACGGACGTATACACCGAGAGAGGGAAAGAGACAGAGACAGCCCCGCCATGTGTTGCGTCTATTTCCGTGCTTGCTCTCGACCGACACGACGCCTCCGAATGGACCCCGACTCAAAGCGGCTCCTTCTTGCCGTTCTTGATGAATCCGCCCCGCGAAGCTTCTCATGGTCGTGGCCCACGTGAGCTTGACAGACGCGCTCGCCTACGCACAATGTCCATCGAATATTTTTGGTTGCATCGATTATTCTTCGATTATTCAAGATATTTCTGTATATTTTTTATATTTTTTATATTTTTATTATTTATTTCTATAGTTCTCATTATGACCTATATCTTCCATATAAAGACATTTCTACATATAAATAAGTTTTATATAGATATTGATTATTATATTATATATAGAATGTTATAAATTATTAGAAATGATTTATGAGAATGTATTTTCTTATATAATTACAAACACTATCATAAATCATTAGAATTCTCATGCATATTATCTGTTATTAAGACGCTTTATTATTATTCATCTAAGAAAGTCCTGGCAAACGATGAATGTGCTATGACATATTACATGCATTGTGCAACGATATTTTTATTATGTAATATTGAAATCGTGTTTATATATATGTTTCGATTTAAGGACAATCGACTATATCTGCTGTCACGATATCAAGGAAAGTCACCGAACTCATCTATAAATAAGCTCCAATTGTACTATTCGCGTGTATCGATTATACTGAGGGGCAACAAATCGTCATGACGAATCGTCTTTGACACGATAGCAGGGAAGTTGCATTTTGTTTGAACGATCATTCGAGTTACTATCGATAGAATCGAGCTAAAATAGCCCGTCTTCCGAAATTCTTGCTTGCATATTCCAATAATTTCATTCTTTCGCACATCTTATACAAAGTCTTGACCTTACAGTAATCCGAAAGCATACAGTCCTTATCGAATTTTTGCTCTATAGCTGTTTGCAGAATTTTGTACGTAATATCTTTTAACTAGACTTTTTATTTTAATTGAAAAAATTTGGAGTTTGGTAAATTTTTTATACTGTGTGTGATATGTGTATGTATGGTATGTATAACCAACTCAAATTTTATATAAATACATTCTAATGTAATTCGGGATGCATATGATTATAGATGACGATATGCACATCCACATGCGTCTCCATCCTCCCTTTACTCGTAGAATTTCGATACTTAATCAAACTTTAGTTCTTCCTCTCTTTCTTTCTGTTTTATCGAATCGTATCAAAATTTAAAAAAATATATTGTTTATTTTATACGAAAAGACTCCCCCTTCTTCTGTTGTTTAATTCCCCTTTTTAGTCAGTTCACCTGTACCCTATTGAACGAGGACAACCCCTGACTAATTACCGGCAGATCAATAATTATCGATGAGGGTCGTACACGAGGCTCTTCGGGACAGTCGAGGCTCGTCGGCGAACGAGTCAGTGTCTAAAACGTTTGCGGCTGTCTCGATCGTATCAAATATACATACAAGAAGACAACATTATTATTTATCCAGTATTTTTGGTTTATACAAACTCTACTATCTTGAACATTTCCTTCTCATAAAACGATATTAAAATGATGGAGTTTGGATGGAAAATTGTTTAAGTTTATCGGGATGCGGGATGATATGAACTTAATGCCGTTCTAAAAGGTGAGAAGAAGAAATTATAATATAAAAAATATTAATCTAATTCATAAAATTATTTAAAACATGTCATAATTAAATGACTAATTAATACTATATTATATTTCGATGTATACTATTTAGTACATTTGTAAATATTTAGTAAATTCGAGTGAACAAAGGCTCCGATTTTTCGCTAATAAGAAACATACTTATCGGCGAAAATTGTATAAAATGGAGAAATATGAGAACATTGAGATAGTAGGCGAGGGCAGTTATGGGCTTGTAATGAAGTGCAAACATCGTGAAACCGGGCAAATAGTAGCGATAAAAAAGTTCTTGGAGACGGAAGAGGATGTGTACGTGCGAAAAATGGCATTTCGCGAAATAACGATGTTAAAGGTACGTATCGGATTGATTAGAAACAATATTATTGTAATTTCTAACAAAACAAAATAAGTTTTTATTTACAATGTGATAATTAGGAAAACACACGAATAAGCATAAATCGAATTCTTAATCCATTTACATAATATTGTATAACACTTTCTTTCTTTATTAATTTTGACTTATAAAACGATCGCGCTTTATTCCGGAAAAAATGTTTTGTATCCGATATATTCTTCTGCAGCAATTACGTCACGAGAATCTTGTGAACATGATCGAGGTCTTTCGCCGTAAGAAACGGCTTTATCTCGTCTTCGAGTATCTTGATCATACCTTGCTCGATGAATTGACTGCTGGGGATGGTCTTGATTGGGAAAAATCGAGGCGACATATTTTTCAAATACTTCGCGGTTTGGACTTTTGTCACAATCACAAAGTGAGTGAAAACTCAATTAAATTATATTTTGTTATATTATATGTAAAAGAAAAACTCTCTCACACATAATACAATGATTTCAATTATTGTTTGCACATCTCATATATGATATATTGCTATATATTATAGTTAAGCTTTTCATGAAGACTGCTATTACAATATAATAATAATATAACTTAAATTTAATCAAGTCGCGATTTATTTATATATGTTGCATCATATTTCGTTTAAAAAAAAAATGTGAAATATACAGAATGGAATACGCTTTCCTTACGTGTATATGTGGTAATTTATTATGATTATCTCGTACAATTTAATCTTTTTAAAGTTACATAAAATAAATGGCGTTAAAAATTTTTGTAACAAAATAAAAATGTCAAACATACTTTTGCGTCATATCGAATAATTTGTGTATTTATAAGGAATGCGTGGGAGAACAGAATATTTTCAGCAACCTTTGGCAATAGATGTACCTTCGTTACGGTAAAGTTCACGGCCGTAATGCTTAAATTCCAAGTTGCAATAAACAGCGCATGTACGGTAACAGCAACACGCAATAGTCGGATACTTAATGAATGATGGCATTGTAACGAACAAGCGTTGCATCTGGTCGAACTCGACATGAGTTATAGCGTATACGAAAAACGTTATTCATATTCTACCTGAAGATTTTCTACAAAATTTGCAATTAATTAATTAATATTTCGTGTCGCGTAATTGATTAGGTTTAAGCAATTTTTTTCATTTTTAATAAATTTTTTAAATCAAAATTTTTGTCAACATTTTCTTTCGTATCTACACTCAAGACCTGTCAATATTTTATCTCTCTGTTTAATTTGCTCGATTTTTCTGGTTCGAGTGTTTTTTTTCTGAGATAAAGTTCTCCTTTCGATAGATCATGCATCGCGATGTAAAGCCCGAGAACGTGCTGGTGTCACCGAACGGCGTGATAAAACTCTGCGACTTCGGCTTTGCTCGCTACATTACCGGACCTAATGAATCTTGTACCGATTATGTGGCGACGAGGTGGTACCGCGCACCGGAACTACTCGTCAGCGATGTCAAATACGGTAGAGAGATCGACGTCTGGGCGGCCGGCTGTATCTACGCTGAGATGATCACCGGCCAGCCGCTCTTTCCCGGTGATAGCGACGTCGATCAGCTGTATCGCATCACGAAGGTTTTTGGTGAGTCCATGTTGAATTTTATAGAATAAAATTACAGAATTGATGTAGGAAGATTGTTAAGCGCCAAAGATTTCAAAACAAAAAAAAAAAAAAAAGATTTTCTTTGTATATTATTTTATAAGGATTTTATAAATGGCATCCGCAGATAATTTTTCCCATGACATTTGTTCATTATTGATCCTGTTATTTAAAATTTCGATAATAAAAATAATTTTTAAAAGCTGTAGAAATCTTCTAATCGTTTTCATTGTCAATTTGGTGCTGTCGTTAAATAGATTTGAGCTTCCTTAGTTATTTCGCCCTATTAAATCTCATATCGTCATTTTGGCGACGTACTGTCGAGAACAGGTCCTCTTTATGCGAAGCAGCCAACGAACGGCAGCGGTCATGTATCATTCCTATTTCGGCGTGCAAAACCCGATGAGCTCTCGGGCTTACCACGATCTTCGGTGGCTCTCCGCAGTCTCTTTCCTACGTGGAGTCCGGTAACGATCGATTTCTTGGCACAGTGTCTACGTATGGATCCTGATGCCAGGCCAAAGTGCTTCACGTTGCTGCAGCATTCGTTTTTCTCGCAGGACGGTTTCACCGACAGATTCCTCGACGAGCTGCAGCGACTCGTCGCGAAAGAATCCGCAATCAATCCACTCGTGGCTAGGAGGAAGGAACCGCCTTCCAGAATCTGTCGCAGCAGCACCGGAAGGTTGGTCTAAATTAATGATGAATTCATTTCCAACTTTGTGACAAATTTAATTAACTTTTTTATATCTTATAATAAAAAAATACTAAATTTTTGTAATAGAATAATTGTTAAGTGTTTCATTGAAATAATTATGTATATAAATATTAAGTATTACAAAGGATCTCTAATAATAGTGAAAATATTTGAAAACGGTAAAATTATAATTTATTAGAGATTTATTTCTATCTTATATTTCAGTTTTTTATTACAAATAATTTGTATTAAATAATTTTTAGATGGAAGATGTCAATAATAAAGGAAAGGAGAGCGACGAATAGCATAAAGCTGGAAGCTGCGGAGAAGGAAAATTCGCGGAGAGATCGAGTTGATCGACCGCTGCAAATAAATCGGTCGCGTGAATTGCGTTACTTTGGACCAGTCTCGGTAATACCAAACACCACGTATATTCGACGATTGGAGCACAAAGGGCTTCTGATTCCTGAATCGAAAGGCTGTGTCTTACCGGCTCTGACATCGAAAACGCAAGCCAAGAGAAAAAAGCTCGATCTCCCTGGCGTGAAAAATCGTTGAGGGCTCAAAACTAAAAATTTTTTCTTCCTGTAACATTAATATGTCAAGAAGGAAGTATCTGAGAAATTTGTACAGAAAAACTCGTTATATATATGTGATTACAGTGTAGAGCATTGTACATATCTTATATATTCTTTAGGTGGGTAAAATGTATTTGTAAGATTTATTTGCTCTGTAAAAAGGCATGAATACACTGAAAAGGATTCTTTTAATTTTATACGGAATATAAAAACACATATGTACATATTTTCGCACATATACGTTTTAAATTTTCTGATGATGCAGAATGTCTTGCGCAATTACCGTACAGTACTTTAATTTTTGAAATTTTAGATAATGTCGCGCGAAAATTTTGATCTAAAGATGTCAATGATTTTCACTGTGTTAATTTGATTTTTCTCTCTATATTTCTTGTGTAAATAATATAATTTATATAGCGAGAGTTTTAATCTTTTCGATTTAATCATAATCTTTAACTTATCGAAACATATATTTATCAAATAGGGATTTAAACAATATTTTCATTAAGCTTTTAAAAGCTTTCAAAAGTTGTAGAAATGGTAGAAATTATAAATATACTCTTTATATGTTAAGCTGATTTTTAAAAATATATCAAAAGAGCAGAAGAAGAAGAAAATTGTTCTGTGATATGTATGTAATATGCATATATAATAAAATAATCTCGCAATAATTTTAATTGCATAAAAATTGCATAAAATAGAAAAGACATTGCGAAAAATAAAGGATAACATGTGAAAGGAATCGGGAAATATGTTTTCTTCATGAAAAGAAATTGCAGCCTGCGACTACATATCTGACATATTTAAGGGGTTTTTATTTCGGAATTGCATCCATCTTTGAAATATATAATTAATATCTCGCAACGGACGCGTTGACCCTGCAGCAAATGCGACGGGAAGAAAGAAGGAATCTTCGCCCGGACGCGAAAAAATCACCGACACACATTTTTGTTTCCCTCTTTTGGTTTTCTTTTTTTTTCTCTTCGGCTGACGCCGTGCCGAAACTAAGAACTCGAGAAGATGAGAGAACATGATTTTTTTTTTTTTTTTTTATATCACTCACTTTCGACGTGTTTACTCTGTCGGGATATTCGTCACTACATTCCGCTTCCTCTTTCGTTTCCTTTCTCGCACTCACTCTTTCTCCCCTTACATTATCTCTCTTTTTTTCATAAACTTAAGTTATGTACAATTACGTATTTCGTGTACTCGGTTCTTAGATCATCTTATCACACACACACAGCCTGCAATTATATATTTATTAAATATAACTCTTTTCAATTTTTTTACATCCTGAAAAGTAAAACTGTTGTATTATTGTTGTATGCGCCGTAAATTTTGCAGCAAAATTTTGTTTTATCCTTTATTTTGAAATTTGATTCCAATGTTACTTATATCATTAATTTTATTCAAATGACGCGATTCGTTTTCTAATTATTATATATACTATTCGCATTTTGTCGAATTTTAAATAATTTCTAAAATTTATGAGTGTGTGTTGCAAGATTTATTTTAAATTATTATATCTTGTAAAATTATATGCATTAGATTGTATATTATATTACAGTCTAGAATTTTTCTAATCGCATTTTGGATTCATATTGCAGGACATAATAAATTTTTCTCGCATTCTCTTCTCTTTTCCTCCGATTCCTTTACTATTTACCTTTCTCTATTTTTCATGTACACAGAACAAACACACATACACACACACACACACACACACAACACACACACAAACGCACGCACACGCATGCACACACGCCCCCCCCCCACACACACACACACACACACACACATACAGATATACACATCCATACATAATAGTTTTCCATCTATTTTTGCATCTCGTCCTGTACTTGTTAGAATCGCGCGAATTTTTTTTTTTTGTTTTGTTTTCAATCGACTTCGGAAACCGATTAGACGTGTGATCGTGTCTGTATTCTGTTGCGTTAACCGATCAAACAGATCTTACATATTGGCTCCGAACGATCCCCCTCGCAAAACAATTCGCTCGTTTGGTCAGCGGCCGGAGAAAATTCGCGTAACGAATTTGCTTCGCGTTCGTGGAGGACCGTTATAAGGCACTTTCACCTGCACTACAAAATTGTATCGTTAGATGAACATTTTATGCGTGTATCCTAAAAAACTTGTGCGCGCTATTAAATATCAGTACTTTTCGAAATTCGCTCTATTACTACTCGCTAAACGCAAAATGCACGACTCGACGCGCGCAAGCTCCGAGACGAGAATTCGCTAAAAAAGGCATTTATAAGTGCAAGGGCACTTTGCATCGAATTGATCATATTCGCGAAAATGCGCTAAATTGCTATCTTTCCTCGCAAACACTTGTAAAACATTTTTTTATCTACGTCGTTTGAGCGCGATTAGATTTGCGAAGGGGGCTCTCATTCGAAACATTCTCTTCTAGATCGGCTTTTTTCCGGAATCGATGGCGATGCCTATTTTGATTGATTGACTATTCGCGCGACATTCCTCAAATATTCGTTCGTGAAAAACGGACGCAATTGCAAGTCGCATCTTCTCGAAGCTCGAAACTTCAAAATTTTCCTTCCCGCGGAAGTCAGTGCAATAGAGTGTCAATCGCGTCGTGTGTGTTTTCCGCGGCGCGTCGCACGCATCCAGAGCGGCAACCATCGCACCTTCCAAATTAGCGGATAATTATTGGAAGAGAGAGATAAAAAAGACGTTTTTTTCATTTTTCCATTTTTTTAAGTTAATTAATTAGTTATTTAATCTACTCGAATATACTGAGAGATAGTGACTTTTCGTTTATTATTTTCGCGCAAGTAACATGTAAGCGATCTATATAGAATCAGGAACGATAATACGAGAGGGGGGAATTATGAATTTGTTTTTTTTTTCTTCCTCTTTTTCTTACTCTTTCTTCTGGTTAAATTTATACACAGTACCCGAGAAGGTAACGTATCGTCGCCCTTCGGATCGATCCACGAGATCAGCGTCTCAAATATAATCACAAAGTGACTCAAAGCGTCGAATACCTCTCACTTCCTTTGGAATTCGTTCTTAAATTAAGGAGGGTAGACTTTCGTCGGCTCAGCCTTGATGCCTGCGCTCCATTCTTTCACGTCTTTCTTACTATTATTATTATTATTATTATTATTATTATTATTATTATTATTATTATTATTATTATTATTATTATTATATTATCTTTTGTTTCATTAGAATGTATTATTATTATTCATATTATTCATATCTTTAATATTATTATATATCGGTATTATATTATTATTATTATTATTACTGTGTGTGTTATTGTTATAAGTTTTATTATATATTATTGTTCTTATTATTATTTTTAATTGTTATGTATTAATTATTACTTATATATTAATAAGTATCATAATATTAGTACTGTTATTATTGTTGCTGTTGTTATTGTTATTATTATTGGTAATATTTTTGTAGTAATATATTATATATTACCGTTTCATAATCATTAATAATATTAATATTATTGTTATTATTATTATCATTGTTGTTGCCGTTATTATTATTATTAATATTACCATCATCATCATTATTATTATTATTAATATTATTATTATTGTTATTATATTTATATATTATTATTGTTGTCATTATTATGTTTTATCATCATCACTCATCGTTATTATTATTTTTTCATTTTTATACATTAAAATCGGTACAGTAGTCGTAAACACTCCTTGAGCTTGTTAAAGGCTTTTTTTTCTTTATCGAGACTTGTACGCATTTATAGAGCTTCTCCTTTTTAAGGAAATAAGTAGAAAAAAGAAGTAATAGTAGAGTTATATAGTAGAAGATGAAGAAGTAGAGAAATTCGAAGAAATATTTCTTAACAGTGCTAGAAATACGCTTGTGCTTAAAGTCATTCGTAAACTGTACTGTGGACGCAATTAGTTTTTTCCTTTCTCTAGCTGAATGGTGGAATGTTTAGTTGTATTTATAATTTTTCTCTTTCGCGCTCTCTCATGCTCTCTCTCTCTCTCTCTCTCTCTCTCTCTCTCTCTCTCTCTCTCTCTCTTCTTTTTTTATTTCTCTTTATCAGTCGCTTTTTCATCCATCTCCTATCGCGCATACATACACTGTTGCATACTCCACTTGCACTTCAGCAATTTAAAAAAAGAAAAAGATCAGTCAAAATCGCACCGAGAAAACGGACAATTCGGCAACTCGCGATTCTAATTTTCTACTTTCAAACATTTTTGTTAGCGGATTACATCCTCGCATCTTTCTCTCTCTCTCTCTCTCTCTCTCTCTCTTTCTCGCCATGAACTTTTTTACAATTCGTTAATTCTTGCTTGTTGTTTTCATTCATCATATTTCACATCGTAGATCGAACAAATGCGATAAGATACTCGCATCCACTCTGTCGCTTTTCCATACCTTATTTTTATCGTTATTCTCTCTCCGCTATTTGATTACTTATGCTTTATCATTACTTTGATAATAATTTAGTAATAGTACGACGATACCTTAATAAGGCCCAGTAAGGCTGCGTGGGTCGAACGTGACTATCCCACGAAAAAAATTTTATTTATATATTTTTTTAATCGCACACATTGCTTGAGAAGAACAAATCGCGATGTAGATGTTTCTTGTCGAGATGCTGTTTTAAAAAAGAACGTGCGCCATCACTCTAAAAAATTGTCATTTGTTTGAGACTTTTTTTCCCTTTGTCTCTTGTTTATTGTCGTATTATTGTTCGTTATTGTTCGTTATTTTCGTAATTATTTAATCACTTTACAAATTCTCAAAATTTATTTTTCTTGAAATTTCCATTTTGCAATTATTATTTATTATTATTTCTAATAATCTTGTCGTTATATATAGAAGCGTATCAGCGACACACGCTCCTCTTTCGATTCACGCATACCGATAAACTTTCACGAGTTTATTATATCAGCGGTGATATAATCGTTATAGAGCTTATATATATATATATATATATATATTCTGTTTTTCGTTTGAATGAAAGAGACTGCGAACAAATTGCTCTTAACATTACGGTACAAGATCTGGTGCACAAGTGTGTAAGTCTCGGTTTAATCGTGTGTAACTGGACAATATATATATATATATTGTCGTATATTTTTGCGGATTATCAAATTACATATCAGTGTCGTTCGTAAAAATTCTCGAAATATACGCACGCCCGCAACACCAAGTACCAGTTATAATTTCTGGGGCCAACTTTGCGCTTAAGAATAATTAATAATAATAATATAATAATTTCTTTTTAATTTTTCTATAACTCTCGAATAGTTTTCGTCCCACCCGTTCCGTTCCCAAAATCTCAATCCCGACTCCGGCACATTCTCAATTTATTACATAGATGTATATCGGTATATGTGTCTGCGTATATGCGTGCGTACGTATGCGTGTATTATATTTATAATATATATATATATATATATATATATATATATATATATATATATGTATATATATATATATATATATGTATGTATGTATATTTTTACTTCTTTTAAACAGCATTTTTGTTACTTTTTAACCATTACTTTCTCGATACTTTCATAAGTCTTGCATAAAAAACAAGGCAATTAGATTGAGTTCTTTTATCATTTTTATACTTAAATCTTAACGCGCCCGTACGCGAATATTTATATATACTTTGGTTGAATCACGTCGTGTGTATATATGCGTCCAAGTATATAGATGTTTATCTATTATATATATATATACTATATATATATATATATAATCGTAAAAGTCACGTCTTTTACTTTCAATCATTTTAATTTCTCTCTCTCACTCTCTCGTTTTCTCTCTTTTCCTTTCTCTCATCACGCAACCAATAAAGAAAGACTAAGCTCTTGGATAAGAATATCGACTCTGAATATTTTTTTCACATATCTCAGCACATTTTCTTTTACGCTGTCGCATACAAATAAATCGGATATAGATAAATATAGTTTATATATATATATATATATATATATATATGTGTATATATATATATATATATATTTATATGTATATCGTAAACGACGCTTTGAAACTGAGACGCCGCGTCTCTTTTCTTCTCTTTTTACATATTACACCCGGTAAAATCTACTCTATGTACTCGAACCTTAGAAAGGCCAATTTTATTTTATCGCCATGCGTGCGACTCGCATTCGGAATGCAATCGCATCGGCGTGGCGTGTAAATCTAGCAAAATTACCTAGTCTTTTTTGACTATTATTTGCAAACCGGTCTATACCCTCGGGCGATCGTTTTTAAAAAACCGTATCTCCCATGGGCCTCGTTCGAACGCCACATTACATATTTGACTATCGTTCGCACGGCGCTCGATCGACTTCTTGCTTACCGGTTTCCGTTTTCAACGCGAAACGAATTTCAGCCAATCGCAAAATTTCGGACGGTTTCTGGGCCGATTTGCCGGATCGAATCCGAGCTGGCGGTTATAATTCCGCGATTTTTTACTACCAAATGGCACGATAAACTTTCTTACGAGCGTCCCTTTTATGTCGCGCGCTCTTGCTTTTGGTCTAAGGACATCCGCACTCGTCCACCACCATCTTCGGCAGGTCTCGCTTGATGATATTCGAATCCGGGCCGTAGTAGATGAGCGACATGGGCGAGAATTTGAGCGGCGCACAGCACGGTTGCATGCCGGCCAGTCGGTCCATCTTCCGATACTCCTCGATTACGTGGGTGTAGTAATTGAGAAATGTATCCGGCGTTCTATGACCGGCCGCGCAGTCTCCTCTGCAGTAATTGGCGTAATATCTGTCAAGTAAAATCGGTGGTTAATAATGGTAAAAGCATATGTGTGCATTAGTTTGATAAATGTTTCAGATTTCTCAAGTTTCTTAAAAATATCTTAGCTCGAATGCATTTTGGAAATATCCTGCTTTATAAGAGCATGGCGTTACCGATAAAATTAATTATTGCTATTCGGCTTATTTACCCCTGAGGAGCAATGATCCAGTCATCCCATCCTAACTGAGAGAAGCTCACGTAGAACCGTTGCTTGCAACACTGGCCTTTTATTGCACCGCTGCATTCGATCGCCCGTCTTCTTACGCGTTTCACGGCCGCCGGATCTGTACGCACGACTAGAAACGGCCTGTCCGGATCGTGATCGCCTGAAAGGTGATATATATATTACTCAAATATAATATTATATCAATTTTACTGAATGTTTCTACACATACATTAAATAAAAGCAATAATAATAGAGAATTATAAATAATCGTAAAATTATTAATCAATCGGATCGCACTAAAATAATATTTTTCGATACGCTTTGATCGAATTGATCAACATGCCATCAGTTTCACAATTAACTCATCAATAACTAGTTAAAGTCTAACTAATTAAAATTGGTATTTTTATATTTTTTTTTTTGTTATATTAATTTTATATATAATATTATATTAAGATGTGTTTATTAAAGTTTGTTCTTTAATATATTAATAATTAAATAATAATTTTTAATAAAAAATTTACAGCTAATTTGCAAGATGATTTTCGCAGTCTCCTGTTACACAACGTATAGAGATGATTTAGAAGAACAAATCTAGCGCGACTTTTTTTCTGACATGAGATTTTTCGAGAATTACCTTTCGGATTTAAAGACGACTCGATCACGTGCGGCGAATACCCGTCGAAGGTCGATACGTGGACGTGCGAGCCGCACCCACTGCAATCGACGAGCAACGTCAGTTTATCCTTCGAGTAGTTCGTCGTATACCATCTGCTGACGACCTTCGTCACGTCGAATTTCTGCCAGCCGAGCTGGCCGACATTCACTACGAGAGATGTTACCATCTCCAGATGTTGACCAAGTTCCTGTAAGTTAAATCACTCATCTTAGTTGAAAGATTTATTATTCGAAGAATTTCGGAGGAATGATTTTTCACTACGAGTTAGAATTATGCTTCTCTTTTTTTTAATGTAAAAAATTTAAAAACAAATGTAATCGATAAAAGTTAATCAAATTTAGGAATAAAGAATTAAAAAAGAACACGATATTAAACTGTGTTAAAAATTTTTATAAAAAAATTATCGATTACAAGATAAATTACCTTGCCTCGGAGATGCGTCGTGTTACCGCAATGTACTCTAAAGACCCAGAGAGTGATGTTTCTTTGGTTGATTTGATTGTGACGATGATGCTGATAGTGATGAGCGTGTTTAAGCTCAACTCTCGCCCACAGGGTGGCCCTTTTGATTCTCAGAGGTTCCAATGCCGGTTCGCCACTCGACATCGGAAATTCCAGCAATGGCTGGCCGTTTAACGTGTGTCCTGAAACAGAATACACGTGTATCTTATTTTAAGAAAATTATATTAAATTAATGATTCAATTTAAATAATCTTTGATAATTTATTTGATTTTATTTTAGTCTGCTAATTCGAATTGATTGTTACAATTTTAAAGATGTCTCGTATTGTTGTACACATAGTAGCACAAAAGTAGAAGCTTCCTTAAAATATAAAAAAGTATAGTATTTATATTTTTAATACGTTGATAAATCGCCAAATCTTCTCTAAAATTTTGTTTCTTAAAAAGTGCACGCAAACAATTAGCATTTATGAAAAAAACCCTGAAAAAAGACAGTTGTGTACACAATTATTAATTTCTGATATGTTTGCGAAAAAAGTATCGCGTCCAAATGATCTAGATAGATTTTTTAAAATTTTATTCTTCTTTCGCTATCACTTACATGTAAGAAATTACAAGCCGAGCTTTAATCATGTACAGAATGTTCTAGAATGTTCTAGAATGCTGTAGAATCTCTAAATTTTAATAATAAATTTTGTAACAAATATGAATGTCGAACTTTCATTGTAAAAAATTACGTGGAGGATACCAGCAATTTAATGCAATTTTTATTATTTAGTATTATTAAGTATTTTGGCTACAGAAGCTATTAAACAGATCTGGATTATAAAAAGAATTAAAGCATCAAAAAATAAAATTAAAGTAAAAATTAAGAAATAAATAAATTATTTTTTAAATTTAACTCTTAGATTAAAATTACTTAAGAATTATTTAAGAAATAAACACTATCAAAAATTTTTGATGCAAACTACCTCGTAAAATCAACTGCAAGAAACGAAAAACTGAAAAAAAACATACATGGATATATATACAAACAATATGTATGTACATACACATAATATTAAATAATAAACGGCAATGGTCATATTTTGCTACTATTTTATAAAATATAATTTTTAAACGAATGAGTGAATTTAAATCAAATATTGCATAAATGTTTATTAGAGATGTTTTTGTTAAACACAAGTGTTTTATTAAATACATGTGAAAATTTTTATTTCGCTGATAATGTTTTTTCCTTATTTTTGTCAATAAGTGCTAAAAAACGTGATTGTTCATAAAGAATCAGTAACTAACTTTAAACTTAAAAATTTCCAAACCGTTATGAAAATTGTACTCAAGTTTTGCGTAGCTACTTAGAAGAAATAGTAAAACAATCTACGAAATTTTTCACTTCGCTTTTGTCAATGTGTCGAAACTGATTAATACATCCTTAAAAAGATATCTTGTAATTATATATCTTAAATTAATATTCTAAGGAAATAAAATTTACTTAAATTTTTAAATGGAATAATAATAATATTCAATCGCATCTATAATCGAAGACTTATCTTAGTAAAACCAAAGAAGAAATGTGACTTTAATTGTTTGTAATATAAAGAATTATTATACATATACATAATGCTTCAACATTTTAATTAAGAGAAAGTTTAGGTCTTAGAAAACTTTGCCCATAATGATCTCTGTGCTTTCCAATCATACTTTATATATATATATATATATATATATATATATATATATATATATATACACATACACACACATACATACATATGCGTATGTGCACATACGCTGCGTTCAACGCTCGTTCACTCGAAAGCACCTCTCCTTTCGTCTCTCTCTCTCTCTCTCTCTCTCTCTCTCTCTCTCTGTCTGTCTCTCCCTCCCTGTTTCACCGTCAAGAGGGTGTACGTGTGCACCTGCGCGCGTTTGTATGGTGCGCGTAGAGTGAAAGCAGGACGGCTTCATCCTTTAACGGTTTGGTGAGTCACGGACCGAGCGGGGTGGGTTGGGTTGGGGATAAGCACAGGGTGTCTGCCGCCCGTCTGCCTTTTGCCTTTCACCGCACACCCCTCCGTTGTAATCCGCCGCCGCCACCGCCGCCGTCGCCGCCGCCGCCGCCGCCGCCGCCGCCGCCGCCGCCAACCCTCCACCCACCCACCCACCTACAGCCCTCGTCACCGCAGTCAACTAGCCGCGCCGCTGCGCGCGATATAGCATCCAGTACGACGATATGTAATTATATCGCTGTTTCTACGTCTTTACGATAGCCGGCAACCAGGATGTAATGACACGTGATAGATTAGCGAAGAGTAGTGTTCTTCATATAGATTATTCTTTTGCCGTAATTATTTTTTTCCCCATTATATGCCGCATTATTCCTTACCATTATATTTTTCAGCACGTCTTTTCTAATTTGAAACTATTAAAAACGTGTACACGCATGTGTCTGCGCAATTTTTTCGCGGACTTTTCAGAGTAGATCATGGTTTTGTGTATATGTACAATTGTATATAAAAATATATACAATTGCGGAAACAGATTTGAAAATTAAATTGAAACAAAATGAAGCAAGTCTACGTCAAAAGTAAAAAGATGCAGATTATAAAAACCTAATTTGAATCATATTAGAGATAATAAAATAAAATATTAGAAAGATACGAGGAGGAAGAAAGAGGGGGAAGGAGAGTTTCTAATCGATTTTGCGAAATTCAAGGAGAGCGCAGTGAAACAATATCGATGATCGTAACATTCTTGTCCTTCGCGAAAGTACCACGCCCGAACGAAGTACACGATTCGATTCTCTTCCCTTATAGGATGGAATTGAGAGCGGAGATGTAGCGTGGCATATATGTCTGATATAAATCTTAATAATAGAAGATTGTCGCTAAAACAGCTCTATCGCTACGTTCGATAAATTATTGATTTTTAAAAATACTCGGAAAGAGAAAAAAATTGATTTGAAAAATTGACTTAAACAAATTAATCGCACATGTTCATGTGTCAGGTGTTTCTTATTAATTTTTTTCATATAATTGTCTTTTGTATCATTAAATTATTTAATTTAATTTAATTTGAGACTATACACACACACACACACACACTATGCATATCAATCTGATCAAAAACAAAAATATTGAATATAAATGCTATCACAAGTTTACAATTTTTTTCATATCCTTGCAATTTTAAAAACGCGTTATTAAATATTTACGTGTCAAATGTTAATATTTGCGATGTAATATTTGTTTCGCATTAATATTATATGAATTAAACGCGCGTCTAACTGAATAAAATCGTCTCGTGATGTAGTAAGAGAAGATCGAGGCGGATATGCGGATATAAAGGAAAAAGCATGATATATAAAACGCGGCTCCAGAATGCTCCATGTCCTTGGCACGTGATCGACAACAAGAGTACGGATTTTTAGTGGCGGAATACTTGTGGCACAATCGCGGCTCACGAGATGTCGAAATTACGCGTTGGCTTCTCATACTGGCAGCTCTCCTGTACACACAGGGTGTCCCGGACATCGCTCGTTCCCCTTTGATTGTAACAGATATCCGGAGGGAAATAACTATGCATTCCATTGTTAAAAAATTAAGGAGAGAAAAAAAAATTGGCACACTGTAAATTTCACGAGGACTAAATCTTATTTGAATTTATTGATAGTGTATTTTGTTAAAATTTTATTATCAATTAATTTTCCACCATGACTGGCCAAGTGTCACAAAAGTGTCTCATAAACGGCTTGTATTTTAACCCTGATCAGAAACATTTTCATTAAAAATTCACTACTTTATTCGATTTAATAATAGATAATTTATTGAAAATTTTCAAAGTTGGACAAGACTTTATGACACTTGGGCACTTACTCTGGTCCAAAGACCAGATTTTTATCAAAAAATCACTATATTGTTCGGTTTATAAATGATTTATTGAAAATTTCGGCAGGACTTATGGCACTTGGCCACTTACCTTTGGGTTCTCGACATCTTGAGATAATTCATTACATCTCGGCTCTTTGCTCCGAACAAAGAGTCTCATATCTTTGATTTTCCACACACTTTTCTCCTCTATCTTTGGGCCCTCTTTCTCTCTCTCTCTTTCTCTCTCTCTCTCTCTCTCTCTCTCTCTGTCTCTATCTCTATCTCTATCTCTGGGTCGCGTGTTCTACATTTTCGTAGTTCGATTTTCTAATGGCCTCGCTCGAGTTTCGAGTGCATCGTCTGTCGCACATTTCGAGGTCGGTACATCGGGTGGTACTTTTGCCCCCCGTGCGCCGCAATGCGACACCACCACGGAATCTGCGCCCCGTTCTCTCTTCTCTCGTCGCACAGGAACGATGAGACTTTTTTTATCCTACAATGAATATCATTTCGAGCGAGACGACACGATGCGTCGTCGACCCACTACGTGGTAGCTTTTTGTTATATATGCGTAACGTCGAGCGGTAGAAATATTGCACCTCCATAATGTATTTCATGTGAACTTTAGTTAAACGTCTCAAATTCATTTCAAAGAAGATTTGCTTTTCTAACAGATTAACGATGAAAATATTCTATGGCATTTTTCTTATCTCGCAAAAACATTTTACAATATTTTTTTATCACTACTTATATATGTAAATAGCATTGTTTTCAACAATTGCATCTATAAATGTAAAAATAAATTTGAGTCGAGATTTGGATTTTTAACACAGAAGTAAATTGATTCTTGCCACAACTCATTGCTAGCCATACTATAATGATATCAGAGAAATAAGATTGCGCGATAAAATGAGATTTGTCGAAAATTACAAGTGAATGAAGTTACGACTAGTGCGAGAGATGATACCAATCAAATGTAGTGTAGTTGTAACAGTGAGCAAATGCTATCGAGCGAGTCAGTCTATTAGCACGGCCAAGGTTCGAATGTTATAGGTCTCTTACATCGTGCCTATCATTCTCTTTGTTCAATGAACAAAATACGATTTTCCAACAAAGAGAGAGAAAGAGGGAGAGAAAAATACACTAGTAATATATTTTCTATAAAAAAAATATATAAACATATAGAATAGAATTGTAAAAGATATTAAATAGATATCAAAATTATTGTTTCAAACTAAGCTTTCTATCGTTTGACATCGAAAGATTACAATAATAATAAATTGCATGACGCGTATTAATTTAATCAATTATTCCGAAAACAAAATAAGTTCACAATTTTCGGGGATCAAGGCGGATTAATGGAACGCGTTGTAAAGGTGTCAAACTGCAATATGTATGAAAAGTACGCAGTCTCGCATGATGTTGCAATATGCACATCATTACGTAACGAAAACAAGAATATTTTGGAAATAGCGCGATTCCGGTATTGTTCTCGAAGCAGTTGGACTATCGAACGTCGGATCTCTAAATTGGAATGTTGGACTCGCGAATGTGCGATTCGAATGTTTGGCTTCGACAATGATTGGCAAGCTCCTCGTGACCTTGTGTCAGCCATCTGCCGCGAGATAACTCGCGTCGTCCTACTTTTGAAATCTTCCAGCAGCACTTTCTACCAAAGCCTCGATCGTTTTTAAGAACCCTCGATTCCGCATTCCGTAATTTAATAGAAAGCTTTTTCCTCGGAGGCTGTGCGAATGGCATGGTAAAAAAAAAGGTCAGGGCTTTTTCTGAATTTAAATCTTAGATATACGGCTCTAGATTCGTAGGTCCTAGATTCGTCCGAGACATTGATATATCGTCCCAACGTCCTTCCGCTTTATTCCTATCTCCAAGGGCGCATACAGAGAGACAATCCAAATCGTTTCTACTATTTAATATATGTATACATATATATAATTTTATAGAAATTTAAAACAATTGGATTAAATAATAATAAATTAAAAGATTCGAAAAATAAGATGAATTTTTAAATATAAAGAGCATACAAAAGACACAATGCATTTTAATTGCAATGTAATTCATATATTAAATAATTTTAGTACATACATCTATTGTATTTTATCTGTGATTTTTTCAAATGATTATTTACACGGATCATCATTTGTATTGTACAATACCTACATATTTTATAACTTATATTATACTTTAGCTACTCAACTGTATACATTAAGATATGCATATCTAAAAATTATTGAATGTCCCTTTTATCGTGATTTTGATTAGTTGGGAAACGATTTCTCGTTAATTTATCTTGAGTTAAAATATCATAGAAATTATCATTTTAATATTAAAATCCTTGTAAATATAAACTTTAAAGTCGGACAGAATCACAAAAAAGTTTTTAAAAACCAGATTAGATTTATCATCTCTACTTGGCGTGTTCTTCTGTTATGAAAAAAAGTATCATATTGAATATAAAAGAGCGAGAAAAAATTTTCGCCTGCGCCCTTGTCTATTTCGTATTCCTTACTTTGGTCGCGTAATCGGGGTTAGCGCGATCTCTCTTTCTCTCTCTCGATGGTGGAGAACTCGTAAATTTCGCACACGCGCATGTCAGTGAGACGAAGTAAGGTCTCTCCGTCGCCAAGTTGTCCATTTGAAACGCGTCGCAGTATAGGATACCGAGGAAAACGCGCGATGGCACCGAAAAAGATCGAGGAAACGTTGCGAAAGGATCAGACGGGGGTGGGGGATAGGGGAAAGAAAGGGGTGGCGGTCGGAAAACGACGATCGAGAAATCGAGGGAAGAGGGAAACGTTTGGGGAAAGAAAAAGGCGTTGTCGACGATGTCGACCTGATCGTACCGATCGAGTGGTAAAATTATTCCCCTGTCAAATATACACTTACGAGAAGGTGAATTAGTATAGTTTAATTACATTCTTAATTACTTGAAATTGAAATTAGATTGGATTACATTATGCTAACAATGAGATTAAATTTTTACTTGTACTTAAATCTAGTAAAAGTTAGCATTAAGTTATACTTGAAAAATAATAAAGAATCTTTAATAAATGCATAATATTATTGGAAGACTGGAAAAAAAATATTTAAAAAAGAAAAAAAAAGTTTATTATGAAATAAAATGTTTTATCTAATAAATATTAAATCTTATTATGATTTTCGAATTTCGATGATCAAACCTGGGGACTATAATATAATTAGTAGTCCTTGTAAAATTCCTAATTAATTAAAATTTCTGATGAGATAAAATTTTTCTTAAAGTTTTATCATTACCTTTCGCCTTGTTTCGCTATCTGGCTTCAATGTGACTCTCTCATAAGTTATAACATTTAATGGGTTATCAATAAGCTTTTAACAGTTCTGTTTTCTTTTTTTCACTTTATTTATGTTTCACAACTTTTAATATTAAAAAATATAGCATCCGCAACGCGTTAAAAATTAGCGATCCCTCTTACTGGGAGGCATTCAATAAAATATTACACAATAACAGCAAAGTTAAAAAATAAAGACTTTTCACCCCTTTCAACCATTGACTCTTGATCGAAAGCAATTTCTCATACGAAAATTCAGTTGCTATTTTGATACGATACATGTCGTAATATCAAGGGCGGTTTGTTTCCGCCGTTGACACGCGGGTGGATTCCCCGACGAAGCGTCGGAGACTATAATTCTTGCGGGAGAGAAATTGGGAAGAAAGGGCGGCAACGAAGACTATTTCAAGAATCCGACTGTAAGTCGGTAGCTCACATAGTTTGTCACTGACAACTTGCCGACGGACGAGATTTCGGGTCCGTCCTTGGAGCCGCGACAGTCGGAGAGATCGTCGGAGATAGGATGAGCCTTCGGAGGATAAACACAAAGCTCTCCCTGGGCTTCGAAGGCCGAGGAAATAGCGAGAGAAAGCAGCGATTTCTAGGACAATTCGTGGCCGTCTCGATGTATCGAGACGAGGAGACGTGAGGAGAGATCGCACATCCTGTCCTACGAATCGGCGTCGTTGCGAGGATCGCGGGCGGATGAATAAATGAAGAAGCACCGTTGAGCGAACCCTATTTCGCCGTTTCCCAAATGAGCCGATCCCGCAAAAACTGCTGAGGCAACTTAAAGCCAGACAGCGAAACGGAGGCGACGGCGCGGTGGCCGGAGATAACGACGAGGCTTCGAGAAGAATTTTCTTTTTCGTGAATTTTCATCACCCGGCGACCAGGAAGGACCTCGCAAGGGCAAATCGTGTACCATAGTCCCTCAGATTGCTTCTAGAGATACCAGTTCGAAAAAAATGTCAATAGCACAAAATGTTTGCCATACCATCTTTTACTTTCAGCTTCTTAAGCGAAAAATTCATCTGGAGTCGATTTTTCGCTTAAATTTTTCCAAAGATAGTAAATATTTTTACATTATAATTAAATTGATAAAGTTTAGAGAATTTTTTTATAAATTTATTAAATTTTAAAGAATCAATTATCAGTTACAATAATTTACTTAAAATTGAGTATCGCAAAATTTGTATAAGAGACAAAATATGTTACCATAAATCAATTGAATAAAGTTAAACGATGGATCCTTGAGTATTCATTACATTTCAACACACACACACACACACACGCAACCCATAGGCATCGAATAGTTCGATCGATCGCTCGATCGAACGGATGGTGAATCAATCACCGCAGCGGGCGGGAAACGAATTCGCGTGGACCAGCAAAGTGCATTAGACTAGATCAGTGCGGAAGGAAGTAGAAGTTTGGCTCGAGGTAGGAAAGACGCGCGGGGAAGGAGGGGGCGGAAGGTGGATTACAACTGTTACCAAGGACGAGAACGAACGAGACAAGAGAAGAGGATGTAACAGGAAGCGAGGGAATTGCGGGGCTGAGATTGATGAAGAGACGAAGAGAGTGCGATTTTTAAGCATCACTTGAATCGGAGTGCGCTTAAGGGCGGGTATAATTCCGCGGGAGAGTGAAGTCACGTGGAACGGAAGGAAGTTCTCGCAGTTAGGGCGCCGGATAGGAGAGTGATTATTAGAGCGGAAAGCCGGAAGTACGTGAGGTTTCACGATGAGTTTTCCTTATTTGGGTGATTCGACATATATAACATATACTGTTGAAGGGACTTTAGGTTCAAAATTTAAGTTAAGTTTTATTCTGTATACAACAAAATATATCATATCAATTATTATCTGCGTCGTACGCAGAACCAATAGCACGCGTATTGCTGATTCTCTAATTGATTACTGTCGCAAGCAGAGTAAAGCGGGAAACAGAGCTCGATCGAACTCTCGTAACGTCGGTGACAAAGAAAACACACGATACGCACAGCGTCGCTCGTTCGTCGATAAAATGTTTAAAATAATACCGCATTCGCACGAACCCAAATACTCGCGTACATATATACCCCTAGGTATTGTCAACAGATAAGAAATCCAACCTCAGAGCAGGCCCACAATGCGAATCTAATTACAGCGCGACATGTTACTGACGTGTTCCAGACATAGTACCACGTATACAAGCGCAATACCGACTCGTATTGTGTAGGGCTGAGGCGATTGACCGTAATACGACCAGTCAAATAAGAGGGTCAGATATAGCCAGTTAGTAACCCTGATCCAGATCTATCGCCACGTGGTCGCTCGCAACTATACGTACCCGCTGTTTAAAGCACGTGTGACGTATTAAACGCGCGTTCACGCGTATCCCGAATTTCGTCGACGATCACCATTGTCATTAATTAAATTGTCATCGATTGACCCGTTTAAAGCATTGATACCGCGAATCTCTGCAATTCTCCGTGAGATTAAAAAAAATCACGGTATCCTTTATCGGTCCTTTGGGTGTGGCCGGTTGCGGTTTGAGCTAGCATCGCGACCAAGCTGTCTGATCAGCACGCAAAAGAAGAGCGAGTGGAAACGATCAAACATGATCAGACATCCTAAAGTTTCAGGATTACGCGATATCGTTTCGTGTGATTTCGATTTTCTCAAACTTACACCCGCGCGCGAGCGCGAGATACAATTTGTCGACTTTCCTACATAAAACAAGCGTCAAGTAGAGTCACATGCAGATAGAGAGAGAGAGAGAGAGAGAGAGAGAGAGAGAGAGAGAGAGAGAGAGAGAGAGAGAGAGATTCCTTCGAGAATTACACAATGCTTGGGCGCGCCAATATCGCGCGTTTGCAAAGTTTCGCTACAAATCGGCCGATTTATTTACAATGGATAGTTTTGAGGATCAAGAACCGCAAGGAGAATCGGCACGCGAGAGAATAGAGGAGTTGAAGTGGAACGATGAGTTACGTTGCGCGTTACGTGAACAGGGTTGCGCGATTGTGCGCGCGGCTCCCGGCTCCCGGCTCCCAGTACTACATTAGACGAACGTGCACCGGAGAAATTAAAGACAACGCCAAGAAAAAGATACAACGGCGGATAGCACGCGAGGCAGCGGGGCGGAAGAAAGAGAGGGCGGGGGGAGGGAAAGGAGATGAACGCGTAGAGATAGATAGAGTCGCGGAGTCAGAGAGAGAGAGAGAGAGAGAGAAAAAGCGGCGGAGGGCGGAAGAAGAGAGATAAAGAGCGTAGAGACGGAAGGGAAACGTAAGGAGGAAACAAGAGGGAGGAAGAAAAGGGTAGGAAGAGAAGAAACGAGAGCGGTGACGAGAGGCAAGGGGCGGACAAGAGAATGTAGAAAGAAAAGGAAAGAGAAGCGAGAGGAAGTAACCTGCCCTTTTCTATCTTGAAGTGCAGAGTGTACTAGGATGAGGAGAGTCAAGAGGGAATAAAGGGGGTGTAGGAGATATACGAAGAGCGGCGCCCAGCTGGAGCCACGTGCATCGATCTGACTACAGGCGCCAGCCGTCCTATCCGTCGGCTCGTTCGTCCATGAGTTCGACCCTGCCCCACTCCAACTCATCCCGAACCGTTTCATCCCATCCTGAACCGTCAAACTCTCGGTTCTGATACTCCCTATAAAAGGAGAGAAAGAGACGAAACGAGAGAAAAAGCGAAAGAGAGACTAAAGAGAAAGCGGGAGAAAGAATGAAGGAAAGGAAAACCGAGGGATGGAAATAGAGAGAGAGAGAGAGAGAACGAAGAACAGGAGAAAAAAAAAAAAGGAAAAAGGATGAACAAAAAAAGGGATGAAAGGGAGAACGAAAAAAATGAAAGATGAAAGAGAGTAAGAGAGATGAAGGAGAAAGAAAAAAAAAGTAAAAAGAGAGAGAGAGAGAGAGAGAGAGAGAGAGAGAGATTCAAAATGATAGGAGGAAAGAAAAAGAAATGGAAAAAAGCGAGAGGATAAAGAGAAAGAGAGAGAGAGAGAGAGAGAGAGAGAGAGAGAGAGAGAAGATAACGCAAAAGGAAAAAGAAGAGAGAAAGAGAGAGGAAGAGACAGGATAGTGCATGTCGCTTCGCGGCATTGCGGGGGCGGGAGAATTTTAACCCCCGCGTCGGGTAGCGTCCGACTTTGTATTCTCCCACGGAATTCCCACAGGTTGAACGAACTCGATTCTATCGAATACGGGATGTACGCTTGGTCCTTCGTGGGAGGGAAATTGGCGAATTTCTCGAAAAGTCGTCACGCTAAATCGCACGTCATCGGCCATTGTGTGTGCGTGCGCGTGTGCCACCATAAATAATAAAGGGAAAAAAATTAACCCCCCCTTCCCCTCTTACCCCTGCCGACGTCGTTTACTGCCTATCGGGCTCCTCTCTCTCTCCTATCTCGATCGACTTTTTATAGCACAACTTTTATCGCGTCCTCTTTCACGATTTGGCAGGACGTTTTTATAGAATCGCGGCGTTGCGCGAAAATATACGCCCGCCTATACACGCGGCAATCTTTCCACAATCGTAAAAAAGGATAATGGAACCAAGTGCCGGCGCGTCGCGTCGTGTCGTGTTGCGAGAACAAACGTAAATGGAATCGATATCGTTCGTTTTCTCGTCATCTCGCTGTATCGGCTCCCGGCGACACCCCAAGGTCCGCGCGAGAGACGAGATCGTCTCCGTTCGGTATTAAGCTCTCACGGTGTGGCCTTGAATAAAGTATCCGCGTTAAAAGCTCGTAGATGGATTAGCGGCATTAAACTTTCCAGGATACTTGGAATGTAACCCAATCGGGCGCGTGCACCGCTCCTGAAGAACCAGGGCGATGTTTACGTCAACATTTTATCATTATGTATGAACGAGGGTGTATATAAACGATAGGTATATTACAGTCGGTACAATTATCGAATGCGCAATGAGCAAATTGAAAAGTGCAATATTCGCGTAGGAAAAACATTACTAACACGATAAAGATTAGTTTGAGAAATTTTTTTTCTAAAAACACTTTTATCCCCCTAAGTATAATAATAAAAATCAAAAAGGGCACAATAAACAAATATGATAATTAATAACAGTATCAGTAAAACGTATCTACAAATAGAAATAATAATAATAAATAAAAAAATAATAGAAATGTAATGTATGCGATAAATTTCATGAATATGTTAAATATGTAAAAGATACGGTCAAATATATTTGAAGAAGAAAAAGACGAGGGATGTGAGAGAGGATGTTATATACGATCGAACTGTATCAGACTTAATAAATAGCGCACGTCTCTGAATAGGTAGCGTCTAAAACATGCGCTGAATCGCGGATAGCTAAATAGGGGATGTTGTGTGCGCCGGTGACTGTTAAGAGCCGCGAGTTACGAGCCACGAATGCTCGAGCTTTCATAAAGTATTGTTGGAAAAGATCCGCGGCCAAGTCCTTTTAAAAGAGAACAACCGTCGAGCGCGCATAATGGCCAGCCTCTATGCGTGTGACACGGCTCTTTCTCTTTCCCTCTTTCTCCCTGGTCCACGGCATCTTATCCGGGCAATGACGAACGTCCTGAGAAATACTGCGTCAATTCGCCCATCGCGTCGCGCCGCGTCGCGACGCCTCGCGTCGCGTCGCGTCGCGTCGCGTCGTGTCGATCTGTCTTGCACCGCGTTCTCGTCGTCCATCGCATCGCGATGCGATTTGTTTGCGCTCGGGGATTGTGTCATTGTAATTCTATAATATCCATAAAGTGATCCGTTAGCTGTTTAAACTCTATGCAGCGAATAAATATTATATAATAATAAATGTACTATAGGGAAAATGCAATATAGTAAAGATGTCTTTATCGTCATTTGTATAATAGAATTACCTATATATATAATATATCTATAATATATACAATATCTTATTCACTATACACATATATAAATATATATATATATTTATACGCATGTTATTATTATTTATAATATTTGTAACAAATATAAATATAGGTACATGGTAGGATATATTTCAGAACCATAGAATATTTATTCGAACAAGGTGTACCTTAAAAGAATGAAATATTTATTTGTGTTTATATTATGTAAACTGTGTTATATAGATATAAAACTATTATGTAGTTATAGAAACAGTGATGCAAACAGTCACTACATTAATCATTAATCTGTCTATTTATTCTATAGTCTAGGTTTCTAATTTGGTCTAATTTAGTCAACAAGAAAACATGCAATACTACCACGTGACGAAAAATCGCTTTATCGTTATTAACCCTTGTATAGATTACACATTTCTTTCTTATTCTGTTCTTGGTCACATGTGGGTCACAATGTCTTGTCGCAGTTTTAACTGTTTCAAAGTGCTTGAACAACGTGCACAAAAATTTATATAACTCTTTGACATCTGTAGGAAATCATCATGTGCGATAAAAGTTAGAAAATAAATTTTAAACCGCGAGAGTTATTGATTAAAGTGGATTTCGGGATATTCTATTGTTAAAATATTGACGTAATTAAACTGACCAATATGTGACCTTTAAGAGTTAATAACAGGCGCCTTGTCTCGCATAATTTCTCAAGACGCCCGCGTATCTCATTAAACTCTATTGTCGCATGCATATCTCGTGCACATTGCAGACAATACATAGTCCAGACAGTTATTTGATGTTACTAAGTGTTATTGAGAGTTCGCAAGGAGTTAGCGAATCGAATCTTCTTAAGCGATTTATCATCCCTTTCAATGCGCAATCCACATTCGCGTATCATTAAAGTTGGCAGTCACGATCTTCGCTTGGCCGACCAGCAAATTGGTGACGAGATAAGAAAATATAATCGAGAGGTTTATACCCCCCGAAGAAAAGCTTAAGAAATAATTCAATTATTTATATGTTATCTTTTAGCATTATTTTCTAACAACAAAGTGCTTTTCATAATATCAATCTATATTTTTCTCCATTTCTCCTTTCCAACAACTTTTTGATCGAATGAAAGAAAGTTTGTCGATCGTGTTGCTCTATGTATATGCGTTTTTTCCAATTCAAAATTCTTGAGATTTACGACTGAACGCGTGCACGCTCAAGAGGAGGCGCGTAATTACGTACAATTAACCGGGGGGCGAATGCGGACCAAATGATCCTTGGCAGCGAGTCGCGCGGACAAGCGAGCGGTTTCGGCCGTCCGTCACCGGTCGCGACTGAGTAATACACTATACGCAATGCACCCTGTCAAAGATAATGGTTTCCTCTTGAGCATGAGAAACGCATGAGGTACAATAAACCGCCAAAATTACGACTGCTGGCTTACGGCACCGTTTGGTAATGGCGGTGGAATGGCCGCGTCTAAGGGGATAGAATTTGCGCGCGAGAGAGAACGCGAAAGAACTGAGGGAGAAAAAAAAAGAGAGAAAACAAGAGAGAGAGAAAGAGAAGGAGAAGGTAAACGAGCTTGTATATTGTCGCGATATCATCCTATATGTCGTTAAAAGATGTCGCGAACTATCGAGCGTCGAGCGTCTTCTCTTCCTCTCTCTCTTTCTCTCTCTCTCTCTCTCTCTCTCTATGTCGACTTGTATCTTGTCGCAAAATAGCTTTCCTCTTCCATCTAATTATACTATGATAATATCTGGAATGTATTGGGCTCGTATCTTCGATGTTTTCGCTGTCGATATTCGGCAACGAGGAGACGAATTCAAAAAAGAAAAAAGATCAGTCTCAAATATTCATCGTCTACAATTTTAACACAAATATCTTGCCCTGTCCCCCATAAAAATTCAAAGCTCGCCATCGACGATACTTCTGCCCTTCTAATTTTTTTCAACCGCTTTGCACTCTCTTCATCTCTCGTTATCCGTTATCCAACTCCCCTTCTGCTTTTCCTGCGATCGTCATCGTCGTCGTTCGGGATTTTCGCATCTTCGATAACGACGACGACGAAATGGTAACGCTGTTGGTGGCGTTGTTGAGTGAGACGCATAAATTCTTATGGTATCTTATGGTCCAAGTGCTTCGGAATGGCCACCCGCTAAAGGCGGGGGTGGCGAGAATATAAACGTTGTTTTTGTACAGAGCGTTACTCATGGGTTGTAAAGTTCTCATGATACTATTGCTGCTGTTGCTGTTGCTGCCACCGCCGTTGCTCACAGTTAAAACACCTCTTCACGCGTGTACTCGCTATCGAAGACTTACACAGCCATATGCTGACACTTGTATCGATTCTCGTGTATACGAGAGGTATCATGTTGTGCCGCATTTTTACTTCGAAAGGTGCGAATTATATTAATTGATTGACAAAGTTATTTCATATTTCAGGATATAAAAAAATGAATCTCTCACGAGATTATTAGAGATGTTTTGTATACTTATGTAAATAAATATTTCGAATATACTAAAATAACTTTCCTTCGCGTTCATATAATACCTTACTCTTAGAGAAGAAACACAATGTATGTAATTCTCTTATTTATTTTCCAATGTTATATTTCTAGATAATCGTTTTTCTTTTCTCGCAGATATCCACCCTTCGTAATTTGCAGTAACGCCTGAAAGGTTTCCATCGAAACAAGTTTCGGCGATGGGAATTTTTTCGGTAGCCTCTATCACGAAAACTTTCGATCGCCCGACGAAGTCCATTACGAGTTCTCGTACTGTCGATTGCATTCATACAATCTCCCGTTGCATTATCGTGAAAGGACGTTATTCCATCGCCTTTTTCTTTCCCTTTCGCGTCGGCTTGGCAAATTCAGATAACCGGATCGGCGAAAAGAATTAATTCGATTATGTCCGATAAATTATCCCATTGCATTCGATCGGTCGCTTATAGAATAGGAGAAGAGGATCGTCTCTCGTAACATCGATAAAAACCATATAAAAAATATTTAGTCACGGATGAAATACATAGAATACTTAATACTCGATCTATTTGCATAGTGTTGTTAATTTTTATAATTAGCAATATAACACAAAAATAATTATTATTGTTATAATAGAAATGCGCTTATAAGATACCAACCGAAATATATAAATTAATAATAAAATAAATAATAATAAAAGAAATATAAATTAGATAAAAAATATAAATGTAAATTATAAATATAAATTTATATAATAAACACATAAAAAGAATAAATTAAAATCTCATTATAATAATAATTCATTAATAATAATTGCAATCTTAGAGCATACTTATACTCTATTATGTCTCACATATAATATCTTATTTTATACGATTAGCCGAGAAAGAGAAAAATAAGAGTATGGAGCACAAACCTAGGTCAAACTGCTGGTCCTTACGACAGAAGGGATCCTCCGCATGGAGGGATTTTACTTCGTCATCATATACCTCATAAGAGTCATACCTCATAAGAGAGATTTAAGGGAGATTCACGTTGTTCAATCGATCAATGTTTGGCAAGCGAAAGCGTAATGGGACGATACGTGGAACAATGATCGTAAAATTGTTTTCGACGACAGTTTAACTCGCACGGTTATTATTAGAAAACTCGTTAACAGGCTGTACCGGCTCGCGTTATGTATCTTTTTACGGTGGTGCTAAAAGGGAAACTTTCCCATCAGGATCATTTCTTCACTCGATGGAAATATCGCCCATCCTGCAGAATCGCATAGTTAACAGATTATGATCTACCTGAGTTTGAGAATTTTTCCAATAGTTCTTTTAGTAATGTTTGCAATTGTTCCAAGCAAATTCATAAATGGAATGCGTTTTTTAATTAAAATTAAATTATTATTATTATACAAAAAAAATATATTATATTGCACATTATTTCCTCTACTTTTATTCGTGGTGCGTTAAAATGATTTATAACCCGGAAACAAATTTATAGAGGGGTGTAAAAAAATAGGTCTCGAAAGTTACACGAATACTGATTTATCTTCCGGTTCTCGCGTCGTGTTACAAAAAACATTGCAGATCTGACCCGGGAACAAGTGATGAAGGATGAGATTCAGTCTCGCGCGCAGCGATGTCCCTCAATTTGGATCCCTACTTCCGCAAGGACGATGGAAACGTGAAAAAAGCGAGCACATCGGCTTAGAAAATTGGCGATAACATGACAAATAATTATATCGTTTATCAACCGACTGTGTGCGATTGGGTCATATTGATTCAACCGAGCCCGGGAGGGACTGTGATATATCGGTACGCCTACAAAGAGTGGCAGTCGCATTGTTCCGCGGCATTTTTTTCGCGCGTTCCACGTAGACAAAAAAATGTGGAACACAAACTTTTCCCCGCTGTCACCCCCGCAACCCGCGTCCCTCCTGGCCGCCCGCGGTCGATGCAGTATGGTGTGGTGGTCGTTTATAGTTTCTTTAGTTTCTTCAAAAAGAATGACGTGTTCATCGGCTATGTATAGTGACACGGCGACATTAACGTTAAAGTATCACATATGGCGTATTGTGTGTGTGTGTGTGTGACAGGCCTCGGCGCGCGACGTGTCCGGAAAAATCAGCCATCGGGGAATCTTCGTACGAGGTCGAGATTTGGACGGACGGAGAACGCTTTCATGTTCCGAACATTCGTTCGCGCCACCTGCTGCCTCGGAGTTTTCGCGCCGGGGAATCGCGCGAAGAGAATCCGAGATATCGATATCGCGCGCGCGGGTCGAGAAAAGTTCGCGACTCTCCGCCGACACGGCTCGTGAATCGATCGCGAGCGAGTTCGAGCCGTAATACCGCGCTAAAATGTAATTAAGCCGAATTTCCGTCGTCCGTATAATCGTTACTACCGACTCCTTTATTAACATAATGTCCTTCCCATAATCTATCGAAACGAAAAAGGGATTTCTTGGCTTCTTTAAATTAAAAAAAAAAAAAAAATTATAAAAACAAAAAAAGCACATTTCTATTTTCGAGGATTATTATCTTGAAAATACCTTTGCATCTATATATTTTGGTTTTTAGGATCCTATATATTTGCGATAATTTTTAAAATGTTTTTATTTTTCGGTTATTTTTGGATATTTCTATTTCTAAAGAATTTTACTGTTCGAGGAGATCGATCTTTATCTTATATGCGAATTAATTTCGTGGAGATCTGTATTTTTAGATAGAAAACTGGTCTAAAATTATGCGTCTCGCGATATTACGCGATTGTTCCGTAAGAGCGAAACAAGATGACACGCAATGTCGAAATTCGCAAGGGCTCGTTAATTTAATGGTGACGAAGGTGCAAAACGCCAGCTACGCCGCGCGGCAACGAGTCGAGGTAACATTACCGTTTCTACCTTGGGGTTCTATTACCCTTATTGTTAAACTTAGAGTCACTATGAACTACGAAGTGAACTATAGACCGCTTCTGTGTTGTCGCAACACTCGCGACCACTGCGGCGGGCCACGTGGCTGCAGGTGTGTGGCCCCGCGGGAACGCGTGCTTGTCAAAGCGACTCGTCGACGAACAGATGCCATTCTGTCTTTCGACAATCTCGCATGCAAATTTTGTTAGCCGGCAATTACATCCCGGAGAATCTACCTCTTATCGCGTCGTCTTTTTTCCACCCACGAAAAGTTCCATCAATCTGGATCCGGAAGAAGATCCGACCGCGATTTTCCGCAATTATATACACGAATCGTCGTGGACGCGACTCGACCCCGCGCGAACTAGGCGAAACTACGGAAGCGAAACTAAAATGATGTTATAGTGAATAAAATATCAGAATCATGATAGAAAATTTACAAGCCACTGACGAGCCACTTGAAATTTTGCGATGAATCAGCTTTGGGTTTACTGTCTGTAAATGTTTCTTATTTGGTTTGTGATAATTTTATCCTGAACACAAGTTGGTTGCAAAGACAAAAATATTCTTATATGAAGCAACTATTGTCTAATTAACGTCATTGCACTCGTAAATTATAAATATTTGTACAAATGAATAACTTTTATATAAGAATAATAAACACATATTTGTTACGGATTATACTAAAACAGGAATTGCAATAAAACATACCCCCTACGTGTCGTTATACCGAAGAAGTAATGCAATACACGCGGATAGATTAACCCCGAAGTCGCGGTTGTATACACCGTAGTTATTACATTGTATTTGTGTGTATCGAGCATACTGTATGTATTGAACATGCGACGTGTTGTTTGGCGTTTCGTGGAAATCGTCCTGTTATCGGAAACCAAGCTTATTGCAACTGCTATTTCAATTCCATTCGCGTACTTGTTATTTAAAATACAGGGTGACACGTTCATTCTATTTCCCAAAGTATAATAGCAGAATGAAATAAATAATTATGTTTTTCCCAAGGTCGAATAAAATTTGATATATTATAAGTAAATTATAAAATATATTATAAATGAAAAAATATATTTTGTTTAGTTATTTACGATTTAAAAAAAGTAGCTTTAAAAAAATTAATATTTATAAGATTTTTCCAGAAAGACAAAATTTATCCCAAATTCCAAAATATAATATTAATATAAATATAATACTTCTCGAGAATTATATAAATAAGGGAGTTTGAAATATTCTTTTACCGATGATTCGACTAAACTACATACATGCAAGCAATAAACGAACATGATTTTATTAACAGTATTATAATAATGCCTCTTAAAAAATATTCATGATTAAATTACTCGTCTCTTCTCGCGATGCGAGAATCATAAAGAACCGCAACGAGCATCTATCATGTTATCATAAATGAAAGACTAAATGCGAGCCGGTATAATCCTTAGCAAAGTTATATTCGAAGGAGAGGAAGGGATGATCGTTATAAATATGATCGATAAATAGACGATAGAACGAACGGTCGCGTTATTTTTCGGTCCATACCGATATGCGATCGCTCAAGCGATCTTTATTAAAGTGTATCGAGAGACGATCCGGCAGAGAAGTTTCGGAAAAACTTTCATCGAGTGACTGGGTCATCCAATCAGACATGGGATCAGTAAGTTCGCCTCGCGCGATTTGGCATCGAACGAATTCAACTTAATTCAGTAGTTCTATCCGGCTATATTAAATAAAGGCATAAGAAGAGAAACGCGAGCAGTTGCGATAATGAACTGCCGTTGGTCTTCGATTTTTATAATTCGCGTGCGCGCTCATCAAATTATACTGCCGATTGTTCGTCGAGTCGAGTTTCATAATGAGTCTTCTGGCCTTTTTATCACTCTGTTTTGCGATATTTCGAAAGCAGTATAAATGCAATTTTCAAGTGAAGAATATCTCGGATCTCACTATTACAAGAGACGCTGATACAATATAATACGATTAATTAATAATAATAATAATAATAATAATAATAATAATAATAATGACATGACATATACGTATATATGACTGCTGATGTATAATTCGAATAGCTATGTCTGTATACACGTTCGAGGAACGTCCTTTTATCCGTACGATAATTTTCTTGCACATCGTAGGCGGAATATTTTGATTGAAGGAAAAAATCTACGACACTTATCGAGCAAAGTTGACAAAGTTGTAAACTCCGGGGTTGCGACTTACGTTTCTGTTTCGCAGGGATCTTTGCAACTTTTTCAAGGATTCTGCTGCCTCGGAACACCGACACCTTATACCGGCGATGTATTAGAATGTTTTCTTGGAAGTGAGCTTTACACATTAAAATCGTTGCATTGGAAATCACACGCGTGCGGCAAGGGCATTCGCGTTCTTTAGATCTCGATTGTTCGATATTGACCGCGACGTCGCGCAGGAACGTCCGCGACATTTCTCACGGATTTTCCTCGTGAGAATTCCTGTATTTTGTGTCGAGGATATACAGAGGAGAAAGTTTGAAATATCTTAGATATGCGAAACCGATATGTAATATAACTAGTTTAATTTTCTACTTGCTATAGATGTTGCAAAAGATGTATCTTATGCCTATCGTGACGTCATTGCATTGTCACAGACGTAGAAATTGATATTCGTGTATTTATACAACGCCGGTAAATGTGAATATAATAAATTATATAGCAAAAATTTTTTAATTTTTAACAGTCTTATAATTTCTAATAATTACATAATTGACCAATTTTTAAATACGCATACATAAATACAAAGTTAAAATTATGTGTGTTGATTATTAAACATTTTAAATTAATATATAATTTATTATCCAAAAATTGTTTAGATTTTTACCACGTCTCATATTGTTACCTTCTTTCATAAATATTACGGGGTTTTTAAAATCATAAGCATTTCTATTGATATATAAATTTAAAGATTTCTTTTCCTACTCAAGTTAGCTCTCGGTGTATTTAATGAGAAAATCGAATATCTAACAGTCACATGTACATAGTCACGTGTTACGCATTATTTATATGATAATATACTTATCATCGCGCGAGTATCTCTTGATATCGCTCTATAAAGAAGTTTAAACTTTTAAAGTACAATTTCGCGAAGAAAAATTTACGCGAATTATCGCGGAACAAGAGAGAAAATGTTGAGAAAATCCGTAGGAAAAAAAAAACACTAGAATAAACTCACCGGGCTCGGCAAAAGTGATAATCTCCGAAGTCCTAGCGTAGAAATCGTCGAGCTCCTCCTGGACGTTGTCGTAGCCCTGATAAGACCTCGCGGTGGTCCTGGCGTTACCCTCGGTGGTAGTGGTCTCTTGATCGAGATTCCTATATGAATACTCGTCGCCGCCGTAGAGGAACTCGCCCGGGTACTCACTCTCGTAGTCGACCCTCGACCGGTCGGAGAAATTGGGCGGCGTTTGCGCCTCCGCCCGGTAAAGGGTCTCCAGGGCCAGGTGCCGGGGCACGGTGGCCAACGTCCTGTTAACGTCCGGGCGAGCCCTCAAACCGAGCTTCTGCAGGATCTGATGCTTGATCGCCTCCAGCCTGAGATCGTCCGGACTGGGCGCGGCGGTGTCCTTGAAGAGGCCGCTTTTCGCCGGACCGTCGTGATGCACGTGGTGATGATGATGATGATGATGATGTTGCTGCTGCTGCGGCTGCTGATGCGGACAACCCGGACAGGTCTGATAGTGGCCGCTGAGGCGCGGCTGTACCGCCGGCAGGACCAGACAACAAAGGGCCAGTCCTATGAGCAACAAATTGGACGGGAGAAAGGGCGGGACTCCGCCGTAGACGGTGCGCGTCGGACCCAGACAGTGGAGCGGCGGGGACTCGCCACGTTGGACCACCACGTCGGGCCCGGCGTCTTGCCGCCTGCGTAAGAACCGGCGCGTCGCCGTCGTCCGATCGACGCTCTCGCTCGAGGTCGTCGACGATCGGCGTGTTCGGGCGCGCGCGCGAACGCGAGCGCGGGCGCGAGCGTGTGCACGAATGCGGGCGCGGACACGGGCGCGAGCACGAATACGGATGCCAGATCGGGACGGCTGTTGCAGCACTCGGTTGTGACTCGGTGTGGATTCGGAGGGCTGCTGTTGCTGTTGCCGTTGCCGTTGCTGTTGCTGTTGGTGCTGCTTCCAAGAATTCCTATCGTTTCGGCCTTCGTTCGAGGTGCCGGCGCGTTCCGTACTATACGGCACCTGGTGCATCTCGACGGCGAGTCACCTCGTTCGCCTCCACCACCTCCGCCTCCTCCTTCTCTTGCTACGATGCTCCTTTCTTTCTTCCTTCTGTTTCCGAACCGATACCGGTGTCCCAGGCGTTGTTTCTTGGATATCGTCAGATTCCTCGTCGACGACGTCAACGACGTTAACGTCGCATCCGACACCGAAGAGCGGGAAATCTCTCGCGATGACGAACCTCTTCGGATTATCGTTAACAGGCGTACCGTTTCTCGGCTGCGACCGTCTATGCCGGTTTGGCAGTGGTGCCGGGGGATTGCAGGGACCACGATGACGACGACGACGACGGTCACTGGAAAGAACGAGACGTTGCGAGATAGAATAACTCGACGACTCGACGTAGGGGATGACGGCGCGTAGCGGTGACGACGACGACGGTGATGATGACGACAGAGAAGACAGGGAGAAGGCATCCTCGCCTAAACCCCCCATCACCAACTACCGGTTGCCGGCACCTCAGGATCAATCTCACCCGAGCGATGGATCGCCGTAACCGACCGGTGCACGCCGCTCCTAGTTTCGGCCATTCGCGCTTGCTTTGCTTCCGCGTTCTCACGTTCACCCATAAACGCGTTTCTTCCACGTACTTGCATATGTTAATCTCGCGTCTTCTTCTTCTTCTTCTTCTTCTTCTTCTCTTCTTCTCTTTCTTCTTCTTTTTCTTCTTCTTCTTCTTCTTCGTATACGTTTCTCTTTCCGTCAGACTCCTCGTTGAACACCGTCCTTGAGCCGACCTTCCGTTCGTTCGCGCGAGCTAATCCGAACGGGTCGTTGAACTTGACTGTGTGTGCACGCTTCACTTCACTACTCTAACCCCTTTTCTTCTCCCCCTCTCTCTCTCTCTCTCTCTCTCTCTCGCTCTCTCTATCTTTCTCTCTCTCTCTTTCTCTTTTTATCTCACTCCTTCTCTCTTTCTCGTTCTTTCTTCCTCCCTGTCACGCCGGCTCCTCGGAACGAACGAAGCGGCGACGTCGCTCACTATCGACTAGGGTCTTCTCGACTTTCTCGGGCACTTCCTATGTATACCTAACTCTTCACTACGGCTAAGATCCCCGGAATAATAATGCACCATTTAAAAGTCTGGCGCCACTCCGTGTGTGCCGATGCTGAGACCCGTGAGAGGTGACCCACGGCGCGCTACGAAAGTGCGGTCCTCCGTGTTCTCACCTCCGGACGAGGTGCTTGGCGGAAGTCCACCCCTGTCGCGTGCTTGTAAAATCCTGCGATTCGCCGGTTAGCAGGACTCGCCGTCGTCGTGTCTGTCTGCCGCATGCGGCAAATGTTGCGGGCGGTCCGTCCTGACCCGCGCGAGCGACTCGCGCGAACCTGTCACCGCGCACCCCGTCACCGACGACGAGCACCGTAACGTGGCCGATGCTAATCGCATCCTTCTTCGCGCGACAACAACGATCCCACGTAGGAGAGAACCGCGTCGTAATTCCACGTACACGTTTAGATCTCGCAGCCTCGTCCCGATTCCTCCCGGCTTCCTCCTCGACGCGCTCTCCTCCGCTCTTCTCTCACCTCCTCTCTCGTTCCCGCTTAACCTTATTATCTCGATCCTGTTTGTTGGCTGTCTCTCTGTTACGCGACAACGGCAACGAGTTGGCCGATGTCATCCGCGGTGAACTCCGAGAGCGCGTTCGAGGGACCCTCTTCTAACGACCGAAGCACGCTTGTCGGAGGCGCGCCGGACACTGAGGGGCAACCACCACCACTACCACTACCACTACCGATACCGGCACCACCACCGCCGTACCATTACCAGCGGCTGTGAGCCGGCAGCAGCAACAGCAGCAGAGCAGTAGCAGCAGCCAGCAGCAGCACCAACACCACCATCAACCAACCAACCAACCAACCAACCAACCAACCACCCACCCATCCACCCACCCACTACCACCACCACCACTACCATCACCGACGATGTCGAGCGCGATCCACGAGATATTGTCCACCCCACCCACCGCGATATAGGTACTCTACAACGGCCGACTAAACTCCTCGGTAACTTTATATAGGTGGGCCCTTATAACGTGATAGCTCTCTCTTTCTCTCTCTCCGATTCGTCGCGAATGCTGCCGAGATATTTAAAGCCCCTATATAAGTACGTACGAGTGTGTAAAGTCGACCCTGATGATGACAGCATGAGCAACTCCTTCAGGGTCGGATGATGATTTAAAAGTGTCGAGTAAGAAAAAGAGAAAAAGAGAGCCCCGTCATGTTTATGTCATTGGTAGTCACAGTGTATGTGTCACTCGCACTTTTATTGAGAACAAGGACAAAAAGAATACCAGAGAGAAAGAGAGACGGACAGATCACTCGGACCAGTCACCACGTGTCTGACGCGTGGTACTGTAACGGCTCCACGATGATCTCGGGGTACCTCATTAGCGGCGTCCACCGTTCTCGAAAGAACGAACGGGACCACCTGTTAGGCGTCAACGGTACATCACCGGCAGAAACGCGAGAAACTTTGTCCATGATAAGATAATGAGTGGAATGATCATTTAACAAGAGTCAAAAGCTTTGAGACATTTATTTATTTATCGCAGAGTTTTTGGTATCAAGAGTTGTTAGCAGGACAAAATAATTTCAAACTTTATTCGTGAGACAAAATGATACGTTTAGAACGTTGAAACTGTGCTTAAGGTTGTATTGTATTTTTTAAAAGTGAAAAAAAAAAGATTTGATTTGCACGGATTTCGATATTATAAACACAGTATCCAACTTTATATAGTCATAGTTAACGAGATATTCTTTGTTGAAATTTCAATCGCTTTTTGCGACAGCACAAAATCAAATAGTCTTAATTTTTAATGATATTTTTTATATAACGTTAGCGATATTATCTCTTTCTCTCTGTGATCGACACCTTATTTATAATAATCACGTGTAATCATTACAATGAATCGACAGGCGATAAATGTTATATCAAATTTTTTTTTTATCAAATTCATTTTTAAGTAGGATTACTGTGATTTTAATTAAAAAAAAAATTAAATTAAGTATATAGCTTGTTTTAACTTAAAGAAATGTATACTGTATAGAATAATATAATCATCTTTTAATTAATCAAGAGTACTTATGTAATTTCAACCTTGTTCAAGAAATACGGCGAAACTTTGAGAAACGCGCGCCATGGAATAGATCTTTCAATCCTGTCAGGATCTCGAAGAAGAGGACACAACGGCACGATCGTCCCGGTTCCTTCGACGCACAAATAAGCGAATACATTTGATATCAGCGTGATAACGCGTCGCATCGCGGCCTCCTGATCCGTCGCCGCTCGCCGCGGAGAGGCGCAAAAGGGAGAGGCCGCGAGAGGAAAGGGATAGAAAGAGAGGCGAGGTAGCCCGTAAGCATATTGATCAGGAGACAGTAGTTGGCCGCATGCCACGTGGTGATGCTACGAGAGGCGCCGGCCTCTCCACCTATTATGAGCCAAGGCTCCTATCTTCGCGTTTCTTCTTTTCCCCGCAGGGTTCACCCTCGACTCCACCACCGCGCGCGTTGTCTTCTCCCTTCTCCTCCTTCTCTTTCCATTCCTCTATCCCTTTCCTGCTCCTGTTCTCCCATGTCCCTCCCGCAACCGAAGAGTGCTCTTTTATTCTGCGCGCTATTCCTTTACTGCATCTCTCTCTCTCTCTCTCTCTCTCTCTCTCTCTCTCTCTCTTTTTTCTTTCTTTTTCTTCGTTTTGTCTCTTGCCTGTTACTTTATCCTCTTGTTTTCAGACTTGTCTTTATTCTGAGACATCTAGATATGTATGTACATGTGTATCTATGCATACATATATATATATATATATATATATAATCTATATAATAGTTGAATATATAAAATATTATATATATTATATATAGATATAACATATAAAACATATTCGCTTGTGACAGATGAAAGGCAAGTGTGCGTGTGGCCGACTCTAGTGTTTATGCGAATACGCACACGTGGATCCACCCTCGATATCTTTCGCTCTTTCTCTCTCTCTTTTTTCTCCTTTTTTCTCATTTTTTCGATAGCCGATCTAAAATTGAGACGTCAGCCTAACGAGCTCGCCTGCATCGTCCGAGCGCAAAAGACATCTCCCCGTTCTGCCTCTCCACCTCTCGCTCGTACGCCGGGACGATCTCTTAGTGGCAACCTTGAGGGAAAAAGAGGATCGGCGAAAAAAAAAGGGCGGAGGGAGTCCTGTTAAACGATCGAGTCGGCACAGAGAGAAAGCCGCCTCTCTTCTTGGGTGGCTACCGGTTCCTCTCGGTCAACCCCTTATTCTCCCTCCCTCCCCCCTCTATTCCTCTCCCACAGCGACAATATAGTATAGTGCCGGTCTCGTCGGCCTTTTGATCTCGCGCAAGGATTCATTCTTTTAATGTAGGGTCGATAAGGAGGGTAAATCGACGCGGGTATATTCGTCGTATATACCGACACCAAGTAAGCTGAACAGTTACCTCGAGCAGGTTCGATGCTCTTTCTCTGGAATGCTGATAAAACGTCAGATGTAGATACCAACGGTAACGCGACGGACCGCTATCGAACGATGCACATGCAGGATTTTTCTTAATTTAGAATCTCCCTCGCTTTAAATGGCACGTTGCCGCCGAAGCAGATGTTAATACCTTTACTGACGTACGATGATAGAGAGTTATTGGAACAAATTTTTCAGTCCTGTGTTAAATTAAACAATGAATACATTAGATAAATATTTTTGCACTACATATACGTACAATACAAATTATTGAGTAAAAGCACCTTATATATACATTAAAATGCAATTGCATAATCCAACTTTTACAATTTTATGCTATACAAATGTCAAAAGTGATTGTGTGGTCTAGTTTTTGCAAAGTTTTTTCATTATAAATCTAGATATTATTGATAATTTTATGTAATTTTCAGAATCCACAGCCGAAAATAACTTCTAACAACATGTATCGGATATTTTTATAACATTATTATTTAAATCTATTTTAACTTATTTATGTATATATATGCTACACCCATTTATTTTCACACAGTAATCAGCAACATGTAGCAATCGTTTTTATTTAAATTACAGTAGTGTAAGATGGAGTTACATGTTGTTCCAATAAGAGCAACTCGAATTATGATAAATATATTTCGATTAATATCGGAAAAGATAATTTAATTTTATAATTTCTTGAGAATCTTGTTGCTCGCGTTGATTAATTTTCTTGACACGAAAAATCAAAACATTTCTTTATTTCGCTGCAACACCATCTTACAATATACAATTTCTGTATTATGAATAATAAAAGTCATTAGAGAAGTTTAATTTATATTATCGTTTCATATCTCGCAATCGATTCCTCTAATCACGCAAGATTCGCGATAATCGAGATAAAATTATTGTCTGCGTAGTATAAGGAAAGATTGACTAGGGTTAAAATAAGATTTTAACCCTTTCGATACTATTGAGACCAAGTTTGTTTTACATGACCATTGAAAAATTCGATTAGCTTTACTAATTATATTTTTTTGCAATCGTTTTTCAATAATGTCGCGAAATATATATAGTATCGAAAAGATTAATAATGGAATGAGATGAAGGATAAAAGGATCGATTATACATAATATTATGGGAGAAATATCATATACATATATATACGTTAAATTATGCATCTCTTGATTTAACACTATAATACTAATCAATAATGGAAGACCATGTTTCGCCGATTAATAGTTCGAACATTGACAAGTCTCGCATGAGTATCAATATCTCTTTGACTGGCAAGAAAGAGATTCAGTTCGGCAAGTAATACTCTCGTGGTATGTATTCCGGTTTTGGACTACTTGGCTCGATACCGAGTAACTCCCCCATGAAAGCGATGTACGTGATCGCCAAGCGCAGCGTTTCGATTCTCGAAAGTCGTTTCTCGTAAGCGAACGTCGGTACCTGAAATCATCACATACAAGGAAACATGAATCGAAATGTCTCTCCTCTAGAAAAAAAGAAAAAAAAACATTTTACGCACTTTTCTACGGAGTTTATCAAAGGCTTCGTTTAGATTGAACATTCTGCGCCTCTCCCGGATATTCGCGGCTCTCCTCTGGGAGACCGTCGCCACTCGACGCCTCGGTTTCTTCGTCGTCGACGACGGCAGATTCGGCGAACGGCCGTTTGGCGTATAACGACTAGAAATTATAATTTCTCGATTAAACATCTATTGCGGTCGCGATAAAAAACTCAGAGATTATCATGTATCTATGCGCGATTCCGATCGGGAACGCGAGTTTGCGATATAAAGAGTGTCTACTTAAATCTTGTAAAAAAATACCCTGAAATTTCTCCTTGATTTTTCCAGATATTTTTATTCCAGATATTATTATTTATGTTAAAGATTTTTTGGTCAACTTTCTAAAATAAGCTTTTTATTGAATGCGAAGAAAAAATACAGAGCTATTTAAGTTCCACTCAAGTGTTATATTTTTAAATGTATTGAAAAAACTGACAAGGTACATGTCATAATTGTTCAGAACCGCTGATTTACTTCTCCTTGAAATATGTTGTTTAACGCAAAAAATCTAAAGACACGTATTTTTTTATACGTGCTCAATCTCATGTTTAAGGGGTAAAACACCCCTTTGAAAAAAAACGGTATTTTTCTTTGGGATCGAATATCGTCAAAACTATAAAGGATAGAAAAAAATCGTTAAATAAAAGTTTAACGGTTTGAAGAGTACTTTAAAGTTATGAAAAAAAATTTTTAATTTTTTTTCAAAAACCCCCCACCACCCAAAATTTTATAATTTTCTTTCACCAAATTAAAATACTCTTGAAGCCGTTAAACATTTATTTAACAATTTTTTTTCTCTCTCTTATAGTTTCGACAATATTTGATCCCAAAAAAATATCACTTCTTTTCAAAAGGATGTTTTACCCCTTAAACATTAGATTGCGCACGTATAAAAAAAATACTTTCTTAGATTTTCTTAGGGTTTCTTAGATTTTTGTGTTTAACAACATATTTCAAGAAGAATCAAATCGGTTCCGGACAGTTGTGACATGTCCCTTGCGAGTAGTTTTCATAAAATAAATATTTTTCACTTGTATAACATTTTCATTCTTTATCATTAAAAATTACAATAAAGAATACTTATGTACTGCATCTTCAATATTTCGTTCAGAAATTGAATATATAAACAGAGATAGAGATATATATTTATATTATATTTTAAACATATAATTCATAACTTGGTTTATCGCCTGCTTATAATATAAAAGCAAAATTATAAAAGGAAATTTAAAAAAAAAATCCCGAGTCTAATAAAATTCTATGAGAATTACTTGATTTTTTCAGGTACAAAAAAAATCTTTAATAATTCCAGAATCTTTGATTTTCCGCGTTTTTCCAAGGAAGTGGACACTCTGAATTTGCTTTATACGTATTTTAAATTTCATGGCTCTTTAATTTTCGTAATCGGTTTTTTGACATCGCGATGCGATCAAATAAATAATCATTAGCAATCGTGTCATAGACATTTTCATAATTTTTCGATCTTTTCGAGACAAAGAGCGATAGCAATTCGATAAAAAATAAACCGATTCTAATTTAATTAATTTTGACTAAAGAAAACAAAGATTACCTCTGGTGCAACAAGGCGCAGGGTTGCCTGTACAATCCGTGCTCGTTCACGTGCGGATGGGTAGGCGGCTGTGCTTGATACAACACGGAACTATCCCACATCGGGTAGCTGGCGATATCACCGCCGACGTACTGCGACATTTCCGCCGCGATTACCTGTCGCGAATAGATTTCATCTGAGAGAATCGGTTGGTCCAGGCAACACGAACCACGCAAAAATCCAAAAGCCGGTATCTGAAAGATATCTATAGCGCGTCTAATACATTAGGACATTTTTTTAGATATTTTTTTTAGACGTCTTTTGACGTCGTTTGTGCATTCTAACCGAATATCTAAGAGCCTTCAATTTATGTGAATCATAAATGTCTCTAATCAAATATATATGTATATAAAATTTATATAATTGTTTATTCTTTTCTAATATATATATATATATATATATATATATAATTAATTAATGTTAATCGTCACGTCTTGAAAATCTGATCTTGAGAAAACAAACGAATTGTTTCTGAAATTTTAGTTTTCAAATAATTATATGTTTCGTAACAAAATATGTTGCCTGTTTGATGTAGAAGCAGATTTTAATCTCGGCGGTTAATTAATACAGTGTTTTATGTTAATAATTAAAGTATATCACGCACGAATTTGCAATGATAATATTTATAATCACATCAATAATTACTTATCGCAGGCGATGTTTTTTTAATAATTTAAAAATTAGACAAATATTGCGCTGTAAAATACAACATATTTCTACTGATAATAATTATAGTGTGGCCCCGTTCTTTATCACAAATAAATCGAAAACACCGCGCACGATACCAGGACTCGCCGCGGACTCACTGGTGCTTGATTTCCATTGATCTCCCACAGCGATTCGGTGTAGCTCATATCCCGCTTTCTGTCCACCAACAAGCAGATGCACCAGCAGGTTCGCTCACTCGTAGAGGATGGAAAAAAATTAAAAAAAAGTAAGTGTCCACGCGCGCGCACACACACACCTGGACGACGTTCTGCGACGTTTCGGGGCCCAAGCGTCACGTTCTTCTGACAGCATGAGAGGGCGCATTTTCGGAAATTTCGCGGACACCCCCGGAGGTAACCGCCCCCGGGATTCTCGAATGCACGGAAATCGTTCACCGCGGAACGCGTGCGCCGCGATGCCATCCTGACATTGGACCTTCTTCATCCCTTTTCACCCTTGTTGGGCGGTGCTTGCTTCGACACGACCCACCGATGCTGCGAGAACTGATCTCGTACGTATCGACCGAAAGGTGAAAGATGGACACGAATACAAAAGTCAAACTTTAGTTTGGCAAGTATATAAAAATATGTTTAAATTTCTATAAATGTCTTTTGTTAAAGAGGTTTTCTCTCAAGAAAAACTAATGTTTAAACGTACTGGAAAAATATCTGTTTACAGAAATAATGGAAAAGCTACGAAATGCAGTGCTTTACTTTAGCAGAATTTTAATTTATTAATTTCGATTTATATTGATATATATTTTTGAAGTAAAAAATATTAAGTTACAAATTCGAAAATTCTGTATAAAAGATCAGTAGATTTTAAATCAAAAGATAAAAGATTACCTTGGGATCTAATAAAGATTTCAAGATTCTGAAAAATCAAGATATCTAACTAATTTTAATTTATTAATTTCGATTTATACTGATATGTATTTTTGAAGTGAAAAATATTAAGTTACAAATTCTAAAATTCTAATATAAAAGATCATTAGATTAAATCAATCAAAAGATCAAAGACCACTTTGGTGTCTAATAAAGATTTCAAGATTCTGAAAACTCTAGATATCTAACAATCTTCTTAATAAAGCCTTTTATAATATTTTTAATCCATTGATAGTTTCCAGACTTAGTCTTAGCGAGTAATAAGATCTGTAAATAAAAAAATCTGAGAAAAGATCTCGTTTTTTACTTTGACAGAATTTAATATAAATTGATGCATCAAGAATTTGAGTAATTCAAATGGCAACGGGGCCACACTATAATTATTATCAGTAGAAATATATTGTATTTTACAGCGCAATATTTGTGTAATTCTTAAATTATTAAAAAATATCGCCTGCGGTAAGTAATTATTGATGTGATTATAAATATTATCATTGCAAATTCATGCGTGATATATATTTTAATAATTTGAGTAATTCATATTCTTGATGCATCAATTTATATTAAATTCTGTCAAAGTAAAAAACGAGATCTTTTCTCAGATTTTTTTATTACTCGCTGATTGTGAGATTAAATCTGGAAACTGTCAATGAATATAAATTATAATATATATATATATATATATAATTATAATTTATAAAATTTATTATCAATATTATTGATAATAATTGACTTCTCTATTTCAATGAATTTACAACTTACAAATTGTGAACAGCTCAATTATTATTAATTTGCGAGACACACTATATTTTTAATACCTAGACCGTAATATCTCTAACACATCGATTCTTCGCGTGCGGCCACCCTCTCGTCACAACTGCTCGGGGGATATCTGCGTCGAATCCGTGTAATAAGCATCGAGAAAGTCTGGAAAGATCCGTGACGAAATCCCATAATTTCGTTCAAAGGCGTGACCCCGTTGCGGGCAACGATGCAACGGGGTCGGTGCATTGTTAGCGACGCATCAAAATCGGATCGGACGAACACGTGCGAAAACTGGAGAAAGCTGCGTTTACGCAGTCCGCTTTATATTGTCCCATTTGTATTCTCGCGAATTCGATAATCGAGCTGTTTTCGTAATATGTGATATAATATAAAATGACACGAGCCTTCGTCGAATGTGAGAAATCTAGAATCCTTGAAATAAAATGCAGATTTTCAGTATATAAGCACGTAAAAATAAATAATTTTTCTCATGAAATAAATTTCAAAAGAACAAATACATAATACACAAATAACTTTAATAGTATATATCTAATAAAATTTTGTAAATAAAAAAACATTATTTTGAAATGATAAAAGCAATATTTCATATGACAAGTAATATTGAATATTAAAGAGTGATAGTAAAAATAATGACTCGTTACTATCCAATAAATGCTAGATATTTTTCTGAAATATTCCATTCGTATTCCAAAAGTTCTGTATATCCTGGAATAGTAGAGAAATGTTTATAAAATAATAGTTCAAATAATTGTGAAATATTCTGAATATTCTATAAATATTACTTGTATGTTTAATAAGGAACATTCAGTGTAAATTTTAATATATATATGGAACAAAAAAAATAAAATAAAACAATATACAAAATGATGAAAAATCAGAACTTTTTGTACTTATTTCAATATTCTCTGTACATTCTTTAAATATTCCGGAATGTTTTGGAATAATCTTGGGATGTTCAATTTGAATTTTAGAAACATTTTATAAATATTTCAGGCATATCTAGCGTTTACTGGGTAAATTATTATTATCATCATGACACTTTAATAAAGCTCTTAATTCCAGTTTAACTCTTCTTTAAAGTCAAAATCCTTGATCTCAAAAAGATTAGAGAAAATCCAAAAATAAATTTCTTCTCCAAGAGATTTTATTCTGTCAATTTTTGCTCACTTGCTTTACAAGCTGTAAAAATAAAACACATTAGTTTTACGTGTGATTTTATAGATATTGAATTGGTAGCTCCAGAAAATGATGGCGAAAAGCCCAGAAGCTTGCTGGCGCCGACGCCTGGAACATCGATCCGAAGCGTCAGCTTGCAGTTATGTATATAGTGCATATTACAGCGGGGCTGTATTAAACATCCACGTCGCTCTCCTTGCGAGCTTACAATTCTATATAGATTCAGTTATCCCGTTTATCAAATATTTCACGCGATATTACACAATTTCTTCACGGTTTCAAATTTTTATTGAACGAAAAAATAGTTTTATGAAAAATTATTATATAAGTAAGTCATTACCTAAATTTAATTTCAAAACGTTCATCATCTATTAGAATTACAAAAAAATCATTGCAAGACATTCAAATATGTAAACGACATAGTTGTACTTCGAGCAAAAATTGAAACATCGGCTGATTAAACGTAAAATTATTCGTCAACGTCGCGTTATTGCGAGATAAAAATACAGAGGGATTTCAGAGAAAAAAAGAATCGAGAAAAGTTGCACGCAACGTAATTAGAGCGTTCTAAGGGTGCGGAAATATCGCAAGACGAAAGGGGAATGTGCGGGGCATAACTAATAACTTTATGCACCCCCCTCGTCGAAGTCACTTCGGGGGTAAACACGGAATCCGATTTGACACACGATGTTTATACGCACTCGTTGTAAGCGACGATCTTTCTTTCTCTCTCTCTCTCTCTTTCACTTCACGTCAAGTGACACGACTAATATCTATTTAATTGATTCAGGGGTGAAACACCCCTAAAATTTGCTCCGAGAGATCAGACCGACCGCTCTCCCGTTCGCGAACAATATGCTGACTGTCCCTCGAAAGAACACAAGAGGCGAGCACGTGTCCGCTGAAATCACAAATTGACTCTGCGTTTTGATTTGACGTAAAGCCAATTATAGACAGGAAGTATCAAAGAAAATCGCCGTAAAATCACCGACTGCTGCCGAGTTGCGACGTTATTTCTGTACGAACAAGATTAAGTTTATCATAACAAAATACGAGTCTCTGAGGTAAGTTTCACTATCATAGTTAAAAAAAGTATTGAAAAAAATAAAAATTAATATTATATCAATACCTACATAGTTATGCACAATACCCAATTATAATTTATATAACTATACGAAAACATTTGAAAATTATATTTGTATATTTTTTAAATCTTTTACTACAAATTCTTACGTTTTTCATGATTAAATTCTTTTCCATTGGTGTGTACATCTGCGAAAAATAGAGAATAAATTATTAAATAATATAAAGATTAAAATATCAAATAAAGATAAAATTAACAATTATTAATTAAACTTATATTAGGAAAAATATTAAATTCATCGAATATTTCGTTTCTAAATTATTTTATTAAAACATTTGTAATATAGATATGTATGTGTTGTGTGTAAGTATGTACCTATGTATGTTCCACATCTCTATTTTACAGGTACGATTAATATCTACAGATAATATCTATTATATATTCTCTTTGTTGAGTCGTGATTTAAAATTACATATCAAGTATTTATCAGCATGCGATATTTTTCGTGCAACTTTAAATGTATAAGTAATACTATATTGTTTAACCGAGGTATTCTTTGGCTCGGAAAGTTCTCCCACTTCGATAATTATTGCTATACAAGGAAAAAATATCAGGAACATAATATTTGTTATTAGATAGCCATTCAATATGAATCAGCTAATATATATGTATATATATATATACGTTTTAAGCCTTCGGTAACTTTAAGCATGACTATCAATTTACATCAGTATTATTAATCAGTATTACTGTAACAGAGATCTTTTGATTTTTTAGATAAGAACATATTATATCCTGTAAGTATACATTTTTACACATCTTTTCCTAGCTTTACTAATAGATGGTAATCACATATTTCTTTCTGTATACCTTTTCCATTATGGATATTCTAATATTCTGAAATACTAGTGATACATTCCTTATATTTAATTGAAGCACATCTATCACATAATCACCATATTTATCTACATAAATTTGTACATCTGCAATAATCTCATCAGAAGAGATAATTCTATGTATAATTACGATAGTTCACAGTCAACAGCGATGATCCTAGTCAAAAATATTACTGCAGAAATATTATCTGCCTAAGATTTTTATTACAATAATAAACAATCAAAGTTGCATCATTAATTTATGTTATTAATTTATTTATTGATTAAAAATTTGTAATTTTCAATTTCTTCTAAAGTAAACATTTATAAAGAATTATCTTTACCTCTTGAATTATGTATTGTGTAAAATGATTAAATCACAATTAAAAATTAAAATAAAATATACTGCAGGTAAAGATATGAGACTGAAAAGTTAATTTTGTTGCTATAAGTCAAATAATTTGTTGACTCTTATAAAATCCATGAAATTTAAAATCCAGTTTTACTCTTGTTTATTACTTTTTATCATTTGTAGAAAGATCAACCAATATAATTATAATTATATTCCCGTAATATAATTATATTATTCGTATAAATAAAATATATTTTTGTAAATCACAGAACAATTTAATAAATTAATAATTATTTTAATTAAAATGAGAATGATATACATTGCTTATTTAATGTAATAAATCATAGTTCATAGTACCATAAAAAAAATGAGAGGAAAAGGGCAAGGAAATTAATTCACTATTGTAATTCACTCTAAATGAGAAATTTTGTTTGCCTACTTTATCAATCTTAATAAAGAATGCTATAAAACATCAAAAGAACTATTTTGTCCTGTGCTAAATGCTATTTTTAATATTTTAATATTTCTCTTGTAGTAGTAGGTCTCTAGAAAAGATAAACTTTTCTAAAGTTCTGATATCGTGATGTTACGTTGTAAGAATAGATCCAATATCGCATATGAAAAGGAAAATCGGTACATTTGTTATCGGATGTTTATTTTTTTTCCTCCTGTTTAACGTTGAATCCCACGGTAATGTTAGAACTATCCGTGAGACTGTTGGCTACAGTGAGTATAGGTTCTTCTTGTTGACTCTTTTCTGAAGACTGTGTCGAATCTGCGTTCAATTTCCAGTTTTCTAGATCCGCGTCCGACATGGTTGAGAATGAGCTCTGCCTCGAGTAACTAAAACTCGGTTCAGGCTTCGGCACGACGGATTTTGGAGCCGTGACGCTTTGAGAGCGCGAGAAGTTTTTCCGTTTCTGAGAAGTGTTTTGCGAGCAGCTGCTTTTCTTTAAATCCTTCTTCGCAGGAGATTTTGCTCCACTTGAAGAATCAGGTTTTTGGGTGGATAATTTCGTCCTGTCCAAAGCATTATCAGTCTCTTTAATTCTGACATCACCATGTGATATATCCATACTTTCCACTAGGAAGCTAGAATAAGCAAATGACATTAGCGATTCATTTTAATATTAATTACATTATAATCTGAATTTTTCCTACCGTCCAATCTTCTTATAGCTGCTGCTTAGCTGCTGTTTCACAGGATTAACATCTCTTTGCTCGAATATCGATTTAACGTCTTGTTTCTTTTGCTCCTCACTCTGTTTCAAGGTTAGCGTGTGATCTTCATCGTCATCGATATTTTCGCAAGTAAGCTCGTCGCTACACATGAGTTTCGGTTGCGCGCTGCCAGCACTTGACTGAATCACTTGCGGTATCTGCGTGATTTTGCGTATCTGACCGTCCTCGTTGCTATAATAATCCGTATATGAGACGCTACCGCGACTTTCTCGATTTTCTTGATCGAGACGCATACAAAATTCGTTAAAATCGACGTCCAGGCAAGAAGTCGGGGAGAATTTCGGCGGGATAAAGAGCTGAGCGCTGCGAATGGAGAGATGTTTCGTACTGGACATTGTTTAGTATTATTAGTATTCAACTACTATTAATAATGAAATATTACAGAAAAATTAAAACGTAAATTAAGCTAATAAGAGAACGATTAAAAAATAAATATATAAATATACTTAATAATATAAAGTTAACATATCTGTCTGTAAAATACAAACAACCAGATTAGTTAATTGCAATCGTAAAAATTAATTTAGTATAAAAGGAAATACAAACGGAGATACAAAATTAAAAAGAAATATATCACACAAATGTATTTTAAGACTCACCTCTCATTACTGATCAAGCTTATAGACATACTGCATTCGCCTGTTGACGTTGGCGCTGGTGATGATGGTTCGGAAGATAGAAAAGATTGCGGTTCGCTACTCCACCCTATGCCTAAAATTATGCGTAAATATTATTCAAGTAAAATTGATATTGCCATCACAGCTTGTAGGATGCATACGCACTGTTCGGACTAGTAGGCGACGGCATATTTCTGATGTCACACGCTTCCGCTTCCCCGAGAGGCTTATATTGTATCGGAGTCGGTGTAATGTACCTGTGAGATAATAATGTGCTAACATACTTATATACAAAATTTAAATTCTTTGCAGTTTGCGTATATGATTTCTCTAGCAATCGAATAATAAAATATATCTATAAATTCAAGATAAAATTTAAGTAATATCTATAAAAGGAAAAATGAAACACTTTCATGTGTATACATATAAGTCGTGAAATGGGATTGTGAATTGCGAGTGTCGAAACAAGTTTAGGGGAACGATCTTATTCGAAATACAATGGAAAGTAAAGCTCGATTGATAAATTCGCGAGAAGAAAGAAAGCCGATGTATACTCACGGGCATGTTTTATGTAACTTTTTATACCTGACAGCTTCCGTATTGGAAGAATGATACTCGCGGATGATCCCGGTGTGACCGAGGGCTGGATTGAGCGACTCGTGCGTCGACCCGGCCGGCGATGATTTGGGCGGTGACGAGGCCGGAGTCCGGTACAACGGCGCGGCCGTCATCATCTCCAAGAAAGAATCCAGTTGACGTAGCGACAACGCGTTGTGCAAAGTTTCCAGGGGTCTAATAGGCGGCACCCCGCCAAAGCCTTCTATCGCTAGCGATAAAAAATAAAATTTATTATTTCTATATTCCATTAATTCTACATTCTATTATTTTTTAACTTATTTACTTGCAAATGTCCTAATGCAAATGTATATTGGAAAGTGTGAATCTTTTATTTCAGATCAAATTTAACGTGTTTCATTTAAATGATTTTAAAGTAAAAGCTGTCTGTTATAAAAGCTTAATCATCTATTTCGGAATCATTATACAACATATAAATGTTAAAATTCTTTAATATTAATTTTAATTAAATATTTTTAAATACAGATGAATGAGAATTTGCCAATACCAGCAACTGCACACGACGCGTGCGAGGGCACCATGTCCTTAAGATTCGGCGCGCTTGATGAACCACTTATCACGGCGGTACTGAAGAGACTGTTGGCTGAACCGGTGAGCTTCTTGCTGACACTGTAGCCCAACAGCTTGAAATAACTCATCTGTCCGGAGATACTGTGACGGTGGCGCCTTGCTGTGCAGGTAGGATCAGGTTGAATGATCCGAGGTCGCGCGTCTAAGGGAGGAGAAGAGGAATGAGGCTTGGACGCGGGTTTCTGGACGGACGAAGGACTTAGACGTTGATAGACTTGATCATTTCCGGACAATGATGACGATTAATCTCGTGGATTGGTGGTAGTGATGGTAGTGATAGTGGTGAACGTCATGAAATTGTTATAGAAGTAAAGAGTGCATATTTATAAAGTCGTATAAAGTTCGGCTACGTAATAAAGCTCTAGATTTTGTCACGACAGACTCGTGCTCGTGCTCGTGCCCGTGCTTGCATTCGTGCTCGCGTTTCAAGAAGAAAAAAAGAAAATACCGGTAAAGAGGAAGATAGGGCAATAACGAGCAAAGCGGCGAAAGTGAATATAGAACCGTTCCCATAAATCTTGAAATGATAAGCAGTATTTCTTTTTGTCTTTTTCTGTAAACATATTTAGTAAACGTTAGGATTAGGGTTAAAGCTCAATAAATTTTAATTAATGGGAATGATCTACAATGGAAAGAAAATTATTGGATGAATAAAAATTGGCAATACAAAAAATCAAGTTAATCAAATCGAATATTCATATAGAATTGAACTTTGAAAATATGTGGAGAAATTTGTTGTACCATTTATATAACAATAAACAGTTCCTTAGTTATTCTCTTTCTTTTTTATAATTCTTTAATCTCATTTAACTCACCTGGCATTATTTATGTAATATACTTTATAAAAAAAGAGAGAAACAGCAATGTAATTTCGATAGATTCAAACTGCGATATTGTGACAGAAAAATATATGACAATTTACGTGAGATCACTTTCATATTAATTTCGCAAATCAAGTTTCTTCGCGTTTGTAGCATCCGATATTAAATTCAAGGAAAATAGTACAGAGTAAACATACGAAAAAATCATCTAATCATGTGAAATTTATATCAGTGCAAATAAGAATTTATAAAAGTAATCAAAAATACAAAACCTTAATAATTGCATTTTAACTGTTATTTATCAATTTAAAAGTGCGAAGCTATTCTCCATCCAGCCACATATATATATAGGCAACATTTATTTACTCTTTTTTATTCTCAGCAAAATTCTCACGTTAAGATAAAGCTAGACAATTTTTTTGTACGTCATTCTGTACAACAGTCTCTCTAGCTCGCGTTTATCGTTTTCTTGGACTCACCGTAGATTTCGACGGGTCTCGAGAGCAAAGTCACCTCGGAGTATGACCGTTCGTATTTTCTGCCGAGGCACCGATACCCGTTGACAGTTCGCTCCAGCACGTTGCTGGGGATCGGATTGAGCAACGAGCAAGGGACGGCGGGTGGCTGTTTATCGTCGCGTGCAGTGCAAAGCGAGTACGAGGAAGCGAAACTTTCGTTCGGCGAGACCGGCAGCTCCGGCGAGCTGTACGACTGCGACAGGGTCGCCGGATTCCTCGGCAGTTCGTCGCGTCGAGGTTCCACCGGAGTAGTCGGCTCCGTGACTGATAATGAATTGCGGTGCGATGCGATGCGGTGCGGTGCGGTACGATGCAATACGTAGAGGGGAAGAGGGAGATGCAAAATGCGTAGACATAGATCCAGGTGATAGCGTTATCAGTGGGATATCACGGTGCAGCATTCGGTGAATGACGACGTCGTGAGAGGAAAAGGAGAAAAAACAAAAGAGAGAAAGAGCCGATTAAAAAATCAATTTATCGAAGAAACGGAAAAGCGAGACGAATCTTTGGATGAACGACGTTGCATTATTTATTTGCTATGCGATAAAAAATCATAACGTTATCAATATTATACGAATGCAGTTTGTAAACTTTTCATTTACTTTTTTTTTTTTTTTGTTTTTTTGTATATGCGTATTTTTTTACGAAGATTTTCTGTGAATAATTCAGAAATTATATATTGAAAAAAATTAATACTGAATCAACAACATCATCGTAGTTGAAATTTATTTTATTAATTCAACAACATTATTAATCAAATTAATATGCCATGTATTGATTTGATTAATAATGTTGAATTAATAAAATAAATTTCAACTATGATGGGGTTGTTGATTCAACATTGTTTTTTTTTCAGTGTATGTATATAATAAATATGTAATACATGTGTATTAAGAATAATTTTTGCAATATGTAATATGAATATTACTTTGAAAAAACTTGTATTCTATTATGAATATTGGACATATGTGTTGTCAATATAACACTTTAATTTTGTCATTAAATGAAAAATGTTTGAACAATTGAGAAAATACTACATATTATTACGTTTTAGATTATTGTGAGATTTCGTATAAAGATTCGTCATCAAGGAAGAAAATAAAGTAAATTAAGGAAAGTGTATACCTTCGACACCCTTTTCGCGTTTATATAGCTATAGTAAGTATGTCGGATTCACGAGTACGCACACAATACAAACAACCGTGGCACACGATAACCATGCAACCAGTAAGCCAACCAAACCGCACACGCCATGACTTTTTACACTTAAGATCGCCTCATACTCTGACATGTATTAGAATGCCGAAGCTTGAACGGCATTAGTATAGATTGTGATGATACAATAGAAAGATACGGTATGTCAACGTGTGTGTCGGTCCGAGTTCTTTTTTACTGTCCTTGAATTGATGAATCATGTATGAATAAAAAAAAAATATTTAAAAAATCAAAATAAAGATGTCACACGTTTTATGAGCTGTCTTCGAAGGCAAGAAATATCAATATTAGCAGATTCCGAAGAAATTCAATGAAAGTGGAAGCGAAGAGAGATGAAAACATAATGACGATGAACTTAACTTACATTAGATAAGATGAAATGTATGTATAGAAATATGCGAAAGTAAAAAAGAAAGTTGCTGAGAATGATAACTGACAATGAGATGCGATATTATTCTTCATTGAGAAAAATTCGACGATGTTGATGAAATTGAATAGGATTTCGAATGCGGTTCTTGCATACTAGCAGTATACAGTGGTATGCGTGTATGTAATACGCATGAATATCTTCAAACCTTAAAGAGAACTGATGATGATGATGATGATGATGATGATGATGATGATGATGATGATGATGATGATGATGATGATGATGACGATGACGATGACGATGACAAAGACTATCTTGGGACTGAGGATTCAGGATGGCAGGCTGAATGTGTCACACGTGTGTACGTGTGACCCAGACAGTCGCCGATATACTTTGATTAGTTGGCTTCCACGCGCACAACTATCGCTGAGCAAAGAGTTATTTCAACTGGGAACTCATCGTCTCCTACTTTGGCTTTTGGCAAAATACACATCTCTCTCGGCTATACTATATGAAACAAGATACATTAGAAACTTTTCCGGATAGATCGCCCCACCGGATAGACTAACCAGACCGTATTTTGCACTTGTCTGGTATATATGCTGAAGATTTAGCCATTAAAAAAAAAATACCAATTTTTTTCATCTACACAGAGTACGTGCGATATACTTTTGCAGAACTGACTAAAGTAAAAATAATGAAGTCTCGATAAATTCAAACTGCAACATATCGTGAATTAATTTAATTTGTAGGCAAAATACAGAAAATTAATTTATCGAGGAAGGGATGAGATACATCACAGGGGAGAGGGGGGCATACAGCTACAAGATATGCGTAAAGCACGAAAGAATTACTTTAATCAGCACTTTGAAGTACCGACAATATGTATGTAAAGCGCATTCTGATACCGATATATTGTTTAACTACTATGCACATTCTAATTGCAACGAAAGAAAACCGTAAAAACTAAAAAACCGTAAAATGATTTGCTTCATATAAGAATTGTGCTACATTTGCCAAGTATGAGATTAACTAGTGTATACTAGTCTACTATCGGTCACAATACAGGATTATTTCATTCAGGATGTCTGCTCAAATCTTGTAAAAAAATTCCCTGAAAATTTCCTGATTTTTCAGACATTTTTGTTCGAAGTTCCAAGTAAAAAGAATATTTTCAAAAATTTTTAATACAACTTTCTCTCATATAAATTTTTTTTATTACATCCATTTTCTAATGTTTTTCATTCATACGAAGGAAAAAACACGGAGCCTCTTAAGTTGCAATATTAGATTTATAAATGTACTAAAAAAAATTGAATAACTTTTATAAGATAATTTTACATTTATTTAAAATTTTCATTTCTTTATCTTTAAAAGTTACAAAGAGTATGTACTTCATATTCAATATTATGTTAAGTATACAAACAAACAAAAAAAATATATATATTTATACGGGACAAAATGAGACACCAAGTTCACGTTGCCTCACTTTATCTCCTGACAATTTTTCCTAAGCATTTCTTATCAGACTTTGAGCGCTTAGAAGTTTCACAATATTTATATAAAAAGTTATGCGTAAAAATTATTAAAATATTAATTAAACAAATTAAATTGCCAAATTAAACGCTGATCATATTTCGATAATTCTATCGATTGAGAAGATGTGTTATCTTCGTTATTCTGCAATAACTTAATTTTTAGAGAGAGAGAGAGAGAGAGAGAGATAGAGATTTATACATCAAAGTTATTAGAATATTTATTAAACAAATTACAAAATAGAGATCGCCCGAGATGCCAAATGTATAAATATCGAGATGAGACGTTGATCTTATTTCAGTAATTTATTTTCAATTTCAATCATAGAATTTTCAAGTGTTTAAAATCTGATAAGAAATGCTAAAAAAATCGTCAACGAACAAAGATGCAGTGAACTTGACATCTCACAATCAGTTTGTCTCGAGCCATTTTTCAATTTGTTTAATAGGTAAAACTATTTGTTTAATCTTATCAAGAACTCTAGAATTATCAAAAATAAAGTTAAAACTCAACAATTAATGAGTTTCTACAAGTGAGACGCCAGTTTTACTTACACGGTTGACTCTTCACAAAATGAAAAGCAAAATTACCAAAAGAAGAATTTTCGAAAAAATTGCCTGAATCCCAATAAAATTCCATGAGGCTTCCCTGATTTTTCCAGATACAAAAGAAATCCCTGAATATTCCCAGTTTTCCATGTTTTTCCAGAGAGTAGACACCCTGGGATTACTTCATTGCAACGTGTATATAAGAGTTCCAAATATAAAAAAAAAAAACATTTTTATATTTAAAAAGAAAAGAGTAAATAGATATCTACTCGATTATGGCAAATAAGAAAAATCATTTAAGTATCATTTCAAGAAGGTTCACGTGTGCAATTCTTGAAGAATCATTCTGTATAAAAATTGGTGGCCGATGAACATACCTTCTTTGTTGACCGCGTCCAAGCTCTGATACTGCAGCTTGTCCGCAGCTACAAAAAGAGATAGCAGAACACAGAAAAAAGTATTGTGGTGATGTTTCACCATCATTTCAATTGCCAACAATTAGCCCTAAAAGCTCTACGCGTGTAATTGTTTAATGACTTCAACGTTAATACATGTTTACATTCAACGTCATTATGTTTATGCTCATTATGTGGAACGACATTATTCAAAAAGAAGACAGACATATTCCATTATCGTATTGGGCATCTAAATTCTATTTATCTACACGCAATATTATGTAAAAATAGTATAAGTTAACGATATTACAATCTCTATTTTTATTTATTTAGTAAATGACAAAAAATAGAGCTACAAATCTATTAACTTAAAATTTAGATAAATGGACCGTATCTTTTTCGAAATATTTTTCCAATATATTTCTCATAAATATTTTGAAAAATTGAAAATTTCGCACAATTTCAACTATTATAAAAGTTGTATAATTATCCGTATCAAACTATCGACTCATCAACTTAGGATATCAAATATTGTATTATTAATTATTAACGGTAAAATTCCGATACATATTTTACCATTAATTGTTGTTAATATAGAATTTATTTATTTATTATATTATGATAAAATATATAATTTTGTGGTATGAGCTGTTATACAATTTTGTATAGGGAGCCATCACATAAAATTTGGGAGGGAGGCATTCATATATAGCATACTATAGATATTGATAACTGGTGCTATTCATATATTAAGGAAAATCCGAATATAACAGTTAATAATTATAATCATGCACAAACCATTAACGTGTTAAGGATACTATATAATATGTTTATGTACACATTCTGTAAATCCGTGTGGGCATGCGTACGTGTATGCGCGCGCGCGCGTACACACATACACACACACAGATTATATGTTAACATTGCATTTCAACAGTTAACATATCGCTCAATTTATAATTAGCATCCTTCACACTTACTTCAGAATTTATTGCAAATCTGTTTATTAATACAAACTTGCATTCAATAAAGCGTACTTACCTTTCTCAGGCTTCTCTTGTCGCTGATGATCATAGCTTCGCGCGCGCGGTTCCATGATGGTTCCTGCCTCTCTGCTTCGCCGTTGTCGTTGACTCGCTGCTAATTGGCTGCCAAGCCTAGCTGCTTCATGTCCGGCTACGGTTCTAGCGCTGCACGTATGCAAAGTAAAATAATTTTTTAGATATTATTATTCATGATGGAAAACAAAGATGGAAAATATTTGTATTAAAATATAGAAAAATGCTCAACGCAAACAAACCTGATGGGAATTGGAGCCGAGCTCTGTAAGAATCCACTATCGTATGGTTCGTCCATCATATCCGGGTCTAAGTCCATCATGTCAATTGCACGGCTAGTCGTCGGACTGTCCAACATGGAATCCACAGCATCCGTTTCCATTAACGGTGGAGATGTATCCTGGAAGTAAATTTTCACGTCGTAAAAATATTTGAAATGATTAATAAGTAATAAATCTCACACAATTTATCATTTGTTAAAAATTTAACTATGTTATGCAAATCATTATACTTACAGTTTGCACTGTAGGATTCGCGAGATCATCCTCAATAATTCCCAATTCTGCATCCTCTTCCTCTATCCGAGTACTGCATTGTGAACTAGTATCCTGGCCAGAACCACCACTTTCTCCCTTTTGAAAAAAAAAGGCAACATAAAATTTATTTATTTGTATTATTATTTTGAATATAGTAGGCAGATAATTCAGAATCTTCGACGCTTACCATATTATGGCTGCTCTCGTTGCGCGAATGTGGTCTGAATCCGGGGCCAGGTGGCAGATTTTTTTGCACGCAACAATTAACGCCAGGACTAAAATGTAATTCAACGTGGAAACGTTCTTCACTGCTTGGATCCTTAGTCGGATCCTCGTATAACATGACGACAATTTGCGACATGTAGTTTAACTCGGAGACCATGCTCACATATTCCATCGCGCGTCGCCATTGTTCGTCTTTCACCACCTATAAATAGATATATCAAAAATTAGAAAAAGTATAAAATAAGATTTTTTCAGCTACAACATGTTACTTACATCGAGTAAACCACCATAACGTAACACAGTAAGCAAAGAATGTACGTGACTCTCGCTCGTAAAATATAGCCTCGTGCGTACATGGCGTCCAGGACTCGAAACACCATGAGAATATCTATGGAGATCGCATTATTATTATTATTATTATTATTTATTAAAGAACTCACTTACTAAAGAAATCATAAAAAAAGATAGGAAAAAATTATCTGTAAATAGAATTCAATTGTTATACCTAGGGTTGAGCCTATTGACGCTTTCTTCAGATTCTTCGATATTTCGTTGCAAATCTGCTCGTATTTTTTTCAACAAAGGCGTACATATACCTTGGCCAATGGTTAATTTCTCTTGTACGGTCAGACCATATTCCTGCACATCAATATATAACAAATACACTTTACTATGTGAAAAATTAAAATCGTCGATAGAATTATTATTATTATTATTATTACGAGTGGCGAAAAAAAATTATACCTGAGGAATTACTATATCCGCTAAAGATTTAGCGTACGTATACAATTCTTCCGCGTGTTCGAATTGCAACGTATGATTGTTATGCTGCAAGTCGTATTTTATACAATCATAAATGTCGGGAATTTTGGAGATGTCGAAGCGTTTGTTTTTCGTGCAGAAATCTTTTTCGATTTTTCCCCAGCGACGCCCCATGAGTTCCCACGTTTCACCGTGATAAAGTATCGTGTCCTTTGTCTTCGGATCGTCCTTCTTAATTCGTACAATGTCCAGAAGTTTTTGAATGAGACTGTGAACGTGTTGGCAACATCGAACTGGATTCTTGACGAAATCTAAAGCAGCATTGATACTCAATGCGTTTCCTGGATTAATCTGTTCGCGATCTTCGCGAGTAAATTCCCGATCTTGTTGAAGTAGCTCGTGTAAGCGCGTTTTCACCCTGTAATGGTAAATATCGCGCATATGTAGGGCAAAAGTTATAATTCAATTACAGGCACAAAAATAAGAAATTCTTTACTCACATATTCTGATATTTACTGCTATCGCAATCGTTGTCAAGAAGGCCATTGGTGTTTGCGCTTTTTACCATTTGTACGAGAATGGGCGTTAACTCTCCTTCTAATGCAAGCAATCCTTTCGCAAAGGCTGCCGCAGTCATTTGAACGCGTCCTTCGTCACTAGCATAAATCTTCAAATCATGACGAAATGTCGAATGCAGGCGTAACAAACCCAATCCTTGTGCACCTGCGTATTCACCTATATTTTTACACAAAGGGAATTATATTAAGACAATGACAAAATTCCTCGAGATATAACAATGAATTATAGAGAAGGCAACGACAATTAAACAATTCAGAGATTACTGTCAAGATGACCTATCGAAGTTCTGGCATCGAGATCATCATAAAGATGTATTAATTGTGATATTGATTAATATTGCATATTGTATTACAAGTGAAAGATACCGTAAGAAATTTTTCATGTCTTTGAATGTTTTAGAGTTACCTTAAAACTCCTGATGTCTTAATTTTCAATAAAAAATTACATTTTGAAAGAAATATTGTAAGAATGAGTGCATATAATGTCTTGTATAAAAAATAAAATAACATCTAGTATTATGTACTTAGTGCTATTAAAAACAAAGAAACATTCACTAGCATGTAGAAAAAGCATGTAGCAAAAATCAAGTTAGTGTAGTGTACAACACTAAAACCATGCAATTTCTAAGCTGCGAATAACTCGTCTAACTGAATCGAGTAGCAGCTAAATAGGGTATTTAAATGAAAAATATAAAATTGTGCAAGTGTATTCTTACTGTTCGCCCCATCAATTCTATCATAACATCTATTTCTTCTAATAACAGCAATATAATCTATAAAGAACTAAGGAATAAGCGTGGAACGTAAATAAAAAGTTACCGTGGTTTGGTAACATCTCTGATTCTTCCTCTGAAATAACATTTGAGATTATCCTATATGTGACTCGAAAGAGAATGTAATTACTACATTTTACAACTAATTACTAGTCAAGATATGGTTGCCAATACAATTGTTAGTGCCACAGCGATCACTACTGGCAATTACTTTTTTTATTAAACTCGATATTAAAATTATTCATCTAAGTAGCTCTTGTGAATTTCTCACAATACAAAATACAGTAAAATTGTTTATATAAAAGTATTTCAAAATCCAATCTCAATAACAATAACCTTTGTTGTCTAATAGTTTTGTAATTTGTATAATATAACATTCAAGATACAATTGATATTAATGCATACTAAAAGCTTAGAAGCTTTTAGATTGCATAATCTATATATATATTTATGAATAAAGACCCAGATCAAGTTCAACTAACACAGAGGAAAGTTATTATAGAAAAATCATCTCTGATACTGTGTAGAAACTTAAAAGCGAGCATGGCAAACATATGAACATAAGATACGAACCACTAAGGTGTCTACCTTGACCACCTGGGTACATGCAGCGAAATATACGTCCCAACTCTTCCGCTTGAATACGTCCAGCCGGCGTCAATTCTCCACCCCATTTTAATATTAGAACGAGAGATGGTTCCCCTAGTCGATCTGAAGGGAGAAAAAAAATATAAAATCTTTTAAAATATATTTATATCGATATCTACATCAAACCTATATATTTATCTGTATATATTTATTTACCTATATATTTATCTGTATTAAAAATATCTATTTGAAAAAATATATTAATGTATATAATTATATATAAAATACATATAAAAGATACACATATAAAATACAGTTAGAAAAAATGTGGCATACTAAGATCGCTACCGTCGTCGGAAGAACTTCCTCGCGGTCGTCCTCGTGGTTGGTACTTCAACTGTACTTTACGATTTATCCCAGAAAAATGACCATACCTACGCAATTAATAATCTTATTACAAATTTCTAATACATTCTCAATTATATATAATAGTTGCTCAATTATATATAATATTAATAATAATTCTATGAGATTGAGTATAACCTTACACGACCGTTGTTTGGTACATACATTTCCAAGACACTCTTGAGTTGTTCCAATTTTCCTTGCTTCTCTTCTAGCTCAGGTCCTGCTGCACGATGCTGTATTTCTGCTAGTAAACTACGAGCTGTGTCAAGAATTTCTTGTAACTGTTTGGGTCGTTTTAACTTAACATGACCATGCTTATAGCCATCATACTTTGCAAATATTTCAAAAAATCTGCAAGATGTTACATTTATTTTAATATTTTTTAATAAAACTAATCGATATATGCCAGATGTTTTGTACTCACTTTGGATGACGCACTTCTACTTTCATTTTCTGCTTTGGAGTTCTGTCACCGTGTCGAATAACTGCTACCACACAACGCAATTCCATCCTATGGATAAATATTTAATAATTAATAAGATATTTGTTATTACTATTACTAGTATAGTATTGAATTGCAGTTATACTAACATTTTGCCAAATGTGGTCGGAACAATAGGAGGATCATCTAATTGGAAGGGAACACTCCATGGAATGTGTAACGTAGGGGCCAATTCCCTTAATATCATATTTCCCAAAATCTTGGCACAGTCATCATAATACTTATTCGAGTTCTTTACAAAACTGAATCCATTTACATCACACACAAACGACTGACCGTTCGCTCTGCAAGTAAAATCATACTTTTTGTATCAATTGTATCATTAGACTTTCAGACATTCATGTGAAAGAACGCAATATATTCGCGCCGGTGTCAATATTGGTTCCTTGACTGAAGTCGGTGTCGCAATAGAAGTCAAAGCTATTGAATATGTAACGCGATACGCGCTCTAAAATAACATTGATAACTACATCGACAATTATCGGAGTATACAACGTAACATGTGTTAATAACATTGCACAACAGATTCAAAAAAAATTTTATATAAGAATGCATCCTTTAACCCGCAAAAGACGTTTATTTATTATCTATAAAAAAAATGAAAAAAATGGTTTATCTATAATTTTTAATGGTTTCGTAATTTTTTGTATAATTGATGATGAATACATACACATACATACCTCAATAAATCGAAACCGCAAACCGTTTGCTTAAAGGCCATACATACTTTTCTACTAATAAGTTTTTCGGCGTTGCTTAATATCACCGGATAACGAATCTCCTTGCCCTCTGAATCTCTCTCAACCTTGCCATCGAGAGCCGGACTTTTTCTTGCTTCGGCATGAGCGTAATCAGGTCCCACGGTATAAACTTTAACATCGGTACCATCGGTAGGCATAAAATCTTCATAAATATAAGATCCACTCTTACGAACGCGAGATTCTGGCGAATATACGCTACTGCGACTACCTATCTGTGTAATAAATAGATATTATTATAAGTATATTTGTATGTTTATAAATCTTTAATTCTTTCGATTTAAGAAAACAAGACACACACTTTTTATAAATTTGTATATAAAAAAAATCTTTTATATATTTAGCTTGAGAAAACAATACCTTTCTAAATAATCTCTGACTACCTCCACCAGCGGAAGTAGGATAATAAATATAAATATTATGATCTTCCGCAGATACTGGCTTTTCCACAAATGGTTTGTTGAAAGTAATACCATTTACTTCTACGTGATCTTCTGATTCAACCAATTCGTGCTCTGAAATACATTCTATATTCTGTATACGTAAAAATTGAATATATGTATATCCAATGAGAGTTCTTAAACTTATTTAGCTGCACTATAGGGTATATTCAATTTCAAAATTGATGAATGAAAATAAAAAATTGTTGAAAATCAAGTACTTACAATGCATAATTCTTATAACCAAAATAAATCTTATAATCAAAATAAATCTTACAACTTACGTTTTGGATCTGGTGAATCTCGATCAAGAACAGCATATCGCGGAATTTCAATACCCTCACTCTCCAATATAGCATAAACTCTTCTTCGATCCTACGACAATTTTTGTTGTTAATATGCAATATATATAATATTCAAAAATATTAAACTATCTTGAAATATCAAAAACTGATATACCTGAATGTCATATTGCATTGGAAGATTATTAATAATAAATGGTTTACGTAAACTTGCATAATTTATTGCTTTATCAAGAGGAAAACCTTTACTATGGAAACTTATTAAGCAGTCGACTATAGGCCAATCTTCTACAGGTTCCTATAAATAAAAACAGACATATAAGATGTATATTTTTTTTGTAATATAAACTCTTTTAAATGGCAAAGAATATAAAAGAAAATTCTATAATAAAAATAAATATCATATTACCTTCAATATCACTTCTTCTGGAAAGACAATAATTTTTATATACTCGAATTCCTCAAGTCTTGTTAAAATCTCTTTCATCGGTTTACTCTGCGATTTTTTCGCCATTGCACATATTCCAACCAAAACTTGTTTTCCCTCTCCTTCCACATCGCAACCACCCATATAAGCATCATCTTGAGTGCACCCTTCTGACAATTCCGGCTAGAAAGTAAAATAAACAATTAAGCAACATTTGCTCATAAGAATACACTGTGTAAGCAACTCCTGGTGAAACAATTAATATTAATAAATAAGAATATTATAACATAATTTGATAGAGAATTTAAAATAAAATTCACTATCATATAAAAAATCACTGATAGCCAAAGTAGAACACATAAAGCGCTTGATTTTTATATAACATATTTTCTAAAAATGAAGATGAAGCTGCTCCAATATGTAACAAGCAGGGACGAAGATTATAAAATCTTCAAGCTAATTGATGCTCACCCAATATGCCTTTAGACAGGACAGAAATCTAGGCTTGTCATCAGCAGGACAATTTTCATCGCGAACTCTTGTAAGATTACTCATTATATTCTTTAGTTTGATCTTTCAATAAGTAAGTTACACGTTGATCACATATGATATCGCCTACATAGAAAGGTAATATGTATCAAGCAACAAACGTGAAACAAATTTGGATGTGACAAAAATCACGTAGCTTTAAATTCGTGATTCAGTATGAAAATTTTGTTCATCTATACACGAATTAGTTTCCATTTATTTCCTGTTATTTCTCTGTAGTATATTTGTTACATTTCACTACGTTTCAGATCAATAAGAAATGCCAAATCATGCAACGAGTTGAAAGCGTTTGTTAATTAGTGTAAAAAAAAAAAAAAAAAAAAAAAAAAAAAAACTTAAAAATGTTTAAAAAAAAAAAAAAAGAATACAGCAAGCTAAAGAAATTGGATATAATAAAATCTACCTTCATTTTCTATTATTTGAAATTATTGTAATAAATGAATAAAAGAAGTATCTTTCTCGTAATAGTAAATTTTTATAATATGTATCTGTAAATAAATATCTGATAAATTATCATAGATAATTGCAATAAATACTGCATTAAATTTGAACATTGAAAAAAATATAAATCTTTTATCATTATATAAAAATCTTGTTTCTGTTCAATTTTGCAAGTTAATTGTTATTTCTATGATTTTATTAGATATATAGAATATATACACTGCACAAAAACCCAGAGATACGATTCTTACAATACGATTACATAATGATAAACTGAGTACGACTAATCTTAAATAAATCTTTTTGTAAGAGAGTCTATCACACAATAGTATATTAAATTAATTATAAATGTACCTTAAAAATAGAAATCATTGTCACATATCTTCAAGTATGTGAGAAAATTTGGTAATTTCCTGTGTCTACTTTTCTGATAATGAATTTCATGTCAACTGATTTCACAATATTATACTGTAATCACAAAAGGTGATTACAGTAACATATCATAAGTAAAAGATCAAATAAAAATTATCAGTTTTAGTCTTTAATGACACTTAAACATTATCACTGCTACTTAAGACTCATATGTTTGATAATGTGTTTACGTAGCATTAAGATGGTGCATAATACAGTGTTACATTTCTAATAAAATAGTTTAGATTGTAAGTGCGCTGTGTTGGTTTCTACACAAGTTATGTTCACATATATTATTAAAGAAACAAGTGTAAATCTTTCCTGAATGTCGAAATGTAACTTGTAGAAACTTGCCACATTATCAGGGTTAATTTTAGAAACTTATATATACATAATTCAGTTAATGTTAGTACTGTTGCAATTAGTATAGCCAACATATAAATACACAGATGTCAGTTCTATTTTTATGCAATGAGCAAAATGTTTAAATATTTGCATTGCATGCATTATTAGAAAGTTTAGTTTCTAATATCATGTGCATACCATTCGTGCTTGAATAATTTGTTTTATAATGAGATAAATTCCTATCTGTCCAAACATCACAAAACTATTCTTCTACCAATACATTTACACACTTCACTAGACAGAGATTTAGTAATGTAAATATATATTTAAATGTCCAAAAGGACTCTGTAAAGTCAAAACATTTCTTTAGCACAACTGTTTATATAACTATTCGTATTTATATTGTCGCTAAGAGTAAATATATTGTAAATAAATATGAATAGATCAGTTGTGGTTATAAATATGTGGGAAATATCTACATTATAAATGTATAAAATGTGTATAAACGTGTATTCCTTTTATATATACATATATTTCTAACCTCTATAAAAACCTCTATAATTTTTTATTGAACATCCTTTAAATATTTGTTGTTTTTATGACATAAACACAAAATTTAAAAAAATAAAACACTGGATAAATTAATATTTTATCATTCTTAAATATATCTCTTATTTCAATAACCACCAAATGTTACAAACATGTGAAGTTCTATGACTTGTTACTTTTTGTTGTCATGATATCTCATCAGATACAAATCGACTTGGCATAGTTGAAAGTTCAAAATAAAAAAAGAAACAATTATTTGTACGTCATATGTAACGAAAGAAAAAAAAAAAAAAGACATTTAAGATGTTTCACTTTATCTTATAAAATTCTGTAAATATATAATGTACTTTTGTCAGAATGCAAAGATAGATTTTAATGTGCACTTTATGTAATTTCATACGCATGCATATAAAGTCTTCTTTCAACTAAATTTTAAGAGTAATAAAATAATAATTTTGAACTTACTCTTTTCGATGAGCGATAGATTGAGGGAATAACAGATGGTTGCACTGTATTTATATCTCCTATGTAGAACATTGGTCTGCTTGCATTCTTGAGGCCCTGCGAGCAAAATCTTGTTAGATACTTGATAAATGCAAAATTTTATTCAAAGTTACAAGCACATTTACCTGATAACCATGTTCCAGTTCAGTGTAAGACATGTCAGATCAGGTTTCATTGATAAAAGAAACACCTGTTTCGTATGCTTGTATTAGACAATATCCTGCACACTAAAAAAAAAAAAAAAAAAAATTACCTTACATTATTCATTATATATGTATCATCAATCAATTACAGTGAGATATATATTTAATTAAATCCAACTACTTGAAAAATTAACGAAGATACTCAAATTTATTTTATTCTTTTACAAATTCTTTTTTCTTACATGAATTTCTTCAACGATGTCTCAGAATGCGTTCGTTTAATATTACTCGGATCTCGTCTAGCAAGCTGTAACGAAGTCTATGCGTATCGATGTTTATAAACTACCTGAAAGATTGGATAAACCATACGCTGTGTGTCATGTTTGTACATATTACTTTGTATATACTACGAAGTAGATAACCCTTTTCTTCTGTGTTTGTAACAACATAATTAATTGCAAATATTGACACATGCGATAAGTATATATTTGTTCCCGGTAAAGATTAAATCGGACAATATATTATCGGAATTAGAAACGTAGGAAAACAGTCACGCGAAATAGCGTCGCAATTTTGCCGATGCGCATTTACATACAAATGCAAATGAATAGGACGTTACTTACAGATCAAGATGGAAATGCGATTCGCGATAATAGTGCTCGCACGAAACTTGTAATATGACACGAAATATGTGATCCGATATTATGATTGCAAAGACGTTTGAATTTGCGTCTCCATGTGACGTCGATCCCACTTTGCATGACATGTGTCAAGATCGAATCTCGAAACGGTGTTCCTCAAGGAATTCTTCTACGCATGCGTCATCACTTTTTGTAAATACGCATGCGTGCAAATTCTCTATACTCCGTTGCAATATTGCATTTTGTTTGACGATGCAAAAGTTTCGAAGCGTTTGATTGACCAATCAGGACAAAAGGATTTCTTTGCAGCTCATGCTCTGAATGGTTAAACGCTTAGAAATTTTCGTAGCGTCAAACAGAACATATCTTAAGAATATGACATAGTGATAAATCGAAAAATTCAAATGGGAAATTTGACAGTAGACGAGTTTATTTATTCATATTGATAATATACATTATACAATATTTCATGTCATTTTAAGTAGATTTGTACTAATAAATTGTATAATCTCAAATATTATGCTATAAAAAAGTTATAAAACAAAAAAAAGAGAGAGATACATCTATAGAGATTAATAATCAATTGTGTAAGAAAAAAGATAGATTTAATTTCATAAATTTACCTCTATATTCCTGGATTCTTTACGTGAAATTGATATATATATATATATATATATATATATATGTGTGTGTGTATCAAAAGTAACAAAAATTAAAAAACAAATGAAAATGTTTAAATACTCTGAAGTAGACTTTTCATGGCAAATAGTAAAATTCATACCTAAATGCGATCTATGCATATATATATATATATATATATATATAAGTTGATAGTTTATAAAACTTATGATGTTATTAATGTGTATAAAATATAAAACATTGCATTTGGCAATTTTAGCTGCATGTCAAGAGAACCAAATTACACAAATATTAACTTTACATTATAGTAATAATAGTTTTTGCATTATAAGATTCTCATCTTCTAATGGGAACTTGTTACTTTTCCAAGAATTGTTCTAGAAAGAAAGTTTAACAGGATGTGAGATAAAAAAAGGTTAACAGCAAACAATAAAAAGATAAAATAAAAGCGAGCAATATAGACCGAGTTTAAATTAATAAAAATATATAAATAAAAATTCTTATAACGAAAAAATACTTTCTGTATATCACTTTCCATTTATAATTTATATTACTATTATAACTTTTTGATATCAATAGGATTCTTTTCTTCAGCTGAGAAATTAGTATTTATAACAGGTTATTACCTGAGGTGTTTTTCTCATACTTCAATTGTAGCTATCACATTATATAACATATATATTCATAACGAATTCATATATTTGTAAAATCTTGTATGTAATTATACTTAGTTTTTGCACAGTTAATAAAACTACAATGTAAAAAAAATTTTACTCGCTTTTATAAATTTATAAACTTTTAATCAATAAAACTATTTTCATTTTGTCTATTAAAATAAAATAAATATTTACCTGTACAATGTATTATTCGTAATCTTTGTGAAATCTATCATCATGATCCCAGCCTTTGTTATTCTTTTGCCTTGGTGTTACTTTCAATGAATTTAGTTTTGTGTTAATGTTATCTTCTTTTTTTAACGCACCTGATCCGCGTATCGCTCTTGGAATATTAGGATTTTTTGAATAACAGCTTTGTTCAGACAAATCATTTTTTATTTCTTCTTTTATAATTCGTTGATTGTTCTCAATTTCTTGCAATTCATTATCTGAAATATTAAAACATTTTTCAATGCATATAAAAAAAATTGTATCACTTTATTGCCATCTTACAAAAAGTATCAAAGTTAAATTTGAAAATACAATACTTTATTTACAAAAAGATAAAAAAAGTAAGTAAAATTGACAAATTTGCTTCTTAAATTATCAATACTATTAATATGATTTGTCATGTCTAAGGAATAAGTTGTTGCTATGTATTATGAAAATCACATAAGTAATGATGGCAAAATATGTTCTTTACATACATATTTCTTAACTTTAATAAAGTTAAACATTAATTTAACATTTAATACAATACCGTTATCATTTTCAGTTTTCGCCTCTGTAACTACTCTTAATTCTTTTTGAGAAAATGGATATTCAAAGGAGAGAGTTTTAATGTTTGAGAGATAAAAGTTTCTTAGTTGAATATCCTTGATTTCGTATTTGTTATTGACTAACTCTATCATTAACAATAACATTGCACGATTCTGAGAACTGTAACTGTTTTCTTTCACTAATATTTGTCTAATTATTAGCATTAAGTTCTCTAATTGATCTGGACATACCGCATGAAGATCTTTACCAGATCTAAAAATCTAAAAATAAGATCTCTTAAGTTATATTGTCATAATTTGATAAATAAGTAATCATTCATTGTTTTCTTGTATATATCTAAAATGTTTATATATCAAAATCTCACTTGTATCATAATGAAATAAATATTTTCTTTGGCATTGTCTTGTAACAAATCTTCCAAATAATGAATTAATGGTTCAGCCAAAATTTTCAATTTATTTCCATCACTAAGCCTCATGTGATAATAAACTTCTGCATGAAGTAAGACTATATTTGCAAACTTTTTTTTATCTTGCACTTTATCTTTTTCCTTAGCTAAAAAAAACCAATATAAATATATAGCATAACATTGACATTGAATAAAATATTAAAATAATTTTGTATCAAACTTACACATATAATTTTCCTGTAAGAAACGTAAGAAACGACTTCGTATACTTTCCTTATTATTATCTTCTATGAGTGCAACCTTTTGATCGCTGAATATCACTGCTATTTTTATGGTGAGTGATTCACAAAGTATAGCTTGCTTCCAAAGATTATCGCACGTCTCTCTGAAATTTGCAATTATAAATGTTAAAAAGTAATGAAATAACTACTGAGCCTGTCAAAGAAGAATCTTTCAAGTAATACTTTAAACTATCTTTGTTGATTGCACTGGTTAGCAAGTCTGTAATCTCCTGAATGAGTTGCGGCGAGATATATTCATGTATGTCATAGGTGTCTATTTTATCAATTATATCTTTGACAACATTTTTGCCATAAATGGAATTTCCTGGTCTACGCAGGCATTGTTCTTCATTTCGAAAAGACCATCCACGTCCACGACCGAACGAAGTCATCTTTGAGAATCTAAAAAATTAAACCTGTTGACAAATACACATATATGTGTGTGTGTGTGTGTGTGTTGTGTATAGTTCTAATAGTTGTTTGAAAGTTATAAAAAAATATACTTAAAATATACTTGATAAAGATAGATTCACTGTATTAGATACCTGGTTTGTTACTCTTTTTCTCTTTTACTTATTTCGGATTTTTAAATTATGCATCTGTTAATACTACAAATCTGTCGGTGTAACCAACATGAACCATACATTATACACACACAAAACACACAGATATTACCTTGTAGCAGGTAACAGGCGCAGGTCTGTTCTTTTTAGCTGAACTAGTGCAGCCAGTTCAGTCGTCCAGTTAAAAAGAACAGATCTAAAATGTGTGTATATACAAAGTGCAGATAACGAACAGGTTCCAATCTCAATATGTATTGCGAATTTTTATTTATTTAGTTTGTGCTCTCTCTTTAGCTTCCTTTTTCATGTTTAATTATAAATGTCATGTTTTCATGTTTAATTATAAATAAAATATATATAGGTGTATATTCTCTTTCGAAAGAGAAGAAAGAAAAAGTACTAGTCTAAACGAAAACATACGTATATATATTTTATAAATTTTTGCATGGCATATGCCTAGTAATTTTAGGAACACACCAAGTTTCGCCATATTTAATGAGGTAACAAAATTCAAATTTTTTCAAAAATTTTCATATATAATTACGCAATTTTATATATTAAATAATAGAGTTGTGAAATCTTATCGATTCAAGAGACAAGTTTTTCTAGTCTAGAATATAGTAATAAGCAAGTACATAAAATATGATTTTATAGTGTATACATTAAACTTTATTTCTCTCCCAAGTAATATTATATAATCGAAAGATGTGTGACATACATTTTTCTGCTACCCTCTTTTCAATTGAGCGATTTAAAAATCTCGTTTTAAATATGACTCAATATATCTATATTGCATAAATGTGGAAAACATGCAAGTTGATAAACCTGTTTAGAGTATAGTGAAAAAATAGCAATATCACTTGTAAAAATTAACAACAAGAAAGTGATCGGTATGTGGACACGTTATATGTTATTACAAATATAATCAACGATTTACTTGCCAACGTAACTTTAATCGCTCTAATAAAACTATTGTGACCTCGATGTATACATTTCTATAAGAATTTTTTACTCCATTTAACCTTCATAACGCATTATATGTAATAACTTATTTAACATATCGTAGCAGTACGATTATATTTATAGGCGTGTATTCTCTATTAATTTAATATATCTTACCAACAAGAAACGAATAATATTTTTGAAATAAAAAATAGTTATCTGAAAACTTTATGCAGAAGCAAATAAAAGTGTAAATATAATACCTACTATATATATATATAGACTTTTACGTAATTCAAATTTTAACCTACATTATCTCTTCTCATTCGAAATATATAATTTATATTTCGCGTACGAACAGATGCTACTTGAACTTTCCTGCTTGTGCGAGATGTTCTCAGACAATTCAAACAAAAGTGGCGCATGCGCGCGAGCGCCGCTCGAGTGCCGCGGGCGATCGCCAATCATCAATCGGTATAGTGTAATCTCTAGTAATGATCTGTCAGTCATCGTGAGTATGGCCAGTCATCGTTTCGCGTCATTATTGCCACAGCTATCGCGTGATCCAAATGATCAGCGGTGAGTGACAGTAGCCGCGACCCGCGACTCCAGTAGTCTTTCTCTCTTTCAGTTCTAGAGTCGGTTCGGTGCGAGATTCGATTCTTGGGACGGTGTGAGACATACGGTGAGGACGAGGGACGAGTCGTCGCCGTCGCGGCAGCAGGCAGCAGGCAGTCGCCAATCGTCGTCAGCCGAGTGTGCTGCACAATTTAAGGTGATCCGCTTGGGAGTGTTTTTATTGCGGAGAGAGGATACATTTTTATCGAGCAGGATATCGCGCGAGTAAACAAAGAAGAGTGATATACCGCACCTCGAAAGAGCAAGTAGGAGGAAAAATCAAAATATTGTACTCTCTGTCTCGTTCATTCAGCGTTGAGGAGGAAATATGTCGACGGAGGAAAAGTTCAACGCCGCCGTAAATGTCATCAGGAACCTGCCGAAAAATGGTAATCTTATTCGCGTTAATGTCATCGCAAATTACTTTGAGCAAAATAATCCTATATATGTATATATGTAGGTAGGTAGTCCCTGTAAAACAAAGTGTATCTTCTAAACTTTTATCTATATATATGCCTTGCATTCACTCTTGCGTTTGTAAATGCAAGCGACAAATATTGCAGCGATATCGCGCTCGCTTTTGTATTAATTCCATTTCCTTCCTCGCTTCTCCCTCGGGCGTGCACACTTAATTGCGCGCTGGTTAAAGTCCAGCCCGTGTTTAAGTATCAGCCGACACGGCTTTATTTATTCATGATAATGCGAGAAGGTGGCAAGTGGTACAAGGTCCTCCTTCCGCACACTTTCATAGCGTCGAAAATTGACCTCGAAATAAAATATATAATTTTCTCAATAATCTTAACCTCGTCGAAATAAAATATATAAATTTTCATTTGGCCTGTAAACAGTTTTTTTCTAACGATAAAACAACGTTTTTTTTCTTTTTCTGTTACATAGTTTTATATATATATATATACTCTTGTAATACATATTCTTGTACATAATATCTTATGCGCGTGTTATAAAATATTTTTCTCGGGTTTTTTTTTTTTTTTCCCAGTTGTCACAGAGGCGTTTCTCTAGTTGAAAGAAAGAAGAAATTTTGCATGTGCCGTTACACGCTATCGTGCAGAGAAATTTCGTGAGATCACGCCAGCCGAAGAAAGTGAATGCAATTTCTCACTTGCGGCATCGAAAGCAATATGAAAAATTTAATCTCCCGTAGTCTTCGCGATGCGCAACGTACTTGTTATACGATATACGTTACGGAAGAAACCCCCCGATCGCGATCCTCTACTTCTATTTCTACCCTGCCGGAACAATTGCGAGAACTCGGTTTACTTCACATTAGAAACTTTCTTTGCATCACGATGCACGATTGCAATGCACATTTAATAATTACGCGGAAGTAATTTACTTCATATTTTTTACCAGAAACGCTATCGTTATAAGGAAATCGTCGATCTCTTTAATTTGCGTATACGTAATATGTCTGAAATGTAAAAAAAGTAGAATCACAGATAAATGTTATTTTGTAAATAACATTTTTGGTATTATTTATCTTTTTTTATAAAGAGAAGAATCTAGTTATCTTTTATGAAAATTTTTTTTCTTTTATTAAAAGTTACAATGTGACATGTAATTAGGAATTATTTTTGTGCAAATATATATTGTCTATATCAAAATAATAATGTGTTAAAATTACTATCAATATTATTCTCAATAAGAAAGACATTGCTACAAAATATTATTTAAAACCATACATACACACACATACATTCTTACTATTACTTGCGCATATATGCATTTCTTTACTATTTGGCCTTGATGTTGAATATTGCATGTATACTTTCCAGTCACTTCATATAGCTAAGTGACTGTATTACTCCCCACTTTACTTTCTAACAGTGCAAGACTAGCTGAACCATGCTTGGTGGTTAAAACTAGAATGTTTCTCTTCACCGATCACAATAATTGACTTGTATTCCACCAGCAATTATGCAACTCTGTTGACAAATCCTTTAATTATCTTTGACTATTATATTAGCAAGCATTCATCAAACAGAAATTTTTAATTCTACCTGCAACCTCTTAATATTCTTGTACTATGGACTCAAAGCTGTGAACAAATACACAAAAAAAAAAAAAAAAAAAAAAAAAAAAAAAAAGATAATAAAAGCGATACGATACAATTACAGTATAAGTAGAATGATTACGCAAAAGTGATTCTATGAATATTTGAATTTTAATAGACATTTCTGCTTTAATGATACCTGTTGAGATAAATAATAATCAACTTTCATAGAAATTACTCTAATAGCTAGATTGCGTTAATATTACTTTATGAAATCATGAATATTGTAGTAGAATTAAAAAGGGAATTATTTACAACACCTTTAGAATTACTAATGCTTAGTATTTTACTCTTTAGTCTAATGTAGTGTTTATGCAAGGAAAATTATCATATAACAATATGTATTCTGCTTCATCTTGTTTAGAAGAATACTTGACTCTGACTAGAGTTCAAGGATAGAAGATAAAAAAATATCTTACATCATTGTATATTACTTGTATAAACTTGCAAAACATAAATCTTGATTAAAATTATCTTCTTCTGTTCTTGACACTCATATTTGAATATTAAATGTTTTGTGAGATGTTTTGAAATATTTAAAACTTCTTGCAATTTTCAAAATACACAAATATCTAATTTGACAATAATATTAATTAATAATAAGATTAATTATAAAAGATACTAATTTCTATAAATATGTACTTTTTTATCTGACTGTAACTGATATACAAAATATTGTATATTACTAATAAATAATACTTTATATATAGGAGCGTATCAACCTAGCCACGAGATTATGCTACGTTTTTATTCATATTATAAACAAGCAACCGAAGGGCCCTGCCAACAATCCAAACCTGCATTCTGGGAAGTAGTCAAAAAAGCGAAATGGGATGCGTGGTCACGCCTTGGCAATATGAGTCGTCTGGAAGCTATGAACAATTATGTACAAGAACTGACGAGAGTAAATATACTTTAAAGTTGAACTAATAGAATTAATGCAAGACGAAGAGTATGTTAAACAAAAATCTCACATTATAGATTGTCGAAACTATGTCTTATACGGATAATGTGGCAACGTTCCTCGGTAGTTTGGATTCATTTTACGAAAGTGTACCGGCCGAAGATTTGGAATTGCTCGTGGGACCAGTATTGGAGCGTATACGTTCCCAACCAGGATCACCATTGTCTGGTTCGCCATTAGGTTTGTTTTTTTCCCCTTTTCTGCAACAATATATACATTTTCATTATCTTATTTGAATGTTAATATATTTAGTAGTTGTGCACACTGCTTAAAATAATTATTTTAATAATTAAAGTTTAAGAGAATTAAATCGTGAACAATCTTGTAATTTGAATTGAGTAAACTAAAAGAATAAGAAGCTTAATATCTCAACATTTATATAAACATTATATTTACTAAAGATAAAAATTGGAAATATCGAAGAGAAGTATTGAACACAGAATTTATTAAACGATATACAAATAGATTATTCATTAAATGATACAGATTGTTCGAATAAGTGGCTTACTTATCAATGTTATCAATATGATTATAAATATTTGTTTTAAATTCTTAATGTAATATTATCTAGAAATGTTTTCTATGATTGTCTCTAAACTTACTTTTATTATTTTATCAGCGTCCAGAGAAACGTCACCTCATAGAGTCTGTAGCACTTCTCGACACATAACGAGTAGTTTGGAAACCAGTCCGACCAGCAGTCGCACTGCAAGTCCGCTGCCACAAGACACTGATGGTGAAGAAGAAGTATTTATAGATACTGTTGAAGTACGACATTAACATTATATTATATTGTATTACGTCACCGTTTTATTTTATGGATAAATCGATTTGATTGCAGTCAGCACCAGAGAGAATGCAAAAAGATGCATCTAAGCCCACTACTGCTCCTCAAAAGGTACAAATTGCGGCAAATAATGGAGTTGATCCTTCAAGTACAGAAAATGTTATAAAAGAGAACACTGAATTGACTAATGGATACAGCAATGTTAATGGTCACGTGGAGACGATACAGGAGAGCCAGCGAGAGAGAGGTAGACAGAGAACGAAAAAAGAAGATGGTAAAATCAACGCCGAATTTCTAAATCAGATCGCAACGACTATGCAGCATTTACAGAGAGATCTAGACCGAATAACGGCTAGAGTGCGAAGTTTAGAGGGACAAGCTCTGCAAGCGATGGCGCCGCAGACGGTACGTAACGTCATTTGATCATCTGAAAAGAATATTTATAATTGCAATAAAAAGTAATATATCATCAAGTAATATATCATCTCAGTGAAATAATAAAATAAAAAATATTTAATTTATTATTCTATTATTTTTATTAATTATCCTATTTGATTTCATTTGGTTTCTATTAAGAAATGTTGACGTCGATATTTCTTTTTCTTTTCAGGAAAATACTGTTAGACGCACTTATGCGAAATGGTGGCCGTTGCAGGAATGTTCGCCGCGTTTGTTCGCCTTACTAATTTTATGGCCATTTGTCGCTCATCTGCTAATCAATTTTACGCAGCGCTATCGCCAACGAAGACTGTGATGCTACGGCCGTTACTCCTACACGGCTGAAAACCTATTTCCATTATTTGGATAACTAATGTTGAGTTGTAAACATACATACTTTTTAATTTTATATTTCTTATAGACGTAAAGAACGCTGTGTCCTAATGCAATCTACGATTACATTAGTAAACGTGAATTGTGATAAAACTTAACTAAATCAGTCTCTGTATATTTTTGCATACGCGGCCTGTTTCGGAAGTTGCAAATTTTCTCTTACAGATACAGATTCTCTATTAAATAATAAATTAATCAATCTTCAGCAGTTAAAAGCCACTTTTGCAATTATCTTTAATAAGAAATTTATATTTTTATAAAATACAATTCAATAATACTCAATTTACTGATATATCACACATTTTTATAAAGTAATACAAATAATATAAAGTATATAGAAAAAATATGTTTCTTATTTTGTATGTGTTGTATATTTATATTAATTCATAATAATAATAATATATCTAGTTATCTCTTATAATTTTTTATAATTGCTATTCAAAAAAAATATGCAAGATACATAGAGATAACTTATTGTGTTAGTCTACTTTTTAACGTTTATACTTTAACAAGTAGGCAACTTCCGCTACACCTAAAATAAAAAAAAATATAAAAGTTATAGTTCAATGGTTTCTAAGGTGGATTGTATGTACTATAAATAATTGTATATTCTTAAATTGTAATATATGCAAGGAAAACAAACCCTTTTGTACATGTGTAAGCATACATAGTTATAATAGTTATTAATATATGTCTTTTACATGTAATGCACAGATGTTTAAGAAAAGGGATTTTTAAATATATATCGGCATTACAGCCACATCATTATTAATAAATATTATTTTTATGCTCAAAGGAACATTTATACGTATCAAACGATTGTGGTGGATATTATGTACATATGTGCAATGTGAACAAATATACAAATTTTTAATTATTATTTAATTATTAATTATTATTAAATTTTGCATTCAATTATTTTCTCGTCAGAAAAATTAATATATACAGGTAAACTCCTCTCATACTACTATTTTTGACATAATGAGAACGTTTGAGTCTTAGCTACATTTTTCCTTGGAGAGAGAAAGTAGAAAGAGGATAAGTATAGAAAGTGTAGCTAAAGGATTTCTTTGTAAGTGCTATGTCATGTATATAATGAATCATCAGAAATTTTCTTGGGTTTAAAGATATAAAAACAACATATGTATAAAATGATTTAGATAAATTTTTTAAAAATAAACATGAAAATATCTCTTTTCTCTCTCAAATTTTTTCTTAAATTATATTTTTTTAAATACATATTAAATACATTTCATATTTATGTCTTTATCTCTCATATCCTTTTCATATAATAAATAATACCTCTATAGATAGTATCATATTAAAGTAATAAAAAATTAAAAAGTAAGAAAAGAATAAAAATTTGTAATTTAATTTATATATATTAAATGTTGAAGTGCTGAAAATGTTTAGTATCGTTTAAAATGTGTTCTACATATATATTATCTTTAAATTTAATCCTTATTAGTGATTCATACAGTGAATCTACAGAGGACATACATTCATGATGCAAAAGCAAAACGACAATTATGGTTTCTGCACATAGGCTACAGTTGTTGCAGCCTGGTGTGCAGAAACCATTATATCACATAGCAAAATGCGTAACACATACTGTTTTGTAATGCATGCGAATGTGTCGGAACTGCGCATGTGTATTGTGTATGCTGTGTTAAGCACGGCTGTCAGTGTTCATCAATTCGTTTGCATTAGTTTGCACATTGCAGAAATGTGTACGCAGTTTATAAACATTCGCAAATTCTAGCGATTCTAGCAGGATCCTAGGTCTCGCTGCTCCCGAACGAAAAATCCTACTTTGTCACGTGCGATTTCCACGTAAATCTATTCGCGAAATCAAACCGAGCGAAATTCTCCCTACATGATGAATATCGGAGTATCTCTCGTATTCGCGAGTATTTTTGCCGCCAGCTGTTTCAGCACTGATGAACTCGATTTGGGCACGATCGTTTTCGCAAATGTTGTAAGTGAGCGAATTATTAGATCAAAAATTATTACTGTACAATATCACAGTATAAGTAAATACTTATACTGTGACAATATTATATAATTATTACTGCCTAATATTATTTGTTTTTATAATTTGGAGATTTAATTTAATTTATTTTAATTTATATTATGTTGTAACATTATTATGCTGCAGATACTTTGTACAATATTTTCATTATTTTCATTTTAAAGCTTAACTCATTCTGTTTGCACATTGTGTTCACACAAAATGAATAAAACATTTTTATCTTTTATTTTGACATTGAAGATGGGTGAGTCATACTTTATCTACAAAATGCTTGTCCTTGCTTACAGTTGTACAGACATGGAGATAGGACTCCTGTTGGACGTTACAAAAACGATCCTTATAATGAAACATCCTGGCCAGTTCCATATGGACAATTAACAAATGTAAATAAAGATAAATTACAATCATAGCTGCAACTCACAAAAATAGATAAAATAGATAAGCAGCTTTATATTCAGGAAAAACATGTTTTATAATATTTTACAAATATTTTTCCCAATTGTCATTTTATCATAAATAGTTCTCTATGAAATATAATACTTTCAGGTTTGCTCTAGCATAGTTTTTAATTATTTGCATTTTATAGGGAAAAAATTAAAAAATAAATGCATAATAAACAAACTTTAATAAAGATTGAGTAGTAAATAAAATTGTAAAAAAGAAATAATTGTAATATGTATAAAAGTGCAAAAATTTATTAAACAAATTTCTCAGAATTAATTCTATATACTTATTGTACATTTGAAAAACTTTTCACTTTTTAATATTTAATTTACTATATTCATTTTTCACTATTTTTGGTATTCAATATTTTAAATTTAAATTATAGATTGGAAAACATCAACACTTACTCCTTGGATGCTGGTTAAGGAAACGATATTCTCACTTTTTAAGCAACATTTATACACCATATGATATTTACGTTCAAAGTACGGATGTAGATCGTACATTAATGTCAGCGGAAGCAAATTTGGCAGGACTTTATCCACCAGTGAAGGATCAGATCTGGGATATTATCAAATGGATGCCAATTCCCGTGCATACCGTTTCGGAAAAGCAAGATTATGTGTTGAAGGGAAGTAAATATTGTCCGCGATATAATTATGAACTGGAAAAAGTCTTAACATCGCCGGAAATGGAACAGATAAATAAAGCGAATGCAAAGCTTTATGCCTATTTAACTGAGAACACTGGAAGTAAAATATCTTCATTAGAACAAGTTAACCAGTTATACAATATTTTATATATTCAGGTATGTTAATATTTTATATGCTCAGTATACAATAACGATTGTAATTTACTTGATTTATGTATGATGTAATAAAATTTGATGTATGTGTATTTACTTCTTTATCAGCACTTATACAACAAAACTCTACCTCAATGGACAAAGTCAGTGTTTCCAGATAAGCTGATACCTCTTGCTAGCCTCAGTTTCACGACACAAGCCTATAACACAATACTGCAGAGATTAAAGTCAGGTACTAAATTATTAATTATTTAATGATATTATTTATATTTGTGTGTTTGTATATTTAAATCATTTATTATATATACACTATTATTTCAAAGATATTTGTTATCTGTTCTTTTAAAGTATACAATTACTTTAAAATTATGTTATTAGGTTCACTACTTGGAGAAATGATAAAACACATGGTCAAGAAAGTACAAAATACTTTAAAACCTGATAGAAAGATATGGATGTACAGTGCTCATGATGAGACTGTGGCAAATATGTTAATGACTTTGAATTTATTTGAGCCTCACTGTCCTCCTTATACTGCTATGATTCTCATAGAATTAAGGACAAATTCTGAAAATCAGTATTTTGTAACGGTATTAATTTTGCTTAATATTCATATAAAATTTGTCATTTAAATGAAATTATTAATAAGTATAAAAATTGTAATTACCTTTATATATCTTATATATATTTTTCTCTATCCATAGATTTCTTATAAAAATAGTACTATGGAACCAATACTTATGACATTACCAGGCTGTAATATATTATGCCCTTTAGATGAATTTATTAACTTGACGAGAAATGTTGTACCTGAAGACTGGGAAAGAGAATGTTTAATAGCTTGGGAGGACATAAGTCCTAGCGACGTTATTGGTAATTATTACTTATCTATTAAATATCTATTTACGATTTGTTTTTTATGGTACATACATGGGTCTATATATATTCTATATAGTATAGTATTTATATATCATCTAAGATTTTAAAACTTTCTTTTCGATTGTTTCAGCGATCCTGACATCATCTATATTAATGTTAGTTTTATTGGTTTTAGTAATAATAGGTTTTATATATTGGCGTAATAAGAAAGAACAGAGACAGTATTATTTTCGTTTGACATATAACGATTATAACGATGCCATATAACGAATATTCAAAAATATGGCAAGACATTTAAAAATATTAATCATTAGTTACTAATGCCTGCAATCAAATTGGGCAAGATAGTTACTTCGCGATCTTGAGAAAGACAGGATAAAATATTATACAGGTTAAAATATTAGATACATGAAACAACTTAAATTGCTAAATAATGTTTTTAATTCTATATTATATTTTTAGAAAAATCTTTTATGACGAATGATAAGATTTGATCATTGAACTTTTTTATTGTACATTTACCGCAGGAAACAATTATTAAAATTTTTTTAATAGTTTTTAAAATAAGGTTACATTTTACTGTTTAAGCAAGTTATTGTGTGATATATTACACTTATATCATCACTAACATCGATCATTGTTGCCTATAGATGTATTTTAAACTTAAGTTATTTTCATGAAGGAATATTAATATTAATATTCGCGATATTTTTTTGAGAATTTTGTTTTGCTCACTGCAAAATGTTTTTTACATATTAATAACTTAGTTTGAAACTAAGAAAAATCAAGTCTGACCGTCAAGATAATAATGATTTATACTACACTTTATTACTTAAGAGATATTAAATCCGAATAGATGGATATATCTTCAAATTTTAGAATTATTTTATTTTAAGACTTAAAAGAGACAAATAATCAGGTACTTTTATAAAGAGAAACGCCTGTTATTTATAATATCTCGTTATATCACTGGACTTAAAATTGTATAAATATACACTCTCAGTATGATTAATCCAATATACATATTGTAGATTACAATATGTAACGGACACATTTTGCAGCAAAAATTTATATATAAGAACTTTTTTTATTTTATAAAACGATTATATGGATTATTGATAAGGATTATATTATACTTAATTACTGTTATTGCTACCTGTACGATACATGTGATACTACGATTGTCTAGTCATAGTGTATCGAGCTTCAATACACTCACAAGTTTTTTTCTTCAATACAGTACAATAGTAAATTTGTGTGGAAAGCTAATATATAACACTGCCTATAAAAAAACATTTAGTTGCAGAAAATCAATGATTAAATAGAAATGTGGTAGCAATCATTCAAATTACGATACAGTATATTTGTAAAAATATGTATCTTTTTTTATTTTTATATACCTACTATTCGTTGAAATATTGCAAATACATGTTTCGGATTATTATATGTAGAACATGTTCCTGTTTTATAACAGATGAAGGTAGAGTTATTTTAGAGTACTTATATCAAAATAAAAGAAAAACTATGTATTTTATCTCCCATTAGAAATATTTTTGTGATATTTTAAATAATACATAAGTAGTATGTGTAATCGACAACAAACCTATCAATTTGCTGTCATATTGCAAAGATTGCAGATATTATTTATGTAGTAAGTATTATTTTATATGCATAAAAACTAATAAAAATTTATTTAACATATGATATTTACATTATTATATATATATATATAATTAGATAATTATGCATTAAAATTGATAAAATTGATAAACTTATATCTAAAGACAAAAGAGAAAATTTTATTACAGATATCTTTCAACAAATTTAAAATTTACATACAAATATATCAGAAATTTATGAAGTATATTATTAAAATAAAAAATATCATTAAAATATATTAAAATATATCATATCATTAAAATATTCGAATTAAAATTGAGTGTCAAATGTACAAGATTCACACATGCCATTTATCTTTTAATCAATATATATGTACTATAATTACACTGTCTAATGTTTTTCTTGATATGAAAAATTATTCTATTTAAATATGTTTTTAATAATGGAATGTTAATAATTCTTCAAGGCAGTAAAAATGATCTCTTGTATAATTGAAGACGTTTATCGCTTTTATACATAATCATATAGATATGATTGTCACATGCTAATCAATTAATATTCCGATATTGATGTAAAACTGCCACGCAAACTTTCTTGAATAGTGAATGCTGGATTTGTTCTGGAATATATTTAACATATAAGATACTTTAGATATATTGGATTTTGAAATAGAAAAAAATTAAATCAAGACAACAGTATAAATGTAACAACCTTACCTTTTTTATGACGAGACAAGTCAACGTTTCAAGCTCAGACTTTGGTGTTAAAAATTTTTGCATGCAACGAAAATAGTTCCAGTTAATCACTCGTCATATATGAGTTTCTTTTAGAGACACATTAATAAGAATTAATGGAACCAAACGAAAAAATTGACGACGGTGTAACAAGGATATTTCGCATTGTAGCAAAATTATCATTGCATAATGGAGATAAAGCATATAACGATGATGAAGCATCATTTGTTTCATATAAAAATATATTTTTTTTGCACGATATATCGAGAATAACTGATCGTACACATACCATGAGATATCATGCTGACGTCACGAGATATTGCAAGCACCTTTCCAACGTGACATTATATTCGCATGTGGAATACAAGAGTCGCATATTGTCTCGCATATTCAATTGCAATATTCCGACTAAATGTTTAACGATGTTTCCGACGTATTGTGAAAACTATGAATGAAGAAAACTCTTTCTAAATAATGAGCATATATAAAAGTAACTTTATGTGTCATAGTCTATTTATATCTCTTTTTAAATACCATATAAATTGATTTATCAAAATATATACAATTGACATAGAATTAATGATAGATTATTTTTAAAAATCAGTAAAAGAACAGTTTATATATTTAAATTAACATTGGAAATGTCCTCTTTGTAAAAAAACAACAATGTAAATTTAAAAATTTTACTTAATATTATTCACTTAAAATTAAAGCATATAGTGTTTTAAAAGGTATTTTTTAATAAAAGCATTTGTTAAAAAAAGTTATTTAAAAGCGTGTTAAGATATACACAATATAGATCTTAAACAGTAGAAATATTTTATAACAAATACTCAGAATACCAAATTATAATTCATTTGCATGGCTGATCAAACAAGTGCAAACGTCAAAAATTCAATCTCATTAGTATAAATAATGCAGAATCAATCATTATTTACGGTAGAAAGGTGCAGAAAGCATGATGAATCACAAATCAGGCTCATTGCTCATAATTATATATATATATATTAATTCGGCGCAAAAATTATACTATGAAGCAAATTTTGCATTCTCAATCGTTCCTATAACATGTTTTTTACATAGTCTCAGGAATATCCAAGCACCCAGTTATATATGTTATTAAACTTTTTAATTTTAAATTTTTAAATGCATTTTACTGCTTTCAAACGTATTTCATGTAATATAACGCGAATATATTTTATTCGCGTAAACATGCATTTTGCAAAATAAGTTTTATGCAAAAGATTTTTAGTGTACAACTCGTACTGAATCATGCAACAAAAGGAAATGGACTTATACAATACATACATACATCAAATATATCAAATGTACACAAACATACACCACCATACATATACCACCATACATACACCACCAAATAATTTTCTTCAATTGCATTAAACATTTTGTATATGATTAATACACAAAACCGTAGTTCTTTATTTACAATTTCCCGATTAAAATATCTCACTGCGAGGACAAATACATGGAATTGTTACTTGGTAAAATAGCATTTAGTCACAATTATAACAAATAAATACCGTTAAAATTTTTCTTACCTGGCATAAACAGCAGGATTCGTTATACCGAGCGTAGGACTCACGGGTGTACCAATGTATTTAGTAACAAACTGAAACGTGAGAAATAAGTAAGTTAATAAAGAACACGACAATTATGATACTATAAAAAAAATAAAATGTTTTATAAAAAACTTCAAAATATATAGTTATAAATTAATAAGATATAGATTAATAAGATCTAATTAGTTATAGATTAACAAGATGAGAAGTTTTGACTCTACTAAGGCATAATAATTTAATGTTACAATAAACATATGAACATTATGTATAAGTGAAAATATACATACCCAATGATTACCAAGAGAAGTTGCACCCATGCTTACAATCATATGAACAGCCAAGTAGGCGCAGAAAATAAGATATAAAATCGCATATACAGACATGCCTAAATATATAGCCCAATGTTGGGGCAAGTCTTCCTGAACAGTTTGTGTTACAAAATATATATTTATTGTTATAACTAGAATTGATAGTGCGGTCGACACTATTTTGTTTATTCTGCAACAAATAACATAGTGTGATCATAAAAAAAAAATTGTTAAAAAATATTATAAAGAATATAGAAAGAAAGAGTTACATACATTCCGTTTCGGAATTCACCCATGATCTGAACACTACTCGTGAAGGCAATTGTAGGTAATGTTGCAAATGGCAACTGCAAGCTCATTATAGCGTTCAAGATATCGTTCATGCCACTCAAATTGTCCATATTGGCAAAGAACGCTACTAAAAATGTAGGAACTATAGCGATCGTTCGAGTGAAGAGGACTCGCTTCCAACGAGCCCACTGTAGATTTAGGAACCCTTCCATTGCGAACTGACCGGCATAAGTGCCCGTCATTGTAGACGATTGACCGGCAGCTAAAATACCGACGGCCCATATATACATGGCGACCGCGCCAAAGGAACAACCGAGAAAAATCCCTCCTTTGTAAAGATCTGCATCTATCGTCGCATTGTTTTCCTGGAATTTGCAAGAAAAGATATATTTGAGAAAAGCATATCAAATATACTTAATTAAAAAAAATTGTTCACTACATTTATTCAGAAGTCATAAAAATATAATTAAAGACAAATACTTACAGCAAAAGTCTCCATGCCGAGAGTATAATTATTCGCTTCACAAATTTTATACTGAAATAAAATAGAAATTAATTCAATATATATTTAATTATTATTTAATTTTAATTACTGTTTTAACTTACGACATCGTTGTTTGTTTTGTCAAAGAGGCCATGAGCAAATACAGCCACTACAAACACATTAATTATAAATGAAACAAACAATGCAATGCAGGCCTCAATGAAGTAATACATATTGGCATCTTTGATCTTTGCGGGTTGTGTTCGATCGATATCTCTCGACTAAAAAAATAAAAAATATCTCATGTACATATATTGTCAAAGAATTAAGTTAATCGTATATACTCTTAGTGTTTATAGTTCTTACTTTGACTAAGGCACTGTGAAGATACAAATTATGCGGCATAATAACCGCACCGACGATACCTACAGCTTGAAGTAATACTTTGTTATCATAATTCATCCCATTGTACCATGGGACAAACATACCAGTTATAACGTCTATTTGAGAAGGCTCGGAAACGATGTACTAAAATATGAAAAACCAATATAACACAATGTCAGACTTTAAGCAATGCATTCAATGAAATATTCTAAAAATAGATTTACCTCATAACCGAAAGTAACACCCATGACAGAAATGAGAAGACCAAAAAATAGCTCTAACTTTCGCAAGCCATATTTGTCCAAGAATAAAAATGTAAATGTATCAATTACTGTAATAAGTACACCACCCCATATAGGAATCCTGTAATCCAAAAGAGAAATATTCCATTACAATAATATATTTCACATAATCACTATAATCTATCATTTCTTAATTAAACATTCTCTGTATATACATTATATATGCGTTATTTATAATATTAAGCCTTTGAGAAAGAAAAGAGTAAAGTAAAAGAAATAATAACCAAGTAAAAGTAACAACCATGCAAAGAATAAATGTATTATATATATGACTATGTAAAATATACAATATTTTTATTGCAATAAATTGCAAAATATGTGTATCACGTAGATTATAATTCGTTTTTATATACTATATATAAAATATTAATATTTATTTTTAATATATTTCATATAGTTAAAAAATTTTCAAGTTTTGAAATAATGATAAATTGTATCCAGCACTGAAGCAATTAATAACTCGAATCACAATATTTTTAATGTTCTAGATAGTTTCAAGGATGTTTTTTACATTTTAGCTCAAGTATATGTTAAAGATAAATATTGACTACTTGTATCAGAGATACTTACGCTTTATTAGATAAGAGATAAAGGGCAATAGCCGTTCCTATTACCTCTTGCATATCACTACCAATAATAGCTATTTCAATCATTATCCACAAAATAAATCTAGGTACTTTTTTGTATTGTCTGTAGCACATCTCTGCTAGATGTAAACCAGTCACTACACCAAGACGTGCACTGAGTCTTTGCATAACAAGACCTAAGACTGTAGCGCTTAGTAACACCCATAATAACTGAAAGCGAAGATGTAAACAAAAAAAATCATTGCAAAAAAATTAATCAAATTTTCCATAATATTGAAATAAATAAATAAATAAATAAATAAAACACATTGCAAAAACATTTAATTGTAATGATTCTTCGCCAAAGATGTACCTTATATCTTGCTACCACTCCAGATTGTAAATCTGATTCTATGTTACCAGGATCTAGATAAGCTATAGACATTAAGAAACCAGGTCCTGTGAAAGCCCATAATTTTCTAAAACTAAATCCTGCCTGCAAAGAAATTTCCAATTCTAATTTACATTAAGCGTTACAAAACTATAAAGCTAATTTCAAATAATGATAATATATCAAATTTACAAGTGTTATTCTGGAAAGAAAAAAATATGCTCTAAATAATAATATCTAACAATTATGTATAAATCACATACAAAATACAATGTCAACTTACACTTGCTGTTTCTGGTACTGGCACCTTTTCATCAGCAAAATAGGTTTGATTGTTTGGAGACAAAGAGGTATTCTCAGTGGCCTTTCCATCACTTGCTTCATGCATACGTTGATGTGGCACTGTTGTGACAATGTCATCGCCACTGGATTTCACATCATAACTATTCTGCATTTTGTTTATTGATTTAATACTCTAAAAAAAGATCGTGTTATTTATGAACATAAAATCAGCTTTCCGTTTCTGATGTAACTGAGTGAAAACATGTGATTCTGATGCAGTGGGTTCGAGGAAAAAAAGGGTAGAAAAATGTTAGATAATCAGAGTGAACTCGTCTAAAGCCTTTTTCGCTATAATATCAATTATTATTAAACAAATAAGATTCATCACAAAACGGCAACAGTACGTTAATATATAAATATATAAATTAAGAAATCAGATGTAAATTAGAGCTCTATTATTTTAGATTTTCCAAAAATTAGCGTGTAGGAAAAAAATAACACATCTCAATTCAAGAACGAAAAAAGTACACGAAAATCAACAGAATCGCGATTTACAGTTAAAGATCATGTCGTGATCTTATGTTATTACCTATGCGTTGCTATCATTGATGGTAGATCTTTCGCGACTGTCGCAATTATGTAGCTACGACGTAACAAGTAGACTTATATACATACATATACACTGTGTAACAACCGCTCGCACTACTGGCATTGGCCAACTGTAGAATGTGACTGAATCAGCTATCAGCTGCGAAGCATTCGAACTTGGCCAACTAATGCAGGGAGGGGGAAAACGCGTCAGGAACGCAATTAAGATAAAAATTTCGGATTAGACAGTACTCACGTCATTAACATTCGTGAAATTTTTTCTTCTCTCTATCTCTCTCTCTCTTTTTTCAAGTTTATCATTTAATCTCTATTTAAGTAGCTTATCAACATTAGTTGATAACAACTAGTTTCTTTTTACAATAAAATATTCAATAAAACGTATTTATACTAGTGCCAACTCGAAAAGTATTTTTTAAGTATATGTATATTAATTTCACTAAATTAATTTGAATTAAAAAATTCATAAAATTGATTTAAAGAACATTCATTGATTTTATGGAAACATTATTTTATAATAAATTTTACTAAATAATTAATAAATATATTAATAAATTAAAAAATAATAAAATAAATAAATACATGCATGTTATACTTGTATGTATACTTGTATGTTGTCACGTTTAAAGTAAAATAAGTGTTTTTCTAATATTACTAATAAGTGTAATATTAATAATAAGTGTTATTCTAATATTAATAGTTTTTCAATATACGTATACTCTGATCGCTATACTGTATATATTTTATATACATTATATTTTATCTATTGTTCAACGAAAGGCCCGTAGTCATCTAGTTTATCTTATTGATACGTAGATGACATCGGATTTTATAAAAGAGAGACCTGATAAATGAAAAGCCGGGAATGCCTTGTACAAACATGTCTAGAATACAAAGAGAGGCACGTGGTACCATCCTGGGAGATCCCCGAGTTTATCGACATACACAAACAGCATTAACAAATTATGCAAAATATTTATATGTCCTTCCTCCTTTCTTCCTCCTCCGCGCACACATGTTATGTCGTAATTCCAGAATATTGCAATAAGTATCTAATATTTTCATCGTGATTCTTGAATGCAATAATGCAATATATATATAATCGAAATGATACGAGAAAAATGAATTAATACCATATATTAATTCCATCAATGTTACTTTTCTAATTATAGAATGTACACGAAAAAATGCTGTAATCTTTTTGTTAGTATCAATGTCGCGATAAGTATATTTTATATTATATGAGGAAATGTTAGATTTATAAAATATTATTTTACCATTTTATAGTAAAAATTGTATTTTTTGCTGTACTAATTATCTTACAAAAATATCCTTCAACAATTGCGCCTTCATTGCAAAAAAAGCAGTGAAAAAAAACAAAGTATAAGCGAACGAAAATCATATGATTGCTATAATATAATAAAATAGTTACATAAGAAACGAAATCAGAGATGTAGCGTTTAGATCAAGTATCACATAAAAAAATACGTACGTTCAACGACAAGAATATAGATAATATATGTCTCGTGTTCGTCAACTGATATCTACAAGCATTTTCATCAACGATTAGATACTCGAGACGAACAGATCCGTTTTGTCGGTGTATATCACATTTGATACTTATACAAAGATATTACAAGTGGTCACGTAGTGATAAACAATGCAAACGATATCTTAATTAACTATTCTATCACGTACAAAAATACATAATGGAAAATACACCTCGATTAATTGATAGGAGGCTATTATATTCTTGAGAATACAAACCAGTGTAAAAAACTTTCACCATTATAATGATATAATAAATAATAATAATTATAGTGTTGTAAACAAGATTCGAATTTGTTGATATTCGGATATCCGGATAATTAATTTACAGAATTAATCAATTACTTAAATCCGAATATTCAAACTATCCGGATAATTCGAATTTTTACTATCTGAATCTTGATTTCCGAAAAGTCAAATACTATATATATGTAATCGAATCTGCAAATTTGTTAAATCTGAATTGTCCAAACTACTATATAAAAGTGAATAAAAGATTAATTACAAAACCAGCTTTTTAACTGTAATGATATTCTGTGCTATAAAAACATATCTTTTAGAATAAAATAGCGAAAGATATAGAGGAAAAATACCTATAAATAATTTCTAATTAATTTATCAAAACTTAAAAAATATAGTTTATCAACATTTTTCTATTATTTATAGAATTATTAAATTATTTAATTTTAACTATTAATTTACTTTGGTATTTTATTGTATTATTTGTTATTATGACAATTTAATTCTTCATCTATTATTAATATTTAAATTTAAAAGTTCAGATCTGAATTCACGAATTTGTAGATTCTTCAGATTTGAATTACCCGGATAATTCCAATATTCGGATTTGAATAATTGGATAATAAACTGTTTCGGATAATTCAAATAGTAAATTATCTGGATATTTATAGCCTTAATAATAATAATAATAATAGAAAACATGTGCGCGAGATATTTTGTATCTTAATTATTTATTCTATTGTATGAAAAGTAAAAGAATTATAATGAAAAAACAGGTTTATATTTTTAGTAAAACAGAAAATTATGCGGGAGTATAGATGAAGTAAGTAAAAATAATAATATAGGGGAATTCACAACGAAGTTTCCGCTTATGTGTGAAAAGATAACAGAAATACAAATGACCGTTATTATAAAAGTGATTACACAATCACGTGTTAAATTTGAAGCGACGCGAATGAATGACAAAAGAATACGATAAATGTGAGCACATATATATCTTCCTTATTTTTATGTAACTCTCCTATAATTAACCATTCTCAAGAATTATTTACAATGGACATAAAAGTTACTACTAAAGTAATAATCACGTTGCAATGTGGTAGTTTAAATAATAATGAACGCTTTTGTAATATTTTACTTTTTCGTTTGTTTCTAGTTAATATTAATATTGCTAATTGTCAGTATATTTTTATAATTTGGGCCAATACAATCAATTGATATCCATTAATAAGGAAACATGAATAATGAAAAATTGTTAAAAACGATACTCTATAATGACTCATCTTTTGGTAATCCCAGATACAAGGAAAATTGCAATACATCATTAATGGATATGATTTGTTTCTCTTTTTTCTTTTTAAATTAAAAATAAAATTTATGCTCCTTATTTTCACAGAAATCGAAGATACTAAAATAGAAAAAAAATTACAAGTTATTGTTCCATGACGTAGCTTGGCAAGTTTCTGACTATTTAAATAAAGATAATATATATGTAAACTTTAAATTGTTCATTTAAATGAAAATATAAATCCGATTCTATTGAATCCATTAGAATTTCAGACATTTTTTCCCGTAAATTATTATGATTATACTAAACAAACGTGTATGTATAAAGTGTCTATATGTTAATATGTTTCATTGATAAAGAAGAGGAAAGTGAAATTATTCGAGGAAAGAGAGAGAAAGATAGGAAGAGAATAGGGAAACTAACTTACTTATTATCATTATTATCTCATAAATTGATGCATAAGTGTCGTAAGTGGCTTCAATATAAACGTTACAAATTTTGTTTCTGAAAATTTTAGTGACGATGTACGTCATGCGTCATACCACACTTTATACACGTACGTATCCTCCTACTCTATCCGAATCGTCGAACGGTCCAAAGTGATCTCTCGCTTCTCGCAGAGAAATATAGGTACGTATATGTACGTATAGTGTTATAGTGTATATAGTTTAGTAATGTACCGAGCGTGATACATACATGCGGTGTCTGAGCGAATTCGAAGAATCGTGAGAATCGTCGAAAATTAATCCGGTTAGCGGTGTCGCGAGTTATAGAACGAGTCAGGTCAGGACAGACAGCTTGCGAGGATGTGGTACAGATAAAACAAGACACGAGATGTTCGTAGATGTCTGATCAGTTTGCTAAGGGAGCCTCGCGCGCGTTCACGCCCTGATCGAAAGGCGAACAAGCTTGAGAGAAAACGAGAAAAAAAAAGTACTCTTGGAGTAGCCTCATCTCGACGAATCGACTACTTGTCGAGTATCTTTCAGGTAAATTGTAATTTATTATATGACTTGATTATATATATATATATATATATATATATATATATATATATATGTGTGTATGAGTTGATTATACGTGTACGTGTTATACTCTGACAAAAGATAAATTGGAAAAAATAATGATAATTCTCGGTGATGTTTCGTGTGAGTCATAGACCTGTTCTTTTTTTAACTGCACTTTGTGCACACTTTCTTCGCTTTATCTTTCTCTCTCTCTCTCTCTCTTCAAATTTTTGTCATTTTAATTGCACAAAGTGCTACTAAAGTTGTTCAAGTGTAGATGTAGGGTCATTGCCATTACGTGCTGTCAAAGCCTTTCACCTGTGTCCTATGTGTGACTTGTGGTATAAAGATCTCTCTCTGAATTCTTTTTACACATTTTATTTTATGCCAACAATGTTCCTTACGCACTCAACGATTTCTAAAAATAATAAATTATATTAAATAAAATTTTTGCGATAATAGATATGCTATTATAAAGATTGAATGTACAGATAACATAACCTGTATGTGGGTGTGTTGTAGAAAAATGTCAAACGTCGGTAATTTGGAGCAGCAAATTGCGAGCTTGCAGATCAATCACGGCGATGAAGCGGCCAAGGCTATTAAGCCTGGCAAAAAGGTTGGACCAGCGGTGCCGCCAAAGCCAAAAAAGTCTCAACCTCAGGTGAATATTTCTATAATCTAACTTATATATAGAATACTCATAAAATATATGTTTTTTCCTTTTGCATGCATCCTCAACACGGATGCAACAATGGTAACGAAATACATTTGTATCAAATATTAAAAATATTTATAGAAATTTTAAAAAACATGAAAATATGTGTTTCAGATACCGCAAAGTTACACCGTAAAGGCTCCACCTATGCCATCGTACAGCACAGTTCTTAATAATACAGCCTCAAGTGACAAGACTTCGAATTTGTACATGAATGCACCTTCTCCTTATGTTTCATTGGACATAAAAAACGATTTCTCTCCAATGGTACCTACAAATGGCAAAGAAGTATCAAAACTTTATCAGAACAATGATAATTTATATGCGTGTCAGCCAGAAGAGAAATTTGAACCAAAGTACAGATATGATGAGAAGAATTATTATTCCAATATTGGAAATATGCCAGGTCCACAGGTACCCGTGGATGATCGTGCGAGTAGAGCATCTAGAAACGCGGTATACAGCAATATAGAACCACCGGTGCCCATTCCAGTTCCTACGTACAAGTATTCTACCGAAAGAGAAAAGGATATTATATATAGTAACATTCAGTGGAATCCTAAAACAGAGAACACTTATTGCAATGTTCCTCCTGCACATGGCACTGGTAAGAATTCTTGTAAATTAATTAAGTATATATACATAAATTTGTGGAAAACTGACAGCATCTAAATGTGTGATCAAATTTGTATAAAAATTTCGAGGTTCAATATTCAAATAATATTCCCAAAAAGTCAAAAATACAATTTCTAAAAAACTTTTTCGCAGCAATATGGGATATACATTTCTGTTTACAGATGATTTACCACCACCGCCAGAGCCGTCAGAATACGTCTCTTGCGTACCTGGGAATTCATTTCCACCACCGCCCGAGGAACTGCCTCCACCACCGAGTCCGGTTTCGTCGAGTTACAGCGAGCTACGGCGTGCCACTTATCAAACTGATTTTCCATCGGGCAACTATCCTACTGATATTTACGGTCCGAGTTCTCAGTCCAGTTCGACGTACGAATCTATATACGAGCCGATTAATCCTAGACCACCGTCACAATTGTCCTGCAACTATTCTATGTATTCTGGCTATGGGTCAGCTGCATCTACTCAACCGCAGGGCAAAGTATCTCCTGTTAAAGAAGTAAGTTTCAAAATTGCACATTGTATCTGAAATATTAAATTTTTGTTAGTGCATTTTAAATTGGAGTAAAATCGACAAACACACATTCACATGATTTAATGTATGATTACTCATGATACAATTTGTTACTTGATTAGGATAAACAATTATACTGATTTACCAATAGATAACTGTAGAATGATGTATATTGAAGATGTAAATCGTGTCCACTGATTTTATCTATAGGTTGATGTTCTTACGGATCTATTAGTCCAAGGAATGGCAGATAACAGTGAAGACAGCGATATATACGGCATTTGCGCGCAATGCGGACGCAAAGTTGAAGGGGAGGGAACTGGATGTTCGGCGATGGATAAAGTTTTTCATATAAGCTGTTTCTGCTGCTTTGTATGCAAGGTTAATTTACAAGGAAAACCTTTCTACTCGTTGGAAGGAAAGCCTTATTGCGAAGAGGACTATCTCAACACTCTGGAGAAGTGTTGCGTTTGTACCAGACCAATATTGGATCGAATATTAAGAGCTACTGGCAAACCATATCATCCTTCCTGCTTCACCTGCGTTGTTTGTGGACAAAGTTTGGATGGTATACCATTCACTGTGGATGCTACGAATCAGATACATTGCATTCAATGTTTTCACAAGTGAGTGTTTTCAAGTACTTTCACTTATTTCCATAATCGTTCATTTAATTTTATTTTGTTACTAATTGGCGTTTTTGTTTATCCAGGAAATTCGCCCCGCGTTGTTGCGTTTGTAAATTGCCGATTATGCCTGAGCCTGGTCAGGACGAGACTGTACGAGTAGTAGCTCTAGATCGAAGCTTTCACATTCAGTGTTATAAGTGTGAAGATTGCGGACTAGTATTATCTTCCGATTCAGAAGGACGAGGTTGCTATCCCCTGGATGATCACGTTTTATGTAAAAGTTGCAACGCTACCCGCGTTCAAGCCTTAACATCTCATATGACGACCGAATTATAAATTATATAATCGCGATATAAGCCTATATAATTTAAACTGCTAAAACTCTTGGAATATAAAAGAATTATTGACTCAAGTATTATTGTGATTAACTGCATAGCGATACCATTCAGTAATACTTTTTTTATGCATACGATTTCATACTGTTATTTACAATATCTCATATATTTGGAGTAATATTTGCTATCATTATATTAGCAAAGAATCGTTTTTTTTTTTTTTATAATACTGTAGTACCTAGACTACAAAAATTATACTGCCCAAAATTATATTGCCCTATTTAGATATTTTTCACTTGTAATACGAAAAAAAACAATAATTATTAGACTTTATATTCGATTTCCTCAATATGAATTTGAATATGATTGAAGCATAAAAACTCCTCTACACTGCCATAATGAAAGCATTTACAGTATGTTACAAAATGACAGATGTATGTCATCGATGAATTAGAAATAACGTAGATTAACTTCGATGTCCGAAGTAATTTTCCTGCAGATGTGATTATTATTGTGATTCTAGTAAAGTATTTGATGTATCGTAAAGTATTTAACATGTAGTTTATCGTTGACAGGTATACCGCTTCGATTCATATATTTAGAAATAAATTTGGGAAGTAGTGCATTATTATTGACAATATCGATATTATGTTGCTGGGGAAGCGTGCCATTTCTTTTTTAAAGTAGTTAAAATGGATTCTTTTGTAAGATTAAAAAAAAAAAAAAAAAAAAAGACGAGCTCAATCGTGTCTTAAACATTTTGCGATATAATTAGTCTTCGAATTTCTTCGCATGGGTAAGATATTACATCAAGAAGAGACTTATATGATCTCTGTATTATAGTATCAATAAAAATACAGTTTGTTATTTATGGCCAAAGAGTAACGCTTGTTTCTACCAACCGTTCTTGCCCATCCGATTGTTTCACTGTGCTTGCAGACACTTAGACTGTATTTTTCACATGCGCTTATGAGTGAACACAGTCTACGATCGAGCTTTGCATGTTTTACTATTTCAATGATATTTGCTATTAATATATCATTGTGTTATTTTACTATTATGATTGTTATTAATAGTTATTAATAGTTATACACAGTGGCTCAAGCTATCATATATCAAGCTTCCTTTCAGTCACAGATTTTCTGGAGAATTCAGAGTTTTTCTTAACAAAGATTGAATTGAATGTATAATCATTTACAATATTTAATATTAAATATTATATAACTGTTACTGTTTTGCTAAAACTACTTAAAAATTAAACAAAGACAGCTTATTATCTATTTATTTTTCTAAAAATTGGTTTTTTTAGGAAATTATTAAAAATGTCGACATTTTTGTTACGAAAACATTAATTTTAAATTCGTGAGAAAAACTGTTACCGAAATGAAGGCCACGATTATACAACCTGTATACATATAATGTATGCACTATATATAATTATATATATGTACATACACTAAATGTGTATATATGTATATTAATATACATGTTATATATATAAATATATATATATATATATATATATGTATATATATATATATAATTATTATTATATAATTGCAGAAGAAATTTACAATAGATTCGTTCTATATTATTCTTTGACTAATTTTTCTCTATGATTTTTTCATGCACAGATGTTTTGTCTTTTATTATTATTATTATTATTCTTAACATCTTGTTTTAGATACTTGCATCTCTTTTTTTATGTATAACATATTTTTTTATTACGATAGATACTTAAATCTTATATAACTTTTGTGATATATATAACCTGTATGCCATTTTATATATAATTTATGTTTATTAATACATAAATTTATCTCACCGGTACGCGCGTTTGGATCGTGGAATGCACCATATTTTATGTTTCTTCTTGGAGTAGATCAATAAATGAGTCGATTCTACTTATCTACGTCGTTAGCAAATTTAAATTCCACGATGGATACATTGTACATTAATGTGTTAATCAATCTAAGAAATATTAACGAATTTAACAATTAAATATCTTATCAAATAAACTACAAGCATTTTGAGATTATGTCACTTACAATAAACAAAGACACAATAATAAATACTTATTAATTCCGATTATATCCAATGTATCCAGTGTATGCAATTAGTTTTGCTATCAATTTGCGGAAAATGTCTTGTAATAATACGTACTAAGTACAATCGCGATATTCTTCATGAAGCAACATAATCTCTCTGAGAGACAATAACTACATTAAATTATATTAAATTATCTGCTCTCGAAGACTTGTACTCTTCCGCGATCTCATTTTATCCGCTTTAATTTTTTTCGCAGACATATGCATGGGATACTATACTTGGACATTCCACGATCCGGAATCTGCACTCTTTGTGTGCTGCGTATAATACATTCGAAGATTCTATATTTTTACTACATATAGCTCTGGTGTCTATCTTAGACTCCTTTTTTTCTCTTTAGATTAAAACTATAATATATTTTGCTTAATGTATTATATATGTATATATATTTTATATTCGATCAAGTCAGCACCATTCTACGTTAAATTTAGTACACGCTTTTTAATACTCGTTTACTAATCTAACAATATTCGATTTGTTAGCTTTGTTGTACCAAAATCAACATAGAATTGCACTTTTTTTTTAACAATCTATTGTTTTTTCTTTTTATATAGGTACACATATAATATGTATAATATATATATATGTATATATATACACACATATATATATTTATATATATAATGAAATATGTATGTGTGCTGTGTGAGTAGATACACAAGTCACACGTATGCTCACATTTAAATCTGTACTTGCACGCAATAAATCACAGCCACCTGTCCAGATTCGCGCGAGCACAAATACACACGACTAAATAATGCGCATCTCTTTTGCATATCAGTATATATATCATCGCTCTGATATACATATATATATGTATACATACATATATGTGTGTGTATATGTATAAATGTATATGCATTCATGTATATATACACATACATATATGTACACATGTGAGAATGTCTTCTTATGTTCCGCTTATATGTAGTACTAGATGTTGCAATAAACTGCATATACGCATACACTCTTTCACACACACACACACTCTCTCTCTCTCTCTATTTATTTTCCTTCTCATCTTATGATATTCATTCAAATAATACTCATTCACACAACTCGTTTCACTCGTTCCTCTTCTTTCTGTCTAATATCTATCTCAGCAAAACAGCAACATCGGTCATCATGCGACTTTGTTGCTACATTTCGACGTTTGTTCTTTCACATTACAGAGTTCTTCAAACCTATTGTTACAGTATCATACTCTCACACTTCCGAATTCGCTGGGCTATAGTTGGGCATATTAGCATCACGTATGCCCATAAATCAATAAATAAATAGAGGAACAACAATTCTTCAAACATCTCTTTTTTTTTTCTTATAACAACATTAGAGGCTCTCGGAACGTAACGCAACAAATGTTCAACAATACAATTACGAAAACAAATAGAAGGCACTCTTGCTTTTTCAATAAATTAATTTCTTTGTGTTAACAGTTCGCTCGGATATTATCTCTACGCCTTCTTCTAGGCCTTTGTCTGTCGCGTTCGTGTTTCTATCTACGTACCGATACGGATGTCATCGAAATCTTCAGGTAATGTACGCGCCGCGAAACATTTACATGATAGCGCCGCAAGTCTAATCTGTCTTTCATCTCTCTCTCTCTCTCTTTCTCCCTTGAATGGACAATCATAGCTACGTGAGATACGAGATAACAAATTTATTTCACATTTACAGGTAAAAGAAATCCACCTTTGTAACAATTAGGTAGAATATTATTTAACCTTTAATATTATAATAATTTAATTATTGTTATTTGCTTGGAAGCTCACAGCCGACACATTTTTTTAATTCATTATTATTATTTCTCTCCCTCTTTTAATATCTTACCTTATTTTCAGTTGGGTATGGGCGTTTCGTCTTTTCATATATTCTTGGGTTACGGTTTTTCTTTTTTTTTCTCCCAATATTTAACAGCTACAACGTATTTAACATGTACAACGTTTTAGCGCGGGATAATATGTCAACGGAAAGAATATCGAATCTAGTTATCAGCTCGCTCTACGTTCGAAAAAGAACGCGAGATGAAATATATATATTCACGGTTACTCTAACGAGAGAAAAAAAACTATAAGTACGGATACATCCCCGGGGTAAATAATAAAAAAAAAAAAAAAAAAAAAAAAAAAAAAATGAAGGAAGATGTGGCAGTGCCTTGAGCAACCGTTTATGAAATCAACCCTATCTCGCCCTCTTGTTACCCCTTTTGCTTTATTTTTCCTTTTATCTTTTTTTTTGTTTTTGAACACATGACAAATCGCTCATCTTTTTGTACGATAACAACGTTATTTCTTTTTTTTTTTCCTCGGTTCTATCTTTTGCTAACTAATCTAGCCTTGCTCGCGAGATTCATGGTTTGTCGAGCCTATCACGCATATAACATTGGATACTGTAATAGTATAATATATACTATATATGTATATATATTATATAACGTAGATATATGTAAATGACATATCTATGTGTGTGTGTTGTGTGTATGTTCTTAAGATAAGTTTCTTTTTATTAATTCTCTGCTACACACTTTCCATCGAATATCATTCATGTTAGTTTTTTTTTTTCCAAATACACACATTCATCGCTTTCTTTCCTTTCGCGTAACAATTAATAATATATCGTATTCCGTTTTTCTCTATACATAGCTGTATAGATCGTATTCACGCTTTAGTACAGAGCTTTCGTCGGAATCACGCTCAACTGCTCAGCGAGCTATTGAACTCGAGAAGATTTCGTTTCTATATCGAATGTCTAATTATTTTAATATGTCGAGTCTGAGATCACCAGAGAAATCATACCGTAACGTGTATGTGTATATATGTGTGTGTATATTGCATGTCTTGATTCTTTTACTGTTTTTCACAGTTTACAGTCATCATATCTTAGGTCGCGCGTGGCTTCTTTGTCTCTTTAGACTCTTATAAGATATACATATATTTATATATACTCTCGATAAGAAGACAACAAAAAGGAGAGAACAAAAAAGGAAGAGGGCAGGGGTGGATGGAAAGCATCTACAGAGTCAGCGCCTGCATTTGATGGCACGTCTCACCTAACTGATCACCGGCCGCCGGATGGCCGCTCGCCCGCGGTGTACCAGGTGGCGTTATCGGTAGCCTACCAGGACCGTCGCCAGCGCCTCCTAAATTGTCGTCGGTGAGCTTGCTCGTCACCGTCGTGGTCGCGGTCTGCATTATACCGTTCACCTTGTACTTGGCACTTTGTCGTAGCATCGTCTGCGATGAACCGGTAGCGTTCGAGTACTTGTCAGACGGCTTCCGATTAGCCAGTGTCTGACCCACGGAATACCGGCTGCGTTGACTGTTGATAGACTGTTGCTGCTGCGGTTGCGATGAAGACATGGAAAGTGGCTGATAACGATTCTGGACCGGAGCATAAAACTGGACCTGAGGGGTGGGTGGTGAAAGAGTTGGAAGGGGCCGTGTCATGGGTGAATACGGGGCTGGCGGTGGGCTCGCCGGTTTCTCCTGAGCATCTTTCGACGCATCCGCGTTTGCCCGCTCGGCTGGAGACAGACGAGAGGACAACGTTGTCGTCGTCGTCGATGTCGTTGACGTGACGACGACGGCGGCATTG